>NC_138377.1:55214521-55372471 GCF_054177405.1 Leptonychotes weddellii
AAGTCAATTATCATATGGTTTCACTTATTTGTGGAACATAAGGAATAGCATGGAGGATACTAGGAGAAGGAAGGGAAAAATGAGGCGGGGTGGAATTGGAGGGAGAGATGAACCATGAGAGACTATGGACTGAGAAACAAACAGGGTTTTAGAGGGGAGGGGAAAGGGGGGATTGGTTAGCCCGGTGATGGGTATTAAGGAGGGCACGTACTGCATGGAGCACTGGGTGTTATATGAAAACAATGGATCGTGGATCACCACATCGAAAACTAATGATGTATTGTATGGTGACTAACATAACATAATAAAATTTAAAAAATAAATAAATAAAAAAATAAAATGGTACAGCCACTCCAGGAAACAGTTGGACAGTTTCTTGTAAAACTAAATATGCAACTACCACATGATCAAGTTATTGTATTTCTGGGCATTTATCCCAGAGAAATGAAGACTTATGTTCACATAAAAACTTGTACACACGTTTAATTACTTATGTTTATTCGTAATAGCCAAAATCTGGAAACAATCCAGATGTCCTTCAATAGATGAATAGTTAAACTGGTACATCTAGATCATGGAATACTAAACAACAATAAAAAGGAACAAACTATTGATACTGCAACAACCTGGATTGATCTCCATAGAATTATGTCTTGTGAAAAAAGCCAGACATAAAGGGTTATATACTGTGTGATTCCACTATGTAACATTTCTGAAATGAGAAAATTCTAAAAACTGAACAGATTAATGCCCTGGGGGCTAAGGAGGAGGTGAGGTCAGGTGGGAAGTATGTATGGCTATAATAGGGCAACAGGAGGAATCCTTGTGGTGATGGAAATTTCTCTATCTTGACTGTATATCAAGCTCAATATCCTGGTTGTGATAATATAGCTGGGTAACATGCTACCACTGGAGGAAAGTGGGTAAAAGATACATGGGATCTCTGTGCACTATTTCTTACATCTGCATATGAATCTACGATTATCTCAAAATAAAAAGTAAACAAAAAAGCCAAACCAAAACAAAAAACAAAACCTCTAAAACCAAAACTGGGGCCTCTAAGGACAAAGGGGTATGTGACAAATAGCCAATATGTACTGGAAGGTCAATATAAGATATAAAAGGCAATCCTCTCCTGAGACTATAAGCAGGAAATAGGTTTAGATGAGAAAGATAAGGAAGAATTTTCTTGAGCTCAGGGTAGTCCTGGCCAGAGAAGCTGCAATCCACTCTAGACTGTTCTAACCTGGGAAACCATGAGATGGGAGGGACAGTTCTGGGCTTGTCTAAGGAGTCTAGAATCTGAGCCACATAGTAGAACAAACTAAACAGTATGCCTCCTTCTAGAGAATATCTAAAATTCCACACTGATTCCAGAACTTCTCTGGGTACCTCAAGGTTAACCTGAAATTAGATCTCACATACTCCTCACAGCCCCATTGCTCCTTAAGATGTCTAAAGGATAATTTTCCAAAAACCAGAAGAGTAAGGACAAATTTCAGACTAATATTTGATGCAAACATTTTCTGGTTTAGGCGTCCACTCTAACTTGGTTTCTCTCCTGCAGGAACAGATAAAAGATTTCTTTTTACTTGTAAGTGACACACTTATTTTTGGTATAAAATTGCTGAAAGGTAGTTCCTGAGCTTAGGGTAAAAATATATTTGGAAGGGCTACATGTGTTACAAATAACTGTGTAGGGATCCTCAAGAAGTAGAAAAGCTGCCTGTGAGGTGGTAGAGGCCAGTGAGGGCAAGAGTTTTTCTGAGTAATCCTAGACAACAAGGGTAACTTCCTTTCCCTATTCTTAACTTTTTACCCCACCACCTGCAGTCTCTGGCACTTCCTGGGTTGTATGGACCGTAGATCTTAAAAAACTCTTAAGCTCTTGGGATCTGACGTCTACAGAAATTAGTTTTATGCCAGTTCCTCAGCAAGATAACTACAATCAGTACACCTTATATTAAGAATCCTCATTATCAGACACCTTCTGGAAAAAGTTTTGGAAACAACACAAATGTCCAACAGATAAACAAAACGTGTAAATGCATACAACAGAGTATTATTCAGCCTTAAAAAGGAAGAAAATTCTGATACATGCTACAACATGGATAAACCTAGAAAACATTATGTTAACATTGTGAAGACATTAAGCCAGACACGGAAGAACAGATATTATATGATTCCACTTACATGTTGTACCTAGAGTAGTCCAATTCATAGAGACAGAAAATATAATGGTTGCAAGGGGTAGGGTTGGGGAATGAGATATTGTTTAATGAGTACAGAGTTTCAGTTTGGGAAAGTGAGAAAGTTCTAGAGATGAATGGTAACGACGGTTGCACGACAATGTGAAGTACTTAATGCTATTGAACTGTATACTTAAAAATGGTTAACACAGTGTGTTATATGTAAGTGATGAATCACTAACTTCTACTCCTGAAACTAATATTACACTGAATGTTAACTAACTGGAACTTAAATAAAAACTAAAAACTACAAAAAAAGTGGTTAACAAATTTTGTACTATGTATATTTTGCCACAGTAAAAGTTTTATTATTGAAATCTAAAAATATAAACAAAAGTAGGTAAAATAGCATAATGAACTGCTGGGTACCTGTCACCAGCTTCAGTAATTATCAGCTGCTGGCCAATCCAATTTCATCTGTCTCCCAACCCAGATTATTCTCCCTCTCAGATTATTTTGAAACAAATTCCAGACATCATATCATTTCATCTGTAAATACGTCAGAACGTACGTCTAAACATAAGGACCCTTAAAAAAAATAAGCACAATGCCATTATCATATCTAAAAAATTAACAATAATTCCTTAATATCAAATATACAGTGTTCATCTGAGTCATAATTTTTTTTTTACAGCTTTCAAAAAAAATCAGGATCTAAAAAAGCTCCATATATTGCAATTGCTTGATTGCAGTTAAAGAAATGTGGCTGTTTGTCTTAGAATTTCCCACACTTAGATTTTGCTGACTGCATCCCTATGGTATCGTGTAACATATTCTCCAGGCCTCTGTTTTTCTTATAAATTGGTAGTTGGATCTAGAGACTCAATCAGATTCAAGGATTTTTTGGGTGTGCACTTATGTATGTGTGTGCACGCGCGTGTGTGCTTAAAACGGCAGCCTGATACAGTGAAAACTCCAGTTCATTCATCAACCATTAATGAGCACTTCTCTTGTCAGCCAATAAGCAGGGGGTACTGGAGATACAGATAAAAAGACATAGTTATCTCTAACCTCCAGGAGTTTGAGGTCAAATGACTATAATATAATGTAGTAAGTGCTCAGAGGGAGGACAAAGGATGGGCACTTAAATCACACTGGGGGTGGGGAGAGTGGTCAAGGAGGTCTCCACAGAGGAAGCAACAGCTGAGGTTTCAGATGAATTATCCGGGCAAGGAATGGGAGTTTCCAAGGACAAGGAGTAGCATGTTGAAGGTGGGAGCTCTTTATAAGTACACTGAATTTGAGGAACTGCAAGGTGTCAGATGCGTTTCACGCAAAAGTGTGGGATGACAGTGAGGAATGCCAGAAAAAAGGCCGGAAATGAATATAGAGGTCAGATCACAAAGGTCCTTGTAAGCTATGATAAGGAATCTTTTCCCACCTAAAGGCAATGTGGGTAAAGCAAAGGATTGAAAACAGCATGACACGACTGCCAATTTAAAGATCAAATTTGTAAACTGAAAGAAGGCTAAACAAGGAGATCAAGTAGGGGGCATCTCAAGTAAGAGAACCGAGTGCCTGGCAGTGAAGACAGAGAGAAGAGAGCCCTCTGAGAGTTAGTAGAGCAGAGCTCAACAGACTTAGTCATTGACTCCACGTGGGAAATGAGGAGAGGGAAAAACCAAGGAAGACTGAGACAACTGGACACATGATGGTAGCAAGACAGGATCTATGAGAAGAAAAGCTCGTGATATCCCCAGGTGGGAGATATCCAGTAGGCAGCCAGTGATGGGACTCTACTATTTAGTAGAGGGCTCTGGGCCAGAGATAAAGATTTGGAGCCATCAGGAGTAGATGAGGTATCACAGGAAGGATACAGACTTAGAAGGGAATAAAGCTGAGGATGAAACATGAGGAATACTATTTTTTGAAGGGTAGAGTGATGAGAAAATTCTTTAACGTAAATTGAGGAATAGCGAGAGAGCTGAAAGAAAAACCAGGAGACGGAAGTCTTTCAGAAAGACTATAAAGAGCATTTCAAGAAGAAAGGAGAAGCTAAGTATCAGTGCTTACAGAGACACCAAAGTGCGGCCTGCAGTTTGGAGGAGTCATTTTGATGACACCACGGAGGCAGGACTGAGAGTTCAGTTGGTTTTCTAAACTACATACGGTTACAGTTTGCTTTGTCCAGAGACACTCTGTCTTACAAGCCTGGCTCTATTTTGCTTACCAAAAATAACAATCAATTCTGCTTTTTCATTTCAGAAACTGTGTCGTGTGTCCTCTTCAAAATTTCCAACTTCCAGAAGCTTCAATGTGAAGGGAGGAGGTGTTTGATTTTTTTTTTTAAAGATGGAAGAGACTTGACAATATTTATATTCTGAGAAAAAGTGAGCGGCAAGGTAGAGGCTGAAGATACAGGCATAGAGGGGATGATTGTTGGAACCAGTTTTCTGAGAAAGCAGGCAGAGAATCTAGAGAACAGGTGAGAGAGAGAACACCTCTAGCACGGAGATGGATTTGAATAGAGATAAACTGGTTTGACTGTGGTTGTGTGTGTGTGTGTGTGTGTGTGTGGTGTATGTGGAAACACGAGCTCGCTCGTCCCGACAGCTTCTATTTTCTGTGTGCAGCAGGAGATGAGTCATTGGCGGAGGGACGGTGGTGTGGAGGTGGGGGAGAGCGGGAGGCCTGAGGGCAGAGGCACTGAGGCGATACAGCTGGTGTGAGGCTGCAAGTGGGAGCGGGCTGCAGACGCCCAGGGCAAGCCAGTCAGTGTAAGAACCCAGAAGAGGGTGGAAGCCAGGAGTGCCTACGGGCAGCAGCAGTGGGCACAGTAGGGAGATTTTCAGCACTCAGCATCCTGGCTGAGAGACCGGCGTGAGTAATGATCATCCCTTACTCCACATTCACGTTTGGTCAAAAGGCACTTTCAGGTGGAACCATAATCAGGCCAGCAGTCATCTAATATCAGTCTCCCTATTTACTACTGAAGATACCATTCCAAATTTACATCAGTAAAGGATCTGTGGCTTGGAGGTCCAGGCCTGAGACAGGAATTCCAAGTTCCTATTTTATTTATTTGCTCAGATTGTTTTATTTTTAAAACGTGGTATCAGGTACCCTCCTACCCTCTCTACTCTCCCACTATCCTTAACAGTATTACGAACATTTATCTATCAAGTCATCATCAACAAAAGTGTAAAATGCCATCACAGCCACATACAATTTCTATATGAAAAGCTCACTGGAGAAAGGATCTCAAAACCATGTGGCTTTCAGGGCACACTCTCTCTGGCAACGTCTCCCCCTTCTAATGACTCTTGGAAACAACCAGGCACCAATTCGATAAGGTGGCCCCGGGAGGCCGCATGTTAATGCTGAAGTATGTTTCTTTCCTCAACCTACCTCTCCACCTTCAGCCCAACCTCTCTCCTTTTAATGTGGAGGAGTGGTGGGGCAATGGTGAGGAGAAGCTGTATTTACTTCTCTTAGCCTGACTGAAGGGCAACTCCTCCCCCAATTCTATTCAGCTAGTTAGAGCCCGGTACCCAATGGATAAGGCACCCAGTGTCATTCCCTGGCATCTTCTGATGCCGGTATTCGACCTGTGAACTGGGAAGTTCAAAGATTCCTGCACTCAGCTGTGGACAGTTTTCTTTAAAAGATCTGATGTAGAAGGGGGAGTTTGATTAAGTAGAAATTGTTCTCATTGAATATGGTCAGCAGCTGCTACAGGTGCAAACTGTGACCAGGTGGGGTGTTTGAGGTGCGAGGCATCATGCACTTGACCGGTCTAAGCTTTTGGAGGCCTCATTTTTCTCAGATAAAACCATATAAGTGCTCCCACCGAGGAAGATGTGAAGTGATTTTGTCTTTGACCTGTCTCCTCTTTATGCATACACACAGCTATAGTTCAGCACCTGAGCTGTGCAAGGAAGCAGATTAATTTTAAATAGAATGTTGAGGGGGGCCTGGGTAGCTCAGTCGGTTAATCATCTGCCTTTGGGTCAGGTCATGATGTCAGGGTCCTGGGATGGAGCCCTGCGTCAGGCTCTCTGCTCAACGGGGAGTCTGCCTCTCCCTCTGCCCCTCCCCTGCACTCGTGCACGTGTGCGCGCTCTCTCTCTAATAAATAAAATCTTTAAAAAAATAGAATGTTGATGCTAAAGAGATTATTTTCCATTATTTGTAAGTGGAGAGACTTAATATTCCATAAAAAAGAGAAAGAAATTCTGAAAATAACCACAAACACCCTGCATATAGTTTTTTTGGACACCAAAGCCAGGAAATACACATTCACTTTTTATGCTATTGCTTTACTAAAGACAACCTCATGGTAACTTGGGGCTTGAACTGGGATGGATGGGGGGTGGAGGGTTCCTATTTGAATCTGGCTGGGTTTTAGGATATGATGGGTTTAAGTCAAAAGCAGAACAGAGAAAGCAAGAAAAGTAAACAAAGATTCTTTGGATCCTTTCCTTTCATGTGCATTAATTAACAATTATTCCCCACAAACTATGAGAACATGAAATCACTTTAGAGACACAATGATCGATGCACTCCATAGAGGCAATGTTCTCACAGACTCAGAAGACTACAAACACAGTGTTTATAAATTGACACCCTGTGCTCTCCACAAAGTTTGCAGCAGAAAAAACAAGGCATGGCAAGTCATAACTTACACTAGAACAATGGAGTTTTCTACTTGTTTCTGTGTTCCTACCATCTGCAGGTAAGCACATACCCAGTTTCATTCTCTTCTTTGTCTTTGTAACTCTCATTGTTCCCTTGAGCTAAGTTTTGGGAAGAGAGTTCCTGCCCTAGAGACAGTCCTCAGGTGACTGCTATATTCGACATTTTTTTGTGTACCTCTGAAAATGCCACCAAGGAGGAGTGCAGGAAACCCACCAAAGTTGTGGCTCAAGGCTTCTTGTCATGTTTTCATTTGCCAACTACTTACTGATGCTGTCTCAGACTCAATTCTACCTATGAAGCAGTTGCTGCTTACACACACACACACACACACACACACACACACACGAGAGAGAGAGAGAGAGAGAGAGATCATTCTTTACTTAAGGAAGATTAATGATGTTCCGTTGCTGGAACTGTTCAAGAGCTATATGCCATGTAAGATATAGATTAACACTTGATGAAAATGGGTGAATTGGAAGAAGATGAAAAAAGGAAATGTTCTAGAGAAGCAGCAGAAGCTGGGGTGAGGAGGGGGAGGGAAACTTCACTGGGTGGTATTCAAGAGCCTGGTGGTGGAGTTCCAGAGAAGCGAGGCTGGGACTGAACCAGAGTCCTGCTTCCATCTCTGGGACCATGAACTCTGAACACAGATTTAAAACTCTGATGACTGATTGACTATAAAGTTCTTTAAATCTCTTGGAAGGAAGTATATAGACAAAATACTATCACTTTATTATGATGTCATAAATGATCCCACTACATTACATTAGACTCACCATCTCCTATATCCTGCTTTCGTCAGTCTCTGGTATTTTGGGGAGATTTCAATGATCTCATGTTGTCTTTAGTCAATGAAACAATTCTACTGAGGAAGAGAAATGCCCTTCCTGACTTGGGAACATCCTGTCGAGTGTGGGATGTGTTTCCTGCGTACCATGTCTCTCCGATGCCATTAGCACCCACACAGTTGTCCAGCCTTTTAGAGAATGATTAAATTGGCCAAGATGGATTTCCCCATCTAGCTGAGAGTCAGCGCTGTCTAGAAGACAGAAGATTTCACTCCTGACTCATAGTATGACTTTTCTCCAAACATTTACATACATCCTTTGGTCTTTTTAGTTTCTCTGTTAAGATATTTGTGTTTCTTTTATCACGGTGAGGCAGAAAAGGACAGTATTTTGAAGACTGAAAACTAATTTCAGGAAGATTAAATTAAATTACTCTGATGCATTTTCATTTCCACTTTCAAAAATTTACTTAAAATTTCCGCCAGCGTTCTAGATCCAGTTCATGTACAGGGAGTAATCTGCTCACACTGGGGAAGTATGTAAATACTTTCAGGCTCACAGATACCATTTAATAACTAGAAGAGAAAGAATAAGATGAGGGGACTGTGGAGGCCTGAAAATTTGTGTAGCCTTTCCACGGCTGCACTGATTCACATAGCTTCTGTTTTAGCACAGAGCCACATACAACTGTACACTGTGACTATTGATTTTGTTTTCTGGAACAATCTGACGTCAGTTCAAAATAGACAAAAGACCCAGGAATAGAAAAAGACACCTTGGATATCTCCAGTTAATGTTTCAGGGCATCTATACAGCTCTGCAGTGGAAGGGCTTATATAGTAGATGAAACTGAATAGAGACATAAAAGAGACTTTTCCAATTTATATCTAGTATTTGATAGTATAGTAATTGAGAGCAACAAGCTTTGAAGTTAGGCTGCCTGGGTTCAAATTCTGGTTCCACTATGTCAGAACTGTGTGACCTTGGGAAATTTACATTTCCTCTTTGGGCCTCTGTTTCATCACTGGTAGAATGGAGATACAAATTGGGTTATTATGAGGATCAATGTAGATGCATTTAGCTACAAAGCACATGGAAAAGTCCTCAATAAGTACTAGCTATTATTAGACAGTACAGCCTGGGTTAGCACATTTAGACCTCCCAAACTTCACTGTATCCACCCCCCCCCAAAAAAAAACAAAAACAAAAAGGAAAGAGAATCAAAACAGAAGAAAGAGAAAGAGAGGTTCTTTTGGTATTGTCACAGACTTGGGTGATTTTTGTGTTAATCTCTCTGTCAACACTTGTTAATAACGAGTAGAATGTAAGCTTTCAGGTTAAGAAGACAAAAGGAACACATGCATCTAATATTAATCCCACTTGAGATCCCAGTAAAACTATAATATAGAGCCTTCTAAAATGACAAACCCACAAGAACTTGGAGAACAAGAAGGGAGATAATAGCAATAAAATTTGGAAGCTGGAAAGGAGACGGACAGGTGGTAACTAACCTTGCAGATCCAACAAAGTTAGATTTGAAGAGGGGTAAGCTAAGAACCAACTTAATTTCTCAAAATACTCCAGAACTGAAAGCAAAGGAGGCATACTAAATGGAAGTCTATGTCCTACCTCAGGAGAACTGGGTAAAAGCTGTTAAAGAAACATCAGATTCCTAAATTTGCCCTCCCACCCCACATCCATATTGCTTCTACTGGGGTGGGGGCAGGAAGTCTGAAGGTTCATTACTGGGATGTGGTAAATCAAAGGATCTCTAGACTGGAGTACCAAGCACATTTGACGGTGTGGGTACCATACTGAAAATAGGGATTACGTGAATATATGCATACTGAAATTAGAATGTAGAGAAACTCAGAGCCGTTTCCTTCCTTGGCTCTCGGAAACACTAGCAGTAGTTAAGTCCTTTACCCTGCAGGCAAGATACCGGAAACTCTCCTTTGGGGAATCTGACCAGGCAAAGTAAAAAAACCCTAGAGATACTGATTGGGAATTCCCCAACAAATGGCCCACCCAGATCACCCTACTATGAAGTCAACAGTCAATAATCCCACCTACACACTCAGAGCTTCTAATCAGCTCTTTAGATTATGTTTAATCATAAGTAAATAGCAAAGAATTATCACAGGGTGGAAAGCCTGTGAAATGGAAGAGTCTAAAACAAGGAAAACAAACAAGAGAGTATAAAGGGAAAAGGCAAAAACCCTACAAAAACCTATCATTAAAATCCTATGAGATAATGGGGCACCTGAGTGGCTCAGTTGGGTTGAGCCTCTCACTCTTGATCTCAGGGTCATGAGAAAGAGCCCGCTGTGAGGCTCCCCAGTAAGCAGGGAGTCTGAGATTTTTTCCCTCTGCCTCTCCCCCTGCATGCGCGTGTGTACGCGCTCTCTCTAAAAATAAATAAATCTTTAAAAAAATCCCATGAGACCATGCATTCATTATGCTTTTATTTTTTTAAAGGAAGAAAATAAAGAAGGGCTCTTAGGAATTAAAACATGGCTGCTACCGGGAGTAAAAAAAAAAAAATCAACAGAAGGGTAGGAAGAGAACACTGAAAAGGCTTCCCAGAAAAGGAGCAAAGAGATAAAAAATTAATTTAGAGGACCAGCCTGGGAGATCTAACATGTGAATAAGAGAGAGAGAGAGAGGTAGAGAGGAAGGAAGGGAGGGAGAGAACGAACAGGGAAAACAGAGAGGAGTTATCAATGAAATAATCAAAGAACATTTCCTAAAACAGAAAGATAGTGAGTTTTTAGAATGAAAAAGTCCATGGGGCGCCTGGGTGGCTCAGTTGGTTAAGTGTCCACCTTCAGCTCGGGTCATGATCCCAGAGTCTGGGGATGGGAGCCCCACATCACTGGACTCCCTGCTCAGTGGGGAGCCTGCTTCTCCCTCTCCTCTGCCCCTCTCCCCTGCTTGTGCTCTCTCTCTCTCTCTTTCTCTCAAATAAAATCTTTTTTTTTTTTTGAAGAATGAAATAGCCCATTGCATACCCAACTCAATGAATAGCAAACAGACCATATCAAGCCACACTACTGTAAAAGCTTATAACACTGGAGACAAAAAGACAATTCCAAAGGCTTCCAGAAAGAAAAAAGCAGATCATATAGAAAAGATCAGGCGACACAATGTCTTCAGATTTCTGCTTTTCCCATAAGCAGCCTGAGGCGATCTCTGAAAATGGTTACTTGACCCAGAAAACCCTACAAAATCATGCAAATCAAAGAGGTTCAAATCTTCGTGTTCACTTTAAGAACACACATGAAACTGCCCAGGCCATCAAGGGTATGCAGATCCGAAAAGCCACCAAGTATCTGAAGGATGTCACTTTGCAGAAGCCATGTGTGCCATTCCGTCGCTACAATGGTGGAGTTGGTAGGTGTGCCCAGACCAAACAGTGGGGCTGGATGCAGCGTCGGTGGCCCAAAGAGTGCTGAATTTTTACTGAGAGAGTCATGCTGAACTTGAGGGTTTAGATGTAGATTCTCTGGTCATTGAGCACATCCAGGTAAACAAAGCCCCCAAGATACGGCATAGAACTTACACGGTTCATGGTCAGATTAACCCATACGTGAGCTCTCCCTGCCACACTGAGATGCTCCTTCCTGAAAAAGAGCAGAGTGTCCCTAAGCCAGAAGAGGAGGTTGCACAGAAGACAAAGATATCCCAGAAGAAACCAAAACTTATGTCTCGGGAGTAAATTCTGCATAAAATAAAAGCAAATAAAATTTAAAAAAAAATGTTTTCGGGGGGCGCCTGGGTGGCTCAGTTGGTTAAGCAACTGCCTTCGGCTCAGGTCATGATCCTGGAGTCCCGGGATCGAGTCCCACATCGGGCTTCCTGCTCAGCGAGGAGTCTGCTTCTCCCTCTGACCCTCCTCTCTCTCATGCTCTCTGTCTCTCATTCTCTCTCTCTCAAAATAAAAATAAAAATCTTAAAAAAAAAAAATGTTTTCGGATTTCCAACATTGGAAACAAAGCGCTGTCTTCAAAATTCTGAAGGAATATTATTTCTAACCTAGAAATCTATTTTCAGCCACTCTTTCATATATAAGAATAATACAAAGACACTTTCAGACACGGATGCATTCCAAAATTTTACTTCCCACGCACCTTTCCTTATGAAGCTCCTGGAGAATGTTTTCCACCAGACACCATCCCAAGAGAGAGGAAGGCAGGAAATAGGAGAGAGGGAAGTAGGGAAGGGAATAGAAGGAAGGAAATAGGGAAGCGCAGGAGGATGGTGAAGAGAGATTCCAGGATAAGGGCTGTGTATAAGATTCAGAGGGCAATCAATCCAGATTGGAAAGTGACTTGAGAGATGGCCACACTGGGGACAGTCATCACCACGATCCCCACTGCCATGACATCGGCATTTTCATTTGTGCACAGAGTGCCTGCATGGGCTTGTACTTGGCTGTCTTACCACAGTCTGGAGTTACTATACTCCCACTTCATGCCCTGCTACTGATCAGTGAAGACTTGCATTTTACTGAAAAGGCAAGAAAATTTTGGGTGCCTGGGTGGCTCAGTTGGTTAAGCGACTGCCTTCGGCTCAGGTCATGATCCTGGAGTCCCAGGATCGAGTCCCGCATCGGGCTTCCTGCTCGGCGGGGAGGCTGCTTCTCCCTGTGACCTTCCCCCCTCTCATGTGCTCTCACTCTCTCAAATAAATGAATAAATAAAATCTTTAAAAAAAAAAAAAGAAAATTTTACTTTGATCTACTCCTAAAAGCTGGAGGAAATCCACATGAGTTTAGAGGCAGTAAAAATGCAGCCTGTTGTGTTTGACCGTATTTCTGTCAAATGTTGTACAACTGATTCATAACTACAACTCTGCCAGATGCCCTCACTGTGGTAAAAACCTGTTTCCTAAGACTCGTGCATAACCCTCAACCCTTACTTTCCCAGAAGGGGCTCTTAGAAGCTCTCAGAGAAGCCATGAACCAAAGATTCTGTTCACTTTCTCTGGGGAGTTGTCATCTAATAGCGACAATACTGCTCTTTCCTCACACACCTAGGGCTGAGCTTGCTACTCAGTTTTTCACACCTAAACAAAGAAAAGCAAGGAAATTATTTACACCATACTCAGGCTGTGGGCCTGGGGGAAGAAGAGGTTAGCAGGAGGAAGAAAAATAGGGCACACAGAGAACCTCTTAATCTGATGGCAGGTACAGGAGAGTCAGTTTTATTATTACTCTGCACGCTATACATTTACATTTAAAGTGTTTTTTTTTTTTTTTGCGAGAGAGAGAATGAGAGAGAGCACGAGAGGGAGGAGGGTCAGAGGGAAAAGCAGGCTGCCCACTGAGCAGAGAGCCTGACATGGGACTCGATCCTGGGACTCCAGGACCGTGACCTGAGCCGAAGGCAGTCGCTTAACCAACTGAGCCACCCAGGCGCCCTACATTTAAAGTGTTCTTAATGACATGTTACATACACACCAGAGGCTTTGTAATCTGAATCATATGAAGGTCCCAATAGTCTACCATTTTTGAGGTACAAAGAGCAACCTCATATGTTTAAAACTAACAGTTCAGGGGGTGCTTGGGTGGCTTAGTCGGTTAAGTGTCTGACTCTCGGTTTCGGCGGGTCATGATCTTGCAGTCCTGGGATCAAGCCCCACGTCAGGCTCCAGCTCAGTGTGGAGTCCGCTTCAGATTCTTTCTCCCTTCCCCTCTGCCCCACCCTGCTCACGAGTGCACGCGCTCTCTCTCAAATAAATAAATAAATACACTTGATCTTAGCCAAAAGGCCAAGAAGCGATCTCTCAAATAAATTAACAAATAAAATCTTAACAAAATAGTTGAGGCTCAGCAATGTACCTGTGCCCTTGAGGCAAGTCAAGAGCCTAAGTTTCCCCATTTGCAAAATGCAGAGTGAAAAAATAAAATAACAGAGAATTTCTTTGATGTAATGAACTCTCATAACTGCGTAACTCTCATATTATGTATGGCCAATACAATAATTCTTGTCCTCTAAAAAGTTAAAATGTAACACTAATGGGGAAATTCCTTTGTGTTTCCCAGAGAAAAGATCCAGCAAATATTATATTCATATAACTATAGTTTAATGTAACGTAACAATGAGAACTTAGGAACAGTTTTTAGAAATCCCCAAACCCTCACATTTCCCTCACTTCTGCTTTTCTTAGCAGAAATGGGGGCACAGAAACTGGAAATGACAGGAAGCAATAATGGGGATGTGATTTGAAGGAGAGGTGTAAGAGGAGGAATTACATATAAAATGAGACAAGTGTGCTCACTATTCTCTTATCAAGGCGGAGATATGGGTGGACTGAGTTGGTTCTTGATAGAAGAGCTATTATGAGGCTCTTTTTCCAAGTACATAGATTAAAAATTCATGTAAACTAAAAAGAAGAATCTTCTACTTTTCTCCCTTTAGCTATAATTTACTGGGCAATTCTGATGTGTCAGAAGCACTTTAAATGTCTTTATTTACATCATCATTTCATCCCCATAGATGTCCTATGATTTTGGTACCATTATTACCACCCTGCTCCTAATGCCCTTTTACAAATGAGGTAACAGAGGCTCAGTAAGGTTAAGGAAATAGCTCATGGTCACAGGTCAGTAAACAGCAGAGCCAGGTTTCAAACCTATGTTAATTCTAACCTCAAACCCATTCTCTGAATCAGTAACCCTCATATTAAATACCTCTTCATTCTAACTCCTTTCTTTTCAAAATGTTCCCTTTGTAATCCTGCCCCTTATTCTATAGCTAACTGTGATTATAATTTTTCCAGTAGCATCTACTGCTCCCTCCTTCCTGAGTGAGTTGTAGGAAATCCCTAGGTACTTTTGTTTGAAGACCTAACACTGTATTTCTCATACTAGGGTATACACAAGCAGGACTTGGCAATATATTGGGGGTACCCGGAAGCCCAGAGGACTAACAAGCACATCCTCCTGGACTGACAATTTTACTTCAGGTTTTTTTGTTTTTGTTTTTTTGAGACTCTCCTTGTTTTTTATTTGAAAACAGAGATGCTGTGATACCTGCAAATGCAAGATCTACACTCTTTTTTTCTTAAGATTTTTTTTTTTATTGGTTTATTTGAGAGAGAGAGCATGAGATTGAGAAGGGGAAAGAGCAGGCAGAGGGAGAAGGAGAAGCAGACTCCCTGCTGAGCAGGGAGCCTGATGCGGGACTCAATCCCAGGACCCTGGGATCATGACCTGAGCCGAAGGCAGTCGCTTAACCGACTGAGCCACCCAGGCTCCCCTACACTAACTTTTAAGATGAAACAAATAAGACTCCAAAGATATTTTCTACCTGCAGCAGGGTCATCTATTCCAACCCTTAGGTATAAGAGCTCTTCCTCCTCTGCAAGTAGTGTGAGGATTGACCACTGGATTGTAAAATAAGTTAGCTAAGAACAGCACGCTGCCCAGGCCAAGGAACAGAGTCACAAATGTGGAACATGACCCTAATCTGACTATTCAAAGACACTTACAAAACTTTGTACTTGGCAATACATATATTTTTAAAAATGCAAATTTCTAATGATGGCATTTTTGTGAAAAATAATTATGTGTCTATGTGTGAAAATAGTCTTGAAAGACACACACTTGACTCTTATCAGTGGTTTCCTCTAGGGAGCAGGACTGAGAGAACTTTCAATTTCTATCATTTGATATTATTTGACTTTTTCCCCAGTGCTGTATACTCCCTTTAAAAAGGATAAAAAACACATAAAGGTTAAAAAACAGGAACAAGAAGGTGGGGGACATGGGTGAAGGTTGTCAAAAGGTATAAACTTGCTGCTATCAGGTAAATAAGTTCTGGGGATGTAATGCACAGCATGGTGACCACAGTTAACAATACTGTATTGTATATTTGAAAGTTGCTAGGAGAGTAGGTCTTAAAAGTTCTCTTCACAAGAAAAAATCATATCTATGTGAGGTGATGGATATGTTAACTAAACTTAGTGTGGTAATCATTTCACTATGTATATATGAAATATACATCAAATCATTATGCCGTACACCTCACACTTACACAAAGTTATATGTCAATTATATCTCAATAAAACTGAGGGGAAAAACAGCAACAAGAGCACACAAAGTAATCCCAGAAACTAAAGATAGAAAAGGATTCCTAGAGTTCTTCCAAGTCAGTAACCCTCTGAATGATTGAGCCTAAAGGCCCATTTGAAAGTCAGCAGATTTCAGAGTAGGTTCTGCATGAATTTATTTAATTCAGTTCAACAAATATGTTGTCCACTCTGGCAGGCACTACTTGGGGTGCTGGGATATTTAGATCTTTATGTATCAATAAGATTCACTTCTTTTCTTCCAAGAGTTCATTCCATAGCAGGGAGACAGACATGTAAACAAATCAGTGTAATACATATGATTTTAATGCAATATACCTAATACAGAAACTTACCCTGTTCTGCTCCAGGTACCGTCCTAAGCACAGATGGACATGAGGGTGAATAAGACATGGGCCCTACCCTCAAGGAGCTCAGAGCTCAGTGGGAGTAAATACAAGGTGTTGGTAGAATCTCTAAAAGGGAAGGAGAAAAGAGGGGCCTCTGGAAAGTTTTGAAAGTTAAAATCCAACACCCCAGAAAGATGGGGGAGGGGTGGGGAAGAGCATTCTAGATGAAAGAAGCAGAAATGCAAAGGCACAGATGAATGAAACAGCATGGTATGTTTAGGGCAAGACAGGAATTTTTAGGACTGGTGGAGTATACTGTGCAGGGTAGGGGGAAGGAGGTGCTGAGAGGGTGAGAGACAGGCTGAGAGGTACGCAGAGGTCAAATAAGCAAGACTGTGCACTGCACAGTACCTTGGGTTTATGGGATGACAAGCCTCTGAAGGGCTGTAGGAGCAGAGCAGTGACACTTTCAGATGTCCATTTCAGAAAGAACATTCTCACTGAGCTTCAGAAGGTAGGGAGGCCAGTTACTAGACTTCAGCAGCAGTGAGAGATGAAGAGACTCTCACTAAGATAGGACAAGGTAGACGAGAGCAGTACTGCCCGCATGAAATAGAACCTGAGCCACAAATAAAAGTTTCGTAGCAACATTAAAAAACAAAAAGGAACACATGAAATAAAGGTTAATAATACATTTTTTCCTTAACCCATTATATCAAAAATATTATTTCAATATGAAATTAATATAAACATTGTTAACAAAATAGTTTCTATCCCTTTCTTATACAAAGTCTTCAAAACTGGGTGTGTATTTCACACTTCTAGCACTTCTAAATTTGGTTAGCCATGGTGCAAGTGCTCAACAGCCCCACTGGCTGGTGGCTACCATCTTAGTGCAGGACTGGAGGGATTAATTTAGGAGGCCATACTGGCAGGATGTGTTAACTTAGTGGAGAACAAAAAGGTAGAAAAACCTGGAATTGCTGGCTGGGGTAACTGGCTGGAGAGTGCTATCGGCAAACCCAACAGAAGATACAGAAAGAAGACTAGGTCTGAGGGAGGAGGAGGGGGGAGACAGAACGTTTGCTTTTAGGGTATTAACTTAGCAATGAAGTTATGTGCCCAAGGTGACCCTGCTAGTACATGACAGAGCCAGAATTCTGATCCGGATCTCTCGGACGCCTAGCCTAGAAGTGGGATTCCTATCAAGCACTCAGTTTCAAAAACTTTTCTAATTTTTTTAACAGAGAACAGAGCAGAAGGCCCTTGGTTTTCCAGTTTGACGGGGCAGGACAACGAATGGGACACTTGTTTCAATGTGACATGCCCCTGAGTTGACACGGCAACGGTATGGCTTCATTTACTTACTGCTATTGGGCAATGTATGAAATGCTGAATAAATACTGTGCCTACTTTCTGTCACCTGTCAAAAAGAACAAGAATCCTGCTTGTAAGATGTAGACCAGGCAGGCATCTAATTCTAGAAAATATTGCAGTTGGGAGTTATCATAAGAAAATAATTTTATGAACTGTCTTAGCTTGGGCTACCATAACAAAAGATCATAGACTGGGTGGCTTAAACAACAGAAACTTATTTCTCACAATTTTGGAGGCCGGGAAGTCTGAGATCGGGGTGCCAGCATACTCAGGTTCTGGTAACAGCTTTCTTCCTGGCTTGCAGATAGCTGCCTTTTCACTGTGCCCTTGGCATGGCAGAGAGAGAACTCTGTCTCTTCCTCTTCTCATAAACACACTAATCTCACCATGAGGACCCGCCATGACTTCATCTAAACCTAAACATTGGTGGTTAGGGCTTCACATGTGAATCTGGCAGGGGTACACAAGAATCGGATCTTCTGTTCTTGTTTTTCATCCACTCAAGGCCTGATCTAACCAACTCCTAACACGCTGCCAAGCTGACATTCAAATGCTGAGAATGTGATCATTCACTTTGAAAAAATATTGTTTGTTTTCAGGGAAGCAGAACATCTCTGAAAGAAGCACAGGATGTGGATTGAGTGTAGTACTAGAGAGCTGTTAACCTCTGGGCAAGTCACTTAGCCTCTGAGCCAGTTTCCACATATGTTCCCTCTCTCTCTCTCTCTCAAATAAATAAATAAATAAATCTTAAAAAAAAAAAAAGGAGATCCAAGAATCAAAAAAGCATGACACAAAGAGCCCAGAGCAGTATTTCAAGAAAGACGGAATAAACAGATCTGTTACAGAAGAAAGAACATGGAGTTTGGAAAGAAGTGTGTCTAATCCTGTGACTTTACCACCTAGGAGCTATGAGACAAGTTACTTAACCCTTTCTGAGCCAGAGTTTCCTCATCCTTAGAAAGAAATAGCACTATCTGTGGAATCGTTGTGAAAATTAAATGAGACCCTGCATATAAAAGTGCCTCACATGGGCACCTTCTGCTTGCTCCACAGAACATACTCAACAAATAGCAGCTCCCATTTCCCCACAGAAGTCACTGGTAACATTGAAGAGCGTCATTTCAATTAAGCAGTGAAGATGATGGTAAGTTGCCCCAGGTTAAGGCATTCAGTTATGAAAGACTAAAAATAGGGAACAAGAATTGAAAGAGGAAAAGGATTTGAGAGAGTTAAGCTTGTCTGAAGTCTAAAAAGGATGAAGCAAGTAAAGTGCCAAGAGGGAAGTGAGGCCAGGGGAGCCCTCGTATCTTAGTAGAATTAGCATATAACCCCAAATTATTTGAGATAGAGATCTCTCATTGGTCTTTAAAGGATGCAATTTGCACCAGAGATGGAACCTGTAGGAGGCTGGACATGGAAAAGATCACAGGGCAAATGAGCCACCTCATGAAGGAAAGTTTTGATGGAGCTGATGCCTGATGCTGTTGATCATTTCAGCAAAGATCTAGGAAACAAAATATTTAGGAAAATTAATTTCCAAAGCAGATCTGAATTCAAGCATCCTTGGGCCTGTTAATGAATGTGAACCACACAGCTAGGGAATTTGTGGGTAGAAAACATTCCTTAATTGCACAATCTCTAAACCTTTCCATCTGATTCTAACTATAATAGATGTGCAAACAAACATACTTCTCAATTTTTCCAACCCTTCAAAGACATTCATTCTAATAATGAGTCTTGACATGATAGCTTTCTTAGATAAATTCAAAGTTATTTCATGGGGCACCTGGGTGGCTCAGTCAGTGAAGCAGCTGCCTGCAGCTCAGGTCATGATCTCAGGGTCCTGAGATCGAGGCTCGCATTGGGCTCCCTGCTCAGCAGGGAGTCTGCTTCTCCCTCTCCCTCTGCTGCTCCCCCTGCTTGTGCTCTCTTGCTTGTGCTCTCTCTCTCAAATAAATAAAATCTTAAAAAAAAAAAAAGATAAATTCAAAGTTATTTCAGGTGGGGGGGTATGTGTATAAAATTATCAATATATATTTTCAGCTTCATATACTGATTACAAGGAAAACCTAAGCTTTAAAGAATTTAGAACTGTGCAGAGTCACAAGGCAAGATAATGGTATAATGGAATCCAATGCTATTCTTTTTCCAAATCTCTCTTCCTAGTAAATATAAGAAATGCAACTTTGTCTTCAAAATACAGGGCACAGACTTCTTACCAATTGCACATTTACTGACCACAAATTAAGGTGGAAGAATCACTGCATAGAAAAAAAGAAAGAAAAGATTCTGTGATGATTTAAAGGGAAAATAAAACTAGGAAAAACTTGCCATGTTTCGCTGTACAGAAAGAAAGAAAGAAAGAGAGAGAGAGAGAGAGACGGAGGGAGGGAGGAAGGAAGGAAAGGAGGAGGAAATTGAAGGAAGGAAGGAAGAAAGAAAATAGAGAACTCTTTAAAGGCAAATAAAAAATCCTCCAATTACTACTGAAGGTGAAGAAAGAAGCTGTAAGTGAATTTTAGAGCAGCTTAACACAGCTAGTCTGAGAAAGACAAAGGTTGGTTTCTCCACAAAATCTTCCACCCCATGGTGATGACTGCACACTTTCCTTAAAGGAAAGGGTTGCTCTCTGGCAATGATGGAACATGGCAACCGACTTTATTATAGGAAATTAATTTTGACAAACATCCGAATTAAGCTTAGTAGACAAGGCCACCGTCTAGAGTTGAGCTGGCTGTGCACTGCACAACTCTAGGGCAACATTCACAGACTAAAATGTGAGACACCCTGTGGAGTTATGCACAGCAACAGCCCTGATGACAGGTATGTATTAAAAACAATTTGAGCTCCAAGAGGGCAGGGAGTTTTTTCTGTTCCATTCACAGTATCCCTGGCACAAAAAATGGGGCCTGGTGCTTCAGATGATCAATTAAAATGTGCTGCATGAATGAATATACTAGTGAATGAAAGAAAAAGAGAAAACGGAAGTTTGAGAGCAGAGGGGAAGTATATGTTAGAGTAGGATTCCTTACATTCCTTGGAATGTAATTCCTACCTGTTACAAAGGAGGAGAAAGAAGGGAGGACAGAACCAGTTTTGAACTGTCTTGCCAAGTTTTATTTTGCTCTGGCATGGACTATTAAGGGTCAAGCAAAAGTTATATAATAAAGAAGGGTAGAAAGACCATGTTAACATAGATAGGAGATTTTCTTCTTAGTTAACAGGCTAAGTATGTCAAGAAAAGTTCACTCAATTGCTTTTTTTCTATCAAAAGTATCTGCATGTCCATACCCATACAGGGAGGTGGAAGTTGGAAGAAAAGAGAGGACTTTCACTATAATATGAACCCCCCCAAATAAATTCTTGAACACATAAGCAAGTAATAGAAACACTGCAGAAGTGATCTCTAAATTGTTATATGCTACCATAGCATTAGCCGTTTTTATTACCCAAGTAATAGAAACAGAATTCATAAAGATTAACCAATTAATGTCTACTGACCATACTCTGAACTTCAGCATATATGCATGTATACAAAATATGTAACATATTATTCCTTGGGTATACTTGATTTTCATTCTGTTCGATTTATCAGGTTTCAACTAGACCTAAGTTCTGTTTCCTTAAAACCCTCGACATCATCTTTACATGATCCCATAAATATATATAGAATTTCTAAGGACATGGGCTATAGCTGTTTCTGTGGCATTTCTTTTTTTTTTTTTTAAGAATTATTTATTTATTTTTAGAGAGCACGTGTGTGCATGGGGGAGGGGCAGAGGGAAAGGGAGAGAGAGAATCTTGAACAGACTCCCCACTGAGCATGGAGCCTGATGTGGGACTTGATCTCATGGCCCTGAGATCATGACCTGAGTGGAAACCAAGACTCAGATGCTCAACCGACTGAGGCACCCAGGCGCCCTGCTGTGGAGCTGCTTTACACAGAGCATTTTTTAAAAATTTCAGCTACAAAAGTTTTTTCTTTTTTTTTTTTTTTAAGATTTTATTGATTTATTTGACAGAGAGAGAGAGCACAAGCAGGCAGAGTGGCAGGCAGAGGGAGAGGGAGAAGCAGGCTCCCCGCTGAGCAGGGAGCCAGACTTGCGGGGGCTCGATCCCAGGACCCTGGGATCATGACCTGAGCCAAAGGCAGATGCTTAACTGACTGAGCCACCCAGGTGCTCCAAAAAATTTATTTCAAGAGAGCTGATGCCTCTATATGTCCTATTATGATTCCTCTGATGACATATCACAAACAATTCTTCTCACCAAGGAAATCTGTTAAAGTTGCTCTAAATTCTGAGCATTACAAAGGTACTTACTGACCCATATTTTTTCTGTTCACAGTCTGTTTTCTGCCATGGGTTTGGCACACACCATCTGTAACTTCCATTAAAACAACAAAAACCAAACAAAACAAGAACACATAGCTCTTCACTGTATAAAAAAATCTATAGTTGGCTTCTCTGGGAGGAACCACTCCTACTCACAGCCACCTGATGTTTATCAGGATATACCAGTTGAAAGCTGAGAAAAATAAAGAGTGGGAAGTTCCCTGTAACCAAAACAAAAAATGTTACAGATACTTATGTGATCCTTAGCAACACTTGTCTCCTATCCACTGTCTGTTTAGGAGTTTAGTAAGTTGTAGAACCCACCAGATAAAGGACAACTGGTATATATTCTCTTCAGGTGGTAACGTGATATACCAAGTCAATAAAGCTTTTTGTATGGGTAATAAATCCACATGGTTCAAAATCCAAAAGAAACCAACGGGTATTCACTGAAAAGTGTCCTTCCCACCCTATCCTCTAGCCACCTAGCTCCTCCCCCCAGTGGCAACGAATACTATCTGCCTCTTGGGTAGCCTTCTCAAAAGACATGAACGAGCAAATGTGTGTGCATTTTCTTTCTCCTTTTTTGCACAATTGGTGGCATAACATATACCACTTCTAGGTAGACTCTTAAGCATTTCTCCCACGATGCCCACTATCCCACAGGGATAGGGAATAGGCTTCTTCTGGCATGTTGTTGTTGTTGTTGTTGTTGTTTTGATAGAACAAGAGCAGCTTCCTCAGGTGCTGTGTTGTGAAGGAGTTTGAGGCCAGCAGGCTTAGAAAGTATGTTGTGAATGTTTTGTTATATCTGCGACAGCCATCTATTCCTGTCCTGTGCCTTACTTTATCTTCTACATGCTGCTATTGTAAGAATTACCACACTTTATTTTATGCTTGGGAAGGGGTGTCTGAAGGTAGGTACCATGCTCTTTTATGTATATAATGCAAGATGCCTACCCAGCCTAGGGCCTAGCAAGTAATAGCATTTAATTATTTATTTAGTAAATCATTAGTACATCATTAGTAAATATTAGTAAAATATTAGTATGTTATTAGTAAATATTTATTTACTGAGTGAATCCCACAGCAAAATTCCCAATGTGTGGGGACAATGAGAAAGCTTTTCATATTCCTGAATGAGCTACTTCCCTCCATGCAAAGATAGACTTACCAACCTTGGAATTGTAGATGTAGAATGATGGTGTCTTTGAAACATACATGACAGTGTTTTCCCTGTCCCTATCAGAATTTACAGCAAGGCCATCTGGCACTCAACCTGCTTGAGAAAAAATACTTCTACAGAACTTTACATAGGATCCTATGTGCATAATCACCTGGTTTCCAATCACTGCCATCTAAAGAGAAAATGGTTGTATAACATGTGATTTCTGAAACAAAGGTGAGGTGGGGAAGGAGGTCAGGTGATGGTGAAATAAAACTGAATGGAAACATCATGAGTGAAAAAGAAAGTTTATGATTATTTTTAAAAAATCCAGTGAATGAGAAAAATTAAGAACATTTCAACTAACCTTACTCATTTAAGACTCTATCTGCTAATCATTCTCAAACTTCCATTTTCCATATAAGTATTGCCATCTACAGTACATTTAGGAATCATGGTATTTTTTTAGGGGGGAAATAACTGAAATGAAAAGCTTAACACACACTACAGGCTAATGTCTTCATGCCCTTTAAATACATGCATTTATCAAAGTTACATGGTACGTTTTCTTTTTATCACATATTTTGAAAGGTAATAATATTTAATGGGCTCGTTGTTATCTTTTAAAAAATAATATTGTAAAGCTAGATCTTATGATTTTAATTCTTTAAATTATATATTATGTAACTATTAATAATGAAGAAAAAAGAAATAATTTATAATTTTGAACTAGGTTTTAAGAAATATTTTTAATATGCCCAAATTCTTATTTATTTCATTTTGCTGTAAGATACAAATTGGGACTTTCCAAGGAGAAGTAAATAGAGTCCCTTTTTTTGAAGTGAAAAGAATTTCTTATTTTTGGTGGGATTCCTCTTTGCTGACCTGTGGGTTAACCTAGAGACAGCATGGAAAAGGAGGAAGAACATCAAAAATGAACAGACTGACTCAGATTTATAGATGCAAGCTGGAAAAGCCTAAATGAAGTTATCCCAAACCACAGATGATCTTCCTGCTCCCAAGAGAATACTATACCAATATGTTGTATTGTCACAATACAAGGTAAATAAGTGGAATCCATTAAAACGGTATTTTAGAATTAAAAAGAAGACATTTGATTTTGGAGATAATTGAAGATAACCAATAATATTAAGAGTGTGAGAATTTGGGACACCTGGGTGGCTCAGTCGGTTGGGCGTCTGCCTTCGGCTCAGGTCATGATCCCAAGGGTCCTGGGATCAAGCCCTGCATCGGGCTCCCTGTTCGGCGCGAGGCCTGCTTCTCCTTCTCCCTCTCCCACTCCCCCTGCTTGTGTTCCCTCTCTCGCTGTGTCTCTCTCTGTCAAATAAATCAATAAAATCTTTAAGAAAAAAAAAAAAAGACAGTGAGAATTTTTCTGGGTTGTTTAACCAACTATTGTCAACTGGGTATTAAATTTTATCTTCTCAAATCTCATCCTATGAAGGATACGACGTGGGGTTTTTTCCTATTCTTAAAGTTTTTTGAAGATTTATTTATTTATTTTAGAGAGAGAGCAAGTGAGAGAGAGTGCATGCCCATGTGAGTGGGGGGAGGGGCAGAGGGAGAGAATCTTGAGGCAGACTCCCTGCTGAGGGCGAGCTAGATGTAGGGCTCCATCTCAGGACCCATGAGATCATGACCTGAGCTGAAACCAGGAGTCGGACACTTAACTGACTGAGCCACCCAGGCACCCTGTGATGTGTTTGATAATAGGAGAAAAAGATGATATTTAGTACTTTTTACCCACCTTTTACCCTCTAGCGCCGAAGTACTACTTTGCTATCTGGTGCTATTTGAACAATGTTGTCTGGATATAGAATCAGCCCTTCTTCTTCCCCCGCCCCCCTCAACTCTAGTTATCAAAACCTAGCCTAAAACTAAAGAACCAATTAAATGCTGATGTCTATCTATAAAGTATTCTTTGATTCCTCCTTAGGTAGGAGTAGTTTTCCTTAGCCTATGAATTTTTTTTAGCTTTTTTCTTAAATACTTCTTAGGGCCCTTATAAATATTCTACATATTAACAATTTGAGTATTTACAAGACCATAAACTCCTTGACAAGGAGAGAACTGCATCTTGTTCATCTCTGCATCTTCTACAATACCTAGCACTGTGCCTGGCACTGGAAGGAAGTCAATAAAGATTTAATGAGTAATGTATGTTTACATTTGAAAGTGGCTCACAGTAAACCAAATAATTATTTTGAGAAATATCATGGCACAAAGATCAACAACAGAAGGGTCTTTGTTAAATATTTCTTGGTATGGGGTGCCTGGGTGACTCAGTTGGTTAAGCATCTGCCTTCAACTCAGGTCATGATCTCAGGGTCCTGGGATCGAGCCCCACGTGGAGCCCCAAGTTGCATTGGCTCCTTGATTCTCCCTCTCCCTCTGCAGCCCCCGACTCGTGCTCTCTCCCTTCCCAAATAAATAAAATCTTTAAAAAAATATTCTTGGACAAGGAAAGCTAGAATCTATGGCAACTACAATAAAATATACATACTTAAGCTCATGGTTTTTATAAGAGTAATAATTAGTGTCATTAAGTCACCAGCAGTCTAGTGACAACTTAATGTTATAACTTGTCAGAGCATTGATTAGGCTACGGGTATGTGATTTTACAAGGAGCTAAAACTTCTAAAGCTCTTTTCTAATCATTAATTTATAGATTAGACAGACTGTACTATTGCCAGGGAGATGTCACAACTACCAAAAAGGAAAGCATAACAAATTTTAAAATATACCAAATGTTGGGAAGAAAGGCTGGCATTTGAATCCTTAGCCTTATGTTTACTGATTTAGTTTCTTGGGGCTCCCTTCACTACAGTAGAAAAATGCCCTACCAAGGTATTCAAGTATTCAAGCCCTCCATAGATTTATTCAGCGTTCCTAGTAAGTTTATGTATGTGGTAGGTTATACCATATGAAATTAACTACAACAGAGTTTCTTTTAAAACAATTAAGAGCAATACATTCAAAAAAGAAGAACATAGAATCCATGCAGACACATGGAAAGAATTAATTTCTGATACTAGCAAAACCAATATGAAAGATTAGATGTGAACATGGACAAGCAGAAATAATTATCAGGCAAAATTATAATTAAGCTAAAAGAGAAACAGATGAAATGACATCACTAGTCTAACCCTGGACACAATCAATAAACTTCCCACAATTCCACAACATATCACAACCAACCAAAAAGGAGCTGTGGTCAAAGACAGACAAACAAGAGCCAGATACTAACCATGTAATTTGAAAATTGGGAAATGAGGGGAGAACCAAGGAGAAAATAATTAACAGAGAGGGAACATTATTACAATTAGGCAGCTTTTGGTTAAGTTGTAACTATGAAGGTCAAGGTACTACACATCTGATAAAGTTCTTTTTTTTTTTTTAAAGATTTTATCCATCCATTTGACAGAGAGAGACACAGCAAGAGAGGAACACAAGCAGGGGGAGTGGGAGAGGGAGAAGCAGGGCTCTTGCGGAACAGGGAGCCCAACACGGGGCTCGATCCCAGGACCCTGGGATCACGACCTGAGCCGAAGGCAGATGCTCAACGACTGAACCACCCAGGCGCCCCTCTGATAAAGTTCTTAATTAGTTGTTGTTTTTGTTGAATTAATGTTTCACGCTCATTAGGTATTTTCTAAAATAGGTTGTAACATTTTTCTCCATTGGAACTTTAGAAAGAAAATAAATGGAAGAGACTGAAATTATGTATGTAGTGTTGCGAGCACTCGCTCAAGCCAGATTTCTTGAATTCAAATTCTAGCTCTCGCTTACTAATTCTGCGACCTTAGGGATGTCACTTGACCTCTCTAAGCTTCAGTTTCCTCATCTGAAAAATGGGAACTAATATTAGTTCCTACCTGGTAAGAGGATTTATTTGTCATGAGGATTAAATGATTAGTAGATTAATTTATTGTTTATAAAGCACTTTGGAACTGTATCCCAGAATAAGTGCTATATGAATGTTTGCTAAATAAAATCTGTCCTCAATATTTCAGTTGTTCAGCTGACTTAAAAAGTTTGGCCCCATGACTGAGGTCTCCAGATGTACATATTATGATGACACTAGGTATAACTTAAAGAAAGATTTTCTATTTTTTAAGAAGCCCACTTTGACTTTATTGTCTGTCCTTCATTTTCTCCCCTATGATTTCTAACTCTGTTTCTATAATTTTAGTTAAAAGATTGTTATTCAGGAAACAGTATACCTCTTGCTCAGGGTTCTTAAGTGCACTGCCTTCAAATCTGCCATGCCTCTAAAGAAACTAAAGGGGACACACACACACACACACACGTGGGCAGGAGGGATTTATAGAGAGAGGATATAAGAAGATACATAACACTTCCCTTACTAGATATATGACAGAACACATTAAAGCTGATGATAGGGTGGGGTCTGAAGTCTCATTAAGATCATGTAAAATCAAGACGAGCTCCCACACAGAGGTGCTGGTGTGATAACTAAGGAATAATCTAGTAGAGCCGTCCAATAATTCATCAGTGAAAAATCAAGTAGAGGGAGAGCAAAGCTAATGGTCTTATTTCTAATAACAATCTCTAGAACATGGATAATAAGAAAAGGAAAACTCAGAAGATTAACACAAGGAGGCAAGTGTCACTGAGACTCATGACACTGGAAAGGTATGTTCTATTCTAATGATGCTCTTGTGGTCGACGAACAGTGATGCTTTCCTAACACAGATTACAAAATAGATAGAGACACGATATACAGTAGTAACGGGAAATGTCACCTCTCCCAGCATGGGTGAGAGGTTTCATTCTGGTAAAAGTAGAGCACCTGATAAGTTGATATCATATTGACAATTTCATTTCTCAGAAGGTAGAGGAAACAACAAAGAGAACTGCTATTCAGGACTATAAAGACCAAGGAGGAGGAAACTGTAGATGATGGAGGAGTGACAAGAGCTTTAAAGAAGTGACGGTCCTCACTAGTTTGGACTCTGTAAGAGCAAAGGAAGGAAACCTTTCACATGGGAGGACCCTAGACCCTAAGAGAGTAAATTTCAAAGTGTTCAGACATAGGATGGGGTAATTCCAATTAAGAGTTTAGAAACTCTAAAAGGGAATGTAACTTAAGTGGAAGGTAAGGCTTTAAAAGTAAAATTGTAATATCATTGACTCCAACGAGGAAAAAAGGAGAGAAGCGACTAAAGAAAAAAACAATAGGTAGAGATGCATTTATGAAAGGATGAATACAAAAGTGGTGCAGACTCACCACAATAATATCAGGGAAGTTAATGCCCAGAAGGAGGTAAATATTTCTTTTCCTATCCACACGTCCTTTTTGTTTCCTCCCCCCTTCTCTTACAGGTCAGAACTGCTGGTTACATTCTACCTAGGAGTAAGGAGACCAAAGAATTAGAACCTCAGCCTGGGAAAAGAACATGAGTCTAAAATGGGGACAAGACAGTACCTGCTAGGGACTTGGCAGTATCTAAAATAAGCTATTTTATGGCCAACAGAGTGGTCTGTGGGGACCTTAAAATGGGGACGTGCTAGTTTGGACTGAGGGTGCCAGATGATCTACAGAAATTAGGGAGACAGGGTTACCTCCATCAGTAGATCTGGGTGGTGTGCCCATACTTCTCATATTTCTTGTGACTTCTCCCTCAGGTAATTGTTATTTTGAATTTTTTGTTGCTTTTACTGAATATGCCCTTTGTTTTTTGAGTTCTGCTCTTAAGTTCCTCCAAATCTGTAGTACCGTTATATATATGCCCATTTTTAAGGCCATTCTTTCCAAAGACTGGAGTTTGGGCCTAATGAATACTGAATAATGCCTCTAAATATTCCAGCTGTTTCTTGGTGAACATCATTTGTTTCCCTCCATGGATGTCTCTGGTGCTTGTCTTTGGTGAAATCCCCTGAGCCTGGCATCCTTTAATCTCTGTTGTTCATATATTCAGGTCCAGTGACTATTATAATTTATAAGTTACGAACAACAAAAAATATATGTTCAAAGTTATATTCAAGTTGGAAATGCTGGACAAAGGACTGAATAAGAAAAGAAGTACAAGGCAAGGGAAGTGACCGAAAGAAATAATTACTCCAAATGAGTTCGTTTTTCTAGGCCTGGATGAATTTCATCCTAAGATACCAAGGAAACTTACATATATAAGCATGCAACCATTACTGATTATCTCTAGAGAAGGAAGAATAGAAGTCTGGAGATAAACAAACATGACTGATTTTCAAAAAGGAAGGAAATATGAATTTTGAATACCAAAACATCAGCTCAGAAAAGGTACAAGACCCAGGAAGGCCAGACTAGTAACTTGACCCAGGTCATGCCACAGGAGTGGTTAATTGGACACTGCCTCTGGGGCCTGCCACTGTACCCTAAGGTGAGCATGCTTGCATGTGCGTGCAGAAAGACACACCACAATCACAGTAGGGTAGGATTCTGACTTCCACTGCTGTTGTTGTGAAACGTCTCCAACCACATCTGTGTCTTTACATCCTCCAGGGTCAAAGTCCCAAGAGGGGAAGTCCACCTGGCTAAGTAAGCATGGATCTTGTGTGTTTGTTTTAGTTATAGGGCTGGGACCAGAATGAGGTGACTAAGACCCTTACGGTGGGCACAAAATTTAAAGGGGCACCAAAAAACTCACTGGACAAGATAAACAGTATTTTAATGCAGTATTTTATAAAATCAAAATTAATGCACAAAAATCCATAATGAACAAAATATCAAAATTTAAAGAAAGACAGGTTCAAAAGTAGCGCCATGCCAAGCCATACTGGTGCCTGAGACAAAAGGGAAAATCAGTAACAATGATCCTGTTTTTCTTTAAAATTTTGGTATTTTGTTCATGAAGTTTTTTTTAATTTTTTTATTTTTTATTTTATTTTTTTTAAAGAGTTATTTATTTATTTGAGAGATTGAGAATGAGAGAGAGAGAGAGTACATAAGGGGAGGAGGGTTAGAGGGAGAAGCAGGCTCCTCACCGAGCAGGGAGCCCGATGCGGGACTCGATCCAGGGACCCCAGGATCATGACCTGAGCCGAAGGCAGTCGCTTAACCAACTGAGCCACCCAGGCGCCCATGAAGTTTTTTTTTTAAAGTTTATTTATTTATTTAAGTAATCTCTACACCCAGTGTGGGGCTTGAACTCACAACCCTGAGATCAAGAGTTGCATGCTCTTCTGACTGAGCTAGCCAGGCACTGCCATCATGGATTTTTTTTTTTACATTAATTGTGATTTTTAAAATATTGTATTAAAATATTTATCCTTATTAATTACTGAATTCTGGGGCATCCCCTTAAATGTTGCAGCTGAGGTGAATGCTCATTCTTAGCCCTTGGTGCCAGGGAGCAATAAGAGGTACTGTCTGCAGCCATCTTTGATTTCCTCTATGGGAAGCACAGCTCTAAAACAGGAACTGAGTGTGGATGCTCCTTCTGCCTGGAATGCAAATCTGTCCTGCCTCCCTCCCCTCATCTCTATCATCAGGTCTCAGTTTAGATATCACTTCATCACTACTGATTTAGGTATTCCTCTGTGCTTCCTTAGCATCTTATACTTAAGCTTACCAAATGCTTACCACACTGTTTTGCAATTTATTTGTTTACATCCTCCCCCAAAACTACAGTCTTAGGTGACACGGATTCTGCAATATTCATCCTTGCATCACTCTAATATGTAACAGAGTGCTGACACATATTAGGCCCTCAATAAATATTTTCTGAATGAATGCATGGAAGCATATCATAGGGGAATAACTGAAACTTAAAGTGTTGATTCCAGAAAAGAAGACTCAGGGAAATATACATAGTTGTCCTCATCTATCTGAATGGCTGCCATGAGGAAGAAGGTTGAGATTGTTGTTTCTCAATCTTTTGTCCATTCCCCACCCTCCTGGAGGAAGTTCATTACATTTCCATCACAACTGGCTCACAATGATTATTAGATGTTCATTAATCTGGGTTTTCTGTGTTTTTTTGTTTGTTTGTTTTGTTTTTTGAGGGTGGTGGTAGTAGTACAAATGCTGGAAAGGATCTCATACCCCTAGAAGACTGTATCAGAATGATGGAGAAGCAGTTAATGTGTTATTCTCCCTCAGCCTGAGAATCATGGGACAAGTTTTACTTATCCCATATAGCTTCATAGGAGAACCCACTGTCAAATATTATCCCAGGACAGGTTCTGGCTTAACAGAAAGAAGAATTTCTAACCTTTAGAACTGTTCATAAACAAGATGGGTAGAGATGAGAAATGATGAATGTGCCATTACCATGAATCCTGCAGCTCCTTATCAAGGTGTTGCAAAGTGAACCTGGCAGGGAGTGGAGGGAGACTGAGGTGTGATATTGAATAGTGAACCTCAAAAAGATATATCCGTGTCCTAATGTCTGGAACCTGTGAATGTGAACTTGTTTGAGAAAAGGGTCTTTTAAAATGTGATCAAGTTAAGGATTTCCAAAGATGAGATCATCCTGGATTATCCAGCTGAGTTCTATATCTGATGACTTTATAAGAGACAGAAGGAAAGAGGCCAGGAGACACAGAGAAAGCAGCATGAATATGGAGGTGGGGAATTTAGACAAGTAGATTTGTGAGAACTTCTAAATTGCAGAATCTGTATTTCTAATTATTTCCTACTTAGTGGGAAGGAAAAAAAACAACAGAAAAACAGAGTCCATGTGGAAAGCTACCACTTAGGAAAGCTTTTCTGCAATGTTTCCAGAAACTGTTTACAGAAACTGACACCTCTACTCTTCTGGAAATGAAGAAGAGGACATGTATTTTGATATAAACAAGCTGGCATACAGAAATTACCAATAAATTAACTGGTGATGTTGAAAAGTTCACAATACCAACCTATCTCTAACAAATGCATGAAGCTATGTCTAACATGTAGGATGCCATGAGATGGACTCCATTCAAATGTCATGCATGGTCACTTAGGGAACGGTAGCTAATTCAAATTATGCAGGTAAGGGGCAAGGCCACTCTTCTGAGTGGCTACCAAACACTTTTCAAGTACTCAGTGTCTAAACAATGTCACATGTAGGCCACTAGCTTTCATAAATGCTGCATGTCCCTTTGTGTCCACAGGCCCATCTCACTCTACCCACAACTTGCTATTAATTTACAAAATGGGCTTAAAAAAATCTGTGAGTACTTCATAAGCTTTTAAAGAAATGTGAATACCCACAAAGAATGACATTCCAATTTCACACTTTTTGGATTGTTAATTAAAAAGGGGGCTAGTACAACTAAGACAAAGGAATAAATCTTAACTATATGTCACCAGTGTTTTTTTTATACTTCTAAATTGTCTTCAGAAGACCAAATATTTTAAATAAAAAGGAATATTTTTCTACTTCCAGTACAAGTTTTATTTGCTAATCATAAAACTATTTTATAAACAGCCTAGTGTATGATGAAGTTGGGTTACACACAGATAATTATTAAGTAGCAGATCCAAACCCAGATACCTTTGCTCCTGAGCTCTTACCCAGTCATAGCGTCTCCCACGTTATTATTCTATTATTGTTAATAAGCTACCCTGAGTTTGTCACCAGTTTCTAAATTTATTTAGTAGTTCAAAATATTTAATGCAAGTGTACTATGTGAGAATGTGTTGAACTGCTAGGTGAAAAATACAGAGAACTGCAAGGATTCGAGTGACAAGCAGGGAAGAAAAGACATGTACTATAACATAATATAAACCATTACATAAAGAGTGGCAAGGGCTACAAGACAAATAGAGACAAAATATTATAGGAATTCTAAGGAGAAAGAGATGATTTTTAGTTTGAAATAAGAGTTGAGTGGTGGAATCTGGGAAAATTTTTGAGATGTGTCTATATGACATCTCAGAGTCAGTTCACTAGAGGAGGTAAGCAATGGAATGGTGATGATGATGATATAACATCACATATTAACAGAGCATTTACAATGTGGTCAACATTTAAAATGCATTTTTAAATTTAATTCTCACTAAAATCCAATGGGTAGGTATTTGTCCTCCTCCTATAGATGAAGTAACCAGAGATACAAGGTCACTCAATTAATAAATGATGGCTCATGAGTAGAGCACATAATGCCAAAATGTATGCTATGAATAATATGACGGATGCTTCTCAAAAAAGGTAGTAAAGAAAACATGGTTGGGATAGGAATTTACATGTTGGAAGGAGGACAGTTGGTTTGTCTTTGTCAATTCCAGGATTCTTTTTTTTTTTTTTTTTAAAGATTTTATTTATTTATTTGACACACAGAGAGAGATGGCGAGAGCAGGAACACAAGCAGGGGGAGTGGGGGAAGGAGAAGCAGGCCGCTGGCCGAGCAGGGAGCCCGATGCGGGGCTCGATCCCAGGACCCTGGGATCATGACCTGAGCCGAAGGCAGACGCTTAATGACTGAGCCACCCAAGTGCCCCAATTCCAGGATTCTTAACTGGGAGATGATTTTGCCCCATGACATCTGGCAATGTCTAGAGACATTTTTGGTTTTAACAACTGGGGAAAAGGGTAGTGAGCGCTGCTGGTATCTACGTGGGTGGAAGCCTGGGATCCTGCTAAACACAAACAACAATAACAATGAACAACATAACCCCAAAACAAAGAATTATCTGGCCTAAAATGTCAATAGCGCCACAGTTAAGAACCCCTGGGCTATGCTATCTGGTCTCAACACTCCTGGTTAAGATAGAACCAGGAATGTTATACTTCAGAAAGTAAGTCAGAAAGAAGGAGATGAAAGGGGCAGAAGATAAGGAGAACCAAGCAGAATAAAATGAAGAAACTCTGTAGCTTGAAGCTAATTAGAATGAGAAACATTAAAACAGGAAAAAAAAAAAAAGGGGGGGGTGCCTGGGTGGCTCAGTCGGTTAAGCGTCAAACTCTTGATTTGGGCTCAGGTCATTGCCTCAGGGTAGTGGGATGGAGCCCCACCAGGGGATCCAGGCTCGGTGGGGACTCTGCTTGAATACTCTCTCCCTCTGCCCCTCCCCTCACTGGTGTGCATGCTCTCTGTCTCTAAAATAAATAAATACATCTTAAAAAAAAAAGAAAAGAAAAGAAAATGAAATGAAAAGGGAATAGCCACTCATACAGTTTTTGACATAGGGAAATAACAAAGAACAGAGAACACAGGAAAGGCAAAGTAAATGAAAGTCTTTCTCAGAACTAAAAGAAGAGCACAGGGGAATCCTGAAGGAGGCTACATGGAAGAACTTGAAGTTACAGCATTCTACTGAAAACACAGTGACATGCACGTGCACAGAAAGGCCTTTTTAACACGAAGTAAATCTAGCGAATTATATCAAGGTATTTTGGTGAGGTTTGTATGTGTGTCGGGGGGGGACCCAAAAACAAAACTAAGGGATGAGGATAGACTGAGAATATCTCTAATATAATCACTTTAAAGTTTTTAAAGTCTTTAAAGTTTTGTTGTTTTAGGACTAATGAAACAGTTCTGTTTATATATATATTTTTAAAGATTTATTAGAGAGAGAGAGAATACAAGAAAGAGAGAGGGCACAAGAGTGGGGGAGGGGCAAAAGGAAAGGGAGTCAAGCAGACTCCCTGCTGAGCATGGAGCCCAATGGCGACCTTGATCTCACAACCGTGAGATCATGATCTGAGCTGAAATCAAGAGTCAGACACCCAACTGACTGAGCCACTCAGGTGTCCCTTGTTCTTTTTATATATTTTTTAAAAATGAGTTTTAAAAGATGTAGTAATCTGGGGCACCTAGGTGGTTCAGTCGGTTAAGTGGCTAACTCTTGGTTTCAGCTCAGGTCATGATCTCAGAGTCCTGGAATCGATCCCCCTCCCACCCCCCCACCCTGGGTCAGGCTCCCAGCTCATGCACTTTCTCTCTCTCTTTCTCTCTAGAATAAATAAACAAATCTTTAAAAAAAATGTAGTAATCTACCTTTAAATTAAATTTACCAACCTGGCTTTTTGGACCAAGGTGGCCAAGGTTCATCTGATTTCCTAAGAATGAATTTAGGAAGGGGCAAATTTTCCAAAGAAAGCAAAGAAAAAAAAATAGATTAGGCCACTTAAAAACTCAAAGCTTGGGAAAATATTTGCAACAAATATAAGAAGGTCCAATATACTTACTTTATAAAGAACGCATTCAAACAAAATAAATATTAAGCCTAACAGAAAAAAAGCATAAACATATAAACTTATAGAAATGACATGAATTCACAAAAGAAATCAAAACTGTTAACAAACATATGAAAACTGTCAGCCTCATTATTTTAAAAAATACAAGTGAAAACAAGATACCCTAGATTCAGTGCAATCCCTATATCAAAATCTCAGCTAGCTTTTATGTAGAAATTGACAAGCTGATCCTAAAATTCCCATGGAAATTCAAGGGACTTACAATAGCCAAAACAATAAAAAAAGAAGTTGGAAGACTCACTTTTTCCAATTTCAAAACTTACAACAAAGCACAGTAATCAAGACTGTGTGGTACTGACATAAGGACAAACCTAGAGATCAGTGGAATAGAATTGAGGGTCCAGAAATAAATTTTCATATTTATGGTCAAGTGATTTATTTAATAAGGGTGCCAAGACAATTCAAATGGGGAAAGAACAGTCTTTTCAACAAATTGTACCAGACAATTGGATATTTACATGCTCATGAATAAAGTTAAATCATACCTTATACCATAAATAAAAATCAACTGAAATAGATCAAAGATCTATATATATATATATATATATATATCTATATATATATATATAGATATATATCTGCACACACACAAATCAGGAAAAAATCGAATGAGACAAAAAAATAAAGGATAGAAATACCCCAAAATGTTAATACTGAGTGGTGAGATTATGTATATTTAAAAAATTTTTTGAAACATTACTTGCCAGATTTTCTAAAATCAACATTAAAGAAAAGCTTTTAAAAGTAACAATAACATCAAGAATTGGTTTATATTACCTCACCTATATAAATTTAAGGAATTAGATGCTATTTCTCTAAGGTTGGGAATCTGAAGACAAAAGTAAGCTGAGATTCTAACTCTGTTCAGTTCCTTTCAAGAAAATGCTAAAGCACTCAGAAATACCACAGCACCCTCTTTTGGAAGAAATGTATTATTTTTCACAGGGAGCCTGCTGGAATCATTAAGTTTTTAGAGCTGAAATTCTCTCGGATTATTAAGCCTGGTCTCATTTTACAAATAGGAATTTGGGGTTCAAAAAGAAGAGACCATCCAAAATCATAAAGGGAGGTAGCAGCAGAGCTGGGAATTGAGCCCCATATCAGATCCTAACCAGAACTTATTTTTTTCTGATCTTTGCATTCTTTATTAAACACATTTTTTTTTAAAGATTTTATTTATTTATTTGACAGAGAGAGAGAGAGCACAAGTAGGCAGAGTGGCAGGCAGAGGGACAGGGAGAAGCAGGATCCCCGCTGAGCAGGGAGCCCGATGCGGGGCTTGATCCCAGGACCCTGGGATCATGACCTGAGCCGAAGGCAGATGCTTAACCGACTGAGCCACCCAGGTGCCGCTATTAAACACACTTTTAAGGATTAAAAAAAGTAATGCTGCTCTTCCAGTCTTTGGTAAGTATGAAGGCCTATATTCAAAAAGCACTCTAGGCACCCAGCTATTTATTTATTTATTTTTTATTTGACAGAGAGAGACACAGTGAGAGGGGGAACACAAGCAGGGGGAATGGGAGAGGGAGAAGTAGGCCTCCCGCAGAGCAGGGGCCCGATGCGGGACTCGATGCCAGGACCCTGGGATCATGACCTGAGCTGAAGGCAGACGCTTAACGACTGAGCCACCCAGGCACCCCTAGGCACCCAGCTATTTAAAAGTATTATTTTAGAAATTCTTGCCTGTTGCTTGAGACAAATCAGAGTAAAAATTTATAAAACCTCACAACCTCTGCATTTGTCTACTAATAATATATCCTTCTTCTAAAAAGAAGCAACAGTAGATGAGAGAGTAAAATAATTCCATTTAATCCTAAAAAACAAAATCTTTTTTTTTTTTTAAAGATTTTATTTATTTATTTGAAACAGAATGAGAGAGGGAGAGAGCACATGAGAGGGGAGAGGGTCAGAGGGAGAAGCAGACTCCCTGCCGAGCAGGGAGCCCGATGCGGGACTCGATCCCGGGACTCCAGGATCATGACCTGAGCCGAAGGCAGTCGCTTAACCAACTGAGCCACCCAGGCGCCCCTAAAAAACAAAATCTTAATGAGATAGATTTGATACTAGTTTGGGGCTTCTGAAAAAATCTACTATCATATAACTGACCTAATGTACAGGGATATTATTCTGGAGTAAAGTCCTACAATTTCACTACTTAGGCTGGTTGATGAATGCTTATTCATAAAGGGAAAGAAACAGTATATAACTCTAGTCCAAAAATATAAATAATATAGGGACTGCCATTTTAGCTTTTATCATTCTCCTACTTGTAGATCTGAGCAGTACATCTACTTCCCTGACAGTATTCTTTGAAAGAATACCCTGTGTTTTCCTCTTATTTGAAGGATGACTGACAAAAAGAAACAAATGGACATTTTGACAAGTGACGAATAAAAGAATAATGTATGGCTTTTATCATCAGCAGCATTTTAATGGCCTTTTAAGTATACTGAAGCAGCTGCACTGGGGATATGATACTTATTCTTGGCTGATAGTTGTCTATTGATGAATCTGTAAAGGTAAGCATCATTAATTCTTTTGACAAATATTTACTAAGCAGCTCCTGCCTGTAAGGCATAGTTTTAGGTGCTAGGAATATAGCGGTGAATAAAAGAGGCAAGGTCCCTGCTCTCATGGAATGTACACCCTTGGGAAGTGGGAAACTGTTAGTAAACAAACAAAAACAAATAAATGAACACGGTGATTGTAAAATGTGAAGACAGTAAAATGGGTACCTAAGGAAAACCTTAAAATTAATCTTTACAGTGTTGAACACTCACTAAAAATTGTTCATCAGTTCCACTGTGGCAACCGAGCCAATCCTGTATAGATTATCCATTATAACGCAATGTGATGTGGGCATGGAGCCCACAGTGACTTGCTCTACTGAAGAAAACTGGAAGAGGTGAACTGCTGTGCTCTTTTTTTTTTTCCCATAAGTTTAGTGGGCATATCTTAGTATTCCAGATACTTAAATTAGTTTATTTATCCAGTATCTAAATTAGGCAATGTTTCAGCTATTTCTAGATAGTCACATGGGTTGATTTTCAAGATAACCGTCACTTATCAACATGAGCCTCTCGTGAAATTCTGCCACTGTCAGAATACTAGCTACTCTTGCCCCTTCTGCTGGCTTCCCAGTCTAAGTCTTCTCCATTGCCTGATCGAGACTCAGAACTAAGAGCTAAATGTTAAAAATAAAAACGACAGATATATCTGAAATCAGATATGCTTTACATAACTTTTGATTTTTCCTCACCCATTTTCTGGATGAAATATACCAATTGAAAGCAAAGAATGAGATGAGCATCTTCATTACCCAAAATTAAATATTTTGTAAGTGAAAAATGAAACAATATAGATGTCCTCTGACAAATAATTAATGGAAACTCAATTTATACTTTATAAATAGGAACACTGTTCTAGTTATTCAGCCAAAAGCCTTTCTTCTGGTTAAAACTCCCTAACACCTAATCAACTTCTTTTTTTCCATTTGTGAGTTTGAGTGTGTGTGTGCGTGTGTGTGCGTGCGTGTGTGTGTGTGTGTGTGTGGATGCACACATGCACATGTGTAGTTTTATGAGTTTTAATCAATACCACAATTAGGATACAGAACAATTTCACCATTAATTAATTTTTAATTTTTATAATTCTATGCTGTGAATATTTTAACTCTAACATGTATTTTTTACTTTTATAATTGAAATGTAAAGATCTTATCTGTTTTAGAAAGACTGCTCTAGCAAAAATGGGAGAAGATAAACTGGTACAGTATGTAACTAGAGGGTGGGTGGCAGAAAAGTAATAAAATACACTAAATATTGCCATAGGGAATGTAATTCAACTCTAAGTATTGATGCCAAGAAATCAAGAGGAATCAATAACAGGGTAATGGGGAGACTAAAAAGTTTCTGACAAGGGAACTAAGAATAAAAATGACCTCAACATAAAAAGGTATAATTAGGGCTTGCTATGAAAAATACTACTATTTCTTTTTTTTTTTTTTAAGAGTTTATTCATTTATTTGAGGGAGTGAGAGAGAGCAAGCTGGGGGAGGGGCGGGAGGGGGAAGAAAGAGAAGCAGACTCCCATCGAGCAGGGAGTCCAATGCGGGGCTTGATCCCAGAACCCTGGGGTAATGACTGAGCCCAAGGCAGATGCTTAATTAACTGACTGAGCTGCCCAGGTGTCCCTAAATACCACTACTTCTTTTGCATTCATTAGGCAATTGACTGCTAAGTCATTATATTCAGGCATTAGACATTTATGAGAAGAAATGTACTCCTGAAGTTTGAAAGTCTATTCTGTCCAATATGGTAGCCATTAGCTACATATTACTATTGAGCACCTGAAATATAACTAATGAGAACTGAGATGTACTGGATTTCTATGAAAATTACTCTTTACATAGAATATAAACTATTTCATCAATAATTCAAAGAATATTAATTACATGTGGAGATGATAACATTTTGGACACGCTGGGTTAAATAAGATTTAAAGTTATTGCACCTGTTTCTTTTAATTTTTTTATGTGGCTACGAGAAGATGTAATCTAACATTATATTTCTATTGGACAATGCTGATCTAGAAAATTACTCTAGAATGTCACTGGTCTGTTCTGTGAAGACCACTCTGTGTAGGCTGATAGCACCGTACTGATAAGGCTGGTGATACGGGTTAAGAACTACATGAGTCAGTCAGAAGTGGTCATGCCTGCGCACGTGAGTCTAACCAGTTTTGGCAGAAATAGAAACACTGATCAAAAGAGAATAGGTATAGATATCTACAATCTACTTTGAAATACCTTTAAAAAATCCACATGAATTAAAAGAACAGGTAGAAAAAGAGCTGATAAAATAAGTACGTATGGGGGGCGCCTGGGTGGCTCAGTTGGTTAGGCGACTGCCTTCGGCTCAGGTCATGATCCTGGAGTCCCAGGATCGAGTCCCGCATCGGGCTCCCTGCTCAGCGGGGAGTCTGCTTCTCCCTCTGACCCTCCCCCCTCTCATGTGCTCTCTCTCTCTCCTCTCATCCTCTCTCTCAAATAAATAAATAAAAAAAATCTTTAAAAAAAAAAAGTACGTATGGTAAAATGTTAATGGTAGAATCAGGGAGATGGGTGTACAGGCGTTCACTGTAAATTCTTTAAACTTTCATGTATTTTAAAAATGTTTCATAATAAAATGTTGGGGGAAAAAAAAGGGAAACGGGAAGGTTGTATCAGCCTGGAATAGTATAAGGGTTAAACTGGAGGCTAGGAGGCCTGCTCCAGATACCCTTGGTGTTAAAATGTATACTTTGCAGTTTTTTTGTTGGTGAACAGAACAATGAGCAATTAATGTATTCATAGTAATACTGAAGGAGATAACTTTTTTTTTACTACTGCAGTTCTTGATTTTTGTTATCTGATTTCTGCCTTCCGGAAGTGGGGCTTTTAATAAAGAATTATAAGGTCTCTTATTTTACACTCAAAAACTTTCTTTTGAGAGTAGAGAGTTAAAGGGCCTCGGCAAAAATACTCCAGCTATCACATGTGCTGATATAAACGTATGCACATGCCCAAAAGGCCCTGGTGTCCGTGGTAAATGGCTTGACAGTATTCATTTATTCAGCAGTATTATGCTGTTACCCTTAAAGAAAAAAAAAAATAAAAGAAACACCACCACCTTAGGAAGAGAAACTCAAAAAGAGAAGACTCCACATGATAATAATCAACCATCAGGAAACTTTCAGAGTTAAAAATCAACACATTGAATGCAATAAATTCATGTGTTAGAATTTCAACACTCTGAATGACAAATGGCAAATGTATAATTGCTACAGAGAAGAAAACTTCTAATCAACTTTCTCAGTGGGCAGCACTAGAATATTGCTAAATAAATAACACAAATTATGCAACCTAAAATAGCAATGGAACAGACCTTGAGAGATAATCTAAGTTAGTTCTATGGTCTCATAAATGTAAAAACTTAGGGCTTTCACTTTAGAAAGGAGATGAATGAGGCCCAGAGCAGCTCTTTGTCTAACCTAAGGTCATCTAGTCAAAAAACACTGGTGATGGGGATGGTGTGCAGTCTTCCTGCCATCTGATATATGACAATGTTGCTAGTCTACAGACTTGTGACAGAGAGTAAGACATTGGTTTCAGGTTAGGGGTGAACACTTAGGAATGATCCATCACCTTGACTTAACAAAGTTTAAACCTGGTGCTGCTTGGTGAGAATATAAAGTTGTATAAAATAGGTATGGGCCTGAACAATGTAGACCTGGCCAATTATTAAATCAGAGGTCCTAACCAGTAAACAGTAAGCTAATGATAGACTCTGAGGTTTCATGTGAGTGCCACTGTCTTCCCCCTAACTCTTCAGCTTGGCCTCCTTCTCACTGGGGAGGGAAGGAAGCGAAACACCACTGTCCTCTGTCCTACTCAGGGAATTCACTAACAGTATTCCCTCACTCCTCCCTCTCCCCTATGATGACTTGAAGGCTTCAGGGATATGAAAAACACTCCTTATTCACCAGAGAGATTGGAGAACCAAATAAAAGGGACACTGTCTGTCCTAAGCACCACTATCACAGCCACCAAACATTCTACAAGTCTAAAAATACACTTTGGGTCAAACACTCACTCAACCTTTTTCATATACTTGCCACATGCCAGACACTGCATTGGATGTCAAAATTTCTAAAAAGAACAGTCCCTGCTTACCAAGGAGCTTAGGTAATTGCAATCGTGTGACTGGTGCTACGGCCAGAGATGAGAGCAGGGTGCTCAGAGAGCACACATAAGGGGCCAAGAGCCCAGACGCAAGAGGGCCACTGGGAGAAGGTAGGGAATGTGGGGAAGGGGGTTAGGGAAGACTTCCTGGGGAGGATTTCCAAGCTAAGCCCTGAAGGGCAAGAAGAAATTAGCCAGATTAAAGAAGCTTCATGTACAAAGGCACAAAACTATGGTGATACTACTCAATTGTTTGGTAGACTGTGAACATTTTCTATTTCAAGATCATATCAATACCTAATTAAAATAAATGAATACCATTGATGGCTTTCCTTTCACTGCTGAAGCTGCTTTTCTCTGTTAATAGAGCAGATGTATGGGAAGCTGGCAAGATCCACAGAGAGAGAATATAATACAGTGTCACTAAGCTAAGCCTCTGGTGTCAGAGAGCCTAGGTTTGAATCTCAGTTCTGACACTTACTAGCTGTAAATTTTTCACGGGCAAGTTTCTTGACTTTTCTAACCCTTTGTTTCTACATCTGTAAAATGAAAATAATACCTTATAAGACTGTCATGAGGACTAAATGAGATAATGCATGTAAAGTACTCAGAACAGTTCCTGGCACATGTGAAATTCTTCATTTTCTCATTTCTTTCACAAATTTTCTCCCAACATGACTTTCCAGTAACACGACCATGTGACATGAGTATCACCTTTGACAAATATTAAAGTGGAAGAAAAAAAATTTAAAAGAAGAAAGGTAAGTTAACAGAGTATTACCTAAAAATATAAGCTCTTTCTCTGCACGAAGTTTTTGTGGTTGCAGATTAAAGGAGGTAACAGGTACCATTTGTGAAATACAAAGCTCTCAAGATAACTATAAAAGGTGTACATACTTAGTAGTTCAGAATTTAATGAACTAATTCAATAAAAAAACCTTTGGACATTCTTGCTTGATTTTCAGATTTCTTTCTTTCTTTCTTTTTTTGCTTAGAAAACCTTATGCTAAAATGTAGATGTTATTATTGGTAAGGTCAAGCAAATTAAATAAGGCTTAAATCTACATTAATATACAATTTCTTTGCTCTTACAGACTAATCTTAAGAAAGTATAAAGAACATTTTACTATATAAAATTACTTTTAATTTATTATTTATATAGAATATATATTCTATATATTCTTTATTATATATAAATAAATATTATTTATATAGAATAAATTAATTTATTCTAAAAGGAATCCAGGATTAAAAAGCGGTAAAAACACTAATTTTGAACATCTGTTACAGCTTCTCATATAACAAGTGAATAGTACTTGATGACTTAGAAAGTTCGGAAGACAGTTATGTTTTAAGGCAAAATTTCTTCAAGCGTATTTTGAAGAATATGTCCTTCAAAATGCTCTGTGAAAAAAATTCCATAGTCAAACAGTATATCCTTTCTTGGAAAATAGCTGAATCTCCTTCCCTCCACACTTGCTGTTTTGGCTTATTCCTCCCTCTACATTTTGGACCCTGTCATTTTCCGTGTTCTTGAATACACTATCATTCACTCCTTTTCCCTTACACAGTCAGCTTCAACCCCTATCTGGATCTTCTCTCACTTGTCCACTCACATTATGCCCCTTCAGATACTGCCCAATTCTATCCTCCCTACTTCCTGTCTCAATTTCCTTTATTCCTTGTGAAATAATAAAGAATACATATCAGTCTCTGCCCCTAGTTCCTAGCATGGAGCTGCTAAAACCCTTGGCATTTCCTGGGTGACAGGAGTATCTTTTGTTCTAATGGGGTGACTCTTGGTGGGCTCCTGGATAGCTTCAGCAGGGGGCTGGACACCAGAAAGACCAAGCCATGATTAGAAGTGTGGAACTTTCAGCCCCAGCACCCGCATCCTCCAGGAAAGGAAGAGGGGCTGGGAATTGAGTTAATGATTGTGCCTACATGATGAAGCCTCCATACAAATCCTAAAGTATGGGATTTGGAGAGCTTCTAGGTTGCTCAGTGTATCTACATGCCGGGGGGGTGGCACACCCCCAACTCCTCCTGTATGGAAGCTCCTGTCCTCAGGACCTTTCTAGACCTTGCCTTATGTATCTCTTCATCTGGCTGTTCTTCTGTATTCTTTATCATATTCTTTATTATATAATAAATCAGTAATCATAGTAAGTGTTTCCCTGAGTTCTGAGAGCCATTCTAGCAAATGATGAAACTCAAGGAGGGGTCATGGGAACCTCCAATTTACAGCTGATCAGTCAGAAGTACAGGTGACAACCTGGGACTTGCAACTGGTGTCTGAGAGGGATGCAAAGTCCTGTGGGGCAAGCCCTTAACCTATGGAGTCTGCACTAACTCCAGTTAGTGTCAAAAAATTCAATTCAACTGTAGGACCAGCTGATATAACAGATAATTGCTTAATGTGTGAAAAACCCACACATCTGGTGTCAGAAGTTAAGTAAAGTGTGGAATGTTCTGTATGAGTGATAAAAGAGAGACACACAGAGTGTGTTTTCCTATACAACCCTCAAGCCACTCCATTTGGCTTCTTGTCCCTTCCCTCCACTTCCATAGCTCACTCTACAGTCAACCATCTCCTTATCACTATATTTAATGACACTTCCTGATCCTCATTCCCCATGATAGTTGTATAACATTTGACAATATTAATCCCTGCCTGCCTTTTGAGACACTCTCTTCCCTTGGCTGCCATAACATACTTACTCTTCTAGTTTACCCTCAATCTCTGCAGGCACTCTTCCACATCCTCTGGCAAGCTTATCCTCTTCTACATAGAGTTATGTATTAACGTGCCTTAAAGCTCGGTCTTAGAATTTCTTTCTCCTTCCATATGATTTCAATTATCACCCACAGGCATTTGAGTTAAAAATTTCTAACTCCTGCCCAGACCCCTCTTCTGAACTCTAGGGACCGACTATCTATTAGGTATCTCCCTTTGGATACCCCAGAGGCATCAAACTCAACACATTCATGATTTTCCCTCCAAACCTCTTCCAATCTCTCGGTAAAGGGCACCACCTTCCAACCAGTTAAACAAATCCATACCCTGGTGACCTTGATAGCTTTCTCCAATTCACACCCCCCCCATCCAGTTCATTACCAAATTCTCTGTTTTATTTCCTAAATATTTGAAGATTCCTCCATTTCCAACTAGCCTCTCCCTCTCTGAATCTATCTTTCTGTGCTTCATTCTGGGTGAGTTTCTCAGTACCAATTTCCAGTTAATAAACTCTTTCATTGTGGCCAGTCTAGAGTTTATCATGTCTACTGAATTATTTCAATGACTATTTTTCCTTCAAGAGTTCTAACTGATTCTTTTAAACACCCATCTGGTTCTTGTTTCATGTCTGCCTGTTTTTGTTTCATATTTTCTTGCTTGCCTTAAATGGAATATATTCACTTGAATCTGAGCATATAAAACATACTTTATTTTTATTTTTTTGAGAGAGAGAGAGAGCTCAAGAGAATGAGAGCCCAGGGAGGGGAGGAGCAGATGGAGAGAGAGAGAGAACCTTAAGCAGGCTCCACACTTAGCACGGAGCCCAATGCCGGGCTCCATCTTATGACCCGAGATCATGACCTGAGCCAAAATCAAGAGTCTGACGCTTAACTTACTGAGCCACCCAGGTGCCCCTAAACATACTTTAAAATATTTGAACCTTCACAGAATTAATTTGATCTGTAAATGTATATTTTGTTGGTTTTCTTTCTTAGCATTAAATTTCTTCACACTTTGGACTTGCAGTTTGTAGATTCATTTTCATTTTAAGAGTTTTCGTTTATTCTTTCTCTCTTCTACATTCTCTCTGTTCTTAACTTCCATTATGTTGATCCTATCCCTGCCTAAAATTTTGGGATTACTGGTCTCCCTAATTCCTGAGTTCTCTGTTGATGGGAATATCACAGATCCTGTCACTGATGGGTTGTGAGACTATTTCTTATGTCTTCATTCCTGGGGCCTGCAATTTGTTATGGGCCATTAACTTTAAATGGTAATTAAAAGGTCTGTTTTGGTTTTTTTCCCCTTACCTCAGATTCCTTTGCCATTTTGAGAAGTCTCCCTCTTGCTCCAGCTTTAAACAATAAATCTGACTTTGCCCTATCTCACCTGGCACACTTTTAGTCTTTACTACCCCCAAAGGAGTTGAAATCCATGCCTTCATGTCTATTCTAGGACTCAGAGCTAAACAGGCCTGTGGTTTCAGCTGTACTCAAGAGTTTATTTATGCTTTGTTTTGTTTTTGAGCTTGGCAATACCTTTTTGGTTTGCAGTTTCTATAGTTCATTTATCATTAATATGTATTTGGTGCGGACGTGGTACACTGAAGTGTGAATTTACGGAACCACCTTGACTGGAAATCACTGATTCACTTTCCACACTACAGCCAGAATTATACTTTTAAAATGAAAACTGGATTATGTCAGTTCCCTGCTTTCTATCACTCTTAGGATAAAGACCCAACTCCCTGAAGTCTACAAGGTCTGGACCCTTTCCACTCCTACCATTCTGACCTCAGTCAGTCTCTCATACTTGCCATTTTCCTGTTACCCAGCCCCCCTAAGGGCCTTTGCACATGCTATCCTCTCTACCCAAAATATTCTTTCCTCCTTCTTTGTTATTTTTCTTTGCCTAGTTAACTCCTATTCATCCCTCTGATCTCACTCATTCGCCATGTCTTCAAGGAAACCTTTCCTGATCCCTTTGTCTAGCTCAAGTTCTTTTTCTTCAATGTCTTCCTAGCACCATGTACCTTTTGTTTGTTTGTTTGTTCGTATGTTTGGTACCATTTATCACAACTGCAATTTTACATGTATTTCTAGGATTATTATAATATCTGGCTATAAACTCCATGGGGGCAATGATCATGCCTGTTTTTATTTACCACTGTATTCTCAACCTAGCTGCTGAATGACTGAAAAAAAATTCACAATATATTTAAGGTGCTCCAAACCAGGGCCACAACCAACATTTTCTACCTCGTCTCCCACTACTACCAAACAAGTAAGCTATGCTCCAGCTACTAGTGGTTGGTCTACTCACTATTCTTCAAGTATGCCTTTATTTTATGCCTTTAAACACTCATGACTCAAACCATTGCCTCTGCTTAGAATACCCTCCCCACTAACTCTGCCTGATGAAGTTTATTTCAAATGCCACCTTGTCCATGAAATCTTTCCTTAATCTCCGTATCTACAACTCATGGAGTTAATATGCCTGTCCCTCCCCCATCTGTATATGCCTTATCACTTCTAGGTTGTGAGTTTTCTCAAGGCAAGCCATATGGCCATTTCCAGAACCACACAATAGTCATTTAATATTTATTAAACTGAATCTGAGCACAGATAGTTAAAATTATCTTTGTTGATTTGTAGAAGATTTTATTAGAAAGTGACTATGCTGTATTTAAACTCTATCAAACAAAATATAGTAAAACAAAACCTTTTTGGTTTTGAGTTATATAAAACAAATGTTTGGTTATTTTATGTTGTACTGAAATAAAAATCAGAACACATGGAGATGACAAGATGCCATATTTTACGGCTTCTAAAGTAGCACAAAGAAATGTAAATAAAACTCTATCAAAGTTTTATTTATTCCTTCTGCTATTAAATCTGAGAATATCCTAATTTCCAAATGGGATAGCTAGATTGAGAGTTTAAATACTTAGGGGCTCTTGGTGGGGGGCAGGGGTGAAGTGTGGCAGTAAGGCAATAAAGAGAGGGGAGCTGCTCCCTACTAGAGCTAGAAAACATACAGATTACTAGCTGCAGTGACACTCTCATTTTGAGACCATGCCATATCCCAGGGAAAATGCAGAGAGGGCTTTCCTTGAGTTGGCAGCGTCCAAGTTGGTGGGTTAAAAGAGAGGAAAAAACCCAGATAAGTAATCTCGGGGTGTAAGGGTCAGCAAGCATAGAACAGAAAACCCAGTGGATATGAAGAAAGAAAGAAATCAAGTCTCAGGATAGCAGGAAAAGCAGCAGAACAAAGAAACAGTGGGAAAGATTCCCACCTATTCCTTCTATAGTCATACACCAAAACAACTGTATGTCTTTTTGTAGACATCATAAAGACATCTCTACTTACAATATATTTGTAACTTTGTTAAACATAAGTCTTACACACTTGAGGGCGCCTGGGTGGCTCAGTTGGTTAAGCGACTGCCTTTGGCTCAGGTCATGATCCTGGAGTCCCGGGATCGAGTCCCGCATCGGGCTCCCTGCTCGGCAGGGAGTCTGCTTCTCCCTCTGACCCTCCTCCCTCTCATGCTCTCTGTCTCTCATTCTCTCTCTCTCAAATAAATAAATAAATAAATAAATCTTTAAAAAAAAAAAAAAAGAAGTCTTACACACTTGAAACAACTGTCAGAGAATCCCAAATAATCTTCAAATGCTAAAGCAGGCCTTGCAATTACATAAAACAACTGGACAGATGTGCCAATTTCACTAGCACAGGTACAGGTAAAGAATATTAATGCAAAAGAACCAGAAGTTTTGAGTACATCAGGTGTGGGGAAAAAGTCCTTAAGTTCCAAAGCATTTCAAACCACAGAAAGGGTAAGTTTTTTTCTTTGCATTTCCACTGACTCTAAAAATAAACCTTTATTATTTTCCACATTATAAAAGAAATGTAAGTTCGTTTTCTAAAAAAATTCTAACACTACACAAATATGTAATCTAGAAAACCAACGTTCTATATAACCTTTCCCTTTGGAGGAAACTAGTGTTTATAAGTTGGGTAACAGCCACTTTTTTTTTGATTACTTGAGACATAGTAATAGGAGAGCTGCTCTGAACAAGTTTATACTGATTATTCCAATTTCTCCTTTGAGCTGTACCTTTCCTACTCCACTGCTAAGGAAACAAAAAAGGAAAAAGAAAAATCCAAAATACACGCTGATCCTCTAAAACAGGCAACCCATAAATAAGACTATCCCCTGAAAAAAAATCAAAGGTGATTGGGCAAAACTGCTACACTAAGTAGCAGAACCAAATATTACTTGATGCTGAAAAATGGAGTAAAAGTCGAAAAAATACTAACCTTTCTTTTTTATTGTTCTCGATCATCAAAAATGGGGACAGTATCTTTTCCTTCAAAGAAGACTGAAGCAGCTTACCTAATTATTGATGTTTTTTAGCTTTTAAAAAAGAACGGTGTACAAACGAGGTATACTGTAGTGCCAGAAGGTAAGGAAGTGCTCAAAAAACAGCACAGTTATGGGGGGTATGTCAAAGCGGCAGGAGCCAATAAAAAGCTTGAAATTGCCAAAGCTAGAATAATTTGAACAAAATAAAAATTAGATTATAACCCAAAGTATAAAATAAAATATCCATGAGTCCATACTACTATAAGTAAGGATTAAATAAATAAGTAAATAGGGGAGAATATACAAATTTCCCATGTAGAAGAATTTAAAATAATTTATATAAATATCCTGCCTCCAAGGAGGTAGAGCATAACACCCCTCTTTACGCCTGGCTGCACAATGACTTCCTTCCAAAGATTACAGCATGAAAAGAGGGGGAAAAAAGTAACTTCATGTTGGAGAAACCTGACAAACCCTTCCTCAGCCAGATGACCAAAGTTAGTATCAATAGGGATAAGTCATGTTGATACTATGTACTTTTTCTATGATGTTATGGGGCTGGTACTTTACCTCTATGGTCTTCCTCCCCAAAACCCATAACCCCAGGCTAATCATGAGAAAAACATCATACAAATCCCAATTGAGGGATATTCTACATAAAACCTGTCCAGCAGTCCTCAAAACTGTCAAGGTCTTCAAAATAAAGTCTGAGAAACTGTCACAGGGAAGAGGAGTCTAATGAGACATGATGACTAAATGTAAGGTGGTATTCTGGGTGACAGTCTATGACAGATATTATGATATTTATATGTCATTTTTTTCTCTCTGATCACTCTGTCAAGTAATAATCAGGTAATGGACATTGAAATGGAATTAAAACAAAATACTGGCAAGTAATTAAGAATTTGGTATACTTAGGATGTTTTTACACCCATGGAACTATGTGGCTTTGCAATTTTCACTTTCAAGTTCTTATTTTGGTAAAAAACTGATATTGATAAAACACTTTATGAATATTTTGCATGGTTATTTTTGATCCATTTGAAGAGGAAGTGCTGTTTCCATTTATCTTCTAGGCTTAAACCCAGTAAGATTGCCTGTTATCTCTTTCCTAAACTGATGAGAAAATTTTCAAGAGGTTTTCCTGCCATTCATATCAGAGTACATGTAGATCTTTTTCTGGAGAGGGACATCTATAATAATTGGAAAGCTTCAATTTAGACTAATTCTATAACTTTATATACACAAGCAATTTCTAGGCATTTATGATTGACACAAAACTAAGTGAGAAAAATGCTCTACTGATTAAATTAAATGTTGAGTTTACAAGCTTCTTTTTTCACATTAAAGAAATGGTGTTTGCCATAATTACTTAACAAAAACCAAAGGCAATTCTGATATTCCAACCCACCTGAATATCTCTTTAAATCTTAAGAGTGCTTACTACACGGGAAGCATATGAGGGATATATACTTCCTGCCCAGATTTTTTAAAAACTGCAATAAATTTATAAATTTTTAAAACAAGGTCTAGTACTGCTATGGATTACTGTGAATCCGAAGGGAAAAATCAGCTTACCCATTTTCTGAAGAGGTCAGTAAGCAAGAGTCCTGCTACCAGGCCTCGGACCAATCTGAGATAGCATTAGTAATACTAAGTTATTGAGGCCTGTCTCTCAAGCTCATATACTCTTCTTCTGACTCCTTTACTGCTGATGCTCACACAATCTATTTGCCTGGTCCTAACAAGGATGTTGTAAAGAGCACTCAGAGTGCCCACATGGCGCAGTACTAAAAGGGCCTACAACAGAAATCTCTTTGGTTTAAATACTAGGAATAATGGTACTTTCTCTAAACAATTTGTTTCCATTTGATCTTATGAATTATGTGAATCCCCCATATCAATGACTCTTACAGTGGAAATAACTTCCTTAAAAGGTGCACCAGAATGATGTGTCTTCAAACTTCTCCACTTTCTGATATATCTTAACTCTCCCCAAACCCATCCTGGCCCCTTTGAGAATCCCTTTAGGTAAAGAGAGTGTTTATAAATGGCAGTGTGGAGTGCTTATGAATGATGTGCAGGAAGATGAAAGGACGAACCCCTGCTCTTTGGCAATCATGTTTTCATCTTCAAGTTTGTTGACGGAATTTATAGCCACATTACTACAGCACTTCATCAGTATGAATTTTGTGGACCAAACTCAATCCTCTTATTTTTCCTAAGCTTATTTGCCCTTTGTGCTCTTACTGTAACTTATTTTGTTTATTTTATTTTTTGCAATGCATACATCATTATAACCATCTTTTATCTATAGAACCAAGCAGGACAGAAACAATCTACAAATGAAGAGTATCTACTTTGGAGTTGGGAGATGAATACTTGAAGGAACTATTATAGGGCTGCCTGGGTGGCTCAATCATTAAGCATCTGCCTTCGGCTCAGGTCATGATCCCGGGGTCCTGGGATCGAGCCCCGCGTCGGGCTCCCTGCTCAGCGGGAAGCCTGCTTCTCCCTCTCCCACTCCCCCTGCTTGTGTTCCTGCTCTCGCTTTCTCTCTCTCTGTCAAATAAATAAATAAAATCTTTTTTTTAAAAAAAGGAACTATTATATACTCTTCCTAATAATATCTAGAAAAAGAATGTCTAAATGAAATACTGCAGTAAAATTTGAGCTCTGAATTGATCTTAATTGTATCTGAGAGAAAAATCAGCCTTTCAATAGTTAAAAGTCTGAAATAAAAACTATTTTAAAAGGAAAAAGACCTGTTATTTTTAAATAAATATTTTAATACAACATTAATGACTAATAAAGTATTACCACTGTAATAATCATTAGGGATGAGTAATTTATACAACTTCAAAAACATGTTCAAATCAATTTACTACTCCTTCTGGAATTGCTGTTTACCTTACAGATTTAGCAGTATATATTTTTAAATTTTGGTTAAAGTGGGTATTATATTTTCATAGGTAGCTCTACCTAGCACACTCCTGAGAAGTATGTTTAAAATACTGCCATAGAAGCAAGGTATACACAATAATGATTCACAAAGACAATCTCACCACACCCCAGTTATCACACAAACATTATCAGTGGCACATCGAGAGAAGAATCAACTTGCCATTAAGATTTTGTCAGAGAGAAAACAGATATGGGAGCCTGGCAACGCTGTATTCCTAACAATGCTGTTCTAAAACACACAATCATTTGACTGACTAATGCAATCGGGGAGATTTTGTTTCAAACACTACGCAAAGTATACCCTTTTGGGGATATCTGGGAAGAAAGAGATATGAGGCTAAATTCATTACAGCAATTTTGCCTGGCTTCATTCATCTTTCTACTTACTCCCTTGATTACTTAACCCAAAACCCACTTATGTGACAGTTGATCATGCACTCCATTAGCAGTCAGTCCATGTAAGAATAATTCTGAGTGTAGACTATTTCAGCAGTCACATGACAAAACAGAACTCTTACAACATGTCAAGCAGGTGGAGTGGATGGAATTGCACATGGATGAAGGAAGTACCCAGTCAGTCTGGCATTATTTGATCTAGGGAAATGTGACTTCACTGAGTTATCATGTCATGAAAGATGAAGAGTAAGAAAAAAAAATTTGTGTGTGTTTTTCAGTAAATTCTGGATTGGCAGTCACTAACACCTTTTTATTTCCCCAGGTCACTTACATCACCTTTGACTAGCCAGATGCAATTATTTTAAAAAATAAGTAGTCAAGATTGGATCTACTTTTTCTTCCCATTTATAGATTAGAGAACTCATATCAGCCCTTCCTAATCGAACTTAAATGCTGCTACCAGGTTAGCTGCCTTAAGATTCACAGTCCAAGTTTATAGTTTCCACAGTTTTTCTTTTTCTTTTTTTTTTTAAATCTTAGGTTTACAAATACATACTAACAATGACTTATTCGGATGATTATTTCAGATGCCCTAGAGAGAAACAAGAAATTCCACTGGTTTGATATTCCATATAATTACTTTTAGTCTCAGGCTTTCCTCAATTAGCACACTCTCTTTGGCTACTTAACATATTTTTAAAATTTTTTTTAAAGATTTTTATTTTATTTATTTGAGACAGAGAGAGAGAGCACAAGAAGGGGTAGGGTGAGAGGGAGAAGCAGACTCCCTGCCAAGCAGGGAGCCTGATGCGGGACTCGATCCCAGGACTCTGGGATCATGACCTGAGCTGAAGGCAGTCGCTTAACCAACTGAGCCACCCAGGCGCCCTTAACATATTTTTTTAAAAGTCATATTCTAGGTACCTTAAAATCTTCAAAATGCTAATATAACTACTTGATAATATAATACTTGTAATATTATGATTAAGTATACATAATATATAAATATTATACATAAGTATTATATGTAATACTTGTAATATATAATGTAATATAATATAACTACTTGATATATAATACTACTCGGTTATGGAAATATGACAAACTTCTATTTTGAAAGTGGAAGAAGTATATTATTCTTAGGACCAAGTTTCAGTACCTTAAAATGAGTTTCATATAGTCAGTTAAAAAAACAGATTCCCAATCTAAGAATCATTAAGACTTCTAATAATTTTGAGTGTTTGACTGTTATAAGCTGCTTATTTTTGTAAAGCAGTATGAACACACTTCTGAGAAACTGTTTTTATATAATAGTGGTTCTCAAAATGTGGCCCCCCACCCCAAACCAACAGCATCAACATTACCTAAGAACTTTTTAGAAATGTAAATTCTCAGCCCCACGCCCAGACCTTCTGAATCAGGAACTCTGGGTGTAGGGCCAGCAGCATCCTGTTTAACAAACCCTCAAGGTGATTCTGAGGCACACTAAAGTCTGAGAATCAATATTCTAAAATATAGCAGAATCATTAGTGGTTCAGTTTGTAATACATATTTACTTTAAAGTTTCTTATCTTTAAGAACATAACATGTTAGTATTTTCTAAAGAAATATAATGAGTACTTGTAGAAATATATAATTTGGATAAAGTAAAAAGTGCTTTCCTGGATTAAAGTTTTAAGCTAGAAATAACTGGATTAATAACTGTACCTATAACCCCTACCCTTAAAAACACTGAAAGAACCACTTTTTAAATTTATTTATTTTAGAGAGAGAGAGGGAGAACAAGCATAGTGGGAGGCGCAGAGGGAGGAGGAGAGAGAATCTCAAGCAGACTCCATGCTGAGCATGAAGTCTGACACGGGCTCAGCTGGATCTCACGACCCTGAGATGGTGATGTGAGCCGAAACCAAGAGTCAGTTGCTTAACTGACTACGCCCCCCAGGCACCCCAAGAACCACTTTTTAAATTCCACTGGAAGGAAACTATTGTTAACCAGTTGACTAAAACTAAGAAAATATTTAGAAATAATCTTCAATCACTTATTTCCAATCATTAGTAATCAACAAAACTTATGAAAGTAAACTGGGAAAAATGACAAGTTTTCGATTCTAGATTTCAATATAGAAAAAATTACTCAAACACCTTCTCAGAGCAAACATGGGGGTAGTACATGTTCTCTGAAGGCAAGTGGCAGCATGACATCCTAGTTTGGAGACCCAAGGAACAAGACCTTTTTACCTCTAAAGCCAGCCCTTAAGAGCTAGTCTTTAAGCAGGAGGAACAATTATATGGACAAAAGTATTTAAAAGTTAAGGAGGTTTAATAAAAATACTTCAATACTTAATCTAACATTTGCCATTGTAAACACAGTAAGGTATTTAAGAGTTTCTTTGCTACTTTAACATTATTAAAACATAATTTCAAGCACAGTTTGTGTTAAACTCCACAATATTTCTATAGTTTGGGCAAAAAAACATGCACACACACACACACACACACACGCAAACACCAAGCATAGCTGATTGTATCTTAGGTTCTTTATGGTACTGAAACATTTGTAAGAGGTTATGTAAATCAACAGAAAGAAATAAAATAACTTGGGTGGCAGGAAAAAAAAGAGAACTCATTGCCAAGTAAATGCTACTGCCAAATGACCTTTAATGGCTAATACCCACATTTCCATTTTTCTCTCACTGTAGTAAAACCAACTAAGAGATGGCAATCAAAACAAATTCTGCAGTGTTTCCACCAAACTACTTTCTATTCAACGTCCCAAGCATGCTGTAAGAATGAAAGCATTCGGTGCTGATCTCTGGCCATAATTCTTTAAAATTACATTATAAATTTTCAATCTGCAGAAGCTATTTTAACCAATTCTCAGTTATCTACAAAAATTGGTAGTAGAGTTTTGAACAGCTAGCAAGATTATCTAAAATGGTGTACCTTTTTCCTCTACACCTTCTACTAAAGGAGCTTATGAACAACTGAATATCCAAAACGCAAGCTGCAAAAGGAGCAAGGAACAAAGACAGTAGGACTGAATTATGGGCAGGAGTGTGGGGGAGGGGGAGGGGAGACAATGAGAAAACTCAACATAAGAAGCTTTCCACTTTATAACCTTTTGTTTTTTTAGATGAAAGGTTATTAGTATGGTGTCCCTCTCCCCTCAAAGCAATCTCAAATTGTCAATTATTAATGATGAAATGGTGACTCAAAAGAAAAACCCATCTTAAAAATGAAAGTTGTGAAAGTATGTGTAAAGTATGAGTCACTGAGATTTTAGAATTTCTACCTGATCACTCTAGAAAAAATGATCAACAAATGCATCAGTTCTTTCCACATAAAACCATGGTGAAGGAAATTGATATTGGAAAAAAAGAACATAGGCAAAGACAGTTTGCATGGTCATGTTGAAACTCATTTCTAGCTCCTGGGCTAGACTTGACCATTATAACAAGCAAGACATCACCAATCTCTGTGTGGCAGTCACTAGAGCTCTTAAAAAATACTAATTCTCTTTCTCCTTCTGGGCACATGTGGTAGGACTGCCTCCCCTATCTTGCTGAACTCAGGTGTAGCTGCATAGCTTGCATTAGTTGCTAATTATGAGCAGAAGTGATAGGTATCATATCTGAGTAGAAGCTTTATGAGTCAGTGTGTACTATACCACCTTCCCCTTTCTCTCTGTCACAGTGACTGGCAATATTTCAGAAAGGTATTCTGAGTCCCAGAATGAGGATGATGATGACGCAGATGATCCACAATAAACATGTAACATGAACAAGAAATAATTTGTTTTAAGCCACTGAAGTTGGGGTTTATTACTGCAGCATAACCTATTCTGACTAATACTAATACAGTCTTTTATTTTCTCTATATGGTTAATATAGTTCCTATTTAATTATTTTACAGAAAAGTTAGCCATTAATGTGGAGACTCAAGTTTAGACTCTAAGCATCAGTTTAAAAAAATCAAGACCCCCAAACTGAAAAAACTAAAAGAGGAAATTGTCAGTTATATTTAAATTAGGAAACTAAACACATCATAAAAAACTACCATGCTGTTGTTCCTACAAAGTTAAGGCCATGGACAACTAAATGCATTCACAAGGTGGCTGGGGTTTTTTTTGTTTTGTTTTGTTTTTCCTGTTTAAATTTATTGGACTATGTGCCAGGTACTGCAATAAGTGCTTTTCAAGGATTAGCTCATTTAGTCTTTACATAAGGCATGAGGAAGTTAAGTGACTTAGCCTAGATCACAAAGCTAGCAAGTGAACTAGGGTGCAGAAGAGTGAAACTCAAGAAGTCTTTCAGAATTAACCCTGAAAGAAAAAGCAGACGCTATTTCTAACAGGTTATACAATGTACTGTATATCCATTTGTTCATTGTTTCATTCATTTACTAAGTATCTACTGAGCAATTTATTATGTGTAAGGCCCTTTTCTCAGGGCTCAGAATATAACCGTGAACAAGATGCACAAGATCTTCAATCTCAGGGCATTTACATTCTTTTTTTTTCAAAGATTTTGTTTATTTATTTGACAGAGAGAGACACAGCGAGAGAGGGAACACAAGCAGGGGGAGTGGGAGAGGGAGAAGCAGGCTTCACGTGGAGCAGGGAGCCTGATGTGGGGCTCGATCCCAGGACCCCTGGAACCATGACCTGAGCCGAAGGCAGACGCTTAACGACTAAGCCACCCAGGCGCCACCTTTTCTTTTTAACATTTTATTTATTTATTTGACAGAGAGAGACACAGTGAGGGCAAGATGCACAAGATCTCCAATCTCAGGGCATTTACATTCTTTCTTTTTTTTTTAAGATTTTATTTCTTTATTTGACAGAGAGAGACACAGTGAGGGAGGGAACACAAGCAGGGGGACTGGGAGAGGGAGAAGCAGGCCCCCAGCCGAGCAAGGATCCTGATGCGGGGCTCGATCCCAGGCCCCTGGGATCATGACCTGAGCCGAAGGCAGATGCTTAAGGACTGAGCCACCCAGGCACCCAGGGCATTTACATTCTGATGGAGATTAATAAAGTAAGCAACAACATGCATATGTAATTGGAGATACAAAATGTTATGAAGGAATTCAATAAGTTAACTATTGCTGTATAATTAACTACCTCAAAACTTGGGTTAAAATAACCACTTATTTTCTCAAGGTACTATGGGTTGCCAATTTGAGTCTCAGCTAGACAGTTATTCTGTTCTACATGGTATTGGTTAGGCCAACCCACGTGTTCACAATCAGTTGGCAGGTCCCAGATGACCTTACTCACATGTCTGGAGTCTTAGTTGAGATGGCTGTGCACATGCTCTCTCTTGTCCCCTCTCTCCCTCTCCCTCTCTCTCCATGTGGCATCTCATCCTCAAGGAGACTAACGTGGGCTTGTTCACAAGGTGATAGTTCCTGGGGGGTGACAGCATAGCTGCATGGCCTCTTGAGCCCTTACATGGAAGTCCCACAATGTCACTTATGCCACATTCTACTCATCAAAGCAAATCATAAAGCAAGCCCAGATACAAGAGATGAAGAAACAGACTCCATCTCCTGATGAGAGGAACTGCAAAGAATCTGTGGCCATTTTTAATCCACCACTAAAGTAAGTAAGGTTGACGTAACTTAAAATCCAGGCAGCAGGTAAGACAGCAGACTGGGTTTACTTTAGAAGAATTAGGGAAGACCTATGAGGTGCTGATAATGAAGAAAGAACATTAAAGGCTGAAGGAATAGCAAGTACAAAGATCTTGAGGCAGGAACAAGTTTGGTATGTCTGAGGAACAGGAAAAATTCTAGCGTGTCCATAATTTAGTGAAAGAGAGAAAAAAACAGACATGAGGCTGAAAAGAGAGGGAACGATCAGAAGATGAAAGACACTATACTCCATGATCAGGAACTTGGATTTTATCCTAAGGGTAAGTCAAAGTCATTGGGGCAAGGGTGAAAAAGCAAGGAGACCTCTTAGGAGATTAGGTGAGAGATGATGTTAATGGAGATGGAAAGAAATAATAAGATTCTGGAAATATTTGAGGGTTATGATCAATAAAATTTGCTAGTCAACTGGATATGGGGCGAGTGAAAAAGAACAATTGAGGCTAGAATCTTTGGTTTTTGACTTGAACAATTAGGAAGTTGGTGGTGCCAATTACCTACTCACTTAAGCTTTAAAAAACACAATTGAATTTCTACCTCTGATTATCTATACAATGCTTTTCCTCAGAAGTATTTGTAAGAGTCAAAACAGCATGTTGTTGGGGGATGGCTGTTCATAAAAAGATTCATGAAACTGCTCTAAAGAGAGAAGTTTATTAAATTAAAAGAAATGCAATCTAAGAAAATCCAAAATACTGTATCTTGCAGCAGATAATGTGAACGTGCTACATAACGGCTGACTCAAGGGTTCAATGGTACAAGAGTTCATACCTGACACTTTAAATTAGTAAAAATTTAAAATTTAATCAAATTTGGTTTCTCCCAAATTACAACATATTCTGGAGAAATTAATGTTATGAAAACTGTTTGGCAATACTTATTTAAAACGAATTCTTATCCAAGTATTTTGGGTATCCTCTATTCTGACATTTTAGGTAAATTTTTAAGAAAAGAATCATATACAAGAATCATTGTTAATAGACAACAACATGCCCAATATACTACGAATGTTTTGTTTAGATAACATGACCATTGGTCTAATCATGTTCCTAGCAATTCCTAGCATTTATTGGCCTAAAGACATATCCTCACATCTTAAAAGAGTATCTGGCATGGAATAGGTGCTCAATAAACAGTAACTGAATCTACATCGTAATTCCCAGCTAGGATGATCTAACTGTCCTCAAACGGGAGGTTATATAATTAATCTGTTGGTCATTCAGAACACTTCCCTCTTCTTCAAAATAAAAATATAAACCAGAACCTTTCTTTATGAAAATTTGAAACTATATGTATTTTAAGCAGGATACACTTTACACTTGAAAAACATCTACAAGGTTAGTAGCAAATCTTATAGAACTCTTAGAAGAAAACAGGAATAAATCTTCATGACTCCAGGTTAGGCAATGATATTTTTAGATATGACACCAACAATGACAGGCAACAAAAGGAAAAAAATAGATAAACTGGACTTCATCAAAACTAAAAACTTTTGTGCTTCAAAGGTTACCATCAAGAAACTGAAAACACAATCCAAATGGGAGAATATATTTGCAAATCATATGTCTGATAAAGGTCTAATATTCAGAATATATAAAAAATTACAACTCAACAATAAAAAGACAAGTAACCGTATTAAAAAATAGGTAGAGGATTTTAAGAGCTATGTCTCCAAAGAAGATATACAAATGGCCAATAAACACATAAAAAGATGCTTAACATCCTACGTCATTAGGAAATGCAAATCAAAACCCACAAAGGATACCACTTCATACACACTAGATGGTTATAATAAAAAGACTGATAATAGCAGATATTGGTGAGGATGTAGAGAAACTACAACTCTTTTATATACTGCTATGGAAAATGGTGCAGCAGCTTTGGAAGTTTGGCAGGTCCTCAAAAAATTAAAGAATTACCATATGACCTAGCAATTCTACTCCCAGGTACATATCCAAAAGAACAGAAAACATGTCCACACGATGCAGCAAAAGTGGTCCTAAAAACAAAGTTTATAGCAATATAGGCCTACCTCAAGAAGCAAAAAAGATCTCAAATAAAATACTTAACCTTATACCTAAAGGAGCTAGAAAAAGAATAAAGAAAAGCCAAACTCCATGATCAGGAACTTGGATTTTATCCTAAGGGTAAGTCAAAGTCATTGGGGCAAGGGTGAAAAAGACAGGAAATAATAAAGATTAGAACAGAAATAGGGGCACCTGGGCGCCTACCTCACTTAAGCATCCGACTCGGTTTTGGCTCAGGTCATGACCTCAGGGTTGTGAGATCGAGCCCTGCGTAGGCTCCACACTCAGCACAAAGTCCGCTTGAGATTCTCTCTCCCTCTCCCTTGGCCCTTCCCTCCACTCATACTTTCCCTCTCTCTCTTAAAATAAACAAATAAAAATTTTAAAAAGAGATTAGAACAGAAATAAATGATACAGAAACTAAAAAAACAATAGAACAAATCAATGAAATCAGAAGCTGGTTCTTCGAAAAGATCAACAAAATTGATAAACCTCTAGCCAGACTCATTAAAAAAAAAAAAGAGAGAGAGGATCCAAATAAACAAAATCATTAATGAAAGAGGAGAAATAACAACCAACACCACAGAAATACAATTGTAACAGAATATTATGAAAACCTATACGCCCACAAATCGGACAACTTAGAAAAAATGGATATATTCCTAGAAACACATAACCTACCAAAACTAAAGCAGAAAGAAATAGAAAATTTGAATAGGCCAATTGTCAGCAATAAAATCGAATCACTAATCAAAAAACTCCCAACAAACAAAAGTCCAGGACCAGACGCCTTCACAGGCGAATTCTACCAAACCTTTAAAAAAGAGTTAATACCAGGGCGCCTGGGTGGCTCAGTCATTAAGCGTCTGCCTTCGGCTCAGGTCATGATCCCAGGGTCCTGGGATCAAGCCCCACATCGGGCTCCCTGCTCAGCGGGAAGCCTGCTTCTCCCTCTCCCATTCCCCCTGCTTGTGTTCCCTCTCTCGCTGTGTCTCTCTCTGTCAAATAAATAAATAAAAAATCTTAAAAAAAAAAAAGAGTTAATACCTATTCTTCTCAAACTATTCCAAAAAATAGGGGTGCCTCGGTGGTTCAGTTGGTTGGGGGTCTGACTTTTGGTTTTGGCTCAGTTCGTGATCTCAGTATTGTAAGACTGAACCCCCCCGTGTCTGTTTGAGAGTCTCCCTCTCCTTCTGCCCCTCCCCCGCTCTCTCTCTCAAATAAATAAATAAAAGTCTTTAAAAAAAAAACTCTTCCAAAAAATAGGAAAGGAAGGAAAACTTTCAAATTCATTCTGTGAGGCCAGTATCACCCTGATACCAAAGCCAGATAAAGGCACCACAAAAAAAGAAAACTACAGTCCAGTATTTTTCATGAATATAGATGCAAAAAATCCTTAACAAAATATTAGCAAACTGAATCCAACAATACACTAAAAAGACATCACCATCAAGTAGGATTTATTCCCAGAATGCAAGGGTGGTTCAATATTCACAAAACAATCAATGTGCTGTGTCACATCAATAAGAGAAGGATAAAAATCACAGGATCATTTCAATAGATGCAGAAAAAGCATTCAACAAAGTATAACACCCATTCATGATTAAAAAAAAAAAAACCCTCTGCAAAATAGGTCTACAGGGAACATATCTCAACATAATAAAGTCCTTATGTGAAAAACCCACAGCAAACATCACACTCAAAGGGGAAAAACTGAAAAGCTTTCCCCATCAGGTCAGGAAAAAGACAAGAATGTCTGCTCTTACCACTTTTATTCAATATAGTACTGCAAGTCCTAGCCACAGCAATTAGACAACATAAAGAAATAAAAGGCATCCAAATTGGTAAGGAAGAAGTAAAACTCTCACTTTTTGCAGATGACATGATAGTATATATAACAGAAAACCTTAAAGACTCCACCAAAAACTATTAAAACTAGTAAATGAAATCAGTAAAGTTGCAGGATACAAAATCAATGTAGAGAAATCTGTTGCATTTCTTTACACTAATAATGAAGCAGCAGAAAGTGAAATGAAGAAAACAATCCCAAGAACAATTGCACAAAAACAATAAAATATCTAGGAATAAACTTAACCAAAAAGGTGAAAGACCTGAAAACTATAAACCACTGATGAAAGAAATTCAAGATGACACAAAGAAATGGAAAGACATTCATTCCATGCTCATGCGTTGGAAGAACAAATACTGTTAAAATGTCTATACTATTCAAAGCAATCTACAGATTTAATGAAATCCTTATCAAAATACCAGTAGCATTTTTCACAGAACTAGAACAAACAATCCTAAAATTTGTATGGAACCACAAAAGACCCTGAATAGCCAAAGCAATCTTGAAAAAGAAAAACAAAACTGGAGGTATCACAATTCCAGACTTCAAGTGATATTACAAAGTGGTAGTGTTAAAACGGTAGAGTACTGGCACAAAAACAGACACATAAATCAATGGAATAGAACAGAAAACCCAGAAATAAACCCACAATTATATGGTCAGTTAATCTTGGACAAAGGAGGAATGAATATACAATGGAAAAAAGACAGTCTCTTCAACAAATGGTGTTGGGAAAACAGGACAGCTATATGCAAAAGAATGAAACTGAACCACTTTCTTACACCATACACAGAAATAAACCCAAAATGGATTAAAGACCTAAATGTGAGACCTGAAACCATAAAAATCCTTAAAGAGAGCACAGGCAGTAATTGCTCTGACACTGGCTGTAGAACATTTTTCTAGATAGGTTTCCTGAGGCAAGGGAAATAAAAGCAAAAATAAACTATTGGGACTATATCGAAATAAAAAGTTTCTGTACAGTGGAGGAAATAGTCAACAAAACTAAAAGGCAACCTACTGAATGGGAAAAGATATTTGCAAACAACATATCCCATAAAGGGTTAGTATCCAAAATGTATAAAGAAATGATACAACTCAATACCCAAAAACAAATAATCCAATTAAAAAATGGGCGAAGACATGAACAGACATTTCTCTAAAGAATACATACAGGTGGCCAACATATACATGAAAAGATGCTCAAAATCACTAATTATCAGAGAAACGCAAATCAAAATTACCATGAGGTATTACCTCACACCTGTGCGAATGGCAAAAATCAAAAACACAAGAAATGACAAGTGTTGGCAAGGACTGGAGAAAAAGGAACCCTCTCGCACTATTGGTGAGAATGCAAACTTGTGCAGCCATTGTGGAAAACAGTATGGAGGTTTCTCAAAAAATTAAAAATAGAACTACCCTACGAACCAGTGATTGCACTACTGGGTATTTACTCCCCAAATACAAAAACACTAATTCAAAGGGATACATGTACCCCTGTGTTTATTGCAGCATTATTTATAATAGCCAAACTATGGAAGTAGCCCAAGTGTCCATCTCCATCAATAGATGAATGGATAAAGAAGATGTGGTGTGTGTGTAATGGAATATTATTCAGCCATAAAAAGAACATTGCCATTTGCAACAACATGGATAGAGCTAGAGAGTATAATACTAAGCGAAATAAGCCAGCCAGAGGAAGACAAATACATATGATTTCACTCATTTGTGGAATTTAAGAAACAAATGAGCAGGAAAAAAAAACTGAGAGAGAGAGAGAGAGAAAGACAAATCAAGAAACAGACTTTTAACTATAGAGAACAAACTGATGGCTACCAGAGGAAAGGTGAAGGGGGTGGGTGAAATAGGTGATGGGGATTAAAGAGTACACTTATCATGATGAAAAAAAGTTAAATAAAATTAAATTTATTTTTAAAAAGGTGTAGTTCACTAAATATTCAGTTTGCTGGCCAGATTCAGCTATTTTATTTTCTCTAAAATGATTTGTTTTTCTAGATTTGGCCTTTGAATCAAGACTAACCTTTCTAAAAGGTTGTTACCTTAAAAGGTCATTTAATCTATACCCATGCCTTGGGGGTGCCATTCAGGAAGGTAATTCCTCAGTGTCAATAGAGTTCTCTGTGCAACTTAAAAAAAGAAAGAAAACATATCTACACAAAAGCCTGTACGTGAAATGTTCCCAGCAACACTATTCTTAATAGCCAAAAAGTGGAAACAACCCAAATGTCCATGAATGGATAAATAAAATGTGGCCTATCTATACAAAGGAATATTATTCTGCAATAAAAAGGAATAAAATAGTGATTCATGTTATAAACAGATGAATTTTAGAAACACTATGCTAAGTGAAAAGATAAAATGTCCACAATAGGCAAATCCATAAAGACAGAAAGCAGATTAGTAGTTGCCAAGGAACTAAGGGGAAGAAGGAACTGGAAGTGAGTACTAATGGGTATGGGGTTACTTTGGGGAATGAAAATATTTTGGAACTAGATAGTGGTAATGGTTGCAAAACTTAGTGAATATACTAAAAACCACTGGATTGTACACATTACACTTGATCTTGGCCAAAAGGCCAAGAAGCAGTTGGACTGTACACTTCATATATATTCTTAATTTTTATTTATTTTTATTTATTTTTAAAGATTTTATTTATTTATTTGACACAGAGGGAGAGATAGCGAGAGAGAGCACAACTGACTGAGCCACCCAGGTGCCCCCTATTTTTATTTTTTTTAAGTAGGCTCCACGCCAGGGTGGAGCCCAAGGTGGGGCTTGAACTCACAACTCTGAGATCAAGACCTGAGCTGAGATCAAGAGTCAGATGCTTAACTGACTGAGCCACCCAGGCTCGCCTGGACCATATACTTTAACAGGCTCACTATTATGGTTTATGAATTATATCTCAATAAAAGAAAAAGAAAACTCAAACAGATACGAAAGAATTGAGGTATGACTTGGTCAAGATCCTAAATTATGTCCAAAGTGAAATCTAATCAGGGACTTTACAATCTCCATTTTCATTTAGTATATCCTGTAATTGTATTAAGACACCAGAAACTGGGGGCGCCTGGGTGGCTCAGTCATTAAGCGTCTGCCTTCGGCTCAGGTTATGATCCCAGGGTCCTGGGATCGAGCCCCACATCGGGCTCCCTGCTCGGCAGGAAGCCTGCTTCTCCCTCTCCCGCTCCCCCTGCTTGTGTCCCCTCTCTCGCTGTGTCTCTCTGTCAAATAAATAAAAATTTAAAAAAAAAAAAAAAAGGACACCAGAAACTGTAAAGATAAAAATTAAATATTTACTTAGTAATAACTTTTCAGCAAAAAAGTTCTGTTTTTCAGGAAACAACAAAATCATATATTAACCTATACTTTTCCATACCATATTTTTTCTTCAGAATCTCAAGTAACATTTAAATATAAACCTTCGCATCTAAGTTAAAAGCTCTTCTGAATCATTTCTGGCCATAATAGCTCTGTACATCCTCATGGTGATAGATTACAAACCATTCTCCTTAAAACCTGTGTTCTTCATCTTTACTTCTTATATCACTTTTAGGACCAACAGCAGAGACAGATTGAAGAATACTGAGGTATTACCTGTATTTCACATTGATTACTTCTTTTTCTTTCAACGAATTTTGCCATTCTGCCTTTGTCACGTGTTGTAAACAATTTTTTCTTTTTTTACCAAGTTAAGTTAACTGGCTTGAATGTCTATGGGAAGGTTTTGGCAGACAGAAGTTTGCAACCTGAGTGACAGCTTCTCAAAATGCAAAAATCAGTTATAACAACCTCTCCTTGCTTAAAAATTCTGTACCTCACTATGAAAAATGTGTCAATTACCACTATCTTTTACTGCATTGTTAGAAAACCTTCAGCAAATATTTAAAGTTCAGATTAAGGTTAATATTAAACTGTGCAGAGCTGCCAATACAACTAACTCAACTGAGGTGACAAGTGGATGGGACAGACATATGTTATGTACGTATGGCTAAATGTGCACATACCCAAGCAATGACAACCACCAATAAGTCTCAACTCCACATGGTGGCTGGCCAGTTTCTGCTGACATCATATATAAGACATAAATAATCTGGCTTCAAAAAATTAAAATACAAAACGATGTATATGAAAATTGAGAAAATAAATTCACAAAAGCTTATTTTTAGCTCCTTGACCTCTGTCACTCCTAAGCTGTAGTCTCTGAGACCAATATATACAATCATGGTGCTACTTTCTAGAAAATGAAGGTAAAAATGGTCTTTTCTTATCTATAAGCTGACTTACAGAGAATAATGGAAATGGCCATTAATGGAAAAAGACCAAGAATTTGTAATGTATTATACAGACAGTTCATGGGAAGAACATAAATGATCTGTGCATTATTCCATTTAAAAAAATCCAGAAACTTCTTCACACAAAGATGAAAAGATTAAGGCACACAGAAATAGGATTCCTAATATTTCCCTTATTCATGCTTATAGGTGACTGTAGCAAGAGATGGAAATAAAGAGGACATATCAAGAATATCTTGACAAGTCAAGAATATTACCTTTCTGGACTATTTAATTTTGTTAACAAATGTTTTAAATCTAAAAAATGGGTGGGGGGGAACCTGTCCTGCTCTTTTCACATAACAGATTCATAGCACAAATGTAGCTGAATAGCTGCAGCAATCATGTAATAAGCAACCTTGAAGAAACTTCTATTGGGAGGCTTTGTAGAAGTATAAATTGCTACAGTCGTTTTGGAAAGTAATTTGGCAATATGTACCGAGACCTTAAAATATCCACACTCTTTGACTTCCATTTCTGAGAATCTATTTGCATATCTATAATCACAAATCACTTTTCTACTGGATGGTTCTTTTTCTTATAGGCTTATAAGAGACAATGGTAGTGTCAGAAAATTAGCCCTTTGTCACATGTGTTGTAAACAATTTTTTCTCTTTGTTGTTATCTTTTAACAATGTTTACAGTAAATTTCTCTGTTCTTCCCATTAGGGCTCCTAGGTTTTATATACACTTTTAGGGTGCTTCCATCTCAAATATTTTAAAAAGTACATGTTTTCTTCTACTCCTTTTATAATTTCATTTTTATTGAGAGCTTTCAACAACTGTAAATTAAAATGTAGATATACAATTATTTACAAAGTTGAAGCTCAACTAGGTAAGAAAATGGAAAAACACTGCAAGCAAATAAAACAATGACAGTGGTTATTGCTAAATGATGTGGTCATATATGATATGCTTTATTGTAATTTCCAAATTTTCTATATGCATTACTTTTATAATCAGAAGAAAATGAAACTTCTTAAAATAATCATATTTAAAATTTTTCTTAAGTTTTTGATGATACTAGCTTCATTTCTCAATTATTATTTGAGTACCTTACCCAGATTGAATCTAATACTAGGGTAGAGCTTTGTATTTTAACTCTATTGACACAGATGACCTGACAGGAAAAAACTACCAAATAAGGGTCTACTGAAAGCAAGAATTACAGTTCCAGTTAGGAAATTAATCTGAATAGTAATCCCAATAATAGTTACTCCTATTAGGTTTTTACAATGTGCCAAATGCTTACATTTATTAACTCATTTATTCTTCTCAACATCTTTGTGAGGTAAGTACTGTTGTTCTCTCCATTTTACACACTGGGAAACTAAGGCACAGAGAGGTTAAATAATTTGCTCATGAAAGCTCTTAAAAGTGGACTGGGATTCAAAAAGTCTGGCTCTAGAATCCTTATTCTTTTTATTTTTTTTTCTTTTGAGAGAGTGAGCAAGCGAGCATGGGGGTGGGTATGAGGGCGTGGAGAGGCAAAGGGAGAGAGAATCCTAAGCGGTGGGCCCCACAAACAGCACAGAGCCGGCACGGGGCTGAATCTCACAACCCTGAGATCATGACCTGAATGGGAATGAAGAGTTGGATGCTCGGGGCCCCTGGGTGGCTCAGTTGGTTAGGCATCTGCCTTTGGCTCCGGTCATGATCTCAGGGTCCTGGGATCGAGCCCCGTGTTGGGCTCTCTGCTCAATGGTATGTCTGCTTCTCTCTCTTTCCCTCTGTGATCCCTCTCACTCCCTCAAATAAATAAATACAAACTCTTAAAAAAAAAAAAAAAAGAGTTGGACACTTAACTGACTGAACCACCCAGGTACCACTGGAATCCTTATTCTTAACTTCTAAACTAAAATCCTATTTAAAAGATTAACAGAAAAACTGGGAAGCTAGTTCTGACAACCTAGAAAGTGTTAAAGAATAAAACTAAGCCACAAAAGGGCCTGACGATAGATCTATTTAAAAAAAAGAAAAAAGAGAGAGGTCTATGAGAAATATGATATATCTTTATTTTTCACAAATCCCTAGCTTCAGAGATTTGAGAAAAAACTTGAGAAGGAAATGTTTTCCTTCTTTATTCAGGTGGTGTCTCTAAGCTGAGCCTCTGAGCTGTGGTTTCCCAAACATAATGTCAGTGCACTGCCACGAGATAATGGTGCTTTTAAGAGCTGAGTAATAACAATTACCTGTCACATAAAGCATTGCTAACATTAAATTATTTTAAGAGTAAAAACTAAAAGCAGTGGCAGGTGCCTATGATTTCACTGGTCAATCATTTGTTCTTTGTGTCTTAGTTTGCCAAACTGCTTGGATCTTTCCAAATGTGCAAATTTTTCTCACATAACGCAAGGGGATATATCCACGACATCATTTTCAATGTGTTACTTTCCCCAAAAATGTTCACCCAACTTAGGCCATATATTTCTGGCAAGTCAATTTTTAGTGCTTTGTGTGAAGCTGAAAGTCAAACAAAAGGTAAACAAATACAAAACTTTACTTCTCACAGATCAGAGGTGGAATTTTTAGAATGAGCCCTTCTGATTCTGAGCTCCACCATGCATTAGAGATAGTAATTTTATGCTTCATTTTCTGACTTTGCTCTTGTCAATATTACTCCCTCAAAGATCCCTTCAAGTACCTAAAAGACAAAATATTTTCAACTTGCTTTTTTGCTTTTTAAAAATAAAGGATTGAAAACTAATACCTGACCGCAAAAATGTAGGCACAAACATAAAGGAAAGGCATATAAAGAAATTTCTGTAAATCAACCTTGTGCTTTGTGTACTTGTAAGCTTTTCTGAGTAAAAATGGTCAAACTGAACTAGTAGCATCTCTGAGAAACAGCTTTTAAGTTGGTAGCAATTTTTAAGAAATAACACAGATTAACTACAGATGAATGACCAAAAATTGTCAGCGATAAGAACCATAAACTTGGGGGTGCCTGGGTGGCTCAGTCAGTTAAGCATCTGAATCTTGATTCTAGCTCAGGTCATGATCTCAGGGTTGTGGGATCGAGCCCCACGTCGGGCTCTGTGCTCAGCGGGGAGTCTGCTGGAGATTCTCTCCCTCTGCCCCTCCCCCTGCTCTCTCTGTCTCAAATAAATAAATAAATCTTTAAAAAAAAACAAAAAGGACCATAAGCTTGAAACCCAGGAGCTCTCCACAATTGAATTTTGATGTTATGACTGCTTTCTAAGGATTTGCTCTATAAAATTCACTTCACTTTTCTAATATTCTAATCTATAAAAAAGGGGATTAAAATAACTGCTCACTAGTGCTATGAAAAATCATGATATTCCTATTAGAAACTACTAGACATTTATAAACTGATAGAACAAATGATTACCTTATTAAAAAAAGAACTGCTTAGATTCATTTATGAGCATACTATGTTTGGAAAAAACAAATATATTAACATCTCTTGATAGTTTATGTTGATAAATTTCAAGCAGAGGAATGTGACTCACAGGGAAATGATAGAGTACCCAAAGAAAGAGTGGAGATATAGAAGAAGGTTACCTAAAATTATATAAGAAAAAGGCCTGAAATGGCCCTTTATTACGTGGACTTTTTTTTTAAGAAGGCTCCACACCCAGTGTGGAGCCCAACACAGAACTTGAACTCATGACCCTGAGATCAAGACCTGAGCTGAAATAAAGAGTCAGATGCTTAACCAACTGAGCCATCCAGGTGCCCCTATTACATGGACTTTTTAATCCCTCTTGGCCAGTCTAGAAGAGCCACTTACTTGCCAGAGAAGAAAACAGTGACTCTTAGATAAGTAGTTAGTTACTGTGACACCTTTAGGAGCTTATTTTTAGAGGAAGGAAAAATGGGGAATTAGAGACCCAAGAAAGATCACAAATAAGTACAATAAATATTTCTAGAGATTTGGAATAACAATATAAAACTTGTACTTACAACTTGAGATTCACGAGCTTTAGGAAATGTTTTGGCAACATTGAGCCCATCGATGACGATATCAAAAGGAGGACAGCATTTTACAAAGTTCTGAAATCTCTCGAGTTCCTAAAAAAGAAAAGCCAGATAAAATATTAATAAGAACTTAGCAAGGACTTTATTATAAACACACTGCTATGATTTTTATTACTGTTCTGGTAAGTAAAAATATTCATCGCTTAAAAATACACAAACTCAAAAACACTTTCGAAATGAAATCTGGAAAGACCAGACTAAGAGATGCAACTGCATGGAATTATCTGAAAATGCTTTATAATCTCATAGCACTTTATACTTCATATAGTACTTCCACACGCTAATTGCATTTGATCCGTAACCAGCTCTCACCTGCTAAATTGACTCCCAAGGCAGTCATGATGAAAATGAAATGTCAGAATCTCTATAACCTGCTCTTAAGCCAAGGAGATGTAAACCTCAGATATGCTAGTCTACCAGTACAACAGTGTTGAAAGAATAAGGCTCTATAATAGTCCCTCTTCAATCATCAAGATGATTTTGTTTACTTCTAGCTATTTTGAAGAGTTGAAATATTCAACAAATATTTGTGGAGCATCTACTATTGTTCCCAGCAGTTACTAAAGAGACAAAACTCTAATGGAGCCCGCATTTTGGTAGAAGGAGACACAAAATAAACCAAATAAATAAGTTAATAAATTATATTAAATACCAAGTGTGATGAGTGCTATGGAGGAAAGAAAAGGAGGAGTGGGAGTTCCATTACTGGTAATGATGGAGTAGTCTGTACTGGACTATCAGATAACATAAATTCTATATGAAAAACAACTATTTGAAGGTACTACAGAATGACCAAAAGCAGGCAGAAATTCAACGGAATGCAAAATTTGAAAGACAGTGTGGCTACCCGACAGTCCAACTGAGTCCCCTCCAACAGTCAGCATCAACATCAGCCCCATGAGAATGAGGAAGACTTCAAGATGACCTCAGCCCCATTTTAATTACAATGGTAGAATACCCAAGCAAGAGCCACACAGCTGAGTCTAGTCAAACTCAAGAACCATGAGAGAGAATAATAAAAATAGTAAGTGTTTCTGTTTAAAGCCACTACATCTGGGTGGTTTGTTATCTACCTATGGATAACCAAAAAAGAAAGGAACCCTCCCTCCCCACCCACCCTGCATCTGCACATGCTCACCCGGGCACGCTCTCTCTCCCTCTCTTTCTCAAATAAATAAATAAATAAATAAATAAAATATTTCTTAAAAAAGCCACTGAGTAGACCATGCTGATAAAGCATGACAGAAAGAGCTGACCTACTGAGATAGCATACTAACTATGGCATAGGGCAATACAAATCTGCAAGCTTAATTGTTTTAATGGAGGGTAAATTTAAATAATTATTTCTTTCTAGCACTGCTGCTAGATTGTATTTGATTACAGATTGGCTAATGATCTGGGGTATGAAAATCCACAAAGCTTTTGATTAACAAAAGAAGTCCTTTTGAAAAAACATTTATTGATATATAATTCACATACCACACAATTCACTCATTTGAAGTATACAATTCACAGGTTGTGCAACATTACCACAATCTAATTTTAGAATATTCTGGCTTTCCTACTAGATACTCCATACTCATTAGCAGTCAATCACCATTTCTCTACCCTACCACATAGCAACCATTAAACTATCTTCTATCTCTATCGATTCACTTATTCTGGACATTTCATATAAACCGAATTATACAGGGCGCCTGGGTGGCTCAGTTGGTTAAGTGATTGCCTTCCGCTCAGGTCATGATCCTGGAGTCCCGGGATCGAGTCCCGCATCGGGCTCCCTGCTCAGCGGGGAGTCTGCTTCTCCCTCTGACCCTCCCCCCTCTCATGTGCTCTCTCTCTCTCTCATCCTCTCTCTCAAATAAATAAATAAAATCTTTAAAAAAAAAACCGAATTATACAAATATGTGGTCTTTTGTGATTGACTTCTTTCACTCATCATAATGTTTTCAAGGTTTGTTAACACTGTAGCATAAATGAGTATTCCATTCCTTTTTATTGCTGAATAATATTCCATTGTATGGATATACCACATTTTATTGATCCATTCATTAGTTGATGGGCACTTGGATTATTTCCAATTTTAGGCTATTATGACTAATGCTATGAACATTTGTGTACAAGTTTTCATGGGAAACTGTAATGTAGTAATAGTAACTCTATGTTTAACTTTTCGAGGAACTGCCAGACTATTTTCCAAAGTAGCTGCACCATTTTACATTTCCAACTGCAATGTATGAGGCTTCCAATTTCTCCACAGCCCCACCAATACTTGTTATTGTATGTGTTTTTTATTAAAGTCATGCTTGTGGGTGTGAAATGGTACCTCATTGTGGTTTTGATGTACATTTCCCAAATGACTAATGATGTGGAGCTTTTTTTCATGTGTTCATTGGCCTAAAGGGAGTTCATTTTTGTAACACAGAGGTTTTATAAATTCAATGTACAGCTCCTTCAATAACAGTCACAACTTCTATCATCTTTACCCATTTTATACTTTTAAATTTAAATCTGAAAAGTTTAACCGCACAGGAATTATAAATACCATGACTTGCAACAGAGTTTGTTACCTCAAATGCCTACAGGGATCAGGCAGGTGACATAAATAAGTAGAATGGGCCAAGTCTAAGAAAACATAACAGAGCAGGCAAAATGATAAACAGCAAATGGTGTAAGTCTCATTGTCCAAGATTCTATAGAAAGAGATCTTAAAGACTAACAAACTAGAGAATGTAGGTCTCTTATAAAGGGAGTAGCCCAGTGCTCAGTCCAGCTAATTGTTGCCCCACAAAAGTAAATACCCAGGTTTAGGAGTTAAAATTTTTCAAGGAAAATAAAAAATCTAGCATTTTGAAATATTATCAAATAACTTTTAAAAAGAGTAAAATACAAAGATGGATGCTCAAACAAAAAATATATATGGACTCGATTCCACCCACAGACCACAAGTTTGTAACACATACACTGGGTCAAGCAATAGATTTTCATTAAGCACCTACTCTGTGCCAAATAATGTTCTTATTCCTAAGAACAGAACTGTGAACAAGTTCATTGAGCTCAAGAAATTTACATACTAGGGGCACCTGGGTGGCTCAGTCAGTTAAGCGTCTGCCTTCGGCTCAGGTTGTCGTCCTGGGGTCCTGGGATCGAGTCCTGCATCGGGCTCCCTGCTCAGCGGGGAGCCTGCTTCTCCCTCTCCCTCTGCTGCTCTGCCTACTTGTGCTGTCTCTCTCTCTGATAAACAAATAAATAAATAAATAAATAAATAAATAAATAAATAAAATCTTAAGGAAAAAAAGAAAATTTACATATTAGTAGAGGAAACAAGCAATACCAAGATAACAAATAGATATTTAATTTTCGGTACAGAAAAGTGCCTTGATGAAAAATTAATTAGGTTAGGGTGCTAGCACGACTCTTCCTAGCCCCTCTCTAAGATATGGTGAGGAAAAGGTCTTTCTGATGAGGTGACATTTAAACAAAGACTTGAATGAAGTGAAGGAATCAACCTTGCTTCCGAGGAAGAGCCTTTTAGGCAGAGGGAAAAACTGCCAAGGCCCTTAGTCAAACATCAAAGAGCTTTGCACGTTTGAGGATTAACAACTGGGCAATCTGAAAGCTCAAAGAATAAGTATAAAGTCTTTATACTTACAATTCTAAAACAGCTAATCAAAAGTCTTAAATTGTCTACCTTATTCAACTTATTAGGAACAAAGAGCAGAACTGATATTTATTGCTTTGTAGTTGTTACCTAATCACAAATGAGTAGCAAAATGATCCAAGTATGTGCAACAAAAGAGAAATAAAAGAATGGAACAACTTATGCCGTACACATGATACATGAATTCTAGAGATGACTCCAGCACCTGCCGTCAAAGAGCTGACTTCATAATTATAAGCGACTCTCAAAACATACATGGCAGTAAAAATTGACTCTTCTATTTATTACTCCTCCTACATTATGGATGAGAAGGCAAAGAGGTTAAGCAACTGATTTTTCTCAACAGGTGATATTCAAAGAGATGCTAAAACTTCTTTTTCACCTTGCCACTTAGAGTAGGTTAAAACTCTTCAATTTTTTGGAATGATGGTCCATGTTTAAGGTGGTTTACTTCTGAGACTTTGATACAAATCTCACCAGGAAATTCAAAACACAGCTCTCTCATTGATTTTATTGAGTTAACATCCTACTCTAGAATGGCAGCTAAGGGGAAACAGGACTACAACAATGTATACTCAAAACTTTACATCATAAAAGAAACAGTGAACTTAACATGTTAATTATATCCAATGTACTACAACAATCAGATTATATTTTCCAAAGATCAGAAGAAAGGGAGTATTAAAAAAACTGGCTTTAGTCATAGCGGATATGGAAAAACAGGGGAATACCAGCTATTTTGGTGGCAAGCACTACTCTTAACATGGGAACCACAATAAAAAATCCATCTCTGCATCTAATGGCCAAATTTCTTGTGTGCCTTCTTTACACCATGAGATACAAATAAATCCTAAATAAAAAGAATACTAAAATGACTGCCTTAATGTAGCCAGAGAAAAATGAAATCATATGTCTGGAAAATGTCACTGCAATCTAACAACTAGTAGTCTTAGAAAGCTTATACTCATTTAATAGCAAGTTACGTTTTAGAAGATATTTTTCATTTAGTAATTACAGCTATAATTACCACGGTATACTATCTTATTTTTAAATACTTATAATCTTATCTGAATTCTCTGATTCCAGTAAGATGAAAACAAAAACAAAACAAACCTTTCCTGCTATAAGTATCTAAAAAGCTGTATAAAATACAACAAAAATACCTATGCATGGCTGAACTTGTGAGAAAGAAAGAAATCTCCCAGTGCCAGAGATGAGGCCAAATCTGAAAATCAGAATGGTAAGGATAAAGGTTGATGCTAATGTTGTCTAGGAGAGAAGAAAAGAAATGGGATGGGTATTAGCAAACAGGGGCTTGGCTTTTGATACCTCCATGGGAACTGGAGATATAGCAAGCCTCCCAAATGAAGGGAGAAATTGTAAGTGAACTTCTGAATAAAAGAGGAACCTTTACAAATAGGAACACTGATATCAAAACACAATACACCACCTTCTCTATCTCTACCAGGGATCAAAGTAGGGAAAAACAAATCCCTGAACAAAAAGAAACTCCAGGCTTGTGTTTTAAATGGGTCGGAGTACAAATTTAGACGCAAAATTCATGATGCTCCACCAAGAAAGCACACAAAAACTGGTTGTGAACAAGGGGCGCCTGGCTGGCTCAGCTGGTAGAACATGCGACCCTTGACCTCGGGGTCATGAGTTCAAGTCCCACGTTGGGTGTAGAGCTTACTTTAAAAAATAAATAAATAAAAACAAAAAACTGGTTCTGATCCAGTAATATCCCTCGGACACTTGGCAGAAGCTAACAGAAAACCTCTCCGGAGAGATACTATCAACAATCCAGACAATAAAGGAATTCTCACAGAAAGAACAAGTTCCTCTAAAACTGAACTCACCAATTTAAAATCATAAAACACAAGAGTAAACAATCTATCATGTGTGAGTCCTCTGACACAACAGAAGGATTAAATCCCAAAGAATTCAGGATAAAGAATAATAGAGAAATCTAAGAGGCAATATAAACTAAGTATAAAAAATAATTAAACATAAAAAAAAGAATCAAAACTGTAAGAAAAGAAATAGGCCATGAAAGAATGAAGAAAAAAATTTGAAAGAGAAGTTCTAAAATTAAAATTTTAGAATAATGGAAACTAAACGGATGGGAGAAAATCCAAATGTCCGTCAGGTGGTGAATAAACAAACTGTGAGGTATTAATACACTAGAATACACTCAGTAATGAAAAGGAACTACTGATTCATGTAAGATAAACTCAAAAACATATTTAAAACTATATCTAAAAACAAATATACAACATTATATTAAGTGAAAGACAAAAAAATTACAGATTATATGATTCTATGAAAATTTTAGTAAAGGTGAAACTACAGAGACAGACAGCAACTAAGTGGTTGCTGGGGTTAGGAGTAGGAGCAGGGATTGCTCCCCAAAGGGCATGATGAAAGTTTGTGGGGTGAAAAAAGTATTCTAAAACTGAATCATGGTGCTAGCCACAGAAGTATATAAATATACTCAGAAGCACTGAACTGTACACTTAAAATGGTGAATTTTGTGGTCTATAAATTATTGAAACAATGGGGGAAAAAACCTGTAAACAAATGGGTAGAGAGAAGAACAGACATATCTGAGGTAAGAAGTAGTGAATTAGAAAACAGATCTAAAAATGTTACCCAGAATGCAATTCAGAGCTACAATGAGATGAAATATATGAAAGAGTAAGAAACATGGAGGAGAGTGAAAGGGTCCCATAAAAGTCTAATAAGAATTTCAGGAGAAGCAATACTTGGAAGATACAAGGGCTGAGAATTATTCAGAAGTGATTCAAGATATGAAACTTCAGATTCAGGAAGTTCAGTGAATCCCAAGCAGGAAAAATACATTCACACATACACATCATAATGAAACAACAGAAGTGGAAAAAAATTTTATGGCGACGACGAGGATAGAGATGATATATGGAACAAAACTTGAACGGATGGGGTGCCTGGCTGGCTCAATTAGAGGAGCGTGGGACTCTTGAACTCAGGGTCATGAGTTCAAGCCCCACAATGGGTATAGAGATTACTTAAATAAAAAATTTTTTAAAAATTGGATGGAAAGCAAATGTCTCAAAATAGAGATCAGAAGATATTGTGATACTATCTTCAAAGTGTTGAGAGAAAATATTAAATTCTATGTAATTGGGCACCTGGGTGGCTCAGTTGGTTAAGCGACTGCCTTCGGCTCAGGTCATGATCCTGGAATCCCGGGATCTAGTCCCGCATCTGGCTCCCTGCTCAGCAGGGAGTCTGCTTCTCCCTCTGACCCTCCCCCCTCTTGTGCTCTCTCTCATTCTCTCTCTCTCAAATAAATAAATAAAATCTTTAAAATAAATAAATAAATAAATTCTATGTAATTAAACTATCATTCAAATAGACATTTACAGATAAAGAATAAAGCAGTTTACCACTTTTATCCTGTCACTGAAAGAATGTTATTCAGGAAGATGCCCAACAGGAAGATCAGGGTTCGGTGAGAATGTGAGGGCTGGAGGTATATATATCTGTGAGTCATTGGTGCACAGGTGCTAGAGAAAACCAGAGTGGGTGAAATGGCCAGAGACAACAGGTAGTGGAGCAAAAGAAGAGGGAGGAAGCCCTCAGAAACAACAAAAACTCAGGGGATGGAGGACATATTTCATTATTGTTTATTTATTATTGAGGATAAACTCAGTTGCATATATGAAGAAAGAGCAATAAGCTTTAAGGAGAGAACTGCAAGAAATGCAAAGGGATCTGGCAAAAATAAAAAAGAAATGCAAGAGAAAACGGAATGCAACAGAATTTAAATCTCCAAAACAGTAAAGATTAGAAGTAATTTACTAGAATATGGATTTCGTGAAATACAGCACAAATGCTGAGAAATTCTACCAGAATGCAGAGGAAAAGAAGTAAGAGAGAAACAGAGAAAACAAATTATAGATACGAAGGACAGAGAATAGCCTCACAACTGTGAGGAATAAACCAGAACAAAAAGATGAGAACTAATCATTAAAAAAAACCAAACTTTCCTAATATTAAAAAAAATCTATGTCTTTAAGGATTCATGAGATTCAAGGAAAACTTAATGAAAAAATTCACCTAGTCTTCACAAAATTTTTAATTTTGACGTTAAAGAAAGAAATCCTGTATACATCAAGCCAAATAATAGTAATAACAGAAAGACTTTTATAGTGTTCTCCATGTTCCATGTAGATCACAAAGTATAGAAAAACAAGCATTCCAAGTGCTTTTCATCTATTAACTCTCTCATTCCTAAAAATGGTTAGGAACTGAACAGATTAGGAAACTAAAGCACAGAGAAGTCAAGCAGGTCACAGAACTAGGAAGTGGTGGACCTGGGATTCAAAACCTAGAAATTCATGCCCTCATGTGCACCACAATAGCTCCGAGCAACAAAAATCAAGCTGGGAACCACAAAAGCCAGAAGACAACAAAACAACTATGTTTGAAGATGGTGGAGTAGTCCTCACGTGGGCCTGAACTCCCATCCACCTGCCTTGTAACAGTTTTTCCTTCTTTCTGGACAGTACATACTAATAAATTATGGTCTATCCTCTTTTTTTCCAGTTTTATTGAGAAATAGCTGCTATACATGCCTGTATAACTTTTCGATGTACAGTATGATGGTTCGATTTACATACATTGTGAAATGATTGACACACTAGGTTTAATTAACATCATTTCATACAGGTACAATAAAAGGAAAAAAGTTTTCTCCTTGTGATGAGAACTCTAAAGATCTACTCTCTTAACAACTTTCCCATACATCCTACAGCAGTGTTAGCAACAGTCATCATGCTATACATTACGTACTTAGTACTTATTTATCTTATAACAGGAAGTTTGTATTTTTTGACCATCTTCCTCCAATATCCCCTTCTCACCACCTTCTGCCTCTGGTAAACCACAAGTCTGATCTCTTTTTCTTTGAGTTTGGTGGGTTTTCTTTTTTTTTTTTTAAAGATTTTATTTATTTATTTGAGAGAGAGAGTGAAAGAGAAAGAGCCCAAGAGAGGGTCGGGTCAGAAGGAGAAGCAGACTCCCCGCCAAGCAGGGAGCCTGATGCGAGACTCAATCCCAGGACTCCAGGATCATGACCTGAGCTGAAGGCAGACGCTTAACGCTTAACCGACTGAGCCACCCAGGCGCCCTGGTGGGTTTTCTTTACTTAGATTCCACATATAAGTGAGATCATACAGTATTTGTCTTTTTCAGACTTATTTCATTTAGCATAATGCCTTCAAGGTCCATCCATGTTGTCATAAATGGTAAAATATCCTTTTTTTATGATTGAATAATATTCCCATTGTATATATATGCCACAACTTCTTTATCCATTTATCCATCAATGGACACTTAGGTTGTTTCCCTGGTGTTGGCTACTGTAAATAAAGCTATGAACATGGGGGTGTAGATATTTTTTGAGTTAGTGTTTTCATTTCCTTTGCATGTAGTCCCAGAACTGGAATTGCAGGATCATATGGTAGTTCTATTTTTAATTTTTTGAGGAACCTCCATATTCCATACTGTTTCCCATAGTGGCTGTGCCAATTTACAATCCCAACAGTGCACAAGGGTTTCCTTTTCTCCCTATCCACTCTAGCATTTGTTATCTCTTATCTTTTTGACAATGGCCATTCTAACAGGTATGAGGTGATATCTCATTGTGGTTTTAATTTGTATTTCCGTAATGACTAGGGATGCGGAGTATCTTTTCATGTACCTCTTAGCCATTCACATATTTTCTTTGGAAAAATGTCTATTCAGGTCCTTTGTCCACTTTTCATACAATGATGAAAGAAATCTAAGAGAATACAAATAAATGGAAAGGTATCCTGTGTTGATGAATTGGACGAATTAGTATTGTTAAAATGTCAATACCACCAAAAAGACATCTGTAGATCCAATGCAATGTCTATCAAGTTTCTAAGCACATTTTTAAAATAGAAATAGAAAAAACACTCCTAAAATTTATATGGAACCACAAAGATTCCAAATAACCAAAGAAATCCTGAAAAAGAAGAACAAAGAACAAGGCATTATACGTCCTGGTTTCAAGCTCTATTAAAAAACTATAGTAATTAAAACCATATGGTGTTGGCATAAAAACAAACAGACCAAAGAAACAGAAGGGGAAGCCCAGAAATAAACCTAAGCATACAGTCAACTAATATTTAACAAGGGAGCTAAGAATACTCAATGGAGAAAAGATAGTCTTTTCAATAAATGGTGCTGGGAGGGGTGCATGGGTGGTAGAGTTGGTTAAGCATCAACATTTGGTTTCAGCTCAGGTCGTGATCTCAGGGTGGTGAGATCAAACCCCATGTCAGGCTCTATGCTCAACATGGAGTCTGCTTAAGACTCTCTTCTCCCTCTCCCTCTGCCCCTCTTCCCTGCTCACTCTCTAATATAAATAAATATTTATGGTGCTGGGAAACCTGGATATTCACATGTAAAAAAATGAAACTTGACCCCTATCTTACACCACTCATAAAAATTAACTCAAACTGGATTAAAGGCTTAGATATAAATCCTAAAACCATGGGGCGCCTGGGTGGCTCAGATGGTTAAGCCTCTGCCTTCGGCTCAGGTCATGATCCCAGGATCCTGGGATCGAGTCCCACATTCGGCTCCCTTCTCAGTGGAGAGCCTGCTTCTCCCTCTCTCTCTGCACCTCTCCCTGCTCATGCTCTCTCTATCTCTCTGTCTCAAATGAATAAATTTAAAAAGAAAATCTTAAAAAAAAAAATCCTAAAACCATGAAACTCCTAGAAGAAAATAGGAAAAAAGCTCCTTGACATGGGTATTAATAATTTTTTGGAAATCGTACTTAAAGCAAAGCAACAAAATGAAAAACAAGTAGGACTACATCAAACTAAAAAGCTTCTGCACAGCAAAGGAAATCATCGACAAACTGAAAAGACAACCTATGGAACAGGAAAAAATATCTGCAACCCATATATCTGAAAGGGAGTTAATATGCAAAATATATAAGGAACTCATACAACTCAAGAGCAAAGCCCCAAATAAGCCAATTTAAAAAGTGGCCTATTTTCTTTTTTCAAAAATTTTAACCACTCAGTGTTCATTATGACAAGCACAGTCCTTAGTCCCCATCCCCTATTTCACCCATCCCCTCCACCTATCTCCCCTCTGGTAACCATCAGTTTCTCTATAGTTAAAAGTCTGTTTCTTGGTTTGTTTCTCTCTTTTTTCCCCTCTTTCCTCATTTGTTTTGTTTCTTAAATTCCACATATGAGTGAGATCATATGGTATTTGTCTTTCTCTGACTTATTTTGCTTAGCATTTTACTCTCTAGCTCCATGCACGTCGTTGCAAACAGCAAGATTTCATTCCTTTTTATGGCTGAATAATATCCCATTGTATTTATATACCACATCTTCTTTATCCATTCATCAATCGGGCTACTTCCATATCTTGGCTATTGTAAATAATGCTGCAATAAGGGGGCATGTATGCCTCTGAATTAGTGCTTTTCTATTCTTTGGGTAAATACCCCGTAGTGTGATAGCTGGATCATAGGGTAGTTTCATTTTTAACTTTTTGAGGAACCTCCATCCTGTTGTCCACAGTGGCTGCACCAGTTTGCATTCAAGAGTGGCCTATGCTGGGGCCCCTGGGTGGCTCAGTCGTTAAGCGTCTGCCTTCGGCTCAGGTCATGATCCCAGGGTCCTGGGATCGAGTCCCACATCGGGCTCCCTGCTTGGCGGGAAGCCTGCTTCTCCCTCTCCCACTCCCCCTGCTTGTGTTCCCTCTCTCTCTGTGTCTCTCTGTCAAATAAATAAAATCTTAAAAAAAAAAAAGTGGCCTATGCTCTTACACAAGGCATGCCAATCAACACTATCGACTACTACAGACAAATGAGATTTTACCTGCATAGAAGTCTAATGAGGTATTTTTCAACTGCAGGTCACAACCCAGTACTGGGTCATGAAATCAATTTAATAGGTGGCAACCAGCATTTTGGGGGGAAAGTAAACAATTAAAATAGAATACAACATATGCAAACAGATTTACAAGTAGATTTTTCTAAAAGGCAGAAGCAAGCAGTTTTCAGAAAAAAAAAGTACAAGTGGTTTTTAAACCTATGAAAAGATGCGTAACTTAGTCATTAAGAAAAATGTAAATTAATTCTATACTGAGATTCCATTTTTCACTTCAGATAGGCAAAAATCAAAATGTTTGATGACACACTGAAACACAAAACGGTGGAGAAACAAGAATTCTCATACCTTGCTGATCAGTGTGTATGTATACTGATAAATTTCCATGGAGGCCAATCAAAACTGATACATTTCCACTGCCCTAATAATACAAACCGATTTGCAGAAATCTATGTTACAGCTGTCTTGGAGTATGCGAGAAATTACAAATGTGTAAGGAGATTCACTGTGGCATTTTTGCAATAGTAAGACTTAATTTAGACAACTGAAATATCCTTTAATAGAAAACTGAATAAGTAAATTATGGTCATTCTGTTAGCTCGGATGCAAAGGGAAGTTACTCAAATCTAAGAGGGCTGAAAACTATCAAACAGAAGGGAGAGGGAGAAGGGATAAGAGTAGGGAAGGAATGTGTTTTGTTTTGCAGAATCAACAGTTCCAGCCAAGGAGACACTACTTAGGTGTTCTACCTGATAGCCCCTTTCTGTGTCTCACCTGATAGCCCCTTACACATGAGCCAGTTTGAGATAGACTGGAGTTGAGAACCCATGCAGGGGCTCCTGGGAGCTGACCTGAAGTTACCTTTAGCTCATTAGAATACTAAGATCTCCTCCTATGGGCAGAGTTTTCCACCAGTTTTTGAACATACGATGTATATACTAGCATACTGACATGCTAGGCATGTGCAATTGAACCACAAATTGTCTGTAAACTCCCTGCCCCACCCCCTAATACACTGAATAAAAGCTTCCTGTACTAACCCCACAGGGAGGCAGTGCTTTTAGAGCTATGTCCCTGTCTTTATAACAAGTAATAAAAAGTTCTTTGCAGTCCACATTTACCTTGGGTTGTGTTCAACACAGGTTCTCCAGCAGCTAAGTATATTTACAAGTAGATTTGTCTACTAAATATCCCAGACAGAATGGTATTTACTCACAAGTTTAAAAGTTGTTTCTTAAATCCTGCATGGGCTTTGAGGAAACAGATCTTATTCTGTTAAAAATAGTTTCGAAATTAAATTTCCAGGCAGAACAAAAAGCTATATTCTTTTTGATCCCACTCTCCTTCCTGTTCCTATCCTATCCTCACTGACTTACAAAGAAGGGCTAAAAGAAAGGGAAAAAGGCAATACATTTTTTTTAAGGCAATACATTTTTCTAACTGCAGAGTCTTGCTCCCAAATTAGAAAGGAACAAATCAGGCAAGGAAAGGCGATAAACATGGCTCCCAGAAATGCTGTTAACCACTTTTTTTTTTTTTTTAATTCTACTTTCAGTTAAAGGAGTTCATCCGCGTTTACACATTCTGGAAATCCCCTCTGCTTTACAACCAACCAGGAAACAACTCTAAAGCACCAATACTGTGCCAAACTTCCCTCCTTCCCTGGAAGCAAATACACAGAAAATTTAAGTCCTTACACTAGATGATCTCAAAACAAAACAAAATAAAAATATGCAGAGCTGAAACTCAGTGGAAAAACTTCCCCCCAAAAAACAGAAAGTAAACACTTTTCAAATAAGAGAGAGAAAAGTCTTGAAGAAAAATTTAGCACGATATAGAACTTGAAGCCCTCAAAAAGAGTTCCCAGAGAAAAGTAATTATAGAGGATTGTCCAAGGCTCCTTTTAAGAATCTTTATAGATTTCCAAAAAAAAAAAAAAAAAAAAAAAAAAAGAATCTTTATAGATTTTTCATTGTCTACCCTAAAAAAATGATCAAACTCAAAATGTTTCATTTAACAGTAACTCTGAATACTATATTATTATTATCCTTCTCAGGTACAAGCACAAGCCCTCAGAGGAGCTGTGAAGGTACTAAAGGAGCATGGACTAGCTCTAAGTCTCTGGATTTGCATCTTCTCTACGGGCCATCCATTACCTTATAAGACTTTGGTCAAGTCAGTTCACTTTTTTGAGCCTCAAGGTTCCTCCGGTATAAAGTGGGCCCACCTACTTACTTCAAAGGGCTATTGTAAGGACTCCATAAAATTAAATGATTTGACTATAAAAAGTCAATACTACAAAAGCATCTAACATGTGCATTAGATAAGGAGTAATAATAGTACAAGTTTTATCAATAGTTTGTCACTATAAAAAAAAGGGAGGGATACCAGAAAAATAACCTTTCTCACTCCTGTCTTCACATGGTGGTAGGGTAGATGGATCCCTGTAAGTACCAATAACCTGCCTCCATATGTGTAAGAAAAGCATGTCTACACTTCATTTTTTCCCAGGTGTTCTGGTTCAGGGGCCAAACAAACCATTCAGCTCATCCCCTTCAGAAGGGCTCTGGACTGAGACCAGATCCATTACCCTTGCAGGATACATGTACAGATGATTCATAAATCAAGTGTTCTCCACTAGGACCGCCTGTCGTGCATCCCTGAAAACTACTTTATGCTTTACAATGTGCATATGTCTTCTGATTCTGCCCTCCAAACAACACTGTGAGAAAACGGAGATACACAGGGAAACCAAGTTAACCAATTACATAAAAAACACAGAACCTCTATTTCTGGCTCCTACTTACTTCACTACTTTACTGAGCTGAATAAGCTATTTCTTTTGTTTATAAAGCAGAAACAACATTGTTTCGGCAAAAGCCATCAAAGTTTAAGATTTTCGCACTAGCATTGAGGCAGAATTTGCTATCACCTATACTCATTTTTATTGCTAACTACAAAAGAAAATTGTTTGGGTTGTCTTTTTGTCCTCTTCTAATGAAAAAAAAAATCAAGAATAGAAAGGGGAGAATAGAGAAGGGAAAATTTTCAATTCCTGGAATTTCTAGCGTCTGAGTAAACAATATTAATCTGACTACAGTAAAATAAGCATACAGTAAAGCCTCGTGCATCACAGTAATAAAAAGTAGCCTCCTGAAGCTGCCTACATGGAAGGCAGAAAGGAACTGGGAAGCGGCTTCATTCTGAAAGAAATCCAAAAGGTGAAAGAGTCAAAAGTAAATTGGAGAGGCAAGAATACACAGGCAGACATCTTGGGGATATCCCGGGAACACTCATAAGCTCAAATGACGTGTTTCGTATATCTCATCAGCGGTTTTCCCTCCCATGTCCAACTTATACAAATACTGAATAACTTAAATCAACGTACAACTAGAAGATGAGTCACTCCACCAGTAAGCAACGAGATTAAGGGGAAATCCTATTTTCCCGTGAACTCTGACCGAGTTTGCTTGGCACAGTTTGCATGTTTGCATTATCCCTGTTAGCAATGACTGCTAATCCATGTTTGCACACTTTTTCGGCTACCATGAATTAAGCAAGTAATAGCAAGGTAGGTGTTAAGCACTCTCCCAGCCTCAAAAAAACATACATCAAACTAATAAGCAGAATTACTAGTAAGTGTAAATGGCATGTGTAATCGAATCCAAAGATCTGAGTGTGAATCCTGACTTCAAAAGTGTGGCTGTGGCAAGTTACTGAACTTCTCTGAGCCTGTTTCCTCATCTGTAGAGTATATAAAATACTCCTTCCTTCAAAATTATTGTAAAGATTAAGCAATATAATTAAGTACATGGTAGCTCTTGCTAAGAAATATAAGCATTGAAAAAAAGAAATATAAACACTGGATGATAATGTATAAATAACAATATTTACTGCATGCCTCCTGGACGCCAAGCATCGTGGAGAATACAAAGAAGGGTACCCTGTCCTTCAAAGAGCTTATAATGTGGTTGAAGAGACAGATAACCACTGTGAAAACCTAAGCACTAAACGATAACAGACAGTATAGGGTTAATAGCCAAGTGTGTGCCAGGGTTCTGAAATGCTACAAGTTCCAAAGAAGAAAAGATAAATGCAGACTAGAGAGGCCTTCATGACAGAAAAGGGACTTGAGACAAGCCTTGAAGAAAAAAAAAGATTTGGGGACAAGTGTACATTTTAGAGGAGGAGAAAAAGCAGAGGAAGGAAAGGGCAAAGCAGGCCAGAGCCAGTGAGCAGTCAGCTCTGGCTGCAGCAGGTGCTCGTAGAGGAGAATGATAAGAAAGATGAGGCTTGAAAAGTGGGTTGTGGCCAAAGAAGGAGTTACTTTTAGGATAGGAATGGGAAACGGCACAAGGTTTTTGGGCAAGGGAATAATGTAATCAAATCAATGTTCTGAGAAAAAACTGATCTGGCAATAGTGTGGAAGAACAATGGAAGGAGAGTGTCGACACAAGAAAACCAGTTAGGAGGTTAACATGGAAGCTGAGGCTGAGGAAGGATCTGGTGGAGGATTGGAAGCAGTGGGAATGGAACAGCAGAGGCAGATACGAGAAATCCTGCCCAAGAGGATCGTGACTGATTAGACACAAAGGTTAAGGATCAGAGAGGAGTCAAAAGCAGTTTTATTCTCTTCAGTCTGGGTGGCAAAGAGTAATGTCACAAAAAGAAACTCAATGGTATGTGATCAGAAGCTAGAAGGGAAGGAGCGTTTGTGAAGAATCTGATTTGTGACAGTGAATTTGAGTTCATAATGGCATAATCACATATAAATGTCACACAGGTGATTACACTGATCTAGCATTCGCAAGAACAGTCAGGATTAAAGAAGACAATTTGGGAATCACTGGGACAAAAGAGTACTAAAGCCGAGGGGGTAAAAAAAAAAAATCCCATCCAGGACTCCATAAAGGCTCTGGGTCTTTTTCCAGGAGAAAAATGTATTCCACTGCAGGGAAATGGGTTTTCTCCTCCGGTGAGGAGAGGACATGGAGTCCAGGAGAGCCCAATATTCATAAAAGTCCTCTTAAAGAAGGCATCCAGATTGTGGTGTAAGTCTTTGTAAACAGCAGTGTCAACCTACGAATAAAAGATCTGTGACGCAATGTGAATTAAGATAATGGCCATTGTCACTGGCTGCTCAACCCCATTAGGGACTCCAGTGACCTAGGCAAAGTCTGTTGAAATACACTGCACCTGTTTCTTCTGTATTTGGCCTTTTTCAGATAAATGTTGGTGTCCTGAGCTATAGGAAATTTAATCTAAGTTAACCTAATTTTACCCTGGATATATGTGTGGTGTCTACCTACAAGTCCAAAACCCACCTGAAACACTGCACACATATCTACACAAAATTTTACTGAAGTTTCTGGGGGCTCAGAAACCCATGGAACAGAACCCCAAAACCACCAGAGGTAATTACAAAACAAGGAGAGGAAGAGTTATGATCCCTTCTTCTCCCCCCCAAAATTTACCATCATTCCTTTACTTTATAAGGGTATTCTACTTTAAAAGTTTTATTCTAACACAATAATGTTAAATTAAAAGTAAACACTTTTGGATTTCAATACTAGTTTAGCTTCACTGATAACATAGCTGACAGTCAGGAACAATGAATGCTGTGCTTTGGATTTGATCATTCAGCTCTGCTAGTTCTGGAAGTGATCTGTCAGGTTATTTTGGTACTTTATATAACAATCATTTCCTTACATATATCACAACACTACGTTATACCCCTTAAAATGATACAATGTTATATGTCACAGATCTCAATGAAGTTGGAAAAATAAAATAAGCATTTTAAAGTAATAATCAGTTCTTATTTTCTAATAATCATCTGGTGTTTCTCTGATTGCACAGAAGCCTGATACTATAGTATCAGTGAGCAACTTGGGAAGCGGTCACTTTAAAAATTTCTCCATCCAAAGGTCTGGCCCGTGTTTATTTGCAGTACAGGCCCCCAAATATATTTTGAAAAAAATGAATCACAGTTATTAGGTCATGGGATATTGCCTGCAGAAAAGGTATTAATTTATGATAATGTCTTTCACCTTTCACCTAATGTTTAATAGCTCCTGAGCATTCACTCTACTAATAAGTTCTTTTCACTTCTCAGGGACATTGCACCCAGGCACAGTACCTGATATGGCCTTACCTATTTTCCTGAAAAATACCCCCTCTCACTTTTCTCATTTTGGGGAATTTGTAGGTTAAATAATCAGTTCAACCCCAAAGACAAGCATTTATACTGTATTAATCTGCAAAGGAGATAGAGTATTTTTATTAACATGGCAGAATGCAATTTTGCCATTTATGGTCTTTCAGTTAGTTTGCAAAGAAGCATACTGTTAATTAAAGCGGTGGTCCATTAAGATGAATGCCCGCCTCTGAGACTACAGAGTCATCTGCTATTTCAAATCATCTGAGCAAATCTACCACTGGCACAAATGCAGTGAATTTATAAACAAAACAAAACAAGTGTTCACATCAGTTGTGTAGGTAGCTCAATCCATAAATATTCCACTCTTTCCATTATAAATCTCCAAAAGTAAAGCCAGCATTCTTAAGTGCAGGAAATCACATTTTACTACCCTGCAGCTGCTCATAGCTCAGGAAAACGCAAAAACAAAGAGGAAATAGGCCTGGAGATCTTATTAAGAGTGGAAATCCCCTTACTCCACATCTTCCAATTAGCACTGCTGAGAACATAAGCTCTCAGGTTCAAATTTCCCTTCGTGGAAGGCCTAACCACACCGGAATTAATCTGCAGTTGCCACCTGCACTAAAGACAGGGATACATGCCCTCTGGAGCATTCCAGATTGCCACTTGAGCTATAGTTTTCACTACAGAATGGATTAACATGTAACGGATTTTTTTTTTAAACTCCAGAACAGACATTAATCTTTCTGCAAAGCGAAAGCAGTGTGGTTCAACAGAAATCTCTCTCCTGCTCTTGATCTAAATTTCATCTTTCATGCGTTTCCTAATGGCAAAAAAGAACATTTATCATGTGCAAAAGACATGACAATTTTCAGTATTTTTAAATATTTGATTAAAGAAGGGTGTTTCACTTTCTATAGTGACATTTCTAAACTATTTTCACATTTTACAATGAATATTTGGGGAAAAGTATAGAAAGATGTTGTCTCTGCATGTAATTCACTAATGATACATTGTTTTATTAATCTCCCTCTTCATAATTTCTATCCTGAAAGCATCCATGTATTTGTTTATGGCAACTTTTTAAAAAAAATGATTTTTACAATGAAAATGTCAAACATATACAAAGTAGAATAACATAATAAATTCCAATGAACCCATAAACTAACTTTATCAACTCAGGGCCAATCTTGTTTCATATGTAACCCTACCCGCTCCATCCTCCATTTCCCAGTTATTTATTTTTTTAAGATTTTATTTATTTGAGAGAGAGAGACAGAGATAGCAAGAGAAAGCACAAGCTGGGAGGAAAGGGAGAAGCAGGTTCCCGCTGAACAGGGAGCCCCACTCGGGACTCGATCCCAGGACCCTGAGATCACGACCCGAACCAAAGCAGACGCTTAACCGACTGAGTCACACAGGCACCCCTCCCAGTTATTTTTGAAGCATATCTCAGACATCACATCATTTCATCCTTGAAATTCAGTGCATAGCTCTAAAATATAAAGTTTTAAAACATAACTCACTGGCATTATTACACCTAAAAAATAATAAACAATAATTTCCTAATATTTCCAACAACTGGTGTTCAGATTTCTCTGATTGTTCACATCAGGAATTAAAAGCCAACACAGTCCATACCCTGCAAATGATTGACACAGTACAAATTGCTTTTGATTTACAGGTCTCTCTCTGTCTCCTTGCAATTGATTTACTGGAAGATACTGGGTTGTCTCACAGAGTTTCCTACGGACTGGATTTGGTATTGTAGTCTTCAGGTATAACATATCCCCTATATTTCCTATAAATTAGTAGTTGGCTCTAGATGCTTGATCAGATTCAAGTTTGATACTTTCACATACCACATTGTTAACTCTTTTATCTCTTATTTCTTGAAACCTACCGGGAGAAGAACCACTGGCTAAATTTCCACCCAATGTTAAAAAGTAGTACTGAATAATAAGGAGTGTCATGTGCTCTGCTCAAGACTTAACTTTGAATTTCTACCTTTGAAAGGCAGAGAGGTAAAGAGCTTCACCCCACTGAAACCTCAACAATGATTTGATGCTCCCTTTCTTCCTTCCCAGACTGACACTGCTAGATACAGATTCTGCATTTTTATTCATCTAAATCACAACTTCCTCTTCTACTCTGTACTGTTTTCAGGGCTCCACTCTCAGCTCTGCTCCCACTAGGAAAGGAAACGGAGAACAAGAATACAGTAGTCCCCCTTATCTGTGGAGGATTTATTCCAAGACACCCAGTGAATGCTTGAGACCATGAATAGCACCGAACCCAAATACATTATGTTTTTTCTATACATACATACCTATGATAAAATTTAATGTGCAAATTAGGCATAGTAAGAGATTTATGACAATAACTAATAACAAAATAGGACAATTAGAACAACATACTATATAAAAGTTATCTGAATGTGGTCTCTCTCTCTCTCAAAATATCTTTCTTGGACTGTACTCACCCTTCTTGTGATGATGGGAGGTGATAAGACGCCGATGTGATGAGATGAAGTGAGGTAAATGGCATGCATTGTGACACAATGGTAGGCTACTACTGACCTTCTGACAATACATCAGAAGGAGGATCATCTGCTTCCGAACCATGGCTGACTTGGTAACTGAAACCGTGGAAAGTGAAACTGAGGATAAATAGACACTACTGCAATGAAGTAACTTTCCAATGGTCACTATAAAGATGATGTTAGGGGCGCCTGGGTGGTGCAGTTGGTTAAGCAGCTGACTCTTGGATTTAGGCTCAAGACATGACCTCTTGAGATCAAGCCCTGAATCAGGCTCTGTGCTCAGCCTGGAGTCTGCTTGGGATTCTCTCCCTTTCCTTCTGCCCCTCCCGCTGGTGCTCTCTCTCTCTCTCTAAAATAAATAATTCTTGAAAAAAAAAAAAAAGATGATGGTGGCTCAGTTGGTTAAGCAGCTGCCTTCAGCTCAGGTCATGATCCCAGGGTCCTGCTCAGCAGGGAGCCTCTTCTCCCTCTGCCTGCCACTCCCACTGCTTGTGCTCTCCCTCTCTCTCTCTCTCTCTCTGTCAAATAAATAAATAAAATCTTTAAAAAAAAAAATGAGGTTAAATGAGTTAATAGTTATAAAGTACACACAATAGTGACTAACATATAATAAGCCTTATATAAATGTATGCTTTATTTTTAAAAAAGCATAGTTAAAACTAATAAGCAGACTATTTTTTTTTCCAAAGATTTTATTTACTTATTTGACAGAGAGCGAGAGCAGGAACACAAGCAGGGGGAGTGGGAGAGGGAGAAGCAGGCTTCCCGCCGAGCAGGGAACTCGATGTGGGGCTCGATCCCAGGACGCTGGGATCATGACGTGAGCTGAAGGCAGACGCTTAACGACTGAGCCACCCAGGCACCCCATAAGCAGACTATCTTAAAAGATCTCTTGAATTTCTTCAAGAATACAAATACTCCCTTCTACCTTGCATTTTAAGGGAATAATGTATTCCACATATAAGTATATGTTCCAGATAACTGAGGCATGCTCCTTTAAATGCCCAACTTTATTCCATTTTAATCTTTTAAAGTCAAGATAACCCTGGACAGAAATTGTTAGAAATATGTTACATACTTTCCTTTATCAAATGAAGAATACTAAACAATCTTATTAAATTTCTTAGTGACCTGGTATTTCATTATGAACATAGGTAAGTTTAATGAATAGAACTCAGGGGGTGACTCAGTTGGCTGGGCGGCTGGCTTCAGCTCAGGTCATGATCCTACTGGAGTCCCAGTATTGAGTTGCGCATCGGGCTCCCTGCTCAGCAGAGAGTCTGCTTCTCTCTCTGACCTTCTCCCCTCTCGTGTGCTCTCTCTCTCTCAAAAAGATAAATCTTAAAGAAAAAAAAAATGAACATGACTCCTGGGTGGCTCAGTTGGTTAAGCAACTGCCTTCGGCTCACGTCATGATCTCAAGGTCCTGGGATCGAGCCCCACATCGGGCTCCCTGCTCAGCGGGAAGCCTGCTTCTCCCTCTCCCTCTGCTGCTCCCCATGCTTGTGCTCTCTCTCTCTCTGTCAAATAAGTCAGTAAAATATTAAAAAAAAAAAGAGACTGAGTTTCAGCCAGAGTGACATGAAAAGCTCTTGGAGAGTTTTAAGAAGAGAAGTGACATGCTCTGACAGGGATTTAAAAGGATCACTGGCGGAAGACAAACTTGGGCATTGGGAAACAGGGAAACCAGTTAGGAGGCTACTGCAGTTGCTAGGTCTAGAGATAATGGTGCCTTGGATCAAAATCTTGGTATTAGTGAAGGTGATGAGAAATGGCCAGGAAATGGACAGGATTTTCTGGTAGACTGGAGGTAGGGTATGAAGGAAAGAAAGCGGGGAGTCAATAATGAGTGACATTATTGGTATCTGAATAACTAGAAGGAGAAAGTTCTATTTACCAAGAGAAGAAAGGTGGTAAGAGGGGCATCTTTAAGATCAGGAGTTTAGAGCTATGGAAAATGAAGGAGACCTTTGCCCTTACTCTCAACATTTCTGCTGCTGCCATTTCACATTGATAGTTTTCTCTTCCCTCAGAAGTAAACAGTCTTCAGTACCAGTGTGTTATTGTTTCTAATCTATCTTAGTCCCCATTCTATTCTCTAGGGAGACATAAATGAAAAGGCAATAAAAACTGATACATTTATTCAACAGTGAAAGAAAAACTGAATCAGAAATCTGAGGCAGCATTTTCTAAGGAAAAGAAAACTAAAAGTGGGGTCACTCTGGGTAGTGCATCACTTCCAACACATTATTTCTAAAAATTCATTTAAAATGGTTATTTAGAACTCACAATATTTTTCCCGTAAGTACAAATTTATTACAAATGACTTGGTTTCCATGCCAACTACATAACGGGGCTACATTATAACAATAGCAGTACCAGCCTGAATTCAAGGGAGAAAACACCACAGGGTTTAAGAGAGACCAGACTTTCTTGCCCTTGGCCTAAGAAAAAAAAAGTTTCTCCTTTGCACACTCCCACCTTGTTCAAATCTCCCACACTAAAGATGCCTTTATCCTCTGCCTCTAGCGCTGGGATCATGACCTGAGCCAAAGGCAGTTGCCCAACCAACTGAGCCACCCAGATGCCTCATCCATCTGTCACTTTACAAAATGGAAGTGTTTTTGTTCTAATCACAAAAATGATATTTATTAATTATAAAAAATTTCAGTGAAATTTTTCCTCCCATTCTACCATCCTCTTCAAGTCTATCAGGAAAAATGTTCTCCATGCCTAAAAACTGGCCACCCAACTCTAAAACAGCGGCAACCAAACACTGACCACCACACACAATTCTCATTCCCTTGTAAAACAAAACTCAGCAAGGCATCAGAAGGAAATGCACTGCTTAAAGATAATTCTAATAAAAATAACATGATCCCAGTTGGAAGAATTTCAGCAAGTACTATATAAGAGAAAATGAAAAATACAGAAATAATGGAAATATTTGATATTGAGAAGGCCACTGCAAAGAATCCGCCTGCTTCTCTTTGCATGTTTTCACCCCTACAGTACTTCTAAACTCATTGATTTTTCTGTAAGTTTCACCATAATTCTTGCACCAACACCCTGGATGATCTAGAGATTACACGCTTATTTTCCAGTTTTCAATTCTGGAGCTGAAGAAGAGGGAATAAGGAATAACATTAATGATTAATTAAGTATGCATTAGGTAAAATGTTCCTAAGTTAAGGACTATATTCATTAATGGAGCTTTATAAAGACTTCAAAATATATGAATTTAAAACTATACTTAGCATATAATTACATTCCTTTCTCAGGTTTTTTCTTAAACTACCAAACCCCTCAAGTTTGCCATTTGCCACTCAACAATTTTTTTAAATCTTGGCGGAGGAGGGGGGACACCTCATAGTTCATCTTAGAGATAACTAGAGCTTCAAACCCAGAAAAGATGAGCATGCAGAGTTCTAAAGACTTTAACAAAGGGCTCAGTCAGCTCACATCTTTCACGTTTGCAGCTGCCCTTCAAACCAAAATCAATAACACCACCACCACCAACAGACACCTATGTTAGATCAGTTCTTATACTGACATTCATTTGGGTCACATGTGCTGTCTTAAGTCTGTAATTAGAGAAACACCAGAAGGTCTCCCTTCTGCCAATTAACTCAAGAGATATCATCAAGCAGAACAAATGGTCTGATTTAAACTTAACCCTAAAAACTCAATTAAGTGTACCACAAGCGATTTGCCTTCCTCCAATTTCTTTTTCAGAAAACAGAATCCCAAGTCATTAAAGTTTTATTTAAGAAATTCTAAATCACAGGATTATGGGGGACGGCTATTGGGATTAAAGTTTCATTAAGAGTTAAAAAAAGAGTTTCATTAGAAGTTCAAAATGAGAGGACCATGGTAGGCTATTATTTCCCTCTTTAGAACTATCTATTTTGACTGAAATTTTTTATAATTAATAAATATCATTTTTGTGATTAGAACAAAAACACTTCCATTTTGTAAAGTGACAGATGGATGAGGCATCTGGGTGGCTCAGTTGGTTGGGCAACTGCCTTTGGCTCAGGTCATGATCCCAGGGTCCTGGGATCGAGCCCTGAATTGGCTCCTTGCTCAGTGGGGAGCCTGCTTCTCCCTCTCCCTCTGCTTGCCACTCTTCCTGCTTGTGCGCTCCTTCACTCTCTCTGTCAAATAGATAAATAAAATCTTTTAAAAAAAAAAAAGGAGTGGCAGGTGGGGATGAAATAAGTCTCAATAAGAACTAAAAGAGGGGTGGCTGGGTGGTGCAGTTGGTCAGGCGTCCGACTCTTGATTTCGGCTCAGGTCATGATCTCAGAGTCATGGGATGGAGGCCCGTGTGAGGCTCTGCACTGAGCGGGGCGAGTCTGCCTAAGACCCTCTCCTCCTCTCCCTCTGCCCATCCCACTTGTGCTCTCTTTCTCCAAAATAAATTAATTAATTAAAAAAAAGAACTAAAACAGAAGACACTAAATAGAAAATATGCCGGAAACAAAAAGCTGAGTAGTGAGACTGTTCTTTGTTTTAACTTGTTTTGCTAATGTTTGTATAATAAAATTGAGGGAAATAAGTTTTACTTAAACTTTTCAAAGAGAGAAAAAGGAAACTACAGCTATAGCATAGTATTTCTAAAGCAGTGGTTCTCACGCTGTGGTTCAGGAAATCTGTAAGGTTACAACCTATTTTTATAATAATATTAACATGTTATCTGCCTTTTTCACTCTCATTTGCTCACAAGTGTGCAGTGGAGTTTTGATATAATATCATAGAATAACCACAATTATCTGAAAATGTGAATAAAATAATCTCACCTTTTCTAACTATGTTTACCTCTTTGAGCTTCCATTTTTTCATATGCTTCAGCCAAAATCACATACAACAGATTGAGTACAGAAACAGATATAAAAATTCAGTTGTCTTCTAGTAAGCCATGTAATTAAAGACATTTACAAACATATAACAATGCCTCTTTTCACAGATTGTTTTGTTTTGGACAACAGTTATTACTGAGGAAATGTTATTTATATTAACATGTAATAGTTTTTATATTGTTATTTCAAAGAAATTAATACATATTTTTAAAGGTTCTCGGTTTTAATTTCTAATCCATTAATTAATTATCAATAGATAAAATCCCACATAAACAAAAGCTCTCAGGACTCCTTAATTTTTAAGAATGTAAAAGGGTCTTGGGGTGCCTGGGTGGCTCAGTTGGTTAAGCGTCTGACTTCAGCTCAGGTCATGATCCCAGAATGCTGGGATCGAACCCTGCATTGGGCTCCCTGCTCAATGGGGAGTCTGCTTCTCCCTCTCTGTCAAATAAATAAATAAAATCTTAAAAAAAAAGAATGTAAAAGGGTCTTGGGGCACCTGGCTGGCTCAGTCAGCGGAGTGTGTGACTCTTCGTCTCGGGGTTGTAAGTTCAAGACCCACATTGGGTGTAGAGATTTTTGCTATTCTCAAGTATTTGTTAGGCTTTAAGAAAAATCACTCTACAAAGGAGTATTTTTTAAGGTACGAGAAACAAGTGAAGTGAATTTATAATTTACAGGACAAATGATTAAGATCAGATTTGCTTCACAATCATCTGACGGGCAAGGGAAGAACAGGTGGAGGTATAAGTGAAGTAAGAATGGCCATGAGTTAATAATCATCGAGCTGGGAGTTTGTTATACTAGTCTCTCTCCTTTTACATATGTTTGAAATTTTCCCTAATAAAAAGATTAAAGAAAAATTGAACTCATACCTTAACAGTTGAATTAAAAAAAAAAAAACTGACTATAATGTAATTTATTGCTAAGAATGAAGGAAAATAAGGGGGAAAGATCTTACTAATATTAAACTAACAGTATCCACATAGCTCCAAACGCACTTTTTGATCTTCACTGATGTTCTCTCAATTAGTTTCATATAGTTAAATCAGTAGGACATGCATACTATTTGGAGTTCTGCTTTGTTCACTTAAAATTCACATATACAGCTCCCATCTTTATCTGCTATCACTAACCAGACTTCAAAATGGCATAGATATCTTTCAATTTAGTAATAAAAGAAGCTTGCCAAATCCTTTAACCTGACTGATCGGGCTGTAAAACCTAGAATAATTTTTACATGTTATACTATTGCCATCTGCTGGCTGTGATGTCTAAGTACAGTAAACAAAGGTTTAAAGCAGAAAAGCTAAAATGACTGAGGTTTTCTCCCAAAATTATCCTGTAGAAAAGAAGCTGCCATACATACATTAGGGCTCCTCAAAACCTCACATTAGACAAGATGGGGTGTGTTCAGGGTGGTATGGTTATAAACCAAAACCTCACATTAGAAGCAGTGGTTCTTGACCCTGGGCTGCATTATAAAATCACCTGGGAGCTTTTGAAAATCCTGATGTCTGGGCCCCAAAACCAGAACAATTAAATCAGAATCTCTATTTTATAAAAATGAAAAGCAAGCCACAGACTGAGAGAAGATATTTGCCGAAGACATATCTGACATAGGAGTTTAGCTAGAATACATAAACTGTTACAACTAAATAATAAGAAAGCAACCCATTTTTTTTTAAGATTTTATTTTTTAAGTAATCTCTACACCCAACATGGGGCTCAAACCCACACCTCCGAGATCAAGAGTTGCACGCCCCACCGACTGGACCAGCCAGTCACCCCGAAAGCAACCCAATTTTAACAATGGGCAAAAGATCTAAACAGGCATCTCACCAAAGAAGATACACAGATGGCAATTAAGCACATAAAAAGATGCTCAACATCATCAGCCATTAGGAAAATGTAAATTAAGACCATGATGAGATACTACTTCAAATCCATTAGAGTGGCTAAAGGTAAAGAGACTGACCATAGTAAGTGTTGACCAGGATATGGAGCAACTGTAATAGTCATATACTGCTGGTAGAAATGTAAAATGGGACACCACTTTGGAAAATGGTTTGGCAGTTTCTTAAAAAGCTACACACACACCCACCATAAGACCCAATCATTCTACTGCTAGATACGTATCCAAGAGAAAGAAAAGTTGTAGTGGGTTAGTATCCCTTCTGAAATTCATGTCCACCCAGAATGTGGCCTTTTCTGGATGCAGATGTAATTAGTTAAGATGAGATTGTACTGGAATAAGGTGGGCCTTAAATCCAATGACTGATGTGCTTATAGGAAGAGATGGCATACAAAGAAGAGGCAGAGAGTGAAGAAATATGGCTAACAGCCCAGAAAAACCAAGGATACCAGAAATTGGGAGCTTGTGAAGCTTTAGGAAAAGAGAAGTAAGGATTCTTTCCTAGAGCCTTCAGAAGGAGCATGGCCATGTCAATACCTTGATTTTGGACTTCTAGCCTCCACAACTATGAGAGAATAGATGTCTGTTGTTTAAGCCACCAGTTTATAGCAATTTGTTACAGCATCCCTAGTAAATAAACACAGAAGCACAAAGTACAAAGACTTCCACAAGAATGTTCTTATTAACTATATTTTTAATAGCCCCAAACTGGAAATAACCCAAATGTCCATCCATAGGTGAATAAATTTACAAGTTGTGGTATAGCCACCCAATGGAATGTTATTCGGGACTAAAAATGACTGAGACACAAAACATGGATGAAATCTCAAAATTATTGTACTGAATATAAAAAAAAAAGACAAAAACCACTATATATGGTACGATTCTATGGTGTTTACCTGGGGGTGGGGTGGGGGAGCAAGAGTGAGGTACAGGAGTCATTACAAAGTGGCATGAAGAAACTTTTGGAGGTGATAGATACATTCATTATACTGACGGTGGTGACAGCTCCACAGAGGTATATATGTGTCAAAACTCAAGTTGAAGGGAAGATGGCGGAGATGGAAACTCCAAGAATCTGTCTCTCCCACCTAGACAACAATTACACTGACAGAAACTGATGTAACTACTTTGGAACTCTGGAGTCTGTTGAAGGCTTGCAACTTGCAGGGGAGGCCTTGGATGAGAAACTGTCCTTAATTTTGTTCAGTTTTAGCTCCTAGCGCAGCAATAGCTACCTATCCCTCACCCCACGCCAAATGGCAGGCAACTGCCATGTTCCTAGAGCAGCTTGCATACCTGTTATGGGAGCCAGACAAAAAGGATCCGTCCTCCAAATAGTGGGGATCTACACTCTGCTGATTGCTGCTTTTGATCAGAGGTTCAGACAACAAAGCACACTCACAAAGAAAAAGAAAATCTGAATACACCTATATGTCGTAAGGAGATAGAATCAGTAAAAGAAATCTCCCAACAACAACAAAAGCTCTGGACCTGATGGTTCACTGGCGAATTCTACTGAACATTTAAAGAATTAATACCAATCCTTCTCAAACTTTTCCAAAAAATTGAAGAGAGACTACTTCCCAACTCATTCTTTGAGGCCAGTGTTACACTGATACTGAAGCCAGGGAAAGAAACTACAACTACAGACCAAGATGCTCCATGAAAATTGATGAAAAAATCCTCAACAAAATACCAGCAAGCAAAATTCAGCAGTATATTAAAAGGATCACACACCGCATGACTAAGTGGGATCTGTTTCTGGAATGCATGGATGGTTCCACATATGAAAATCAATCAGTGTAGGAGGCCACATCAACAGAATGAAGGGGAAAAAAAACACATGATCATCATCTCAATTGAATGCAGAAAAGCATTTGATAAAACCCCCTTTTCATGATTAAAAAAACCGAAAACTAGAAATAGAGGGAAACTATCTCAATGTAAAAGCCATATATGAAAAACCCACAGCAAACATCATACTCAATGGTGAAAGACTGAAAGCTTTTCCTCTAAGATTAGGACCAAGGCAAGGATGCTTGCTTTCACCACTTCTATTTAAATATATACTGGAAGTTCTAGCCAGAGCAATTTAAGCAAGTAAAAGAAATAAAAAGCACCCAAATCAGAAAGGAAGATGTAAAATTACCTTTGTAGATGATTTGATCATATATCCAGAAAATCCTAAAGATTCCACACTAAAAAAAGCTGCTAGAATAAATCAATTTAGCAAAGTAGCAAGTTACAAAGTCCACATACAAAAATTGGTTACATTTCTATTAACAATGAACAATCTAAAAAATAAATGACAAAAACAATTCTATTTACAATAGTATCAAAAAGAATGAAATACCCAGGAAGTAACTTAACCAAGGAGGTAAAAAACATTATAAATTACAAAAGATTGCTGAAAGAAATTAAAGACATAAATAAATGGAAACACATCCCATATTTATGGATTGGAAGACTTAATATTGTTAAAACATCAATACTACCCAAAGCAATCTACAAGTTCAATGCAATCCCTATAAATATCCAAATGATATTTTTTGCAGAAACAGAAGAACTCACCCTAAATTGATGGCATTTCAAGGGACCCTGAATAACCAAAACAATCTTAAAAAAGAACAAAACTCACACTTCCTGATTTTAAAACTTACTACAAAGCTACAGTAATCAAAATAGTGTAGTACCAGGGGCACCTGGGTGGCTCAATTGGTTAAGCGGCTGACTTTTTTTTTTTTAAAGATTTTTATTTATTTATTGAGAGAGATAGTGATAGAGAGAGAGCATGAGACGGGGAAAGTCAGAGTGAGAAGCAGACTCCCCTCTGAGCAGGGAGCCCGATGCGGGACTCGATCCCAGGATTCCAGGATCATGACCTGAGCCAAAGGCAGTCGCTTAAACAACTGAGCCACCCAGGCGCCCATGCAGCCGACTCTTGATTTTGGCTGGGGTTATGACTCAGGGTCTTGAGATCCAGCCCCGCATCAGGCTCCACACCCAGCATGAAGTCTGTTTGTCCCTCTCCCTCTGCTCTTCCCCCTGCTTGAGCTCCCTCTCTCTCTCTCTCTACCTCTCTCTCTGTCTCATAAATAAATAAAATCCAACCCCCCCCCAAAAAAAACAGCGTAGTACTGGCATAAAAACAGACATATAGACCAACAGAACAGACACAAACCCAAAACATCTCATGTATGGTCAAATGATTTCTATCAAGGGTGCCAAGACCATTCAATGGGGAAAGGACAGTCTCTTCAACAAATGGTGCTGGGAAAACTAGATACTGACACGCAAAAGAATGAAGTTGGACCCTTACCTAACACCATATACAAACATGAACTCAAATGAATCAAATCAAATATAAGACCTAAAAGAGTAAAACTCTTAGAAGAAAACAGAACAAAAGCTGCATGACATAGAATTTGACAATGATTTTCTTGGCTATGACACCAAAGACACATGGTAATAAAAATAAACAAACTGGACTTCCCAATATTTAAAAATGTTCGCACATCAAAAGACACTATCAACAGAGTAAAGAGACAACCCATAGAATGGGAGAAAATATTTGTAAATCATATTACCTAATAAGAGACTGATATCTAGAATATATACAGACCACCTAAAATTCAACAGCAAAAACCAAAAACCCAGTTCAAAAATGGGCAGAGGAATGGAATACACATTTCTCCAAAGATATACAAATGGCCAATAAGCACATGAAAAGATGCTTAACATCACTAACCATTAGGGAAATACAAGTCAAAACTATAATGAGATATTACCTCACACCCATTAGAATAGATACTATTAAAAAAAACAAAACAGAAAACAGTACGTGTTGGTAAGGATGTGGAGATATTGGAACCCTTGTGTACTGTTGGTGTGAATGTAAAGCAGTGCAGCCACTGTGGAACACAGTTCCTCAAAAAATTAAAAATAGATTTAGCACATGATGCAGCAATAACCCTTCTAGGTATATACCCAAAAGAATTGCAAGCAGGGTTTCAAAGAGATATCTGTAGGCCAGGCTCATAAACAGCATTATTCACAATAGCTAAAATGTCTGATCAACCCAAGTGTCCACTGACACTTGGATAAATAAAATATGGTATATACATACAATGGCATATTATTCAGCCTTAAAAAGGAAATTCTGCAACATGCTACAACATGGATAAACCTTGTGAACATTATGCTAAGTGAAATAACCCAGTCAAAAAGGCAAATACGTCCATTTATATAAGATACTTGCAGCAGTCAAAATCATAAAGACAGGAAGTATTGTGGTGGTTGCCAGCAGCTGGGAGGAAGGAGAGAATGGAGAGTTACTGTTTAATAGGTATAGTTTCAGTTTTATAAGATGAAAAGAGTTATGGGGATGGATGATGGTGATGGTTACACAACAATGTGAATGTATTTAATATCACTGAACTAACTGTACACTTAAAACCAAAATCTCGAGGGGGTGGAGTGCAAGTATCCTTAATTTTTAGGCATCTCCTATACTATCCTAACCAGCAGCCAAGGTTGAAATCCACATCATCAGAGTGCGCCGTTTCATTTACTTTGTTTTGAACAAGAGTTCTTTTGATGAAAACATATAAACCTGAAATAATTTTTGTAAAGATTTTATTTATTTATTTGAGAGAGAGAGAAAGCAAGCGTGGAGGGGGTGGAGCAGAGGGAGAAGAGGGGGAGAAGCAGACTCCCTGCTGGGCAGGGAGCCCGATGCTGAGCTCAATCCCAGGACCCTGAGATCATGACCTGGGCCAAAGGCAGACGCTTAACCAACTGAGCCACCCAGGTGGCCCTAAGCCTGAAATAATTTTGATAATTCTCATTTTAGGTGCTTAGGGAGGTCAGCTGACATCATACTTTTTTTAAAGTAGACAAAGATGTGATATTTACTCCTTGGTTTGTACCTCACATTCCTAAATTATAAGCAAGATTTAGAAAGCAGTATTGAAGTCAGCTCCAGCTACTTGCTCCCAGCACAAAATAATTTAAAGTGATAAACATGATATAGTTTTAATATATAATGCAATGAATGGTGTCATAGACTGAATTGTGACCACCTCAGAATTCATATGTTGAAGTCCTAGCCCCAAGCACTACAGAATGAGACTGCATTTGGAGATAAAGCCCTTAAAGAAGTGATTAAGGTAAAATGAGGTCATAAGGATGGGCCTTAACCCAGTTTGACTGGTGTGCTGGACAGAGATACCTGGGACGCTCAAGCACAGAGGAAGTCCATATGAGGATAAAACAAGAAGGGGGTGACCTGCAAGTCAAAAGAGAAGCCTCAAGAGAAACCAAAACCTGCCAACACCTTGATCTTGGACATCTAGCTTCCACAACTGTGCAAAAATAAATTTCTGTTGTTTAAACGATCCAGTTTGTGATATTCTATTATAGCAGCCCCCACAGATTAATATAAACGGCAAGCAAAAACAAAACAAGAGATGAAAAATCTTTGGGAAATGATACTCTGGAGCTAAACTTTACTGTGGGGTGCATGCCAAACCCTGACAGTTGGACACTGGTGCTGGCCAGTGCCTGGAATGGCTCTTCCTGTCAAATCTTAGCCTCAAAGATTTCACCTGCTCTCTAACCTCAGCCTTCTAGTATTCTTTCCTTTACTCCCACTAAACCTTTTCTTCTTCTTCTTTTTTTTAATTTTTTATTGTTATGTTAATCACCATTAAACCTTTTCTTCTACCCTACACTGAGACTGCTGGTCCCTTGAACTCTCCTAGACAGTGCTCTCTGGCCTTCCCTCCTTCCCCATATAGTCTGAGCGCCATAGCAATCATGTTAACTACTCTGTCAAACGAACGACCTTCCCTTGCTCCCCATCATACTGTCACACCTCACCAACAAAACCCAAAATCTGAGCCAATGCTACATTTTATCTTCACTACTACCATTCCAGGTGAGCCAAGCTCTGTCAGAAAAATATTAAATCATGTAAAGTCAAGTCTACAAATTACTGATTCAAATCTCAGCACCCATCCCCTGCCACAATCCTGCCTGGAGTTAGCATCTCCCCAATTCTTTCTTAACAACCATTCCAAACTTTCTTCACTGTCTCTAATGTTGAACAGACTCCCATCTGGTGTCGACTAGACTTTCTACTTGACTCCAACCTCTCACCTGTACCCATTTAACACAGATGTCATTTCCTTCAAACTTCTCTCCCTCCACCGACATATTTATATCTGCACCCATATTCACTTTCTTTTCTACAGTCTCAGATGAGGCCTCTCCTTTCTAACTTCCCACATTTGCGCTCTTTTTGGCAGCCCCTCCTACTTCTGAACCTTGCTCATTCATCATCCATTCTCTCCCCTACCTGTCCTGCTTATTTAACATGTTTATCTTTACTGACACCCTTTCTTCATCACCTAAACATGCACAAGTCTCTCCCACATCCCTACATCCTCCCTTGATTTCTACCATCCTCCAGCCACAACTATCCCATTGCTTCTTATTTTCATCTAAACTTCTCAGAAGTATAGTTTACACTCAATGTGTGTTCACTAAGTTGCTCTAACTTGGCTGGCTTTGGCCCCCAGTGTAAGGCTGAAACTGCTCTTCCTGAAGTTATCAATAACTTCCTAGTTACTTAGTTCTTAAGTAATGCATTCTCTCAAAGCATGCTATAGGACTGAGGACAAAGAGGCCCTCTTCTAGTACCCGCTGCTCCTTCAAAGTCACTATGTCTCCACTCCTCACCTCATACCGGGGGTCAGCAAATTTTTCTTTAAACAGCCAGACAGTAAACAGTTTAGGTTTTATGAGCCACATGGTCTCTTGTATATGTACCCAATTGTGCAAGGAAAAAGCAGCCACAGACAATACATAAATGAATGAGTGTGGCTGTGTTCCAATAAAACTTTATTTATAAAAACACATAGTGGGCTAGATTTGCTCTGCAGGCCATAGTTTGCTGACTCCTCCTCTTTGCTAGCACCTTGTGTCACCCCAGGCACTTCTACATTTCTCAAGAATTTGCCACCTGACTCAGTTCTTCATCACCAGCCTAAGTAACAAGGCACATTACCTGGGACCTGGGAAGCAATCTGTAAATATGGCTACAATTATTATTTTTTAAAAATTATCATACAGACACTTTCAATAAATCTGTGGACGACCAACTAGCACTTTTGGCTCTGTTTCTTCATCTACTGAACTCTCACACTCTGGACTTTGTCATCACTGCAGAGCACTCTACCTCTGAAATCTAACCTCTAATACACACTGATCAAAATCTCCTGCTTGTCATTCTCACTCTCATGCTCGCTCTTCAACCTCCACAAACCTCCAATCCACTTTTATCTCTATTGTCTCCTAATCCACGAGCTCCCACCCATCTTTACTTCCTATCAAGCTTGATCTCATGGTCCCTTCATTGCGCTATCCTCTCACCTACACCCTCAACTCCTGTTTTCCAACTGTACCAGACTAGCAAAGTCCTGTACCATCCCATCTATCTGCCCTCTTTATTCCTATACCTGGATGGCCCAGGACTGCTGAAAATGTCTCACAGATCAATGCCATTACAAACTTATGCTCTGGCCCCAGCTGAGGCTTCCGCATCACCCAGCAACACTTTCCCCAATCCTCTCACAAATAATCCAAACTTCCAAAGCTTAAAACTCTCCTCAAGGTCCCTTAGGCTTAGGCTAGCATACTCTCTCTCACCTTCAAATGACCGATTTACCTCAGGCTCTTCAGAGAAATTAAGAGATGTGAATATATGTTTTCAACTCTTTGCTGCACCAACACACTTAACTTGTCCACTATCCTAATTCCTTCCCTCTAGTCCCAGAAAGAGTTGCTTCTACTCCAATCCACCAGCAGTGTTCTGGATCCATCCTTGCCCCTTCTACCTCACCGATACTACAAAAACCAAACCCTGCACAAGCCAGCCACATCGTAGACTTTCTTTGCTACTCTTTACCCATGGATACATTGCTTATCCTGAGCTTCCCCATATTCAAAATGGTGATATCTTTGCAAGGTTGTTTTGAGTGTAACAGATCTATAAGTGCCTGACATATGGCAATCATTTCACAAATGGTAGCAATTATTATTATTATTAAGTTAATAGCCTGAAGGTGAAAGGCGGTGTGACAAGACATGCAATACAGGATTGGAGACCTTCAGTGGGGAAAAAGGGAAGCATACCTGGAAAGAGAAGAAGAGAAAATAATTTCCCTTGACCTAAAATGTTCCAATCTTTCTGTGAACATATCCAGTTGCTCTGTGAATTACAGTAATTAGATATATGACTACTCTTTGCTATTCTCACCATAGTCTGGAGCCTGCAACCCCTCTTAACAGTGTAACACTCTCCACGGGGAAGATTTGCTCTGGGTTCTAAGTCTTTGCCAACAGAGAAAACTAACAAATCTTACCTCCATTAAATGAGAATTAAAGTGATATACATTAAAAAGGAAGTATAGCAATGTTTAACCATTGAGAGGTGTCAAACAAAAGTATTCAATTTATGATTCCATCATTGGGACAGAAGCACTTCAAGGTGAGAACCTGGGACATCCTGTGCCAGAAATAAGAGAAGTGCAAAAACTGGGGATAATGGGTGCCTGGGTAGCTCAGTCCGTTACGCATCTGTCTCCGGCTCAGGTCGTGATTACAGGGTCCTGGGATCGAGTTCTATATCAGGTTCCCTGCTCAGTGGGGAGCCTGCTTCTCCCTCTGCTTCTCCCTTTGTCTCTCTCTCTCTCTCTCTCATGAATAAATAAATAAAATTTATATATAAAAAAAAAACTGGGGGCAAAAACTGATAGGGTAGTGGAGGAAATATCAAAAAGACACAGGAGCTGGCTTGAAGGGGCTCCCAAAGGATAAATCCAGGATAATCTGAGCATCAAAAAGAATGATGGTGGTAAAGGACAGATTCTAACACAATTAATAAAAAAAGAAAAAAAAAGTCCTCATGTCTAGAAAAGGTAATTAAAAAAATAAAAAGCAGGAGCTCCAAAAAAAAAAAGAGAGTGGAGTAATACGTGAGGCCAATGCAGATGTCCTGTCATTCTTGCAGATATCCTGTTAACTCTTCACCCAGTGTTTTTCGCATCATGGAGATGATTTCTACTTTGGGAGGTTGTAAAGTGGTGATTTTCTAGTTATTTCATTCCTTCGACATTTATTAACTGGTATTCTATAAAAGATTTCTCTCTTTTTATTAAATAAAAAGTTGAAAGGTGGGAAGACTATTCAGTTAGTCCACAACAGAAATGGTTAAGTCTTTGGTAACAAACAGCATGAGTTGCACACAACCTTGTATCTATCTTAACATCTACTTCAGAAAATACACATAAGTGTCCAATAGATGTTTGATGAGAGAAAGGAAATTTATCTGTTCAAATCGTATTTCAGCTGGCAGAAATTCCTAAAGCATTAAGAGCTGCTACAACCAGCTGGCTGTCAGGTATATATGGAACTATGGATTGTCACTGGAACTTTTCAAACAATGAAAGGCAATAGAGTGTGACAGCAAAGGTTTTGGGGTCAGTCAGACCTAGATTTTATTAGTGTGGTGTCCTTGGGCAGATTTAATCTCCCAAAGTCTCAATCACTCTATCTGTAAAAGAGAAATAAAACAGTACCATATAGGGTGGTTATAAGGATTAAATAAGATATAAGATAATGAATGTAAAGTACTTAGCATCACTTAGTAAGTCTTAACTCTAATTTTATCAATAAAATCAGCTAAAAGTTATTCCATAAAATGAAGCTCATGTTTTTATGGACCATATTTTGACTTTATTTTGAAGATTAAAGGTCTTCGTATGATCTAAGGGCATTCTATGAAAATTTTAAGTCAAAGTAAGAAGGCAGAACAATGTTCACTTCTTGTTTCTATTTGGTACCTTGAAGAAAAAGCATTTACTAAGATAATAAGCGACCTTTCCCCAAGGTAAAAGCATTTTAGTTCTTCAACTTAATCTTAATAAACCAGTATAAAGTACTAAAGATTAGCAAAATGAAGCTATTAAAAATGACTAACGGAATCAAATTCAATACTAAGAAAATCTGGAAATAATCTTGTCAAGCTACCTTAAACTCTTTTCATTAGAGAAGTTGTAGGTTTTGTTGCTACTGATCAAAAATTTTTTAAGAATACATCAGAGATAGGATATTACAAAAGATAGGAATTACAAAACATGAAACCATGTTTTCATGGGAGTTACTGAACACAGTTTTTTGGAAGTACTTAGACAAAAAAATGAGCACCTATCTTTTTGGCTTAAGTGGACCTATGCCTAGATAAAACAGGACTGACTCCAATAGATGGATGATAGTCTACCCCAATTATTCTGCTAAATTCTAAAGCAGTCTCTCCTAAATGTTGGCAACTGTAGCCAGCAGGCCAAATCCAGCACACAGTGTATTTTCATAAATATAGTTTTAATGGATCACAGCCATTCTCATTCACTTATGTACTGTATTTCGAGTTGAAAAGTTGCAGCAGAGACCATATGGCCCACAAAGCCTAAAATATTCGCTATTCGGTCTTTTACAGAAAAAAATTGCCAATTCCTATTCTAGACAAGCAATCCACAAAAGGAATAAAATCTGTTCAGGACTCACCTGAGGTGTTGTCTTTTTGTACTGATCACCTCCATCTATCACATCCCTCATGATTTTGCCCTTAAGAAATTCATACTCTTCTGGACTCAGGTGAATAGACTCCATGGTTTTTCCACAGCCCAAACACTGACCGCTGTAATTACAATAGTTTGTGTTAAATGGTATCCTGGAAAAAAACTTTTTCTAAAATGAATAATCCTAGGACAAGAGGAAATTGAAGAGTAATGAAAAAAAAGAACATTATAATCTTTGTGATCATCACATGCATCCAATTTTTTATAAACCTGATAATAACACACATTAGGTGTGCCAGAAAACCCAAAAAAGTAGACTGCTGGGCACCCAGTTTTTAAATTCATTCTCAAAACACAACTGGGTCCCAAATCTGTAGAGGAAAATATCTCTGAGACTTCACACAAGGCTCACACCACTTTATGGGAAAAACATTTTGAGCACTGAAAATTCTCCATATGCAAAACATGGCTTTTTTTCTTGGGTACTCTCTTAATTATCCTATCTCTAATGTATTCTTAAAAAAATTTCGATCAGTAGCAACAAAACCTACTAAACCCACATCAAGCAAGTTAAAAATTAAATACTGGCCTTTACCTTTCCTTGACTGTTGTGAACTGTCCTTTCCATTGTTCTCCAGGAACACTACAAAAAAAAGATCGCAAAACCAGATCATTAGGAGGTCAGATTCCTACAGAACCGAAAGATAGGCATTTTATTTAGAAACTCAGCAGGCAAGAGCTCTGAAAAGTTCAGAATACTTCCCTAGAATGGTTTAATTAGAAGAGTGGGTGATATACTGTGACAGGGCTAAGGAGATAATGGTACCCTACTGTGGACCTCCTTCTTCCCTTCACTTCTCCTTTGGTCATCCAATCTTCATCTTCACATCTAAATCTGCCTACAGGGGACCCAGTAGCTGACATTAATAGTGTAACCTATAAATCAAACTCAACTCTAACCTTCTCCATAGAGCTACCAGAGATTGTTTCTCCCCAAAGTAATTTCTTCCCTTATACTATCTTCTTATGCACTACTGTAAACTGTCAAGTATTATATTCCCAATTAGGTTGTGAATGCCATTATAATAGATCTTATATCACCAAACACCCACAGGGCCTAGCCAAATGGAGGCATTCAAAACTACTTGATTTTTTTACTCAATCAACTTATCCTTTCCTTTCTCTTACACAGACTACTATCAGCTTCTATCGATTCAATTGCCTTCTCTCCTTCCCTAGTTCTTAACTCAAGATCTCATCATCTCTCTTTCAAACCTACAATTGCTTCCAAATAGATCTTATTTCCAATCTTAATCCCTCTCCAACCTTTGTGTGTGTGTGTGTGTGTGTGTGTGCGTGTGTGTGTGTGTGTTGGCAGTTACCTTTCTAAAACTCTACTCCAGGGGCACCTGGGTGGCTCAGTCGTTAAGCGTCTGCCTTCGGCTCACGTCATGATCCCAGGGTCCTGGGATCGAGCCTCGCATCGGGCTCCCTGCTCTGTGGGGAAGTCTGCTTCTCCCTCTCCCACTCCCCCTGCTTGTGTTCCCTCTCTCACTGTGTGTCTCTCTCTCTCAAATAAATAAAATCTTTTAAATAAATAAATAAATAAATAAATAAATAAAACTCTACTCCAAGGTAAGAGAGTAAAATCCAAAATCCCTCGCATTCAAGATTTTCACAACCTAGCCCCTCCAGTAATATTCATTAAATTTGTTAAATAAGATAATTAAGCATGGTCGCTATTTCAAAGACCTGTAAAGAGAATATATAATTGAAATGAGAAAAAGAGAAAAGGAGTAAGTTTTTAGGAAAAGAGCCTGAAACAAATTAGTGGTGAAGAAATAAGTGAATAAAAGACTGAAGCAATAGGGGCACCTGGGTGGCTCAGTCGTTAAGCGTCTGCCTTTGGCTCGGGTCATGATCCCAGGGTCCTGGGATCAAGCCCCGCATCGGGCTCCCTGCTCGGTGGAGAGTCTGCTTCTCCCTCTCCCACTTCCCCTGCTTGTGTTCCCTCTCTTGCTGTCTCTCTCTCTGTCAAATAAATAAATAAAATCTTTAAAAAAAAAAAAAGACTGAAGCAATAAATAGGCACAGAGCCACTAACATGAATAAAAGTAAAGAGAAAGCAGAGAGCCTTGGAGAGAGCAGCTGGATGATGGAAAGATCCAAAATGAACTGGAACAATGAGATTTTCCATTTTTAACACTTGCATATCATGTCTGATCAGGGTCCCCCATCTGCTCTAATCATCCAAGTTAATGAAATGCATAGATTAAACAGATACCAGTCACTAGGTTTCAGAAGAACTTCTTAAATACTAATACGACCCAAAGACAGCTCCAGTTCTCTTACTATGAACTCCAGGCACAAGTGCTACTTGTAAGTACATACCGTACACCTCAGGAAAAAACAGATGATCCCTCCACAAAGAAAAAAAATACATGAAAACATACAAGTGCTTGATAATTTCCCTTTAATGTGATGGAGAATAGCACTTGTTTATGCTACTACTTTTTTTAAAGAGAAAGAAAATTTTGTCTTTAATTTTGTTTTTTTTTAATTTTTAAAAAAAATTTTAAGGATTTTATTTGCCAGAGAGCGAGACAGCACAAGCAGGGGGAGTGGAAGGCAGAGGGAGAAGTAGGCTCCCCGCTGAGCAAGGAGCCGGATGCGGGACTCGATCCCAGGACCCTGGGATCATGACCTGAGCTGAAGGCAGACGTTTAACAGAATGAGCCACCCAGGCGTCCCAAAATTTTGTCTTTAAAGGCAAACAAATCTGAGAGAAGGAAAGAAATATAATCTGAATAGAGTAATTCTCAAAAACAACAAAAAAAGGAGGTGGCTGCTTTTAGGTAGACGTATTAAAATAAAAACATACATATAAAGAAAGATCAAAATTACCTCTCAAACCATGTTTTTATACTCTGTGCAAATGATTCCTCAGGATACAGTTGATTATTTCTTAGATACAAAAGAATGTCAAGTAGCTTCTTTGAATACTGATCATCTTTTATGTTTTTTCCGAAATCAAAGAATGCCTTTAAAGTTTTCAGCATAGGAATAAGATCATGACCTAACAATTCCTGATACAAATTCCAAGCTAGGTTTACATCTTGATGAAGAAGGGCTCCCTCTATACAGTCATTGTAGTTCTTTCTTGAAGCGATCATGACTTTTTTGACATCCTCTAACAGCAGCAAGGCCTCTTTCCATCTGTCTGAGTGGACTAATCCCTGGATGAGGAGAGTATACCCTTCAGATTCTAATCTCTTGTATCTGGCTTTCATGATCTCATAGACATCAATAACTTCCGATGTCTGCTTATGAAAGACGCAGAGATACAAATACCTGACCAGCAAATCATAGCCTACAATACCATTGTTTTTTGCAGCTACCCAGGCTAACAGAGATTTGGCCACATCTACAGAGCTATGGGAGTGGGCCATTTGAGAAATGATCCAACTTTCAAATTTAGCCTTTCCTTTGAAATCTTCCTTGAGTTTATCCCACTCTTCTGAATTCAAAGGTTTTGTTGGGAGTTGAATAGTGCTCCTCACAGGTGGCAAGGCATGATCTTCCTTATGAGGATTCATCTCTGATCTCTTCTTAGCTGCTCCAGCTGCAAAAAGATGGGAATCAGAAGAAACTTGCTTATTACTGCCTTCATCTCCTTTCCTGAGATATCTGGCCTTGGCAGTCAGCAGATTCACTGCTTTAGTATTTTGTGCAGACACTGTTTTAAGAGAAAACCACTTCTGTTGGTTCCAGATGCCGTAACAGTCTTTGAGAAAGAGAGAGAGATAAGAGTGTCCTGGGCTTAGGCCAAGGTATGGGTTGTTCTTCCAAAGCTTAGGAAAGCTTCGAATACCAGTGAAACAGAAAGTCATCATGCAGTGAGATCAGCACCAAATAGAGAGATGTTAAAAAAGCCCCTACTTCTGCAGCATAATTAAGGAATTGGGAGTGTGGGCGGAGAATCGAAGCACAACTTCTTAAAAGATGATTTTCAGTTTCTCACAGACAAATCAAGGATCTGCTTTTGACGCTACTTAATACAACGAAGCCTGCTGAGTTCTCTCCATTAACAACCATCCGGGGACATCCGACCTCGGTCGCAAGTCTCAGAACCCGGCGACAGGGCAGGAATCCTCCGGTGCCTGATATATTCCAATCTGTGAACCTGAGGAAAAAGCACAAGGAGGTCCGTCCAGTTTGATTCGCGTGGATCACAACATCCCTTGAAAAAGAGTTAGGATCCCATGGGAGCCTTGCTGAAGGAGGGACGCAAAGTCGAAAACGGCTACCAGGTGTCCCCAAACCCAGACCTAGGAGCAGCATGGACAACGACGAAAGCCAAAATCTAGGGACCCTGGGCCGGCATAACAATCTTCCCAGGCCGCCAAACGCGTCAGGTGATGATATGAGGGCGGCGGAGGTGGGGAGAGAGCCGAACTGACAATTCAGGTAAGGAAGGAAGGTCCACGAAGGGCAATGCCGGCCGTGTACCGACCGATCATAAACGAAGTTCACTCGATTCACCAACTCACCTCAGCACTCACGCTTAAGGCAACCATAAGCACGGCCGAACTACCGCGCCCACAACGCACCGCGAGGGCCCCGGCGCCGGGGCGTGGCTGAACCTCACGGAGGCGTTCCGCCAGGCCTGACAAAGATAAAAAGACAAGTTTGAAGATGTTAGTGGCAAAAGGGGCTGTTGAAAACGTCTGCTATGTTCAGGGAAACTTTAGGGCCTTTAGATATCCGCAGTGAGCAATGAAAAGAAATTGTGAAGCAAAAAAAGCTCTTCCTCGGGCCGGAAACGCCATAGGACTCCTGAATCACGTGGTACACACGCGCCAAAGTCCCAAGTTAAAGAAAGAAAAACGGGGGCTTCCTTATCCTGCACCTTTAAAATTGGACTTGGTGAAGTTGGGCGCTGCCTTACAGAGGATCATTCTTCCATCTGTTTCAAGTCGGCTTTCCTCGCTGTTAACAAGATCGCTGTATTCTCCGCAGTAGCTGTAATGGGTTTTTTGCCGGTTAGCCGACTTCCGCCCAAGTCCAAGATGGCGGTTGAGCGTTCCTGACCTTTACGGGGTTGGGCGGTGATTGCAGTCTGAGCTAGTAGGGGGTGGAGCGGTTAGTAAACAGCAAATGCAGAAGCTGTTGCGCGGGAGTCAGCCATGGACTGGAAAGAAATTCTTCGCCGGCGGTTAGCGACGCCCAGCACAAGTACCAACAGTGAGTTTGGGAGGGACTGCTCGCGGAGATAGGTCGGCCCTAAACTCTGGAGGTAGGGGGAGATCGGGGACGAGCAGCTACTGGGAGCCGCACTTTCCGCTTCTATAAAAGCTCTCTTGACAAAGGCAGAGGGGACGTGATTTAGGGATACTGAGAGGTTTGACCCACACTTCCCGGGAAAAGGATTGCGGGAATGAAAAGCTTATCTTAGCACTCACTTACGTGGCCTTGACCAAGGCTTTTGAGGGATAATTGAGAACCCCGGTTCCAACAACTCTTCGATCCTACTACAACCTTCGATCCTACTACAACGCCTTTTTACTAACACACTTTTGACTTCCCTCCTTATCCATTTTAGATTTAATCATCTATTTTTCCTTATTCTTTTCCTCCTCCTTCACACTTGCTTGTTAACCAGCCTGGTTAAAACTCTTTCTTATTCCACACGTGCCCTCAGGGCAGCCAAAAGTGGCTGGAGAAAAACGGAACCATGGTAAATGGTGTCACTTTGAATTCATGTCCACTAACCTAAAGTGTTTCAGTTTTTCATTTACACATATTCCGCGTTTCCCTAGATATTCATTCTCCTACACTCTAAGGCAGTTCTCATCTTCCAGACCTCCAGTTCTCCAGTATGTGCTATCTATTCCTTATGTTCAGTTGATAAACTTATGTATATATTTGAGAAAGTCGAAGCAAAGAAAAACCTCACCTGTTCCCACTTACCATTTCTATCAGCCCTTTCACCACCATAGATGCCCATAAACTCTGCCTTTACTGTTCAAAATGAACTGTCCATGCTCCTATTTGATTCAGTTCCTCCAGTCCAACAGCAGATCCCGTTCCCTTTTATTCACTGATTTCACTCTGTTCTTATCTTCTGTCTCATATATCATCAAATTTTCATTCTCTACAGGATCATTTCCATCAGCTCTGACAAACATGCTGTAATATACTCCATGTAAGAAAAATCATTTCATCTCACATCTCCTTCCAGCTTTTGCTGCATTTTTCTGCACTTCTTGTAGGAAAACTTATCAAAAAAGTCACCTGTATTTGTACTTTCTCCTCTTCACTTTTTTTTTTGCCATCAAAAAAGTATTTCTATTGAAGTATATTTCCTTTATTTTTTTAAACATTTTTATTTAAATTCAGTTAATTAAGATGTAATGTATTATTGGTTTCAGAGGTGCAGATATGTGATTCATCGGTCTTATATAATACCCCGTGCTCATTACATCACATGCCCTTCTTTTTTTTTTTTTAAAGATTTTTATTTATTTATTTGACAGAGAGAGAGACAGCGAGAGAGGAACACAAGCAGAGGGAGTGGGAGAGGGAGAAGCAGGCTCCCCGCTGAGCAGGGAGCCTGATGCGGGGCTCGATCCCAGGACCCCCGGATCACGACCTGAGCCGAAGGCAGACGCTTAACGACTGAGCCACCCAGGCGCCCCATCACATGCCCTTCTTAATGTCCATCACCCAGTTACCCCATCCCTCAATCTCCCTCCCCTCAAGCAACCCTCAGTTTGTTTCCTATGATTAAGAGTCTCTTATGGTGGGCGCCTGGGTGGCTCAGTTGGTTAAGCGACTGCCTTCGGCTCAGGTCATGATCCTGGAGTCCCTGGATGGAGTCCCACATCGGGCTCCCTGTTCAGCAGGGAGTCTGCTTCTCCCTCTGACCCTCCCCCCTCTCATGCTCTCTCTATCTCATTCTCTCTCTCAAATACAGAAATAAAATCTTTAAAAAAAAAAAAAAGAGTCTCTTATGGTTTGTCTCCCTCTCTGGTTTCATCTTGTTTTATTTTTCCTCTTTTCCCCTATGATCTCCTGTTTTGTTTCTTAAATTCTGCATATGAGTGAGATATAATTGTCTTTCTCTTATTGACTTATTTCACTTAGCATAATGCCCTCTAGTTCCATCCACGTCATTGCAAATGGCAAGATTTCATTTTTTGATGGCTGTGTAATATTCCATTGTGTATATATACCATATCTTCTTTATCCATTCATCTTCATCTGTCAGTGGACATCTGGGCTCTTTCCATAGTTTGGCTATTGTGGACATTGCTGCTATAAACACTGGGGTGCAGGTGCCCCTTCAGATCACTACATTTGTATCTTTGGGGTAAATACCCACTCCATTGCATGCCTGTTATGTGTCAAGCACTGTTCTAGGCTATAGCAGTAAACAAAACAGACAAAAGTCTTTGTCCTCGTGGAACTTAAGCTGAAGTGTTGGGAGAGATGATTAATAAGTAAATCATTTTGGTTGTACAACTTGTATTTAAGGCTGTTTTCTTCATTGGTGTGCTAGATCCCATGTTTGCTACTCAAAGATGTATTCCTGCAGTTGTCCCCCTCTGTCCTGCATCAGTTTTTCTTTCTCAGTCATCCCTATCAGTGTATGAACATGGTGGTATTTCTCTCATCCTAGAGAAACTTTGTCTTAACTTCTACCTCTAGCTAAGCCTCATTGCTCCCCTTACAGCAATGCTTGTTAAAAGAATTGTTGATTAAATCTGTGCTGTAATTACTGCTTGTTAAGATCATCAGTGATCTCCATTGTTGTTCCAGTGGTCAGTTTTTAGTCCTCACTTTCCTTGACCTGCTGCCAGTCCCTGCCGGGGATATGATAGTTCACTCTCCCCCTAAACATACTTTCCTCTCTTGGTTTCTGGGAGTCGTACTCCCTTAGTTTTCTTCCCACCCCACCAGTCCTCCGTTCTCAGTGTTTGTTTTCTTCTCTCCAACAACTTAGCATTGGAGGGCCCAAAGCTAAGTAAGTTCTTGGTCAGCTTCTGTTCTCTATCTACACTCCCCTTCATGGTGAAATTAGCCATTCTTATGGCTTTAAATACTGTGTATTTCCTTCTGTCTCCTAAATCCAAATGCCAGATTCATATGTCTAACTGCCTACTTGACATGGCCACTTGGTTCTAATAGGTATTTTAATCTTAACTTGTCCAAAACTGAACTCCTGGTATCCTTTCTAACTTGCTCACTTGTAACTTTCCCCATCTGCTCAGGTCAAAACCTTTGGAGATATCTTCAACTGCTCTTTTTCTCCGATACCCACATGCAGTGTGTCTGCAGATCCTGAGACTAAGAAAATATATCCAGAATATTTACTCCTAACCACCTCCGTTGCAGCCACCATGATCCAGGCCATCACCATCTGTCACCTGGATGACTGCATTAGCCTCCTACTTACTGCTGGTGGCTCTCTCCCTCACCAGAGTAAAAGCCAGGGTCTTTCTAATGACCTAGTGGCCTTGACTCCCATGATCTGCCTTCCCTCATCTACTCTTTCCTCTGGCTCACTCCGCTGCAGGCGTACTGGCTGCCTCCCTCTTCCCGTATACACCCGGCACGCTCCTGTCTTCAGGCCTTGGTGCTGGCTGTGTCCTCGCCTGGTATGCACTTCCCCATTTATCTGCATAACCTGCTTCCTTGCCTTCTTCAGTTTTTTTGCTCAGTTTCATCTCAGTGAGGCTTTCCCTGACACTCTGTTGAAAGTCGTATGTAGGTATGGACACATGTGCACACGTCCACCCATACAGATAATTGTGTGTCCCTAGAATAGTTGAATGAAAAAGAATGAGTGAAATCATGAAAATGACTCCTGGGATTTGGGCTTGGGTGACTGGATGAATACCAGTAATTGGGAGAGAAATATGGAATTAGAAGAATAGTAAGGTGAGGGATGGGAAGATTATTTTAGATATGTTGGGTGAGGATGAAAATATTTTGTTTTGAATGTGTGAGTTTAGAGTTCAAAAGCACTGTCTGGGTTAGTGACATTTGGGACTCAGAAGTCAAACTACAAAAATTGAAATGAGGAAGAAAGATTAACAAAAAAGAAATGGCCAGAAAATAAGAGAATCAACAGTGTGGCCTAAGGTTAAAAATTAACATGGCACATGTGGCAGAAATGCAGGCATAAGAGAGGTTTAGGGGAACAGCTATAGGTACGTTGGAAGGAAGTGAGACCAGGAAGAGGAAAATAAACTATCAAGAAAATAAGTCACAGATTTGAAGATTTCAGTGAGGGCTGAAGTGTAGGTATTATGGCAGGTTTTGAATAACCAGAAGGAGAAAAATTATCTGAGAGTATATTTAAGTTTAGTATATTTAGGAGCAGATAAGATCTGTGATCTTGCCATGGAACCGAGTGACAGAGGTGACCCCTCTTCAGAGATGAGGGGTCACAGTTACTCATAAACGTTTATCCTTCCTTGACAATTAGAGGACCTTGAGCTGAAGAACACTGTACGCCAGTTGCTGTGGTCAGTAAACAGTGAGACTGAATGAGACAGCTGTAGGCCAGCAGTAGGCGGGCTGGAGGGTAAAAGCAGCCTGAGAGGGAAGGGGTTTCCATTAGGTAGAGGAACAGGAATTGCAAAGCCGAAACTTCATGAGGTCAAGGGCTGCGTCTGTTTTCTCACCACAGTAGCCCCAGAGTCTAGCAGTATTCTATACATAGTAGGTGCTCAGTAAGTACTTTTGATGGAATGAATCAGGAGCATGCCAGAAGTCCGTAAGAGAGACAGTGACTTGAGGAAGAGACAAGTATAGTGATAAAAAGGAGAGGGAGCAACTAAGATGTGGTTGAAGATGCAGGGGAGGCTCTTTCGATTCTTGGTGTTTCAAGAAAATTAATATAGATATTCAGTGTATAAGCACAATTTTGAATGTCTTTTTTGCACTGTAAATACCCTATAGTAAAAAATACTGATTTTAAGGGGTGCCTGAGTGGCTCAGTCAGTTTGAGCGTCCAACTCCTGATTTTGGTTCAGGTCATGATCTCAGGGTCGTGAGATTGAGCCCCATGTTGGGTTCCGCACTGGGTGTGGAGCCTGCTTAAGATTATCTCTCTCTCTCTCTCTCTCCCCCCTTCCCCCTCTTCTCTCTCACTAAAAAAACGAGTAAGTAAAAATATTGATTTTGAAAGTGCTTTTCCCCTTTTAATCTATTTTGTTACCAGAAAAAAGAAGTGAACAAGAATTAAAAGATGAAGAAATGGATTTGTTTACCAAATACTACTCAGAATGGAAAGGGGATAGAAAAAACACAAATGAATTCTATAAGACCATACCCCGGTTTTATTACAGGGTAAGTGGTATCTAAGCAAATGTCTCAGGGAGTTTATAAATGAAATGTTAACTTTTAAAATGGGATCAGACTCTTTTATATAAATGAATAGAGATTATATTTTAAATTTTATATATTCTTTCATTGTAGTTGATCTTATTGTTTTGGAATTGATAAAATCTCAAGTTTTGATATAAATTGGTATAAGAACACAAAGTTGTTACTTGGCCCCCTTTGAGTTATAGGCTTTTCCTTCCTGTTTTTTCTTACGGATATTAGTAGTGGTTATTCTGTTGGATCATGTATCAGGCTTTTTATAAAACTTAGGTTTACTTGGCTGATCACCATTTTTAACTTTGTCTTTTATCCATGTTCTAAGGTGTAATACATTTTGCTCAAGGTTAAACTGAAAAATAGATTAAAATGGAAAACTTGAAGAGTTATACTTATTTTTCCTTGTGCTGAAACCATAAAGAAGTCTTTGAAAGAGATTATAGAAGACAGGAAGACCTTAAGAAAGCTACTTACAGCTGAAATTGAAGGCTACTGAAAAGAATAAGACCTATTTAGTATTATGTAAAATGTGACCACTATAGAAAAGTTAACTGAAATTTTAGCTGAATGTCTCTTAAACTTGCTACCTTCTAAACTCAATTATAACATTATTTACAAAGAAAGTAAACATTGTTTTACTTCCATTTAGGAGCAATGTATTAATATAAGTGAATTATCTAGATAGTTGTAACATTTCTTCAAGTACAAACCTTTTCCAAGTGAACCATTTTTATTGGAAACCTTTCTGTAATACTGTTTCCCAGTCTTTTGAGAATTATATGACTAGGGCCGCCTAGCTGCCCCAGGGTCATTAGAGCATGTGACTCTTAATCTTGGGGTTGTGAGTTCCAGCCCCATGTTGGGTGTAGAGGTTACTTTAAAATAAAATCTTTAAAAAAAAAAAAAGAATTCTGTGACTAATCCATGTTTGTCATGGAAAAGAGAAAAAACAGCTGATATTTTCCCATAACATTGCACAGAGATGTAAATAAATATTTCTACATGACTCCTTCTCCATACTTTTGTGTACACGTGTATTTAGTAACAATGGGATCATTTCATACGGACTTCTCCCGCTTTATGCATTTCACACTTTCTTAAATGGAGTCCACTACACAACTGAAAATTTTTGATAGTCTGGGGGAGCAGGAAGGGAATTGATGTTTATTGAGTGCTGATGTACTTCAGAGCACTTTATATTCATGATCTCATTTAATCAGGATTATGAAATAGTATCTTATCCAGAAACAGCCCTTAGATGTTGACATGACCCCATTTCTGAACCAAGGACTCAACTTTCCTGTACTTCCAGTACCAACCTTTTGCTCTCCCCTGTGGTTCCTGAGGGAATTCCCTTTTCCCCATTTCTGTCTCTTCCTTCTCTCTGTGACCTCTTCTAGATCCCACATGGTTTCCTGTCTGCAGACGTGGATTTGTGGGATGTTCTCTATTTCTTCTCTGTCTTCTCACTGCTTTGGAGAAACCACCTACCATCTTTGGTTACCACTTCTCTCCTTGGCTGATTAGCTTGTTGACTAGCCACTGGAGCAGGATCACAGTCTCAGCCCCAGCCTTACCTCCTATGCTTCCTCCTTTTCCATTCCTTTTGATGGGAGGGATGGCATCTTAGTTCTTGGAAATGAAAGAACTGATTTGGACTGTGGTTACTTAGCTACATTTAATGGGGAGAGATATAGACGACCAAGAAGAAATCCTCGAAGCAAATTGTTTGAGGTTGAGCTGGAATGAGTCATTTTAAAGCCCTGTTTATGGAAATCACCCCAGCGGGCAGACCCTCTGCCTAGGAGGTGAACATAGTAGACCTTGGCTTGACCATCTCCAAGAAGTAACGTCATTCAAGCTCAAAAGGCATACTTTGCTAAGACCATGTATCTTCAGTCAGTCTTATTTAATTCTATGTCAGTCTAAGGTTATAGTGGAAAGAGTACTCTAAGAATATAAAATGAAACTTGGGCTAGACCATTAGTTCTTTCTAGGCAGGGATCTGGCCTTGCTGAACTTTGAATTCTCTGTGGATCTTTTTGTTAAATGAACTTTTTAAATGAATGATAACTTGAAGTTAAGCAAAACTGAGATACAAAAAGTAATTTGAGGCAATGCAATAATGTAGAAATTTTATGAGGCCAAATATATTTTACATAATCCAATAATAGTCTAGAATTTAAGTGTAGAAATTAACTCTAGTGTATTTTTAGCTGCCAGCTGAAGATGAAGTCTTACTACAAAAATTAAGAGAGGAATCCAGAGCTGTCTTTCTCCAGAGGAAAAGCAGAGAACTGTTAGATAATGAAGAATTACAGGTAAGAATAGGATTAAAGGTTGCTTTGGATGTTAGCCATTTCTTTATTTGTACTAAAGTCCTACAGGATCTCAGTGTGTCTTAATGGAGCCACTGCTGCAGAGTGGGTGAATGCACAGGCCCTGGAGCAATGATTCCTGCCAAAATCAGCTGCAGAGCTTGCCTGGGCACCGTCTCCCCAAGATCTGGGTGTTTTTTTGGTTATGTTTTTAAGTCCCTAGGTGATTCTAATATGAGGCCAAAGTTGAGAACTACTACTATAGGGTCAAACTTTGGGGGTTCACATCCTAGCCATGCTCTGTGACCTTGGGCAATGGACTTAACATTTCTGTGCTTCAATTCTCATCTGTTATGTAGGGATAACAGTATCTATCTGCATCACATAGTTATATGAATTAAAGAGGTACCATGGGGGGAGGGTATTAACCAGCTGATGGGTATTAAGGAGGACACGTGATAAGCACTGGGTGTTATATGCAATTAATGAATCGTTGAACACTACATCAGAAACTAATGATGTGTACTATGTGTTCACTAATTGTACGCAATAATAAAAAAAAAAAACCTTTAAAAAATAAAGAGGTACCATATATGAAAACTTTAAACTTGGGCATTCAATAAACACCAGCTATTTGTATTATGTTATTAGTAATCAAAAGGATAATAGGGAATGAGATTCATCTTCATATTAAATCTCTGCTATCAGACTATCATTTTAATGGAAATAACACATTTAGCTGATGTTAAATTTTGTTTTGTTAACTGTAACATCTTCATTTCTGAACTTCTCCTAAGAACTTATGGTTTTTGCTGGATAAGCACCAGACACCACCTATGATTGGAGAGGAAGCAATGATTAATTATGAAAATTTTTTGAAGGTTGGTGAAAAAGCTGGACCAAAGTGCAAGTAAGTTTAATTAAGTATAATTAACAAAGGAGTATGTTATGTTAAGAATTTTAAATGCCTGAAATAAATGTCAATGAAAATATAAATCAATCGTGTGACAGTTTGAGTCCATTTCAGTTATTAATGAAATTTTAAAATTATTTAGTCAAGAAAATTATTGGTATGAAGTTATTAAAAGAAATAATAGTTTTAATAGCATATTTATATACTATACAACTATATATATAGTACATTTATATATAACAGTATAGACTTTCATTCTCTTTTTTTTTTTTTAAGATTTTATTTATTTGACAGAGCAAGCGAGAGCAGGAACACAAGCAGGGGGAGTGGGAGAGAGAGAAGCAGGCTTCCTGTGGAGCAGGGAGCCCGATGCGGGGCTCGATCCCAAGACCCTGGGATCACGACCTGAGCCGAAGGCAGACGCTTAAGGACTGAACCACCCAGGCACCCCTAGGCTTTCATTCTTTTTGGGGTTTTTTAGCCTCTCATTCTTAAGGCAATAAAATTCAAAGATGTATGACTTAATATTTTAAGTTTTTTTTTTTTTATTTTTATTTTTTTAAAGATTTTATTTATTTGAGGCAGAGAGAATGAGAGACAGAGAGCATGAGAGGGAGGAGGGTCAGAGGGAGAAGCAGACTCCCTGTCGAGCAGGGAGCCCGATGCGGGACTCGATCCCAGGACTCCAGGATCATGACCTGAGCCGAAGGCAGTCGCTTAACCAACTGAGCCACCCAGGCGCCCCACTATTTTAAGTTTTAAACTGTGGTTCTCACTTTGATTTTTTTCATTTTGATTTTTAATTGTTTGAATTCATGCTGTTTGCTAATTCAGTATGTTTGCTATATTGGCAGAAGATTTTAATCTTTATTTCCTTTCCTTAGGCAGTTTTTCACAGCAAAAGTCTTTGCTAAACTCCTTCATACAGACTCTTATGGAAGAATTTCTATCATGCAGTTCTTCAATTATGTCATGAGAAAAGGTGATTCCATTTTCATTGTGTTTAAACTCCTCTATTGCATCGAGCCCCGCATCGGGCTCCCTGCTCAGCGGGGAGTCTGCTTCTCCCTCTGACCCTCCTCCCTCTCATGCTCTCTGTCTCTCATTCTCTCTCTCTCAGATAAATATAATCTTAAAAAAATTTTTAAAAAAAAGAAAATTCTTAAACTCCTCTATCTGGGAATCAAGGAGGTTTTGGTACATGCTTTTACAATATTCCTTCTATGTGAAACAATTCTCTTAGTAAGTTTGAATAAACAGCAGCATTTCTTTCTTTTCTTTTCTTTTTTTTTTTTGTAAAAGGGAGAGCATGCATGAGTCAGGCTTGGGGGGTGGGGGTTGGGACAAAGGGAGAGGGAGAAACCCAAGCAGGCTCCATGCCCAGCAGGGAGCCCAACACACAGCTGGATATCAGGACCCTGAGATCATGACCTGAGCCAGAATCAAGAGTCGGATGCTTAACTGACTGAGCCACCCAGGCACCCCTGAATAGCAGAATTTCTTACTTTTTGACCCAGATTTATTTTTTATTATTCCAGTTCTTTCCTTGAGGAACTTACTAGAGCTGAGATTTTCTGCCATACATATGGGTTCATTATTATAAACAAAACAAAACAAAAACATGTATTCTAAAGATACTAGCTAAGAGCTATATATCAAAAGCTGAACCAAGAGTTTTAATGTATAGTGATTTAAATTATTTTAATTCACTGGTAATTCTATTATACCAATATACAGTTGACCCTTGAAGAACACAGGGGTTGGGGAACTAACCTCCCATGCAGTCAAAAATCTGAGTATAAGTTTTGACTCCCCAAAAACTGAACTGTTAAGAGCCCGTTGTTGGCTGGAAGACTTACCAATAACATAAACAGTTAATTAACACATGTTTTATATGTTAAATGTATTATACTGTATTCTTACAATAAAGTAAGCTAGAGAAAAGAATGTTATTAAGAAAATCATGGGATGCCTGGTGGCTCAGTCGGTTAAGCATCTGCCTTCAGCTCAGGTCGTGATCCCGGGGTCCTGGGATCGAGCCCCACGTTGGGCTCCTTGCTCAGCCGGGAGCCTGCTTCTCCCTCTCCCACTGCTGCTCCCCCTGCTTGTACTCTCTCTCTCTGGCTGGCTCAATCAGTGGAGCAGGCAACTCTTGATCTTGGGGCTGTGAGTTTGAGCCCTACGTAGTGTAGAAATTAACTTTAAAAAAAAAACTCATAAAGAAGAGAAGGTACATTTACAGGGCCATACTATATTTATTGGGGGGAAAAAAACCATGTATAAGTGGACCCACACAGTTCAAACCCATGTTGTTCAAAGGCAGCTTATTATAGGTTGAGTTGCCTGAGAGGATAGTTCCCAACTCAGAATTGTAGCATCAGATTCAAGTATTTATTAAACAACCTGGAGTTGTTATGATTCCTGTAAGTTCCATAATGATCTCTGAAGTCCTATGCGTACCATCTTTAATATTTAGTCACAGTAATTAACCTCAGTAGAATAAGAATAAATGCACCCTCACTGAAGGCATAACATTACACCCACTGTCCCTTTTTGGTGGAACACTAAGTTTAGTGGGTGAAGAATATTTTCAAGAGCATCAACTTTATTGTTGCTTTAGGCAGGGTAGAATTGTTGATACCTGCCATTAATACTATGGTGTATTTTGATACAAACAATTTTGGGGTTACTGAATAAGTAATATATGTGTGTGAAGAAGTATGTTTGTAGAGTTATTAGTTTGTCCTTCTAATCTAGCTGTTTATCTCCTTTTATCCATATATATGCTAAAGGACAGATCTTAAAATTACATTTCATCTTCTTATTTATTGTCAGTTTGGCTTCATCAGACAAGAATAGGACTCAGTTTATATGATGTTGCTGGACAAGGGTACCTTCGGGAATCTGTAAGTATTAACCCACCTCAGTAACTACTATAGACACCAAAATGTTAATAGTAGTTAGCACTGCATGTTGGGATTACAGGTGATTATTTTGTTTTTGTTTCTCCGCTTTTGTTCGTTTTTACAAATAATGTGTTACTAAAAGTCTTTTAAAATGCATATTGACCACAAAAAAATGTATATTGGCCACAAAAATTCCTTTTTGATTCTTTTTTTCCAGCTTTTAAAAATAGCTTTCCAAAGGAGAAAATAAAAATGTAGTGCTTTAACAGGATTAAAAATCATTGAAGAAACAGGAAAACTGGGTGCCTGGGTGGCTCAGTTGGTTAAGCGACTGCCTTCAGCTCAGGTCATGATCCCAGGGTCCTGGGATCGAGTCCCGCATCGGGCTCCCTGCTCTGCAGGGAGCCTGCTTCTCCCTCTCCGCTTGCTTGTGTTCCCTCTCTCGCTGTGTCTCTCTCTGTCAAATAAATAAATAAATAAATAATCTTTAAAAAAAATAAAAAATAAAAATAAATAAAAAAAAAGAAACAGGAAAACTTTTGGTTATTCATGAGTGTTATAAATGTTAGGGCCAGAAATTTTTCAGGCTGACAAAGATCATTAAGTTTGATAATGTTTTTAATAAGGGAATATAAAATAGGTCATGATTTCCCAAACTCTCAATTCACAGTGCCCTTAGTATCTCAGTAATTTTTGCATAGTGCCTCTAAGTCAAATACCTACCAGTTCCATTTATTAGTTAGTTCTAAACAATTTATGAAAGTATTCACTAAGATTATTATTATATTAGCCATTTGAAAAAAATACACATAAGTTGAAAGTAAGTAATATTTTTGCTTCATTCTTAAATTACAAATACTAATGGAATCTGTGCCCATGGGGCACACTGTATGGCCAGTCAAAACTGGCAGTTAGATTGGACAGTCATCCTCACTTCCTGTTCCACACTAACTTTCGGGTGGTACTTGCTTCATCACAGCAACCATCAAGAACCTAGCTTTGCAAAGACTGATGTCATCAAAAAGCATGTATCTCCGTCAATGTTGAAAATGTGAACTACCTTGAGCTCATAGCTCTAGCTCATAGCCACATCTATTGTGTACTCTACGGCAGATGTCACCGTCTTCCTGAAATTTTTTTAATATCCTGCTGCACCCCTGTGAGTTTACTGAAGCATTCTGGGGGCACAATTTGGGAGCTGTTGGTTTAGCCTTCACATTGCTGGTGGGAGTATAAAATGGAGGGGGTAGGTGGGAAGTTTTCTCCTCCCCACTTGTGCTCTTTCTTGCTATCTCTGTCTCTCTCAAATAAATAAAATCTTTAAAAAAAATTAAAAAATAAAAAGATTTTATTTATTTGAGAGAGAGCGTGAGCATGAGGGAGCACAAGCAGGGGGAGGGGCAGAGGGAGAAGCAGGCTCCTCGCTGAGCAGGGAGCCCAACACGAGGCTCAATCCCAGGACCCTGAGATCACCACCTGAGTCACCCAGGCACCCCCTTTTTGGTTCCTTTTGAATTTGGAATTATGTAGAATATATTGCTTATTCACAAATGTTAAAAATGAAATAAAAAGCAAAACAATGTAAGTTTTACCACTAACATAGTTATGATTTTATTTTATCATTAATATACTATTAATGCTGAATAATTTTTAGGACTGAAATTCAACATTCCAGTATCTAACGAAGAAGCAAGATCAAGACAGTTAACACTTTAATATTTTGATTTGTTTTGTTCTTTCAGGATTTAGAAAACTACATATTGGAACTTATCCCTACTTTGCCACAATTAGATGGGCTGGAAAAGTCTTTTTACTCCTTCTATGTTTGTACAGCAGTTAGGAAGTTCTTCTTCTTTTTAGACCCTCTAAGAACAGGTAAAAGAAAATCTTAGATATTATAAGGATATAATTCTAAATCTCAATAACTAAAGTCTTGAAAATGTCATTTTTCTACTATGCCATTGCCTTTAATATATAAAGATCTTTTATGATTTATTCGTACCAACTAGAACCAGCTGTGTGACAGTGGACATGTCACCTAACCTCTTAGTTTCTTCATCTCTAAAGTGGTGTCTGAGCTGGATAACGAATGGCTCCTTCTGGTCCTAAGAAGCCAGTTATTCTGATATGATTTGCTATCCCTGATATGGAATATACTGGGGAGTTGTTCTTGATGAAAGATATGAAGCTTTAAAATACCAATTGTGTGATTACTCTTCTAAAATAGTATCTTTATAAAATTGAGTTTCTCTTTTCTTAAAAATGAAATTGTGTTTGTTCTTTAAAGGGAAGATTAAAATTCAAGATATTTTAGCATGCAGCTTCCTAGATGATTTATTGGAGGTAAATATGTTTTTTAAATACTTAATTATGTCACTTGACAGTTACTGTCTTCTAATTATATCTCTGTTTTTATTTAGTTAAGGGATGAGGAACTGTCCAAGGAGAGTCAAGAAACTAACTGGTTTTCTGCACCTTCTGCCCTAAGGGTATATGGTATGGTTCCTGTCATAATGCTAAAATTTGAATGATCCATTCCTCAGTTAATTAACGTTCAAAGGACAGTTTTATACATAGGCTAATTTACCTTAGGATGAAAGTATTCTAATTACCTTAAGAGCTAGTATTCTAGATTACTAAAATTTACTTGTCATTTTCTTACTCTTTAATAGAACATACAGAATGTAATTTGATCCTTTCTTGTTGACTCAGGAGCATCATTATGGACATCAATTATTATCTTGCATTGTGATAAAATGCCACTGCTATCAGCGTCCACAGTGGCAAGTGTTCTAGGGACTGTTTGCTTTTTCCTTTAATTTCATTAGTCTGCTTCATTATTCTCTTGGGTGGTCTTCTGACTCATTTTGGCATCGTTGTTCTCTGCTTTTCAAGAGCCAGCATTTCAGTGCTTTTTATTGACCCCATCTCTAATTTTAAAACCTAGGAAAGTTCTAAAAGGTTGCAAACTGAAAACAAATAATGATGGAAATAGCCCAAACACCATGGCTTTATGCAAAGCTTAAGGGCTGTTGTGATAGAGAGTACAGGGATAGCTGATCTTAGGGCACTACCCTAATATAGTTAGAAAATCAAAGTATTAACCAATAAAAAGAACTTTTTGTGTTTATTCTTTTGTCCTCTAATTAGAATTTTATTTTGGTCATAAATGTCTTTTTATCATTTTTCTTCCCAAGGCCAGTATTTGAATCTTGATAAGGATCACAATGGTATGCTCAGTAAAGAAGAACTGTCCCGCTATGGAACAGCAACCATGACCAATGTCTTCTTAGATCGCGTTTTCCAGGAGTGTCTCACTTATGATGGAGAAATGGTAGTAGTTTAAATCTCTGATAAGTTTTAAAAATTTAGGCTCCAGGGCACCTGAATGGCTCAGTCGTTGGGCGTCTGCCTTCGGCTCGGGTCGTGATCCCAGGATGCTGGGATCGAGTCCCACATCGGGCTCCCTGCTCGGCGGGAGGCCTGCTTCTCCCTCCCCCACTCCCTCTGCTTGTGTTCCCTCTCTCGCTGTGTCTCTCTCTGTCAAATAAATAAATAAAATCTTTAAAAAATAAAAAATAAAAATAAAAATTTAGGCTCCCACAGTTTCCACAAACCCTTTTCTTGATGTGATACAGCATTATTTTTATATCAGTATCTTTAAAAGCCTGAACTAATCAAATTGTGAATTTTGGGGGCTTTAATCTTAAGGTTAATTTGCTTAAAAATATTATGGGCTGGGGGCGCTTGGGTGGCTCAGTCGTTAAGCGTCTGCCTTCGGCTCAGGTCATGATCCCAGGGTCCTGGGATTGAGCCCCTGCTCGGCGGGGAGCCTGCTTCTCCCTCTCCCACTCCCCCTGCTTGTGTTCCCTCTCTCGCTGTGTCTGTCTCTGTCAAATAAATAAATAAATAAATCTTTAAAAAAAAAAATAGGGGCGCCTGGATGGCTCAGTCCTTAAGCGTCTGCCTTCGGCTCAGGTTGTGATCCCAGGGCACTGGGATCGAGCCCCGCATTGGGCTCCCTGCTCCGCGGGAAGCCTGCTTCTTTCTCCCTCTCCCCACTCCCCCTACTTGTGTTCCCTCTCTCGCTCGCTCTGTCAAAAAATAAATTTAAAAAATCTTAAAATAAAAAATCTATTAAAAAATATTATGGACTCCGGACAAATACAAAATTTTAATATTTTGTTCATTATCATGTATCTTTTTAATGTTTCAAGTTCTATGTAAATTCCAGTTAGTTAACACTAAGAATTTAGTGATTCATCACTTTCTACAGTACCCGGTGCTCATCCCAACAAGTGCCCTCCTTAATACCCATCACCCATTTAGCCCATCTCTCCTGCCCACCTCCCCTAAGGAGTATGGATTAGTGGGGGGTAAAAAATCCTGGAAAATTGGCAAATCCTATTGACTGTTTCCATATAGATGGTTCATTCATTAAATTTCCAGATCAGATAGTGTACCACAAATGCCGTGATTTAAATCTAAGAATCAGGTTGTATTACTTTCTGTAAGTGGCTATATTAGTAGCTAATGATTAACATGCACCTGTCTTTTTATCACAACAATGCAAAATACTTAAGGAAATTCTGTCTAGCATTTTAAAAATCACTATCCTTGCTATTAAAAACATGTGTTAAGGATGTGATAAATTACCAAACCAATGACGCTTAAGAAGTGGTCATATTGTCAGAAGAGAATTGGGGTTTTAGGTTTTATCACTTAGCTTGAATAGCAGTTTTCTAAATAACACCATTTTTAGCCAGCAGTATAGGAAAGGGGGGGAAAAGGTGGAGAAACTGTGCTTTGTGACTTCTACAGCTGTCTACAGTCAACAGTGAGGAGCTTGTAGTATACTAATGACTTCTAGAGAAAACAGGCTACAACTATGGATGGAGTTAGACCATGACGAGGCTGCATCTCTTTAGCTCTTTATACTGCAATTTATACAAAAAAGAATTCTTAGGGGCGCCTGGGTGGCTCAGTCGTTAAGTGTCTACCTTCGGCTTAGGTCACGATCCCAGGGTCCTGGGATCGAGCCCCGCATCGGGCTCCCTGCTCTGCGGGAAGCCTGCTTCTCCCTCTCCCACTCCCCCTGCTTGTGTTCCCTCTTTCGCTGTGTCTCTGTCAAATAAGTAAATAAAATCTTTAAAAAAAAAAGAATTCTTAATCTTAGCCTAAAGCAGCTTTCCAAGAATATAAATTTTTTTCTAAGTGGAATCTCCAATGTGTTTTTACCATGCAAAAAAAGTAATGAGTATCCCTTTTTTGTAGAGATAGCCTTGTTTTCTTCATGTCTTTCTAGCTTTTATCTGTGCTTTTTTGCCTTTTTTTTGGATGAGAACAGTTTCAGTTCACTGTATAATATCGGGTGTTCTTAAGATGGCTTCTTATTGGAAATCATCTGATTTTAAAATGTTTAAATATTTCAAAGTAACTATTTAAATATACTATTCAAATATACTGATCTATTCATTCCAGATAAACCTTTTTTTTTTCCAAACTGACCACACTGAAATGAAGATACTAATTTAGCAGCATTGTACAATAGCTTAGTCACTGTCCTGTCCACTTCAGAGGCATAATAAAAGATTACTCCTTAAGACAGCAACTCTCTCATAAGAAAATGATCTGTCCCCAAAACTGTCCTGTACAGAAACTGCTATGTGGAATTTCTAGAAACCAATATTAAGTATACAAATGGATATCTTATTTCATATTAAAAAATTGCCATTTTTATGAGAGACTCTTGACTCTGGGAAACAAACGGAGAGTTGCAGAAGGGGAGGTGGGTGGGGGGATTGGGTAACTGGGTGATAGGCATTAAGGAGGGCATGTGATGTGATGGGCACTGAGTGTTATATGCAACTGATGAATCATTGAACACTACATCTGAAACTAATGATGTGTACTATATGTTGGCTAATTGAGGGGCGCCTGGGTGGCTTAGTTGGTTAAGCATCTGCCTTCAGTTCGGGTCATGATCCCAGAGTGCTGGGATCGAGACCCGCATTGGGTTCCCTGCTCAGCGGGGAGCCTGCTTCTTCCTCTGTCCCTCCCCCTGCTCATGATCTCTCTCTCTCACTCTGTCTCTCAAATAAATAAAATCTTAAAAAAATTTATGTTGGCTAATTGAATTTAAATTAAAAAAATTGCCATCTTTGATTGTAAAATAGCTTCAAATCATTAGATATTCACTTGAAAAGTTAATTCCAAACAAGGCTTCTAATGAATGTCATTTTCTTCTCTATAGGACTATAAGACCTACCTGGACTTTGTTCTTGCGTTAGAAAATCGAAAAGAACCTGCAGCTCTGCAGTATATTTTCAAATTACTTGATATTGAGAACAAAGGATATCTGAATGTCTTTTCACTTAATTACTTCTTTAGGGTAAGTCTCATTTGTGTAAATGAGTCATTGTTCCTTAAGATACACTATTTGATTTAAATTACCTACTTGGTAACAATTTTATCTAATTTGTGATGTTTAAATATAACAAAAAGGTTTACTAACAGATTTTATTATTAATATTTTTTTAAGTAGCTCCATGCCTAACATGGAGCCCAACATGGGGCTTGAACTCACAACCCTGAGATTGAAACCTGAGCTGAAATCAAGAGTCGGACATTTAATTAACCGACTGAGCCACCCAGACACCCCAATTTGCTAACAGATTTTAGAAGAAATCAAGTCTCCTTTTAGTTTTGTTTTTTTCTATTTTTAAAAAATATAGACTAAATCAAAGCTGATTTGATTAGTTGTAGGACATCAAAGTGTATAAATATGTGTCAGGGGCTATACTGGCCAATGGAGATACAGACATACATGAGAAATTCTGTGCTTTGGTGATCATAAACTAGTGTGTAAAATCCTTCAGAAGCTTCAGTTAAACAGTTCAGAAAAGGTAGAAGTTTTGCAGACTTTGGTAGTAGTAGATTCTTTTAAATGCTGTGCTGTAAAAAATAAAAATTATTTTAATAATTTTAAAATTATTGTATGCTGCATTTCAGCATGAAAATAGATTTGCTGAAATGCTTATTTTGTGCCGTTTAGTGGTCTCAGAGAATAACATGATGAGTTCTGAGAAGGGAAATTTGATTGTACCTTATCTGATAAGCATTCAGATGCACAAGGTGTAAAAATAGGAATGTCTGCCCTTTTTAAGACAAATCATTCCTAAATTTGAATGGTGACTTTTCTATCTGGTGGAATAGTTGTGTACAGTAGTACTTCTGTTACTTTATTTCTATAGCTAGTTTTTAGAAGACTGTGTGATTTTTATATGGTTAAGACAACAGTAAGAAGAAATGGCTTTTTATAAATAAAAATGAAATTTTCACATCTTTGTCATAAAACATTTTTCCCCAGAGGCTTTTCCTTTTCCATTTAAAATTCTGTGATACTTCAAAAATAACTATTTGGTTTCTGAGTTTCATAGTATGTAAAATTTATAGTTTCAGTGTTAAATTCCCTAAAACTTCCATAATGATTTCCTAGGTAGTAATGACTACAAATATTAGGATAAATTACAATCGCAGTATTAGGATACATTTTTTAAAAATTTTTTTTTTTTTTTAATTTTTTTTTTTTTTAAGATTTTTTATTTATTTGCGAGACAGAGAATGAGAGACAGAGAGCATGAGAGGGGGGAGGGTCAGAGGGAGAAGCAGACTCCCCGCTGAGCAGGGAGCCCGATGTGGGACTCGATCCCGGGACTCCAGGACCATGACCTGAGCCGAAGGCAGTCGCTTAACCAACTGAGCCACCCAGGCGCCCTGGATACATTTTTTAAAAATTGAATCCGTGGCTAATCTGAGAATATGATACCAACCCATCATAGGGATGCCCCACTTTAGGCAGACCTATTAAATGAAAATTCAGTTTTAGGAAAACAAACTAAATATTTTTGGAAATTAAACACACAACCCTTTTTTATAAAGACTTCTTTACAGTACCTTCTCTTAGAATATTTAATTTTGTTTTTAAAATATTTTATACATGCATTTTATCAAAGTATTTAGGCTTGGTTATATGGGTTAAGGTAAATACTTACTGGCGCGGAGTCCTGCAATCCTAAGCTGTTCGTAGAGTCTTTGTACATCAGTATCCCAGTGATAAAGGTCGGCCTAGATGGTGCACTCTAGATTGTATCTCCAGGTCTACTACTCTAGTGGCTGTGCGGGTACTCCGATTCTCACTTACTTCAAAGAGATTACCTATGCACACACGGACATCAGTGGCACCACATACACAGTAGGCACCTGCAACATACTTATTTGACTATTTACCAAGAATTTTAAGCTTCACATTTTCTAGTGAATGACTCTCGCCTACAATACTTATTAGTCCAACTGGATCACAGTAGTTTCTTCCGTTAGTGTTTTTTTTTGTTTTATTTTTTTGTTAAAGTTTATAAAAGAGAATTTGAGGGAGGCTTACCTCCATTTTTTTTTTTTCTGTCAAGTACAAGGCAAAGTATGCGGGGAGGCAGAGGCGGCAGATTGGGTGTCTTAAAGAATGGTGAAGGTATGAACAGCATTCCTGGAAAATGCAAGGATCAGGCATAACAATAATTGCTAGGTCATGTAAAGGCCCATCTGAGGTTGGAGACCCTTCCTGTATAGTAGCAATAATCTGTGGCCTTGTATACTTTTTTCTGGAATTCTCAATAGCAAGATATACATCTAGAAGGGTTGATGGTTACACCGATCATTAAGTTTTGCTGACTGGATGTGAAGCAAGGTCAAGAAGTTGAGAATATTGGCAAGAGTGGTTGAAATGATAAAGCTTGTGGTCTGATAGGAAAGACCATGGGACTAGAAAGGGGCCATGGGACAGGAAGGGGGGCTGTGGTATATTTTTTATTTACAGACTTATTCCTACCCCTACAGGCCATACAGGAACTAATGAAAATCCATGGACAAGATCCTGTTTCATTTCAAGATGTCAAGGTTACCTTTTCTTTTCTTTCCTTTAAGTAAGCTCTATGCCCAATGTGGGGCTTTTGAACTCTTGTGACCCTGAGATCAGGAGCCACATGCTCTACCAGCTCAGCCAGCTAGGCACCCCTTACCTTTTCTTTTAATATACATGATACCAGTTGGGACGCCTGGGTGGCTCAGTTGGTTAAGAGTCTGACACTTGGTTTTGGCTCAGGTCATGATCTCAGGGTCCTGCGATCGAGCCCACGTCGGGCTCTGTGCGGAGTTGGCTTCCCCTCCCTCCCTCCCTCTGCCCCTTCCCCTGCTCATGCACACACACTCTTAAGATAAATCTTTAAAAAAATAATATACATAATACCAGATAATCATCTGTATTAAGTGAAATTTTGTATGAAAGAAACATGACTATGAAGTACTGAACCGAATCAAGTATTTGCTATTATTTATTCTGAACCAATTGAGACCACACTTGGACTAATAATTTGTGTAGTTTATGATTTTAGCATTGTCAGATTGTATTTTCATTGGAAGCATTAATTTTGATTGAAAATGAAGAGAATCAATATAGCCTGCAATCCTTTGGCAGCCATTCCAGTGTAAAATGAATTTTTAATCTTGGTAACTACAGTTGACCCTTGAACAACACAGGAGTTAGGGGCAATGCCCCTCCCCCATGCAACTGAAAATCCATGTAGAACTTTTGACTCCCCCCAAAACTTAACTACTCATAGCCTACTGTTGACTGGAAGCCTCACATAAACAGTAACATAGCTAACACATATTTTGTATATGTTTTACATACTATATTCTTAAAAATGGAGCTAGAGAAAAAATGTGACTGAGAAAGTCATCAGAAAAGGAAATGCATTTACAGTATACTGTATTTATCAAAAATATCCATGTCTAAGTGGACTCATGCATTTCAGACCTGTGTTCAAGGGTCAACTATATTTAGGTTTGGGCACTTTTTAAATCTGCTCCTTCAAAGGTCTTACTTGCTTTTGTATTATTAAGGAGCCATCAGTCCTACAATATGAAAACTACCACTATCTGAAACACATGCTAATGCTTCATTTTTGCAGTCACCAGCTGTGAAAAACCTATAGTACCTAGTACAGATTCAGGTTCAGGTTAAGTAACGTAATGGAAGAACCCATCCAATTTTAATTAAGTGTAAGATAAAGGCCAATTTCGTTTAATATAAATGAGACAAATCTGAAACTATTCAACAGGCAACCTAAGAACTAGTAATTTTAAGTTGCCACTAACCTAGAAAAGGAAGTTTCATAAACATACAAGACTAAAAGCTCATACATTTCATTTACCTGAATTTTTTTTTAAAGATTTCATTTATTATTTGAGAGAGAGAGATTGAGAGAACGAGTGGGAGGAGGGGCAGAGGGAAAAGCAGACTCCCTGTGGAGCAGGGAGCCCGATGCGGGACTCGATCCCAGGACCCAGGGATCATGACCTGAGCTGAAGGCAGACACTTAACCAACTGAGCCACCCAGGCACCCTTAAAGATTTTATTTATTTATGGAGAGAGAGAGAGCATGTGTACACAAGCAGGGGGAAGGAGAGGGACAAGCAGACTGCACCAAGCACGGAGCTCGAGCTCACAACCCTGAGATCATGACCTGAGCTGAAATCAAGTCGGATGCCCAACCAATTGAGCCACTCAGGCACCCGGAATTGTTCTGATCTTTTTAAAATGTAATTTGCCTCCTTAAATGCCACTGGATCCTCTGAGTAATTTTACTACAAAAAGATTAGAAAACATGTATCTAATTCCTTGTAAATACTCATACAGTATACCTCATAATATAGAAGTATTTCCATCTATTCTAGTAAATTTTAGCACAATTTCATTGTCATTCTGGATGACTAATTCTTTAAAACTGAACCTCCCCCACCCACCACCCATCTTAGATCCAGAGTATAAAAGGTTGACATCTATATTGGAAATGAAGCTTTGTCATTATCTTGGCTTTGGAAGCACTTATGTTTTTAGTTGGAGCTGAGTTTGCACTTAAAGCAAGACCTTACATTACCACCAATTAGAAGACAATAGAAAAGTTTAAGATACTCAACACGTATTCAAAGAATACTGCATTAGTTTTGCCACTAATCAGCTATGTAGTTTGGATTAGATTAAACTCTGAGCCTGTTTCTTTCTCTTTTAAGATGAGGGAGAGTGGGGCACCTGGGTGGCTCAATCACTTAGGCATCTGCCTTCGGCTCAGGTCACATGATCCCAGGATCCTAGGATCAGGTTCCGTGTCGGGCTTCCTGCTCCATAGGGAGTCTGCTTCTCCCTCTCCCTCTGCCTGCTGCTCCCCCTGCTTGTGCTCTCCCCCCCACCCCCGCTCTGTCAAAATAATAAATAAAATCTTAAAAAAAAAAAAAAAGGATGAGGGATAGCTATCACATATCTAAGGAATCTTCCAGTAAAATTCTATGATTGTACATAGAGAAAAGGAGGTTGCCTGTGTGTGAACTGGAAAAGAAAAAACTAGAACAAAAATTTTACATAAGCTCAAGTGCCAGCCTGGAATTTCACAGCACTTGTATAATAGAAATTTAGTGGATCAGATCCCAGATTTCATTGTGTTTTTCTCTCTCTCGCAGGATGAAATCTTTGACATGGTTAAACCAAAGGATCCTTTGAAAATCTCTCTTCAGGATTTAATCAACAGTAATCAAGGAGACACAGTCACCACCATTCTAATCGATCTGAATGGCTTCTGGACTTATGAGAACAGAGAAGCTCTTGTTGCAAATGACAATGAAAACTCTGCAGACCTTGACGATACATGATCTCTCAAAAGACTAGACTGTGTTCATTAAGATAAGCTTGAATGCTGCACGCAAAACCTTTCAAGCACAATCCTTAGAAACAGCCTAAATAAAACACTTTATATGCCTACAGAATACAGCAAATGTTCTGATTATTGGACTCTTGGTTGCAGTAGTTTGGAAGCAGTAGGACCAAATGTTGTTTTAGGAGATATTAAATTCTTGTTCCACTTAGCTCAAATATGGCAAGTGTGATTTGGTAAAGGTAGGAATCCGCTTTAAATCTATATAATCTTTGGAAATAAAGGAAGTTTTCATGGGATATTTCTGACATTAGACATTAAGAATTTAAATATTTGAGGGATAGCTTATATGTGGTCATTTAACCTTGAGTCCTCTAAAGTATTATCTGTATCATAGATTATAAACTTCCCATTCATTAGAATAGAGCCATTTCATTTCTGGGTTAGAAGTGTTTGGAGATGATGTTTCTTTTTATAGGATGTTTCAGTAAAAAGTATTCAAGTTACTATTTCACTTTAATTAAAATCACTGGTATAAAAAAAATCTATCTAGCTTTATTAACTGGTACTAGGGTCACATTTTCTAAAATTCAACTCCATTTTGTTAAGGATTTTTGTTAGAGAATTTGTTAATTCAAGTTCTCAATTATACTGTTCTGTTTCGGTTTTTTATGAGAAGAAAAATTAGAAGAGGGTAAAATATCATGAACTATGATCCAGGGGGAATAGTAATTATAAAAAGGGTCGAAAAGGAAGGAAAAGTAAAAGAGGCTTCAAAATAAGACAAAACCATTTAATTCATTTTTGGGAAATTTTATAGTTTGCATAAAGTATAAAGATTTAAGGCACAGTGAATAACTATATAAACATTTCAAACTGGCCACTGTTGGACAATTAGAGAAAGTGAAATTTAAGAAACAAAACTTTCATAATCTTCCTTCTACAATCAGAAAAGTTTCTAGGTAAGCTTTCAGATCTAGTGCCTCTAGGGAGAAAAGATTCAGATCATCATTAGATATGCATGCCTTCCCTGGATAACCCAATAAATATCTGAGTTGGAGGTCCTATCTCAAATGAAATTAAAAACAAATTAGAGGGAAGAGGTCGGGTTAGCATGTTTTAGAGCTACTGGTAAACTATAATTTAGGGTGACATTAATTACATGATCTGAAGATTAATCCTTTAAGTACTAAATTAAAGAGTTTACAACCATAACCAAAAATCACCATCACATACCATGAATAACTACCATATGACAAATCCATGTAACTGAAGATTCCGAGTGAAAAATTATCTTTTCCAAATCCTTCAAATTTCATTTGAAGAACTTAGTGGCCAGATGTTCATACTGATAACAGATTTCCATAACAGCTCCGCTGTACCTATGTTAGGAGTTTCTTTGAAGCCATATTTTATATAAAAATACTTAAGATTGACAGCTTAATGCTGTTTAGAACGATTAATCTGTGAAAGCTCTAAGTCTGTGAATAGGCTTTTAAGAGCAGCATTTCTGAAATACTCCGTACATTCTTCCTTAACCACATTTAGTTTAATCAAAATCATACAGAGCTCTCATAAGATTATGAGCGCATATTTACGAGTATTTTCAAAATTAGTTTCATATTATACTTGGGTAAATGTTGCCAATAGCACAGTGGGCTCCAGAGAGCTGACCAAACCCGGGTTAAGTAAACTGTCCACTTTACCGTTGTTAACTTCAAAGAAGAGAATGACTGCTGACTTCACTATGCTACCGGGGCACCTTGTACGATATTCAACAGTAAGCCTCTGAAGGCTCCAGTCTTCATCTGCCCCTCAGCCCACCCTCCTCCCTCCAACTACTTGGCCCACAGGAAACACTCAGGGCCCAGAGTGACAAAACCAGGATGCCATGTGGATAATCACTAGATGTTACCCCTTGAATACAAATACATTAATAAATACATCCCATAACTAGTGTTTTTAATGTTATGTTCAAAGCTAGTTATTTAATTTGAATAACTGCTGAAAAAGAATGTAAGATTAAGTAACCTGCATTAAAAAATGGAAACCCATCTTAGAATTGGTGTTGTTATCAACTTAACCAGCTTTTCATAAAATATTCTCAAGGAAAGAAAAATCAAAGTGCTTTTGTCTTGCTCCTTTTATTACACACTCAGTGAACCATCCTTAGTATGAAATTAATGTAATGGTTAGATATATAAATGTAAAACAACATGAGAAAATCTAAGGGGGGAAAATCCTCATTTTAATCTGAGACTAGGAAGATCAGCTCCAATTAGTCTTAGTAATTTAACTATTTTTTTCTTAAAACACCAATAACAGACAAGCTTGATAATTTAACGCTTAATTGGCAATTAGGGCTCTAGAATGTCCTTAATTTCTTTAAAGAACATTTTAAAACCAAAGCACTAATGTGACACACAGTAAAAGCACAGTACAAATATCAAATTTCAGATCTGGCTTTTGCTAGATAGAGCCTAAGAATGAAGAAACATTTTTCCCTTTCCAGATAATAATTTAAAATATAAATAATTGTATTAAGTCCCACTGAATAAAGAATGTGAAAGTTCCTGGTATTACAAAAACCCTAAAGTTTGAAGTTTGATAGTCATTCTATGGCGGGACAGAGACTGGATTTTGTTTGCTTTCCATAATTATTTCACAGTCTCCCTCCATTTCAAAATTGAGATTCACAAATGAACTGGATACCACTGTTTCTGGTTGATCCCTCTGGACAATGGAATCAGCCTGCAGTTTATTCTGCTGGTATTGTCTTTCTGCTTCTTCAGGCATCCTGTTTTCTTCTTCTTCTTCTTCTTCCTAAAAAGAGGAAATAATCAAGAATAGATAAAATATAAATGCCCCAAAGGAATAGTATTTGTTTCCCACTTTTCAACTGCTTGTGCCTCCTTTTTTTTTTTTAACTAAAACATGAGTGTCATGTCCAATTCAGTTTGGTCTAATTAAGACAAGACATACCTCCTTGTCCCCTGTTCCCAAACTAAAATGGAAACTATCATATGACATTTTAAGGAAAGGGAAGTTATTTTTAAAGCATGGTACAGCACTGCTTAGATGAGTCCTGAATTAACTTTGACAAAGGCTGTATCTTTTCAGATCAATTCTAATCTAAATAAAAAACAGCTAAATACTGTATCACTTCAATTATAGGTTAGCAGCCTATTCAGCAGAATGGGGTGGTCTATTCACTAAACGGCATAACATGGTTATTGTTCCCCTAAGCAGCTAGTATACAGATAATTTCTAGTTCCAGAACTACTGCATTCACGGAGGAAGTGGCAATTGTATTGGTCAACGCAGTATTGGTAGTTTGTAGTACAGACTTACAGTACAGGTTACAGTAACCTGTCAAGAAGATTAATTTAGAGCTTGCTTGAGAGACAACAAGAAAAACATGGAGGAGTCATTTACAATGGTCCAGATTAGGTAATGAGGCTCTAAACATGGCTGGAAGTGTTAAAAACACTCATTTGTTCAGAAACCATTTTTGAAACCATGTAACAAATATAAAGTCAGCTGCCTTTTCCAGATTTGTGTCCAGCCACTCTCCCGTTGCACTCTGCTCCAGTGACAAAGCACCATTCCTGCCACTGCTCCAAATACACAACTGAGCCTCAGGCCCCTACATTCTAGCTTTAGCCGAATTCCCCCTCCATTTGCTTGAAGGATAATAGAAGATTTTAATATTTATTTCATGCTCACCAATATAACACTGGGTGCTGTCCTAAGCATTTTCTATATCAACTCATTTAATCCTCAGAGCAACCCTGAATATAGATGCCACACTTTTCCTCATTATAAAGATGAAGAAACTGAGGCTTACAAAGGTTAAGTATCTTGCCCAAGGGTGGCAAAGTTAGAAGTGGCAGAGTCAGAATTTGAATTCGGACCCTTTGGTTCTTCAGCCTATGCTCTTAAGAGCTAAACTTTTCTTATTCCTTGAGGCTAAATTCATTTCACCCCAACCCTAAGACCTCACTACATTTGCAGACAAAATTGCCTCACCTCCTTGTGCCTTAACACCTGGCACTTACACATTTCTAGTACTTGTAATTTTCTGTGCTTCAAATCCTCCACTTCTCCTACTACAGTCTACAGGTTCTAAGTACAGAGACTGTCTTATTTCCTCATCTGAAAACTGGAATAATAATCCAAAGAGAGATGTATGAAGATTAAATAAGAAACATTTATAAGGCACCTCACATAACACCCAGCACAATGAAATCTAGCTTAGTCTCACACAAAGATCCTAGGGAAATTTCAATGTTAAAAAATAAGTATATAAATTAAAAATATCTAACTTGATTAATTAGTAACTCTAGAATGAAATGCCTACCCTAAGGGAGCTCTCTTTTGGGTGGCTAGAGAGGATATATATGCTCATTACACAACCCATGAAGTCCACAGTAAACCAAACTGAATCAAAAAAATGTAAAAAGGAGACACACCTCCTTTTTCATCCGGTAATACTCATCAATGGCATATTGGTATTTTGGGGTGCTGATGCCCAAAACAGATGCAATCTTCTCTCCAAGAAAGTCACACACTAAAGATACAAAAGTTAAATGGCAAAAAACAAACAAAAAAAACACAAAAGTTAATGGCTTATACAATTCCATAAACACTTCTTGAGCACCTTCTATGTGCAAGGCATTGTAAGAATACAAAAGATTATGAACACTCAATACATCTCTTCTGTGTCTTCCTTGATTTCCTCAAGAGGCACTAGTGGCTCCTTCTGGGTTCCCAACAACACTCTGCTCATACCTCCAATTATACATGTATCACCATGTATTATAATTATCTATTACATGTCTATTTTTCAAGAAAAACAGATACTCTTAGAGGGCTGGGACATCATTAGGCTATGGGGGAGTAACGGCTTGCACTGTAACATTCCCTGAGTGCCTGCCACATGGCAGGCACTGTGAAAGGTTAGACTCAGAGAGGCTGATGAAGGATCCAAAATGTAATCCAGGTCTGAAAGTAAAGCTTTTCCTTACACCACACTGTCTAGTAATACTGAGTGCTCAGTAAATGTTTCTTGAATGAATTACTATTCAAAATTACCTCTAATAAAAAGCAAAAAATGATAGAAGTCCTAAGTTGATAATTCATTTCCTTCAAATCTGACTTAGTTTATAGCTCAACTTAAGATACGAAATATTAATGAAATTAAAAATAAATGAATTATATAATACAGGCTCTAGAACAGTCAGAGTAAGAATAGTATCAGTAAGAAACCATATAACAAAATAGCAAAACAGTTGCTAACAGAGAAGGTTCAAAAACATAAAAATTAATATAAAATAAATTAATAAAGCCATTTTTCAGTTCTCTAAAAAAAACCCACAATTTGAAACTGAAGAATGTTTTAAAGTGAAGTACAAGTTAGATTAATATCTTCCAACGCTAGCTAGCTGCTGAGAACAGAGTGATTAATTCACTATTGTTTCCCCTTCACTTTGGAAACACCCCATTTGGTAAAGTTCTTGTTCTTGGAGCATATTATAGTAGTTATACAATATTCAAATAGAAAAGTAATACCTGAAAGGGTTGACGTGGCAGCTCGAAGCATGTAAAACCATAAGTAGGGGCCCCAGGTGAGTTTTGTCTGCAACAAAAAGTCAGGTTAGCAACCTTCATACCTAAACCCATTCTGTATATTTAGGCCAGAATGAAGTAATCAAATATTTGGTTGGCACACAGAATATTCTATAGATAGCATTACAGACTACAATCTAATTAAACATTTAAAGCTCTACAGACAGAATTCTACAAAGACATTTTATATTTACCCATATAACTACCACCACCCTAAGCCTGTGGAATAACCAAAGAAAGTAGCAGCCACTAAAATGGAGTTGGTAAGTCATAGTCTTATTTATGAATTGACAATCTAGAGCCTCTGCTCCTGTCCTGCTGCTTTTTTTGTCTTCACTGTTCATAAGCACATCAGAGATAGAATGCAGTAAATACAAAGGGACCTTAAGAAATCATACAGTACAACATACTTAGAGTACAGTAAGGAAATTAAGATTCAGAGAAAGTAAGCAGGATAAGTAAGAGCACATCAAATGAACTTTCAATGATGGGAAAATAAGTGACCAGTAAGTGGCAACGTGAGCTCTTTTGTTTCTTTAAGGATTAAGAAGGGCCCAGGGGTGCCTGGGTGACTCATTCGGTTAAGCGTCCGCCTTCGGCTCAGGTCATGATCCCAGGGTCCTGGGATCGAGTCCCGCATCAGGCTCCCTGCTCAGCAGGGAGCCTGCTTCTCCCTCTCCATCTGCGGGCCACTTCTGCCTACTTGTGCTCGCTCTCTCTCTAACAAATAAATAAAATCTTAAAAAAAAAAAAAAAAAGGATTAAGAAAGGCCTAGACCATATAACCCAAGACAAGCTCAGTGTATATTTAGTAAAGTAGGACCAATGGCAGAAGGCAATCTACACTGCACAATTCCGTTGTTAATCTTGGTGCTGTCATTCCCATTGAACACTTCTGTGAAGCTTGCCACACAGACAACAGTTTGCTTCTGTGGATGAAATCAGTAATATAAGCATGCTTCATCGTACTAATACTTCTGTTTACCAAAAGAAAGTATAGTATAGAATAATCGCTCAAATAACAATAATTATTATTAATATTATTTTAATATTGTTTCCAGGAAGGAGAAAAACAATGAAATTATACATAATCTTCTTAGCTAAGATATATATTCATGATTATAAGGTATTAAAACAGCAGACACAAGAATATCTGTAAGTCTGGGTAGATGGGCTAAAGAGAAATGGGGGAAACACACAACAGTCTTCTCTTGAAAAGCAGGTATGCAGATTTCTGTGATAATATTCTTGAAAAGACACAGAAGTGAGTTAGCTCTTTTATCTCTATTTACACAAGAATGAGTGTCCAAGCAAACAAATACATTCAACTAAAAAAATACTGTATACTTAGGACTCTCTCAATCAAATCTACTGTACCTTCTATATTCAGAGCTGGAAGCATTTCTCTTACTTGGGGATAAGGGTTATTTTAGGGACTCTGTTTAAGATGCTCTCATCTTAGTGTTTACCTTACAGTTTTTATAGCAAATGGGACAGTGCAGTAATATAGGGAATGGAACCAGTCTCTGTAACACATGATAACGACAGGGCCAAGAAACTACTTAGAAAAGGATTAAGCAGGTTTTTGAAGGAAAGCATATATTTCCCAGTGGACCAATTCTCCTGTGGTTGTTTCTAGAGAGAACAATTGCTAATATCCATGCAGTGACTACCAAAGAGTCAAACCTGCTCCAGAGCTGAGGAACTGGATAAGGATCCCTGAATAACATCTATCACTATCACACACAATTACACAGAATGAATGTATGGGGCTCTTGTTTAGGCGCTGATCTTACTGAATCAAAAGGACAGATGACTCAAGAGCCTGGAACCTTGCCACCACTGCCAGCATCACTACCACCCCCGTCACCCCAGTGATAAGAGAAACGGGCCAGATCTTGGTCTTCAAGACTTCCAGTTTATGGTGCAAACTCAAGCTGATTCATTTTTTTCTCCAAAAATTTAAGTATCCATCTCTTCCTGAATAATTGAGTATCCACCTCTTCCTTAACAAGAACTATTCAGACTTGCTATCTTTTTTTGTTTTTAAACATTTTTTTAAAGATTTTATTTATTTATTTGACAGAGACACCGCGAGAGAGGGAACACAAGCAGGGGGAGTGGGAGAGGGAGAAGCAGGCTTCCCCGTGGAGCAGGGAGCCAGATGCGGGGCTCGATCCCAGGACCCTGGGATCATGACCCGAGCCGTAGGCAGACGCTTAATGACTGAGCCACCCAAGTGCCCCATCTTATTTTTATATTACAAAAGTAATGCTTATTTTTTATAGAACACTTAGAAAATGGAGCAAAGTATAAAGAAAATCTAAGTCACCCATTTTTCCACCACCTGTAGATAATTATCACTAACATTTTAGTATATTTTCCCAGTCTTTTCCTGAGCACGTATGTTTTTACAACATTGCTGTGTTTTCTCTATCCTGTTGTTTTCCCCATTTACAATACTGGTATTTAACCAAAAGGACTGAAATCAGGACCTCAAAGAGATATTTCCACTCCATCTTCACTGTAGCATTCTTCCTAATAGCCAAGAGGTAGAAACAGCCTAAATGTCCACTGATGAATGAATGGATAAAGAATATGTGATAATATATATAATGGAAAATTCAGCCTTAAAAAAAGAAGGGGATCCTGGGGCGCCTGGGTGGCTCAGTCATTAAGCATCTGCCTTCGGCTCAGGTCATGATCCCAGGGTCCTGGGATCGAGCCCCACATCGGGCTCCCTGTTCCGCGGGAAGCCTGCTTCTCTCTCTCCCAACCCCCCACTTGTGTTCCCTCGCTAGCTGTGTCTCTGTCAAATAAATAAATAAAATGTTTAAAAAAAAAAAAAAAGAAGGGGATCCTACCATATACAACGATATAGATGAACCTTGAAGACATTATGCTAGTAAAATAAGCCAGTCACAGAAAGACAAATACTGCATGACAGAACATCAATTGGCATTTCTGATCTTGCCCACAAGCCACCTATTACTGAGCCTAAGTTTCAGGTGAGTGCAGTTGACAGGTGGGAGCTCCCTTCTTCTGTCAGCCCATTTATGGAATGGAGGCTTTACCATGGGCATGGTGCCACTGAGAATCCCAGGGCACTGACAGCCTCTGTTCATGAGGCAGTGAAAAAAACCAGAAAGATCTAAGGCTACTGCTTCCCACCTTCACCAAGCACTCAGCTCCTAAAGTAGGGCTGTCACTCAGGAATGCAACACTGTCCCTAGCCCCAACTTCAGAGCTCTGGCTAAGAGGTTTTGCCCAGGAGGAAAAGTAGGCCATAAAACAGATAGCTCCTAATTTCTTCCCAAATGAAATGACTTCATTTGCAACAGAGCTGGAAACGTCCAAGCCCAAAGGGTGCTCTTAAAATCAGTGGAGACTGTGGTGAGAGGTAATTGAGAGGAAGTTCTTAGATTCTATGAAGATGCAGGCTAAACTAAAGGCTGGGGGGGCGGGGGGGGAGAAGGCAAGGGCATTACCCAGAGTTGTTGCAATATATTGTCTAAAATGTACAAAAAATTAAGAGACATACAAAGAAACAGAAGTATACTCTATGCACAGGGAGAAAAGCAGGCAATAGAATCTACCCGTGAGTGACTAGATGTTGGATTTAACAGAAAAAAAGTCAAAGTAACTTTTATAAGTATGTTCAAAGAACTAAGGAAACCATAATTAAAGAAATAAAGGAAGGTATAACAATGCTGCATTGAATAGAGAATATCAATAAAGAGATAAAAATTATTAACAAGGGGGGCACCTGGGTGGCTCAGTCAATTAAGCATCCGACTTGATTCGGCTCAGGTTCATGAAAGAGAGCCCCATGTTGTAGGGCTTCGCACTCAGCGGGGAGTCTGTTTCTCTCATTCTCTCTCCCTCTACCCCTACCCCCATGCTCTCCCTCTCTCCCTAAAACAAATAAATAAATCTTAAAAAAAAAAATAACAAGAACCAGATGGAAATTCTGGAATTGAAAAGCGCAATAACAGAAAAGCAAAATTCAGTAGAAGGGGCTCAAAAGAACAAAAACCAACAGAGATGAAGGGAATAGACAACTCAACAGTACCAGTTGGAGACTTTGATACCCCACTGTCAATAACGAATAGGACAACTAGGCAGATCAACAAGGAAATAGAAGACTTGAAAAACACTATGAACCAACCAGACCTAACAGACATCTACTGAACATGGGACCTAACTACAATAGAATCTACATTCTCCTCAAGTACAAACAGAACATTCTCAAAGACCACATGCTAAGCCATAAAACAAACTTCAATAGATTTAAAAGGAGAGAAATAATACCAGTATATTCTCCAACCACATGGTGTGAAATTAGAAATCAAGAACAGGAGAATCTGGGTGGCTCAGTCGGTTAAATGTCCAACCCAGCTCAGGTCTTGATCTCAGGGTTGTGAGTTCAAGCCCCACATTGGGCTCCAAGCTGGGTATGGAGCCTACTTAAAAGAAAAGAAAAGAAAAATCAAGAACATTAAAATAATAAAATAAAATAAAAATAAAATAAAATATGAAAACTTAACAAATATATGGGAAGTAAATAACATACTCTCAAACAACCAATAGGTCAAAGAGAAAATACTTTGAGATGGATGAAAATGAAGGTGTAACATACAAATCTTATGAGACATAACTAAAACAGTTCTTAAAGGAAAATTCATAGCTAATTAATAAAGAAGAAAGATAACCTAACATTCCACCTTAAGACACTGGAAAAAATAGAGCAAACTAGACATAAAACAAGCAGAAGGAAGGACATAATAAAGACTAGTGTGAAAACCAATGAAATGGAGAAAAAACAAGAGAGAAAATCACTGAAACCAAAAGCTGGTTCTTGGAAAAGATCAACAAAATTTGCTAAACTAAACTGACCAAGAAAAAAGAAGACCCAAATAACTAGAATCAGAAATGAAAAAATAAAAAGGACTATAAAGAAATACTATGAACAACTGCATGACAACAAATTTGATAACTTATATGAAATAAACAAAACTACCAAAATGGACTTAAAAATAAGACAATTTCAGAATCAAAAAGCTGTACACAACGAAAAGCCTAGGCAGCTTCACAAGATGAGGTCTACCAAACATTTAAATAAGAATTAATACCAATTCTTCACAAACTCTTCCCAAAAAATCAACCAACAAAAAACCCAGAAGAAGGAGGAACAGTTCTTAACTCATTTTATGAGGCCAGTAGTACTCTGGAACCAAAACCAGACAAAGACATCACAAGAAAATTATAGACCTGTATTTTTTATGAATATGGGTGCAAAAATTCCCAATAATTACTAGCAAACTAAATCCATCAACATATGAAAAGAATTATATGCCATGATCAAGTGGGTTTTATCCTAGGAATGTAAGGCTAGTTTCACAGCCAAAAATCAATGTCACCATTATCAACAGAATAAAGAACAAGGCAGTTCCTCAAATGATTAAATATAGTTAGCATATGACCTGGCAATTCCACTCATAGGTACATAACCAAGAGAAATTAAAACCTGTATCCAAAATGTTCACAGCAGTATTCATAGTAGCCAAAAGGTGGAAATAACCCAAATGTTCATGTACTGACAAATGTGGTATATCAAAAAAAGGAATGAAATTCTGACACATGCTATAACATGGATGAACCTTGAAAACATGCTAAATGAAAGAAACCAGTTACAAAAGATCACTTGTTATATGATTTCATTCTATGAAATGTACATAACAGGGAAATCTATAGAAAGTAGATTGTGATTATCAGGAGTTGGGGAGATGAAGGATAAGGAATGATAACACAAGGGTACTGAGTTTCTTTCAGAGGTGCTGCAAATGTACTAAAACTGACTATGGTAATGGTTGTGCACATCTATGAATATACTAAAAGCCATATCACTGTAACTTTAAGTCAGTGAATTGTACGCTATGTGAACTGTATTTCAATAAAGCTTGTTTTTTAGGCAAGTAGTAAGGATGCATTTTTTTCTATGCAATGCTTTTATTTTTTAAAGATTTTATTTATTATTTATTTGAGAAAGAGAATATGTGTGAGCAGGGGAAGAACAGAGAGAGAGAGGGACAAGCAGACTCCACACTCAGCGTGGAGCCCAATGCAGGGCTTAATCCCACAACCCAGAGATCATGACCTAAGCCGAAACCAAGAGTCAGTTGACTGAGCCATCCAGGCGCCCTATTATGCAATGCTTTTATTATCACTTTCTATGTAATAGAGAGCAACTATTGAGACCATGACTTCTAAAAGCATACAGATAAATACAAATGTATACAGACAAATAAGAATTAACCCCTTCAAAGTAATTTAAAAGAAAAATACTTATTCCAACAATTCTCCCAGTGCATGAAACACCTCTATAATATTCTGCATGCATTTAGAAATGCCATCAGAGTATACTGCACGGCCCTTTGAATATATTCCATAGTAGAGACTCTGGATCTAATATTTTTTGAATAACCAAAATCTATCAAAAGCCAAATCTAGGGGCCCCTGGGTGGCTCAGTCATTAAGTGTCTGCCTTCGGCTCAGGTCGCGGTCCCAGGGTCCTGGGATCGAGCCCCGCATCAGGCTCCCTGCTCAGCGGGAAGCCTGCTTCTCCCTCTCCCACTCCCCCTGCTTGTGTTCCCTCTCTCGCTGTGTCGCTCTCTGTCAAATACATAAATAAAATCTTTAAAAAAAAAAAAAAAAGCCAAATCTGATGAAATACTAGTAGTAACATTTTTTAAATCAAATACAAAGTAATAATTCTCTATCCTGCTACCCTTCTTCACAGCACTTTGCAGTCTGGTAATTATAGTATGTATTTATTCCCTGCCTGGCCACTAGCATACAAGAGCAAAAATTTGTGTTGCCCATGCATGGCTGTATCACCAGGACCTAAAACAGTACCTACTAGAAAGTCAGTAAATATTGATCAACTAAACTCTCCAGAGACTACTTACAAGGGCAACACTACTTTTAAAGAATGTACAGCTTGCCCTATAATTTTATAGTTAAATCATGTATAATTTAGAAATTCTTAAATTTAGCTGATGAGGCACATAAAGATAAGAACTGTACACTCCTACCTTCCAATCAAAACTTGGGGCAATGATGTGAAAAAGAACTGACAAATCCTAAATTTTAGGTGGAAACTACTATGGCAGCATAGTCCTTAATTCAAAGGGACTGGAATTCAAGCACTCTATTTAGTAAGATAAATCTTAAAGAAACCTAGCCACCCTGACAACAACTCTGACACTCAAACTATCTCAGACTACTGAAATGCAGAAATATTTCCATCCATATTTGTAAAAATATTATTTTCTACCAAAATCATACTGCATATTTTTATAATCAAAACATACTTGATTTAAACCTCAAAAGGTCCCTTCCATTTGATGTTTAAGAGGAAACAAATCAATTGAAAAAACTAGTGACAGTGACTTCTTAGCGCAGTAGGCAGGGTGTGAGTCTCATAAAAAACTACTGACAAAAGCATCAGACCTACCGGATCAACAGTAGGCAAAACATCTTTCTTCTCCGGGCCATCAACCTCATCTTCATCTGTGCTGTATTCTTCCATTGTTTCACCACTTACAAAGTGGATGACTCTCCTCGGGACTTTCTTCTTCTTTCCTATGACTCCCAGTTCTACATTTTCAAAGCCTCTTTCACTATTCATCTAATGACAATAATAAGTTAAGATAATGAGTTTCAAGGGAGGTTAATTTTCTTTCATATGGCAAACAAATTATTGGTTGCTTTATCTTAGGGAAAAAAGAAACATAAACCAATCCTTAAATTTTTTTTTTAAATTAAGACATCATACACACACAAGAGTATCAATAACATAAATGTAGAGTTTAATGAATAATAAGGCAAACATCTACATACTCACTGCTGAGGGTAAAAAATAGAATTTAACCAAATAAACTTTTTTGAAGTCAGCAGCTAAGAAATCAAGCACCACACGTCAAAACATAGCAATTCCAATGCTATATAATATGCAAAGACACTCTGGACATCAGTCGTTTTAAAGAATAATGTTATTTACAGATTAATGTGTAATATCAAAGGAAAATCATATAGATGCACATATACGTATATTAGAGACATAAAATAAAATAACGGTTCATGGCAGGGAACTCTCCTAAATCTTTGGATTTAGGCTTAGCTACATGTGGACAAAACAAAACCCATTCGACTTAACTCTGCTTCTCTCCTTTTCTCAAAACAGGAGTTCCAAATTAAAATGCCTTTTAAGGCCAAGCGGCGCCAAAAGTGAGCAAAACTGTATAGGGAAAGGTAGACCCTGTGGAGAAAGCATTCCCAACGAAGACATTTAAACTGAAAAAAATGTTTTAAAGCACTGTGCAATCCAAATAAAACTCATTTGTAGATCAAATCTGGAAAACAAGCCATAAGTGTTCTATCGCTGAGCTTTCAGATTTCTTAGTCAATAACGCATAGGTGACAACAGAGTTTTCCTGACAGTAAAAGGATTTTACAAATTTTAGTACAATAGTCTATGGAATTCTAATTACATCCAAATTTCATTCCTAGGGAAATACTATTTTTACCTCAAATATATACCCATGTTCCCAACTGAAGGTAAATGCATATTGTGGGAGAGGACAAAGAGCTTTTCACTGTTATCCTGCCTCAAGTTTTAACTCCTAACAAAGCCTTTATTTCATCTCCTTACTAGAATACTTCAAAAAGGCACAGTACAACTGTGAAGAAAAACCCAGCAGTGGTTACTCCTAGGGACAGGTACTGAGACAGGTGAGGAGGTACAGGTAAGGGAGTAGTCATGGGGGCCTGTTACTCTTTTTTGTATTTTGTTGTTTGTTTTGTGATGAGACTATGCTCATGTATTACCGATATAATTTTAAAACTAAACCAAACAAAATGATACAGGACTACAGGACTGCAACAATTAAAGTCCCCATTGGCGGGATTCTCTAGGATGGTCCAGAGTTCAAAAATTTTGTCCTCTATAAGGATTCCTATACTTGTGGATATGACCACACAATTTAAAGCCATGGATGTTGTTCAACCAGTAAGAAAGAAAGTTCTCTGAACTGCAGTTGCAGAGATGGGATTATACTGATAAAAATAGTGGACTAGAATTGCCCAGTTATGCAAATATAAGTAACTTCATTTTTGTCGTATTTCCTCTTAATCCTCTAAGTTCCTTCTTAGAAAATATATATGACTCTCTATTCTTCAGCTCCCAAAGGTAAGTTTAGTCATTAGCCAGGATGTGAATCCAGGTATATCCAACCTAAAAGCCACATGCATTGCTCCACGACACGTGAAGACATCACTGACAGCAACTATAACTGCTGTATAGCGAACTGAGATCATGAAAACCTTGACAGCATGGGCTATCTATGTATTAACCTGAAAAAACAAAAGCCACAATTCTCCCTAGCCTGTCTTGAGAGTTCAAACAAATCCCAGCCCTTAACAACGGAAGACCAACCCATTTATAATGTCCATAAACAAAATGGACAACGAACAGTCCACCATGGGGACACCTGGGTGGCTCAGTCGGTTAAGCATCTGCCTTCGGCTCAGGTCATGATCCTGGGGTCCTGGGATGGAGTCTTGCATCAGGCTCCTTGCTCAGTGGGGAGCCTGCTTCTCCCTCTGCCTGCCCACTCCCCTTGCTTGTTCTCCCCGCCCCATCTCTCTGACAAATAAATAAATAGAATCTTTAAAATTAAAAAAAAAAAAAAATGGTCTACCAAGTTCACCTGGTCCCTAGACATGGTGAGCCATTCCTGCTCTATCTCATTTTTCCCCTTGAAATAAGATTTGGTTTATGGTTGTTCTGACTTCAACGTTACCTTCTGAACCATTACTCAGATCTGTGGACCCCTTTACAAGCAAGGGAAAGAGAAGTTGGGTGAGATCTCCAGTCGTCACACTATCTGAATGGATCTAATGCCAAAGCAACGGTTCCAGTCAATGAATAGAGCTGAGACCTTTCAGGGTACATCACCGTGACCTGTTCCACCACCACAGAGCAGAAGCAGCTTCTCACCGCTCGCTCTAGCAATTTCTCATTGGCTCAATTTTTCCTTCCTTAGACAAAGGCAAAGGAGAAGGGCTATCTCTCACTGGCTCAACTACTTTACCTTCCCTAGACAACTTTAATAAATCAAAACATTCCAGCTGGATCATAACAGTATAAACTTAGCTACTATCTCCATTAACTCTCACTCTTGGGTATATTCCTTCCAAAAGATTTTTTTTAAACCTACAAAGGTGAAGGCTGAAATATGATTCATACTTTTACCTTTTTTTTAAAAGATTTTATTTATTTGTCAGAGAGAGAGAGAGCACAAGCAGGGGAAGCAGGAGAGAGAGAAGCAGACTCTCTGCTGAGCAGGGAGCCCAATGTGGGACTCAATCCCAGGACCCTGGGATCACAACCCAAGCCGAAGGCAGACACTTAACTCACTGAACCACCCAGGCATCCCTTGATTCATATTTTTCATTCCAATACCAAAGTTAGTTAAGTTTAAACAAAACTTTGAGTAATATTCTCTATACATAATATATAATTAAAAATGGATTTTATTTGCTCTAATAACATTTCATATAAAGATTTTTATTAAGGAGACCTTTATTTAAGGGCTTTCTTTAAAAATTTTAATATTAATTTTTGATACAGTAAAACCCAAGTTTTAGGTTTATCTTCTTAAACGGGAGTAAGCAAACTTTTTCTTAAAAACAAAGGCCAGATGGTAAATAGTCTAGACTTTGCAGGCCATACAGCTTCTATCACAACTACTAAACTCTGTGAAAGCAGCCATGGACAACACATAATAATCAGGTATAGCTGTGTTCAAATAAAGCTTTATATAATTATAACAGGTGGCTGGTGGGATTGGCCCATAGGCTATACTTCTGTCAACACCTCATCATAAGGAACCAAACTGGCAAGTAAAAATCTGTGAGAGACAATCTATGGCATGTGATTCTGACCTCTACTTAGGGAATAAAAAAGGGGAAACAGAGAAGGGAGGCATTGATGGATAAAAGCAACCAGAAAATTAATTTGTTGAAAAATTTCCAACAATTATAAATGAAAGTTATTCTCTGAATTTTGCAAATGTTTCTTTTTTACAGATAAACAATAAACCTCTTAGTAAGAAAAATTTCACTGTCAATATTACAAATTCCATTTTTTTTTTTTTAAAGATTTTATTTATTTGACAGAGAGAGATACAGTGAGACAGGGAACACAAGCAGCGGGAGTGGGAGAGGGAGAAGCAGGCTTCCCGCCGAGCAGGGAGCCCGATGCGGGGCTCGATCCCAGGACCCTGGGATCATGACCTGAGCCGAAGGCAGACGCTTAACGACTGAGCCACCCAGGCGCCCCTACAAATTCCATTTTAAGAAATTCCAAAGATCTGAAAAAAAGAGGTTCCTAACACCAGAAAATTAATAGATGTATTGTCAATTCATTTTTTATCAAATTTTATGATTAACCACCAGACTGTAAATCTGTTTTATCTAGTCTCCTGGGGCCTGATTTTAATGGCAATCTTCTTTTTATACACTTTCATAGCACCTAGAACTTCTTTAAAACATGTACTACACATCATGGATTTTATTCTGTACCACCTTCCCCAACTAGGTAGCTAGCAACATAGAGGAGTAGGCACAGTGTGTATCCTTCACTGCTATATCCTGTAATCTATAGTGCCTAGTACATCATAAGTTCTTGGTAGCGGAAGTGCTACATAAATGAATGAGTAGTACTGAAATTTGAACTTCTTTAATAATACTGAGCCTCAGATTTTGGTTAAAAGTTTAGTCAGAGAACTTGCCTGATAAAATGTCACAACAGGTACTGTATGGCCTGGTTTAAGATGAAATTCTAAACACAGAGCCAAGCTCCTATTTCTTACTCCATTCCCTACACTGCACTTGGAATTTCTCAGTTCTGACAAACTGATGAAGGGGTCCACAGATCTGAGTAATGGTTCAGAAGGTAACGTTGAAGTCAGAACAACCATAAACCAAATCTTATTTCAAGGGGAAAAATGAGATAGAGCAGGAATGGCTCACCATGTCTAGGGACCAGGTGAACTTCCATCCAAGTCCCCACCTCACTGGCCTCTTTTCTCTTACTATACTCAAAAGCATAGATCTGGGGTTCCCAGAGATGTTTCTGCTTCAGGAATGTGAATGAGAGCAAAAAGGGAAAGTTAGAAAATAGTTTGTATAGTATGAATCCATTTGTGTTTAACACAAAAGAAGAGATTATATATGCACAGGAAATCCCAGAATGATTACAACACAAACTTACTTTTGGTGAATGTGAGATACTGGCCACGGGAGTATTCCTATAACTTTCTACTTTCTGCTCAACGGCCTCCTTTACTATTTAGATATCTATTATTTTTTTCAACCAAAAATATGAAAATAACACACTATCACTAAACCAAAAGGAAAAACCTCTCTTCAAACAATATTTAGCTGGTAAATCAATACTGGTATGTTTACTTTGCTATTAGAGCAATTCCAAGCTTGACGCAGTGGTGAAAACAATTACAGTAACAGAAGGAAAAATCAAATGGAAAATACACCCAGGACCGTGGACTTAGAGGTCCAGTTCATCTGTACCTGTCAGCAACAGGTCTCAACTGAAAATGAATCTAATCAATTAGTGTTGCCACTGAATTCCTTCTTGCTGGTTACTTTCCTCCTTAAGTAGGAGACAAACAAGAAATTCCATATAAACACTAGTATGTGGAAAAGTTTTTGTGCATGCAAACTACATCTTATTTCCCTTAGGAATCTGTCGTTTGGGGGAATGTCTTACTAACATTTTAGTAGTTAGTGTCAAAAACGAAGCTACTAAAAATTAGGCTTCATTTTCACTGAAGGTGGGAAGATTTCTACAGAGGAGCAACTCAGGTTTTTTATGGCCCAAACTGTATACTCCTGAGCTGGTTTCAGTTAAAGCAATTTCTTCATTAGTTTTACTTGGCCAAAGATTCTAAACTATTACTTTAGACTACCAAATCCAAAACAAAACAAGCCTCCAAGCCTTACCTAATTCTCTAAACTTGCGCCATCCAGCACAGTAACCACCAGCCACATGTGGCTAATTGCTCCCATAAAATGAGAATAGTTCAAACCGAGATGTGCAGTAGGTGTAACACACACACAGGATTTCTAAGACTCGTACCAAAAAGAGAAATGTAAAATACCTCATGATTAACTTTCACATTAATTACGTACTGAAGTTTTTTGTTAAATTACATTCAATAAAATATTAATAATATACAATAAAACATGAAAATTTATTTTTATTTTTTTAATATGGCTACTAGAAAACGCACAATTTACAATGTGGCTCCCATTAGGTTTCTGTTGGGCAGCTCCGAGCCTTGGTTACCTCGCGGGTGAAATGGGGATAACGCCCACATCATGCAGAAGTTATTAGGATTAAGTGAAATAAAGCCTGTAAACGCTCAGCACATAGCTGCTATCAGCCTACCAAAGGGCACAAGCCAAGTCAGGCGCTTACACACGCAGAGGCTGAGAAGTGTCTGAAGCCGCCGTCACCTGGCTTCCAGTTACTCTAAGGACAGCCTTGCGGGGACACGCCTTCCTTCTCTCGCTCGCAGACCCCAAGCTGGAGCAGCACCCCCGCAAGCCCCACGGTCTGCGGCGCGGCCAGCGGAGGGGTTGCGGAGGGCCGCCCGGCTGTGGGGAGGCGTCCGCCCTTTCCCCCAAGCCGGCGTCTTTGGGCAGACGTGGGGCCACCGTGAGAAGGAGCCCCGAAACGCATCTCCGGTGGGCGGCCTGCTCGGGGGAAGGCAGGGCAGGCCGAGAGGGCAGCCGGCGGACGAGACAGACACGAGGCGGGGCTCTCCTGGCCCCCGCCTCCGCGCCGCCGCCTCCCTCGGCGGCCGCACTTACCTGCCGAGCCGATTCCCTGAACGTCGCGGCGGGCGCAGCTCCCGAGGCTGCAACTGCTTCTCCTCCTTCCGCACGGCTCGCGGGCTCCGGGTCCATCGTCGTCGCCGCCACAGGGCTGCTGGCGCTAGCAAGATAGAACGTAATGGCCGATCAGCCCATTTCCCTCTCCGCCTCCCCACCCAGGCGCCGACCGAGCCGGCCGTCACCAAGTGGGACTCACCGGCAGCGCCCACCTCGCGCCACGCCCGGCCACGCCACGGCAGGAGGAGCGGGGCTGCCCTGATGGGTGGGACCGGCCTGAGGGGCGGGGCCGGCTGGCGCCTCGCCCCCCAACTCCGGCTCCTCTGACCGCCGCCTGGGAGGCGCAACGACCGGCTCGCGTGGGGCGGAGCGAGGCGAGCAGCCTGCGGCACCGCTTCCGGCCCAGCCCACGTCCGCAGCTCTCGGAGCCGCCGCCTGGCACCGCCGGTGACGTCATGCGTCGTACCTGCACCTGGATCTTGGCTTCGGGATGTGGGCGCAGCCAGCCACCAGCTGCGTTTTGGGCAGTCACTCTCCCAGACCTTGGTTTCTGCACTTACAAAATGAAACAGCCTCGTAGTGTGCTTCAAAGGCTTGTGAAAATGTATTTTAAGATGTAAGGCTCTGCTCCATATTCCATTCCTAACATGGATGACAGTCTAGCCAAAAATACCCTTGAAATAAGAGCCTCAAAAGTAAATTTTGTTTACACTTCTCTGAAATGCTTAAGTATAATTGTAGAAAAAAGTTAAGTGACATCTGAAGGAGGGTAAAGGGTAGCAGCAAGATTCCATTTTGAACAATATGAGGAATATTTTATTATCTATGTCTTTGGGGCGCGTGCGTCCGTGTGTGTGTGTCGGGTCATGCCGGTGGCGCGTGCGCCCGTGTGTGTGTGTGTGTGTGTGTGTGTGTGTCGGGTCATGCCGGTGGCGCGTGCGCCCGTGTGTGTGTGTGTGTGTGTGTGTGTGTGTGTATGTCAGGGGTCATGCCAGACTTTTCCCAGTGTTCACCCAAATTAAAGTCATGAGCAGGGATTACAGCATTACTCACACTCATTGGAGCATTTCCAGGTACATGTTCTTTTATTGTAGTTTTAGTATGAAAGTTTTCATACAAGTTATTGTGAATTGTAGAGGTGAAAAATACATTATTTGGCCACAGGGAGCTTTTTATGAAACTTTAAATTCCATTTGTATGCCAGTCAAAATTCAGAAATACTCTCCAAAGTTATGGCCTGGTACATGTTATTCTACATGACACCAACAGGTCCAACACCCCTGCAACCTTAAGTATTCCTTTCTCTCTTGTACAAAAATTATTTTCTTATTCTCTGCTTAATATTTTTGTACACTTTCTATCCTGAATATAACTATAACCTAAAAAACAAACCAAAAACCTTAAAGACAAAGTTGATTATTTGAAAACCATCGACATTTTAATAATTGGTTGGAAATCATAATCCATATTCTAGTAATAAAATCAAGTTAGCTTGTTGCTAATGTAAACAAGTTTTAGTAATATGATCTGATGCTGCCTGGTGGCCCAAAACAGCAAAAACAAACTGCAATAAATTGAAAAGGAAAATAAAGAGCCAATTGTTCAAGACCTTATGATTTGGCTTTCATAAACAAGAACAGTTCTACATTACTTGTACTCAAAATCCCTTTCCTCTTATTGACATCGACAATATTATTAAAAATTTGTGGAGTGTTTATAAATGCATGATTTTATTTTGCAAATTGACAAACATCAAATTACAATTTTCACTGCTGAAGCAAAACTTGTTTTCAAAGTTTACAAGTATATTTGTTAGTTAACTGAAAATTCAAAATGCAAGTCATATCCCAACATGAACTGTAAGTATTTCCTAAGAAGAGTTACTTTTTTTTTTTTAAAGATTTTATTTATTTATTTGAGAGAGAGAATGAGAGAGAGAGAGCAGGAGAGTGGGGAGGGTCAGAGGGAGAAGCAGACTCCCTGCCGAGCAGGGAGCCCGATGCGGGACTCGATCCTGGGACTCCAGGATCATGACCTGAGCTGAAGGCAGTCGCTTAACCAACTGAGCCACCCAGGCGC
>NC_138377.1:55372971-55423156 GCF_054177405.1 Leptonychotes weddellii
AAGTATTATGATGGTGAAAACTAACAGAAGAAAACCCGAAGCAAAAATAAAATGATTTCCACAAAAACTATATATTCCTCCCTTGTATCAAAGGGAGGGAGGGAAGTAGGAAGGAAAAAAGAAGAAAAGGAGAGGGGAAAAAAGATGAGAAGAGGAAGAAAAATGGCAACACAGGCAAGAAAAATACTTCTTTTTTTTTCCTGTTTGCAAAAAGGAGGGAAACTCTGAGGTCTCAGCAAATAATGTAATCAACTGAGTCAGTTTATATTAAGGCATCTTCTTTACATATTATTGAATCCCATCATGCCTTTCATATTGCCAGCAGCACCCTGTTGAAACTGCCTCATCATTGACTGAAGTCCTGCCATTCCACCTAGAATAAAAATAGAGTAAAATCAGATAATTATTAAGTGGAACTTGAAACATATATTACTCTTGCCAAATAAGTACTTTAACTTCTAAAAAATTTACTGGGATCTGACTATAATTTGGTCATCAGCCTTAAAGAACATACCAATTAAAAATCTGTATTATCACCAGGATCCTTATCTATAAAACAGAAAAAAAATAACCTACCTCATCAAGTTAGAAGGAGTAAATAATATATGAAAAGATCTTAGAACAGTACCTGTCACACAGCAGGGAGTCAATAAATCTAAACAAAAGAATTTTTTCTGGGAAGTCCAAGAGAGTCTTGTTGTAAATAGTAACCAATTCTGGGGAGTGGAAGAGTTGTTTCACAGGACTTACGGGAAGAAAAGAATTCGCCATTCATTAAACATCTATATGCCCAGAGCTGATAAATGCCTTCATATACATTAGCTCACTTAACTGTCACAATTTCCTGATGAGATATTATCTGTGATTTTCAGAAAATTTAAGGAACTCTTCATAGGTCACATAGCAAAAGTATAACTGGGTTTCAAAATCCTTATATAATTTCAAAGTCTCATCATTGAAAATACCCAGATTCCAAACTAGGGCAAAAGATCACTGGAACAAACATTAACAGAAGATGATGAAGTATCTTGCTCAAAAATAGTATCTTGCTCAAAAATCACACAGATGGCAGCAGAAGAGGGAATAAAATCTCAATTATATAGCACTATTACAACCATTCAATGGAATTCAGATGGCCATTTCCTTCAAATCATACATCTTTTGAACAGATGTTCATAATATCACAACAGAAAGCTTTTTTTTTTTTTTTAAAGATTTTATCCAGTCACTTGACAGAGAGAGACTCAGCCAGAGAGGGAACACAAGCAGGGGGAGTGGGAGAGGGAGAAGCAGGCCTCCCACTGAGCAGGGAGCCCGATGTGGGGCTCGATCCCAGGACCCTGGGACCATGACCCGAGCCGAAGGCAGACGCCCAACGACTGAGCCACCCAGGTGCCCCACAACAGAAGGCTTATTAAAACTCAACCTTTATAAATTAAACTGTGTCTTATAAACTGGCAACAACTTTGTATTTACCCATGTGATGAAGAACTCTTGGATCCATCATTTTGGCCATTTGTTGATTCAGTTTTGCCATCTGCGACTGACTCACATTCTTAGACATGTCACCACCTGAAAAAAAAAGGTTTTGAGTCAATGTAGAATGCAATATAATCGGGGTATCATAGAAAGTTTAATGAATTGAGTAAAATTTTTAAAAATCACCCATAACCTTACCACCCTAACACATTATTTCTATTTGTACATATTCCCTTCTAATCTTTATCTCAATTACATACATATTTTTGAGAAAGGACAAGTGAAATTCTATATTAAGGGGCATTTAAGGGATTTTTTAAGGGCTATGATTTTTGTTAATACAAAACTGTAACCAGTGATTATTAATAGTAAGCTGTAACAACAATTGTTTAAAAGTCATATAGGAGAATGCTGAACAAAAACCTGACTTTATAGATAAGGGTTCATAGGGAAAGAGCCTGGGTTGCTGGTAAATTAATATGAAAAAATAAGACTGGGAGAACATGAAGATTTGTATATATCTAAGAAGCTGTTAAAAATAATGAAAAGCTTCAGAGAATGGAAAGACCAATAATGCAATTCCATTTACCAATGAATTTCCACCCACTTAACTGAAACTCCACAGTAAAAAAGGAAGCCAATAAAAGTGATGCATTCTGAGGCAGACCAGATAAGAGCATCCTTTAGAGAAAAGCTGCTGTGGTCTCAAGAGACAGGAAGCAAAACAGATCATCGATGCAACAATAAGTAAGTAGAGTTGCTTCAGGCAAAATTATTTCAAAGGAACATTAACTCTGGTACTTCTCAAAAGCATTATGAAAATGAACTTCAAAGCTGGCTAATCTGAATAAAAAATATGCATTAAGAAATATGAATAAAAGATATGTTTTTAGAAAACATAGGATAAAATCTGTAAAAAATTTTTCATGATTAATACATCTGTGTAAGATGTGAATTCTGTGTCCGTTGGTAAAGTGTCACAAGTATTTGTTTCTGAGGACTTAAAACTTCTAAAAAATATTAAGAGTTTGGTGTGACAAGACTGTGTGCCACATCCACTGCCCATTTCATCTTGATTGTGCCTTTATTGAGCAATCAATGCTTAGATAAATGGATCTACAGTAGTTCTTTCAAGAATAGTCAGCTCTCTCTAAAATAAATAAATACATCTTTTAAAAAAAGGCCTTAAAAAAAGTGGCGCCTGGGTGGCACAACTGGTTATGCATCCAACAGGGTTTCAGCTCAGGTCATGGTCTCAAGGCCATGAAATTGAGCCCCATGTTGGGTACCCCCCCCCCCACTCAGCTCAGTGTGGAGTCTGCTTGAGATTCTCTCTTCCTCTCCCTCTGCCCCTCCCACTTGTGCTCTCCTTCTCTCTCTTTTTTTAAAGATTTTATTTATTTGAGAGAGAGCAAGAGAGAAGGAGAGAGAGAGAAAGCATGAGCAGGGGGAGAGGTGGATGGAGAGGGAGAAGCAAACTCCCTGCTGAGCAGGGAGCCGGATGTGGAGCTTGATCCCAGGGTCCTGGGACCATGACCTGAGCCAAAGGCAGACACTTAACCAACTGAGCCCCTCTCTTTCTCTCTCTAAAATAAATAAATGAATTACAAAAAAAAATAGGGTTATTTGGGAAAGATGTTAAACTGACATGTGTTTAATAATCACTATCTGAAATAGCATGTGATGTGAAGAATTATAACCAGTCTTAAACATGTTTGTCTAACTTTTCTCCCTGTCACAGAAAAGAAAACAGCATAGGGTCGCCTGGGTGGCTCAACTGGTTAAGCCACAGACTCTTGATTTCAGCTCAGGTCGATTTCAGGGTCATGAGATTGAGCCCCACATCAGGCAATCACTTGAGATTCTCTGTTTCCCTCTGCTCCTCCCCCCACTCACATGCTTGCATGCTCCCGTGTTCTCTCAAATAAAGAAAGAAAGAAATAATAAAATCTTAAGAAAAAGAAAATAGCATATAACAAGCAAAGAAAATAAGAAAAGTGTCAAAGACAAAAGGGATAAAAATTATATCAATACTCATCCTTTTTAGAAAGCTATTCAGTAGTATTGCTTCATCTTTGGAGATTATCTAATCAGTATATTTTGAAATAATAAGTTCACTTTAATAGTGTTTATAATACAGAAAAAAATTTTAAGAGAGGGTTAAGACAACTGTGAAAAGTAAACTTATCTTTTTACCTTACACAATACACAGCAAAATAAATTTCAGATGGGATAAAAAGTTAAAAACCTAAAAAATAAACCAGAACAAGTAGAAAATGTAGGTGGGTACTGTGGTATCAGCAAGGGGAAGGCTTTTCTGAGCATAATAGAAATCAAGAAAATGATAATCAGGCGTGGCTACATTAAAAATGAAAGCTTCCATTCACTAAAAAATACAAATAAAAATAAAAGGCAAATGAAAACTGGGTAAAATATTTGCACACATAAACCAAGGATTTTAAAGTGTTACTACAAAGCAACAGGGGGCGGAAAATGAGACAAATGAACAAGGAACCTAAGGGGTAACTCACAAAGGAAATCCAAACTAATAAATGTATGAAGAGATGTTAAACTTGAGTAGTAATCTAAAAAACACCTACTAAAAGAAACATTTGATCATTAAATTGGAAATCTTTTTTTTTTATTTTTTTATTTTTATTTTTTTTAGATTTTATTTATTTATTTGACAGAGAGAGACACAGCGAGAGCAGGAACACAAGCAGGCTTCCTGCCGAGCAGGGAGCCCTATGAGCGGGGCTCGATCCCAGGACCCTGGGATCATGACCTGAGCCGAAGGCAGATGCTTAACAACTGAGCCACCCAGGTGCCCTGGAAATCTTAAATTATTACAAAATTTATTCAGCGAGGACTATGTATCTGATCAAAGCAGACAAAATCTCTGGCTTCCCAGAAGACTGCACAGGAACTGATGTAAGAACTGATACTGATACAGCAGATGAATCAGCCTAAATATCCATTGCACAAAACAAAGATGCAAGCATAACTGGAAGAGTATTCAGTGCTTAAAAGCTGTATTTTGAAGAATATTTGGCAATATAGAAAAATAGTCATGATGTTTCAGAAGAAAGCACTAGTTATATCAAAGCACTAGTTACAGTCCTATTTGCAGTAGGACCCATAGGATTCTCTGGGGAGAAAAGGTAATGGGTGTTTTAAGTTTTTTCCATATACTTTCTTATTCTGTCTAAATTTTCTTTAATATGCATTACATCTTCATAAAAATAAAGTCATTAAGTTTGTTTTTAATTAGTGTTTATTACCTTGAATCTGAAAACAGAGAAATCACAGATCACATTCAAGAAGTACTTACAATAGAACATGAAATTCAGCAATATGTTTCCCAATACTGGCAGTACTCCCTGGCTTTAATTTCAGTTTTTCAACTTCTTACTTTACTTTCACTATGTTAACTAATGAGGAACCTGTTACTTTTCTTACCTTTGAAAAGTCCTTTGATACCTCCCATCTTTTTTACCATCTGTGCAAATTTGGTATATTGTGTCAAAAGTTCTTGAACATCTCTTGTTGACACACCTGATCCTCTTGCTACTCTTTGGATTCTTCCAGGTTGCTTACTAAAAACCTTGGCACCATCAGTACTGTCAAGTTCTGTAGACAAGGATTAATAACTTTCATTTACATACAACTAACATTCATTATCAAAACAGTTATGTACAAATACCATACACACACAAAAATAAAATGGTGAAACCACCACCTGATTTAACAAATGTTATCACCTGCCATGTTTGCATCTGATTTTTAAACATTAAACACATTCAAAAGAACATCTATAATATTTGTAAGCTATAAAAACAATAAAAAAAATACACATGTACTCACCCCACAGTTTAAGTAAAATAGAACTAAGTAAAATAGAACATTCTGAAAACCTTTAAAACCCATGTCCACCTTTTCCATATCTCATATCCAACTGCTCCTCAGAGCATATACTAAGAGTATAAGGTATATTTCAAAAAAGAAAAGTGCTCACTTTAGCTCTAAATAACTATTAACATTTAAATCATAAATTTAGGCATCTAAGCAACAGAAGTAGGTAGGTTCTATCTATCATCAACGGAATAATGGTAATATTTTCCATATAATTACTACTAGTATTTTAATCCTTTCTGTGACAAAAAGAGTGAGTTAATTTCCTCCAGTGTATTTACAACTCTTAGAATATGAGGTGCATTTCTTCTGGCTTTCGCTGTATACAATCTCAGGAATGCAATGGACTTTAGTCAAAATTTCTATTACAACTGCATTCTCTCTACAACATCCCCCAATAAATGGTCATCTAGCCTGTCTTAATATTCCCAGATGGCCCACTATCTAATATCTAAAATATAGTAATCTATGCTATTCTATCATACCTGTAATTATGGAAAATCTTTCTACATATTAAAATAAAATAAATTTGCCTGGCACCTCTTCCTATTTGCATACATGTCTCCTTGCCAGGCACAAAGAATAAGGCTTTCAAATATTTGAGAGCTACCAAGTCTCTGGTGAATCTCCTCTAGGTTACAAATATCCAAATCTTTTGACTGTTCCTCTTATAACATGGTTTAGAACTCCATTTATTTTTTTTAAAGATTTTATTTTCATTTATTTGACAGAGAGAGACAGAGAGAGAGCACAAGCAAGGGGGAGCAGCAGAGGGAGAGGGAGAAGCAGACTCCTCACCGAGCAGGGAGTCCAACGCAGGGCTCGATCCCAGGACCCTAGGATCATGACCTGAGCCGAAGACAGATGCTTAACCGACTAAGCCACCCAGGTGCTTCTAGAACTCCATTTATTATCCTGATTTCCTAATATTTTCTAATTTGTCTACGCCCTCTAAGCATATCATTCAGAAGTGAACTGAAATCCAATACAATGTAAATAAGGAGCACATTATCTCATAATAAACTTACAGTCATTAAAACCTAAATCCATTTCATAAATGCAGCTTTTAAGCCACATCTTCACCATAAAATATTTAGGAAATATGTATTCTAAGACCTAAAGTGGAGTGAAGTGAAAGAAGACAGGCTAATACAGCACATCATGGTAAGCAGTATGACAGAATTAAACAAATGTCAGAAGGGGACATAATTTAAAGAAGAAAGGAAGTCAGGAAAGGCTCCATGTTGATGGTTCTTCTTTAACTGAGTAGTCCTAAAGGACAAATATGAGTTAAGTAAACAAGAGAAAGAAGCAAGGGACATTCTACAAAGCAGAACATGGATGTTTAGAATAAAAACAGTTTTGGGCGCCTGGGTGGCTCAGTTGTTAAGCGTCTGCCTTCAGCTCAGGTCATGGTCCCAGGATCCTGGGATCGAATCCCACATCGAGCTCCCTGCTCGGCGGGAAGCCTGCTTCTCCTTCTCCCACTCGCCCTGCTTGTGTTCCCTCTCTCGCTGTGTCTCTCTCTGTCAAATAAATAAAATATTAAAAAAAAAAAGAATAAAAACAGTTTTGAGTAGAAGAAACCAAGCTTGATAAGAGCTGAGATTTAAGAAGTTGCAAAAGTGGGCGCCTGGGTGGCTCAGTCGTTAAGCGTCTGCCTTCGGCTCAGGTCATGATCCCAGGGTCCTGGGATCGAGTCCCACATCGGGCTCCCTGCTCAGCGGGAGGCCTGCTTCTCCCTCTCCCACTCCCCCTGCTTGTGTTCCTGTTCTCGCTGTCTCTCTCTGTCATATAAATAAATAAAATCTTGGAAAAAAAAAAAAAAAAAGAAGTTGCAAAAGTAGGTAAGGACAAGATTATAACAGAATTTGTATGCCAGGCTTAGGAGTTTGAAATTCATCATGACAACAAGAAAGAGCCATTGAAAGAGCCTGACCCCAGAATTTTTTTTTAAAGATTTTATTTATTTATTTATTTGAGAGAGAGACAGAGTGCACACGAGCTCCCGAGCAGGAGGAGGGGCAGAGGGAAAGAGGGAGAGAGGGAATCTCAAGCAGGCTCCACACCCAGCACAGAGCCGGACATGGGGCTCGATCTCATGACCCCGAGATCATGACCTGAGCCGAAACCAAGAGTCAGATGCTCAACCAAGTGAGCTACCCCTGGTCCCAAAATTTTTTATGTTTAGAAAGACCATTCTTGTGGCAGTAAGGAAGACAAATTAGAAAGAGAAGTGAAAAAGTTGAAAGGGAAATGTTAGGAAGCTACTGTATAACAATCTAGGTAAGAAATAATGAGTGTGTGAACTAATGTAGGGGACTCAGAGACAAAGGGAAGAGGGAAGATATGAGAATTATTTAGCAAGTGGAACTCACTAAACCTAAGGTAATGTTAAGGTTCCTATATTCCACTAGAAGTGGTAAAAAACTAATAGAAATAAACTGCGATAAGTTTAAATGTATATGCGTATTGTAATACCACACAGTTCAATATGTATGCATATTGTAATACCTAAAGCAACCATTAAGAAAATTATTTTTTAAAATACACTCAGAAAAATTATAGGTACTAAATAACCTATAAATAATAATTATTCTATAATAATTATAGAATACTAAATAACATTCAAGTAACTCAGGAAAGTAGAAAAGAAAAATCAGAACAAAAATCGCAGGGAACAAACAGAACAAAAAATAAAATGGCAGAACTAAATCCTAATATATCAATAATATATCCGCTAAAAGAGAGTATATGAGAATGTGTTAACAGAAAAAAAATAACCCAATTACATGCTGTTGACATAAAACTCACTTTGAATATAATGATATAGGCAGGTTAAAAGTAAAAAGATAGAAAAAGATAAACAATGCAAACAACTGATTAAAAGAAAGCTATATTAATATTAGACAAAACAGACCAGGGACAAAGGAGGACATTACATACATAATGACAAAAAGGTCAATTCACCAAGAAGACCTAACAATCCTAAATGTGTACTGTACCCAACAAAAGAGCTTACCTGACATGAAACTTACAGAACTAAGAGGAGAAAAGTTAGGTACTTCAATACCTTCATCTCCATAATCAACAGAACCACTAGACAGAAAATCAGCAAGGATATAAATCTAGGTTGACCCCAGTTTCTAGCTTGGGTGACTGAGTAGATAGATCTCTATCAGACAGATGGAAGTGTCACTCACCAAGGGAGAAAACTACATTTTGGATCCGTGCCTCAGAAAACTTTCAAACCTGTAAATAGAGATGTCTGCCCACCATTTAGTGAGCATCTAGAAAAGAGGTGGTCCAGCTCTTGAGCCAGAAAGCCTGAGTTTGACGCCCAGTCTCTCCATTCTGTAGCTAGCATCCTTGGGCAAATTACTCAACTTTCCTGTATCTCAGTTTCCTAATCTGCAAAAGCCAGATAATAATGGCTTTTAACCCCAGAACTGTCCCTTGAGAGTTACTATGATGATTAGATGGGTTAATATATGTAAAGCACTCAGGACAGAGTAAATACTCTAGATATGGCTGCAATTATTAATTCTACATACAAAACTTTTTGTGGTGTTGAAGATACAAAGATGAGAAAGACACAATCTTACTTGGGTTACTATGAAAGCCTAGAGCTCAGGAAAGAGGTAGAGACTACAAAAAATAATCGGTCAAGCAGTAGAGAAAGCACAGAAGTGGATGAATTATTCAAAGAAAATGAGCAGAATGAGAAGAAACATTGGCTGAGGACAGAACCTGTAGTATATAGTCACTTTAGGGGCAGGGTGAAAAAGTGACTGAGTTAACAAGAAAGGTAAGGGTAAAATTGGGGAGATGGTATAACAGAAGCCAAGAAAAAAAGGTGATTAACAACAGCCAATGTTGTAAAGGTCAAGAAAAAGACTGAAAAAAATTCACTGGAACAGCGCAGTACGTTACTGGAAATCTTTGTATGGTCTATTTCCACATAGTGGTGGGGACAGAAGTCAGATTTCAGTAGTTTGAGAAAAATACCAACTGTTCTTTCAAGAAGTTTGACTGAAAAGAGAAAAAAAGAGTAAAAAAGCATGAGGGAGAAGTACAGCCCAGAAAATGTGAAATTAAGAATGTTTATATGCTGATGGGGAAGAAAAGTCAGTAGGTAAGAAGAGACTGGAGATACAGGAAAGTATTTTATTGAGGGTATATCTTCCCTCTTCTTCTGCTTACCCCTCCCCCACTTGTGCACGCACACGCTCTCTCTCCCCCCACCAAAAAGAGACTGAAACCTTGAGAGTTTCAGTGCAAAATAAGTTTGTAAACATTGCTTAAACTATCTCTCTTACAGGTTTCCAAATCATGTTAGCATATGAGAGTTCTGAGGAAACTTGTAATAAATAAACTTAATAGTTTTTTAACCCAGAATTCCCCCAAATTTATTTGACTACAGAACTCTCAAGTGATTTCTATCATCATCATGAAGAACAAGTGTTCTCTGGAGAATACTGGAGAGTGTTTGGAGAAACACTGTACTAGACATTTCTCTCTGTGATGAAGTCAAACCAGTAGTCATAACCCTTTGAGTAAGAGCTTTCCAACAGCTACAAATCTACCTAACTATAATCTTCCATTCTAAATTTTTTGCCCATCTTGTCCACAAGAACACAGTGAAACTATCCACTTGCAAATATTCAGAACATTGTCCTCTAGATCAAGTAATCTGCCATCTTACCTTGGTCATTCATACTATCCATTATCGTCATTAATTTCTTTAGCCTTGCCATTGACTCCTGTTCATTTCCTTTGCTCATAAAGTCTGTTCCAAAACCAGGGATCATCCCCTAAAACAAATATATTTAAACATAAAATCAACAATAGCTTGAGATTAAATTGTTCAGAATGTTCACATTTAACTACTGGCTTTAATTTTGAAACAAAGTTTTTAAAATTTTTTTTACCCAAATAGCAAAAATAATGAAAGCAAATGCATCTATTCTTAAAAATTTTAATGAAAAACAGAAGATAGGAAAAAAACTTTTTAGGATAACTAACCAAGATCTGACTGAAGGGGCCCATTTTCATGATATTTTGAAATTGTTCATACATGTCTCGCAATGTAAACTGACCTGAAATACAATATAAATGGTTCAGATACATTAGAGAATGTACATTTCCATTCAGTAAAATTAATCTTTTTCTTAGTCATGGGTTCATCTTGAAGCACACTCGCAAAACATCTAATCAATAAACATTCCTGAGCAGTTACTATGGGCAAGATCATAGGATGAATGCAGTGGAGAATATAGAGATACATAGACAGATTCTATCCTAGAGAAGCTTACATTCTCTCAGAGAAGATGGACAAAAACAAATATACAAAAAACTTGAAAACAAGGCAGACAAACTCTACCCACTAGGATGACTAAAAAGCTTGACAACACCAAAAGTTAAAGAAGACGTGGAGCAAGCAGAACTCTCATACATTGCTGGTGAGAATGAAAAATGGCAAAAACACTTTAGAAGATTATTTGGCATTTCCTAAACAACTTGGCTGTCCACGGGCATGAAAACAATAGACTATGGATGAAATACTACTCAGCAATAAAAGAACAAGCTACAGGTACATGCAACTAGATGGACGAATGTCAAAAATTTATGCTGAATCAAAGAAAGTAGGTAGGGGGGAGGACGTAACTCTAGGATTTCTACAATATGATGTACTTACTGGGAAGGAGAATGAGCAAACTTTCTAGTTAATGGGAATGTTGTTTCCTGATGGATATGGGTTATTGTGCATTTGTCAAAATTGATGGAATTATCAAGCATCTCGTTATATGTAAATTAACTTCAATTAACAACAACAATAACCCAGAGTATTTTCTATTTATGTCCTAAAGATATAACTGGAAAAGGTATTTGGGTTTAGCCATTCTGAATTTTAGTGGCAGTACAATATTTTATTTTTTTTATTTTTTAAAGATTTTATTTATTTATTTTGAGAGAGACAGCGAGAGAGGGAACACAAGCAGGGGGAGTAGGAGAAGGAGAAGCAGGCTTCCCGCAGAGCAGGGAGCACGATGCAGGGCTCGATCCCAGGACCCTGGGATCACGACCTGAGCCGAAGGCAGATGCTTAATGACTGAGCCACCCAGGTGCCCCTTAAGTGGCAGTACAATATTTTAAAGGAAATGTTAGAGCAGGTAGCTAGAAATGCAAAATTAAACAGTGGTAGAAAAAGTTAAGGCTGAAATACATATTTGGCCATTATACAGAAGTGACCATTGAAGCCATGATAGTATAAGAAACCCACTATCATGGAACCCAAGTGAAGAGTTTGAAAACAAAAGAAAGATAACACATCCAAGGAAAAGAAGAAAGGTTACTACTTTTGCCCTTGGTGACCTCAGAAATGAGTAGAATGCTAAGAGCAGAAGCAAAATGCAGACATAAGGAGAGACCTAAGAGTCAAAAAGTAGACCTACTAGGGATACAGTTTAATGTGGTGGTGGAAGCAGTGGTAGGGCTGTTCAGTATAGATGAAGGTGGGGAAAAGAACCCACAATGAGGGATAGAATCATTCATTCAACAAATATTTATTAAAGATCTACTAAGTGCCACAAATTGTGCTAGGTACTGTAAACGTAAAAGGTGAGGAAGACAGCTATGAAACCTACCTACACCTTCAGCAGGGAAGACAGATATCTAATAACTGTGATAAATCATACAAAAATTACAGGGTGCAATGGAAACATAAAGCAGAGAGTTCTAACTCAGTCCAGGGATCAGGTAAAATGTCCCTAAAGGAGGAGAGACTGAAGTATGAGTAGGAGTTAGCCAGTATGGCTGGGGAGAGGAGGGTGGAAGTAGGAAGAAGAGAGGACACCTGTCTAACGGGCAAAGGCACAGAGGTGACAGACAGCAATGTACATTTGAGAAGCTGAGTAAAATTCAGCATGACTGGCACATGGAACGTTAAGAACAGCATCAAAAATGATATGGAAAATATGGGCCAGATGGTAGTCATTTTTTTTTCTTTAAGACTTTAATCTCTACACCCAACATGGGCCTTAACTCACAACTCTGAGATCAGGAGTCGAATGCTCCTCCGACTGAGCCAGCCAGGCACCCCCAATGGTAGAGTCTTTTAAAAACACTGTAAGGGCAATGGGAAGCCACTGAAAGATTTTAAGGCAGTAATTGGATCAGACTTGCATTTTTCAAAGATCATTTGGCTACAGTATAAAAAATAGATCCAAGGGGAAGAGTCCAAGAAACAGGAAGATTGTTAAAATTAGAATAAACAATCTAGGCAAGAGATAAACTTGCATAATTGCAGGAGCTGAAGAAAAGGGAATGGAATGAAGATATTTAGGAGGGAGAATTACTAGGACAAGCTGACTGATGGGAAAAGGAAAGGGCAGAGCGAGGAAGAAATAAGAGAGTCCGTGACAACACCCAAGTTTCTGCCTCTGGCAATAAGACTAATTAGCATTCACTGATGATAACAATAAGGTGAGACATTAGGATGGGAAGATACGGATATGCTGAATTTGAAGTGTTGATGGACCATCCAAGAATGGTCTAGTAAGCCTATCAGTCTGAAGCTCCAGAGAAAAGAGGGCCTAGCATTGATCCCTGAAGAACATCAACATTTAAGAGAGGGATAAAGGCTTTGGTAACTGACAAGATAAGTGAGAAAAAGCAAAGAGGCAGGATAGTATGTGACCATGGAAACTGACAGTAAGATCATTTGGAGAAAACCGGAAATGGTCAATAATAATATATGTTGAAAGCTTCTGATTTTATACACATCAACTGATTTAATCTTCACAACTCTATGAAGATTTAGTATTACCTATTTTTTACAGATAAGGAAATTAAGGCTAAGTAATTCGAAAAAGTTACACAGCTAAAAATAGATCAGATATAAATTCAGATATGATAGATTTAAGAACCTGAGCTCTTATTCACAACATATATCTCTACAGGAGTGGTCTTTTTAATGTGGTATAAAAAAATGTGTGCTTAATCTTTCTTCTAAATTTCTATATATATAATATATACACACACATATAATTTATAAGTAAACAGATTAGAGTGTTCCAACTTACATTTAACCTGTTCTACTTCAAGAAACCCAATGAAAACCTCAATTTTAACCTTAAGGCAATTTGATTACAAGGAAGAAAACAAAAACACTCAATTCTACAACTGTTCACATATCTGAGATTTAAAATGATCTGCGCATAAATCATGTAGGAAATAAACATTTGACGAATTGAACTTTAATAATAGATTTATCATTTCAAACAAATTAACAGTAGCTTTATCAAAAAGAAATCATGGGAAGACATCTGAAAGCAAATGCTTTTGCTTCTCATATACCATGTTTCAACTTCTCTATAAGTGCTTCATTGTCATCCAACTTCAACTCATTGACTTTATCTATCAGTCCTTCAATGTCGCCCATGCCTACAAGACCCCAAAAAAAAGAAAAATTAACAATAGTATATGCTGCTTTACATTATACAAAATACATGCACAGAGATAATACTCCTGTGGGATCGCAGGTAAGATATTCCTACTATACTTTTCAGGTGAGAAAACCGAAACTCGAGATGTTAAGTGACAAAGCAGGGACTCCAGCCCAGGGTTTTATTCCCAATTCCATGCTCTCTAACTCTATTACCTGGTACAAAAAGTTTTACTGCCATTCCCCCTGCTATTACCACAACTACATATTTTTGTATTGTGCTCTAAAACTTTTCCGAAGAACTTTCCATCTAATAGCTCATTCCACCACTCTAACCACAAGAAGCAGAAAAACCATCATCCTTACTTTTTACAGGTGAGGAAGATAAATCATAAAAGGTAATGATTTTCCTGAACTAGTCAATGAGAGGGCGAGATTAAAGTCCTAATCTGTTTTAAATATCCATGCTATTTTCTTGGAGATTTTTCTATATCCCCACCACTGCACATACCAAGAAGCTTGCTGATGAAAGGCTGTGTTTTGAAAGGTTCAAAGTCATCTATGTGTTCCCCTGTACCAATGAAAATAATTGGACTTTTTGTGGCGGCAACTCTGCAAAGAAAAAGGTAACACGAAATAATCTCAAAAAGGCAAACAAATTTCAAAGCAGATTTCAAAGTAATTAGACAAAGGTACACAGTTCCAAGTTTCTTTTCATTTGTTAAAACAGAACTATTATCAGAAAGACTCCGGGCGCCTGGGTGGCTCAGTTGATTAAGCGACTGCCTTCGGCTCAGGTCATGATCCTGGAGTCCCTGGATCGAGTCCCGCATCGGGCTCCCTGCTCGGCGGGGAGCCTGCTTCTGCCTCTGACCCTCCCCCCTCTCATGTGCTCTCTCTCATTCTCTCTCTCTCAAATAAATAAATAAAATCTTAAAAAAAAAAAAGAAAGACTCCAAAATTCTGTTTCTATTTAAACTTCTTTTATAGACCATATTAAGTCCAATACTGGAATCTATCTTTTTTTTTTTTAAACTGGAGTATATACTGGAATATATTTTCAATGATCAATAAGAAAGCCATAAATACACAGACACAGACAGACAGACAGACACACACACACACACACACACACCATATAAGACCAAGACATAGGACAATAGCATCAATGACACTTACGCACTGAGCGCACCACCTCCTTTTGCGTGGCCATCAAGTTTTGTCACTATGACGGAGGCTACATCTACTTTATCTTTAAAAGCCTTTGCCTGGGCTTCACAAGCCTGCCCAATGGAGGCATCCATCACATAAACAATGTTATCGGGTTGCTGGAAAATTTAAGTAAGAAATAAACATATTTTTACTGCTCTTAAGCAAATTTCCTCATTAGAAGCTATAGAAAAATATTTATTATAAGTAATTATTCATAAAATCAATAAATATTTATTGAGGGAGTACTATGTATTAGGCACCATTTAGGTCCTGAGACAAAGAGATAAACAAGAAAATCCTTGTCCTAGTGAGACTTATATTCTAGTCAGAAGAGACAGATAATAAATGGGCAAGTAAACATTTCAGATGTACAATTAAAATGGGATAGAGAATATCAGTTTTGAGGTGTGGGAGACTTCTTTAGGTAGGGCGGCCACATGAGGTCTTTCCAGAGATAACATTTGAGATGAAGCCTGAAAAAAGAGGAAAAAAGTTATCCAAAGGTCTGGAGGAATCACATTCCAGGCAAAGGGAATACTAAAAGTAAGTAAGAGGAAAAAAGTTGAAGAGTGTGCACTAAAACCAAAATGAGTAAAACAGTTCAGGTTATTTCCCTTAGTTCTGCTCAACTAGGTCAAAATAATGTCATGGCGAAAAAGAAACTTACTAGCATTAACCATTAGCTAAAGAATTACTGCCAACTCCTCAATGGCAAAACATGGGCTCATGGGCAAAATACATTCTACAGATTATCTAGAAAGTGCTTCTTTTCTCTAAATTATTTCCATCACAATTTTAAAGAGACCAAATGATCATTAATATTTTTAAATGCTTCATTTTGAAAATCCTTCAAAATTCGTCTAAAGTAAATGTCCCAATTTAATTTAAATAATTTACAGAAAGAAAATTCAGTAGAGGGGCGCCTGGGTGGCTCAGTCGGTTAAGTGTCTGCCTTCAGCTCAGGTCATTATCCCAGGGTCCTGGGACTGGGCCTGAGTCAGGCTCCCTGCTCAGCTGGGAGTCTGCTTCTCCCTCTCCTTCTGCCCCTCCCCCTGCTCCTTCTCTCTCTCTCTCTCTCTCTCTCATTTCCTCTCTCTCTCTCAAATAAATAAATAAATAAAGCCTTAAAAAAAAAAGACTGTCCTAGTAACAGAGGCTGAATAAAGCATTTTTTTAAAGAAATCAATAGATATTAAAAGTTAATTCTAAATTTTTCTTTTTTTTTCTTATATATACAATAAGATGATTGAGAAAGGAAAATTTTTTTGATACTTAACTCATGAAAATTTCATATCTAGTGTAGAGAAGATTAAGTCCTTACCATACAGATATACAGACTGAAAATAGAAATAAATTACTTGGAATCTACCATACAGACAAAAAATAATTTATATGGATCTTAAACTCAATCAGGCATTGTAATTAAATTAACCAAAATCCTTACAATGTTGTTAAATTGAAAGTTACTTACTATAGCATTAGCAACTTGAAGCATTTCTTCAAACAAAGAGTCTTCCTGTTTATGGCGGCCACTTGTATCAACAATAATAATTTCAAAATTTTCATTTTTGAATTTCTCCACTCCTTCAGAGGCAATGATAACAGGATCCATTTCTGTATAGCTATTTAACAAGGACAAATGATTTAATAACAACTGCAGAACAAAACTTTCAAATACTAATTTGCAATTGTTAGTGTACCTTTATTCAGAAAAAGTCATAATGATCACAATTTCAATTTAGAAGAAAAAATCTAATATTAAAAACAGCAAACAAAACGATAAAAATTAAAAATAAAGATAGCAAACCACTTCCAGAGCAGCATAAAGCAATATCCAGTTTTCCAATTACAAAATTCTATGTGATTCTGCTGCATGTCTTATCTTGAATGAATTGTATTTCCCTCAAATACTTTTTATATTTTCTTTACTAAGTGAATGTTTCACACATGCTTTCCTGTTTAACACCCTTTTGCAAGCATTTTATAAAACCATTAAATATTCTTGTAAAACATGACTTTTAGGCTGTATAACATTCCATCATATGGTTATACTATCATTTATTAAAGAAATGCCCTACTGTTGGTCATTTGAAGTATTTCCAATTTCTTAGTATTAAAAATATAGTCAATATAAAGAGTTCATAATGTTGTTTCTTTGAAATTGTTATGACATACTCCTACAGCTTGAATTTGGATCAAATGATCTGATAATTTAGGCTTTTGGTTTCTTTTTTGTTGATTTTGATGGGAGTTCCCTGGGACTCCAGGATTTGGATGTCTGTTTCCTTCCCCAGATTAGGAAAGTTTTCAGCTTTTATTTCCTCAAATAAATTTTCTGCCCCCTTTTCTCTCTCTTCTTCTGGGACTCCTACAATATGAATGTTATTACATTTAATGGGTAAGCTTTTGGTTTCTAAAAGGAAAATGTCTTCCATAAAAGTTTAATTTCATTCCTAATTTAACCACATTTTCACAATCCTCAAAAATCTTTTAACTTGAAAATCAAGAAATGAGATCGTATTTTAATCTGCACTGTTTTCAGAAGTGGCAACTTTTTTTTTTTAAGATTTTATTTATTTATTTGACAGAGAGAGACACAGCGAGAGAGGGAACACAAGCAGGGGGAGTGGGAGAGGGAGAAGCAGGCTTCCTGCAGAGCAAGGAGCCCAAAGCGGGGCTCGATCTCAGCACCCTGGGATCATGACCTGAGCCAAAGGCAGGCTTAACGACTTAGCCACCTTAACAACTGAGCCACCTAGGTGCCCCAGAAGTGGCAACTTTTTATACAGATCAATGCTGTCAAATGAAAAGACGTATGTTAAAAAAAGTTTTCCCCCTAAATTAACAATAATAATCAGATAGGAAGGCATTTAATAAGAAAATGTGTGAGATTTAAATGAAGAAAATTACTATATTTAAGGACATAAATTTTAAAGCAAATATGACATAAAAGTTCTCAAACTGAACAATACAAATATAGTAAAGGTGTCAGTTCTCCACTAAGTTAATTGGTTTCAATGTAGTTCTAACCAAAATTTAAGGAGATTTTGGAACTTAATAAGGAATTTTAAAATTTAATCTAGGAAAATAAGCAAGTGAGAATAGGCAAGAGAATGTTGGTAAAAAAGAGATTACCATTACCAGATATTTTTAAATATGCTAAAAAACAATTAAAATTTATAAATGTACAAAGAAATATGATCATATACAAGTATACAATGGAATTGCAATGATGTCATAAAAAAGAATTACCTTAAACAGTATATGGTCTGTTCCAGAATTATTATAATCCCATTTTTTTATAAATGTGTTACTGAAGTACAATACATTTATATAGAAAAGTTGCACAAATTGTAAACTCAGTGGATTTTCACAAAGCAAACACACCCAGATCAAGAAACAACATAACCAGCACCACACTCCCTCCCAAGAGTAACCACAATCTTTTCATAAGATCCCATTTGTAATCAACTCTATAGTGGTCTACTGATATACAGTAAGATGCACTATTTTAAGTGTTCATTTTGATGAGTTCTGACAAATTTACATATAACCATTATCACAGCAAAGTACAAAGCACTGTAGACTCCATTTCAATTTAAAATTATCTATCTATATCTGTGTTTTCGTTTGTACTGACACTGAAAAAAAGCACAGGTGGACGTGCTAAAAACTGGGAAGTGAAACCGTTTAGTGCTTTCACTTCTTTAAAAATTTTAAGCAATACAGATTAAAAAAAAGAAAAAAAGAACAAATGATAATATAACAAATGGTCCTGTATATACCATCCCCTAAAATAGATGCTAATATGTAAATTTAAAGCAGAGATACAGTTCAAATTCTTCCTCAGTCCCACTCCCTTCAGTCCTCCCAGAGGAAACAATGATCACTAATACTTTACTCCATACATGTATATGTTTCTTAAATTTACATGAGCAAGGAGAAATTATTTAATAAATGGTATTGAGAATACTGTTTTAAAATGCTCTGGCTTTGGCCAATAGTTAATTATCAGCTAAATTATTTACAAATTTTGAACCCTAGGGATACAACTGTTTATTATCACTTGATATTTTCTTATCCCTTGATTTTTAAATATATATTAGAAACAGTTCTTATCCTAAAAATAAAATTCCTAACATTATTCTTTAATCTACCTATTAGAAATCATAAAAAAACTAAAAGAAAAAAATTTTAAATAAAGAATATAGGGTAAGCCAAAGTTCATTAGCATTTCTGGCCAGCCAAAAAGTAGAAGGCAATGACTAACAAAATGATATCATTCATTAAATTACCTCAAATTTTTGCTTCTTTTAACTTCCTTTCTAAGAAACCAATTATATTAACAATGTTAAGAAAAATGCTATCCCCTGAAAAAGTCCTAAATTCAATCTAGACTTGACTCTTTTCATTAATCATTCTAACATGTATAAACTCCTAATTGAACTACTATATCAAATGAAAGACCACAATGATGAGAATCTCTATCTGAGATAATTATAAACTATACACTATTTTTGGATGATCAAACACAAACTTTTTAAAATTATGTACTGAAGAAACAGACAGTATGGAATTCACCAGTGTGTTTAATCAAGGAATGCTTCAGATAGGTCTTAAAAGAAACAATAGGAATAGGGAAGTAAGTGAGAAAGCATACAAGGCAGGATGATAAGTACAGGCAGATTATAAACTAAACAATGTCTACTCTGATCTATCAGACTGGATCAGAAGAGTCATGTTATAATAATAAAAGATAACAATTTATTAATTATACCCCCCACTTTGTTCCAGGAAGATTTAAACTTCTAAGTAAATATTAAAACGTGACCAGGTAGCATAAAATAAAAACTCAGACAAGATGAGACACATGAGGGAGTTATCAAAATAAAAACCAGAAACCTACCTTCCATAGAATGGAATTCTTGCTTTGGTAGCATTCTGTTTTAGTTGGTCAAAAGCTCCTGTAAGACAAAGAGTTAATGAGTCCTCAAACTTGAAAATAAAAATTACAGAGAATGGTTTTCAAATTTCAACACATTACCTGCTCTGAATGTGTCTGCACATATCAAACAGGTCTTCCAACCTTTCCTCTGGTAATAATATGCTAACTGGGAAAAGAACATTTAAAAAATACAGTATCAATAACTACAAATTATTATACACATAATTTTTTTTCTGTTTACCCTTGTTATTTAAAGATTAAAGTAAAACTGCTCATATTCTCCTGAAAGTAGTATTATTACATTGTTTTAAGTTTTTGTGTGAATTCCAGTTAGTTAACAAATAGTATTACACTAGCTCCAGGGGTACAATATAGTGATTCAACACTTCCATACGTCACCTGGTGCTCATCACAGCAAGTGCCCGCCTTAATCCCTAACACCTATTTAACCCCTCCCCCACCCACCTCCCCTCTGGTAACCATCAGAGTTTGTTCTCTATAATTAAGAGTCTGTTTCTTGGTTTGTGTCTCTCTCCCCCCACAACTTTGTTCATTTTGTTTCTTAAATTCCACATATGAGTGAAATCATATGGGTGTTTGTCTTCCTCTGACTAATTTCACTTAGCATAATATTCCATCCATGTCGGAGCAAATGGCAAAATTTCATTCTTTTTATGGCTGAATAATATTCCATTGTGTGTCTATGGTGTCACACACAGGCAGAGCCTGACACGGGGCTCAATCTCATAACCCTGAGATCATGCCCTGAGCGGAAATCCAGAGTCAGGCACTCAACCGATTGAGCCACCCAGGTGCCCCTATTATTACATTTTGAATACAGCAAATTTGCTAAAGAGTTTAAATTCTAACTGCCATCCAGTAACATTCAAAGGATATAAAATGATCAAGCAAAACATGATCATAGTGAAAAATGTTACTACTATTAATGTTAAGTAAAAACAGTAACATAGCCCTCTAAGAAATAATCCTTTTCTCTTTTTTTTCTAGATTATAACATAATTGAGGCTTGTGATACAAAATCTGGTAACAAACTTGAGGCACCCAATTCTGGAGAAAGCAATGAATTAAAAATTAGTAGAAGGATATGTAAAATGAAGATCTAGATTATGTTGGGTGGGACACTGTTAAAAGGGAGCCTTGAATCCTCGAAGATAAGGTAAACTTTCCATGTTCTCTTCTCCAAAAATCATATCCTCACTTCCTTAAAGGATAGGACAGTCTCTTTGGTAAAAGAAATAGCATAGTTATATAAAAGTCTACCATTCTTACAAAGAGCAACCACAAGGGAGACTCTGGGATTCTTTCTTATCGTACAAAAAGCTATTACAAAAACATAATAGATATATTGAGTAACACAAAATTGTAAAGCAACAATACTAGCCTGGCTTTAACATAAAACTTGATTTATACAAACATATCTTCTCCAGGGCTTTTTTTTTTAAGACTAAGTATAATTTACCTTTTTTATTTTTTTATTTATTTGAGAGAGCATGAGAGGGCGAAGGGTCAGAGGGAGAAGCAGACTCCCCACTGAGCAAGGAGCCCTATGCGGGACTCGTTCTTGGGACTACAGGATCATGACCTGAGCCGAAGGCAGTCGCTTAACCAACTGAGCCACCCAGGTGCCCCATGTATAATTTACCTTTGAACATGTTGTTGTTTTACCACTCCCTTGCAATCCAACAAACATGATCACATTCTGTTTTCCTTTAGTGGGTGTCCATGCTTTAACTCCAGGATCTACAAGCTAGGTACCAAAAATAAAATAAAAATAAAATCAGGTTAACATATGCTTACACCCAAAACCCCTCTCTCCACAACTTCTAAATTGTAAAAATAATTTAAAGACATTTTAGTATAAAAGGCAACAATAATCCTACCATTCTAATACACATTTACTATTTCCCTTAGTACACACATAGTGAAATTTAAGAATATAAAATAATGCATTGCAAAGTCATAAGCAAGCCTATACTCCCAAACTAATTCAGAGAAAGGCTCTCAAGACTTTTTTAGAATAAGCAGGAGTGTGAACAGTGAGACCAAGTTTGAGCCAAAGGAGCAATCTACATCAGCACTGCAGAAATATAAAAATATATGTGCAGGCCGCATATGAACTTTTAAATTGCTAGTAGTGACATTAAAGAAAGTGAAAATAAGTGATATTAACTTTAATACTTTATTTAACCCAATATATTAAAATGCTATCATTTCAACATGTAACCTATATTTAAAAATTAATGAGATATTTTATATTCCCTTTTCTCATATGAGGTCTTCAAATTTGGCATCTTTTTCAAACTTATAGCACATCTCAATGTGGACTAACCAAATTACAACTGCTCAATAACTACATGGGGCTAGTAGCTGCCATATTGGGATGACACTTATCTTCATGTTGAGTTTAATAAATGCATATGTATGAGCAAAATTACAAATTATATGTGAAAGATTTTCCAGGTCAGTCAGACGTCAAATCCTCCAATGCCAAAACCTACTGTTCTATGAAGTTATTATATTTAGAGGGCTAGTAAAAAATAATCACCAATTTCATGAGTCAGTGGGAAATTAAGGTTCATATATGGATAGCCCCCAAACTGATAAGCATGAGGCCTTTTTAAAGTTCATTTTAAAAAACAATTCCTTTGCAAGTCAGTTGTTTAGAGCTGGAAGCATGTACCTCCACATGATAATAAAGCCATAACTGCAGTTAATGCCCTAGACTGGAGACCGGCAAACTATGTGTGAATAAAGTTTTTATAGAACATCACCAAACCCATTCATTTACTGTTTTGTGCTACAACAGCAGAGCGGGGTAGCTGTGACAGAAATCATATGGCCCACAGGCCTAAACTATCTAGTCCTTAAGAGAAAGTTTGCAAAGCCCATGTGAGACAATACCATAAAGATCACATAGTCCGTATTATACCTGAATTTCAAGGAAAGCCATGTGGTAACAAAGGGAGGAAAAGAGAACACATTTTGTTATCTCTTTTCCAGGCACAGGCCTAGCCTTAAGGAAACTTCTGAAATAGGCACAATCTATCTTAAACGTAAATCCACTCTCCCTCCTCCTAGATCTTTTCAGACACTCACACTACCCTATATTCACCTCCGGTCTCCATATCTCACAGCAGAAGCACTCAGCTCTCTATGAACCTAAATTTGGAACATATGTGTTTTAGTGACTAATTATTTTATAAATCTAATTTCTATTCCTCCTGCGCCCTAGAACAGCAGTACTTTTCAGTGTCAGGACTCCTTTATAATTATAGTAGTTTTTAAGGTGAGTTGCAATGTAGAATCTGAAACCATATAAACTTCATACTCCATTACATTAAAATCTGTTATTCTATCTTGCACTTTGAATGCATCTTATGCTGGTGCATGATTTCATAACATCATATATTAGTCACTGACACATTTCACTACACAACATCAAAAAAAATTATTATATCATTACTGATCTCATCAGAAATGTATTGGGATCCTGTCAAACTCATGGTGGAGATACAAGTTTTTAGTTTTCACTGGAAAGCTCAATTTTATCACTGGCCACAATATTGTTACTTATTTGCCTTAAAGTGACAGGCTCACTTTACTTGAAAATCTTACTCAAGTCTGAATTACCACAGATTATCTGTCTGTTGTTTGTTGACATAAAAATGGTGTTTTATGAAAGCAGCTAGCTCAGCTTGCAATCAAATAATCACACATGTACCTTCCTCAAGACAACCATCAAATTTCAGTATGCAGCAAAAGAGCTTTCTGTATACTTCCCATTTCATCCCACAAAATCGTACAAAGATGTGTATACTCAGGGGCTAAGATTTAATACAACTAATAACTTCTACTGCTCCATCAAGGGCATTCTTAAGTAAAACAGGCTTCCCACCCCGCCCCCCCGACTACTGCCTTGACTCATGCTAGGGAATTTTACCCACCACTGCTTTTGCACTACTGCTGCAAATATCAAACAATAAAAAAGGCAAAAAAGGGCAAATAATGTCTTAGTATTATTATTGCTTTGTACATCACTGCTCTAGACAATAAGCTTCTGAGTATAGGGACCAGTCTAAATTATCTCTATCAGCAGCATCTGACATATTGCCTAGAATAAAGTTGGTACTCAATAAATACTTCTTAACAAAGCAGTTAATGCACCAGAATTGAATACAGATGCCAAACCCTAAAAACAGAAATTTTCACTCACCCTGCACTGACCTCAGGGGACAGATGAAAAGCAAACTGGAAATAATGTGAGGAGTCCTACAGGAGTTTGGAGATCAGACCTGTGTCTGCCACTAACTAGCTGTCTCATTTTTCTCAACTGCAAACTGAGAAGTATGACTGGAAAATTCTCTGACCTCTTTTAGGTCTGAATTTCTTTTTTTTATTAATTAGTCTACAAGACTACATGGAATGATATATCCATCTGAGATACGAGACTTTTTCAAAGTACCAATCCAGCTCTGCTGAAACCAAAGGAGTAAATGAAACTAGTCACACAATAAATGGAAAAATACTAGAAGACCACTAGCAGACATCTGTTCCTCTACAAAAATTTTTTTTAGTTCCTTCCTTTTCCCCCCCTACCATTGGACCCATACATATTTTTTAAAGCTCTAAGATTTTCACCATAATTTTCATGACCACAGCAGTAATATCAGTTCTAAGGTGATACAAGGCAATAGGCTATATTTACTACTTGCAAAATAAAATCTAGGCAAGAGTCAGGATATCTGGTCTTTTCAAAGGGAATTCTGGACACAATGAACAGTTCAGGAAAGAACACTTCTCAAGAGTGACTTTCCGTACAAAAGTAGGACCTTCAATAGGCAAAACCTGATATTAAAGAGGATAAACTCAAGAGAGGCCCTTCCATCAATTAATCTGTAGTGAAGTTTTACTTTTCGTAACCTGGCTTTGGGAATTTTTGCAGGAACAGTACTAGCCTTTCATATCTATACTCAGAACTTTGTATTCAGAAAAGTCTATAATAAAAATAGGCCCCTTTAGAAAAGTTAATAATCCTTCAATTAATATTTTTAATAGAGATGAATATTCTATAAAAACATTAAAAAGTATTCTGAAATAGTATTCCTGTTTGCAGTGCTAATGTATTTTTACCCACTGGACTCTACGGAGAACCATAGCACAGTCCTGATATACTTTTACCTTCACAAGTTCTTTAAATACAGCGTGCTGAATCATTTTTCTTTTGTTAAGACCAGATGCCATCTCTTCAAGATCAATAGCAGACCTTCAAGATGATGGTTTTTGTGGGTAGGAGAGAGAAAAGTCAGTTAAGACACTCTGAAAAAAAGTTTCTGCTCCAAAAAAATGTAAAAATACTCATTCACATTAATAGTCTTCTGATTAGCATATATATAATTACTATAGATTCCTAAGTCTATATCATGAAGAATTTACCATGAAATATTAGATACCAGACTGGGGTTAGTTTTTCAAGGCTTTCTTTTGAACTCATATCACTGCAAAGTATTAATTTTATTTATTTTTACAGCATATATATTTTATACATTTTTACATACAGCAGAAAATAGGATTGCTTTCTCTAGTTCTAAATGTTTAAATGCCAGTAGTTCTACATTTACTACCCAGTCTAACAATATGAAAAGGAGAAATGGCCTGAATATGACAAAGGCTAGGATTCAAACAGTTAATTGAGGGGCCTGTATTCTATGTGCCCTGCCCCAGTCGGTGCCTCTCCCAGAGAACACAATAACTGAGACAACACACACTACTCCTTCATTCAGATCCGGACAGAAAAACCAAAAGGAGAACAAGAACGAATACAATTCTCCAATAATGAAGGAGGCTGATTAATGTCATCTTAAGCCTGAAGAGGATAAAATGGCACCACTTTTCTATGAAGAACTGTTAAAAGGCTTTTATATTAAAATACTATACTGTGCATGATTGAATCTATCCAAATAAAGGAGTAGTAAAATGGAAAGAAATCCATAATTAAATGAAAGCCACATGTAGTTTATTCTTTGAAACATCATTATGGAAACACACTATCGATGCAATCTTGCAACATATGAGTTCTATTCTTTCCAAATGCTGTATAGCAGAAACGTTTCATGATATAGCAGACTTTTCTAGTTAGCTCTTCATCTCAGTAAACTCAATTTAGTTTGCCTGGTTTTTACCTGATTAATTTAACTTACTTAACATTTTCTCTTAGTTGCTTCACTAGTTTAATATTAACATCTGCTTCCAATAATGCTGTACATACTTCTTTTAGCATAGCATTTAGTACCTGCAAATAAATAATACATAAAAATTGAACATTCCCAGTGTGTCATTTCAATTGTATAAAAACAATGGCTGATCAGTCATCATATACTATCATAGCTTAATAAAAACAGTACTACACTGTTAGAGAAAAAAAAAAGTTTTCAATTAGCCTCAGAGAGGTAATCTTAGCAGATGTGTAATCATTTTGTCAAAATAAGATATTCCATTTAGTTGAAATCTTGCCATTTGCAACGATGTGGATGGAACTAGAGGGTATTATGCTAAGCGAAAGAAGTCAATCAGAGAAAGGCAATTATATGATCTCACTGATACGCAGAATTTAAGAGACAAAGCAGAGGATCATCAGGGAAGAGGAAAAAATGAAACACGACGAAACCAGAGAGGGAGACAAACCATAAGAGACTCTTAATCTCAGGAAACAAACGGAGGGTTGCCCGGAGTGGTGGGGGGTGGGAGGGATGGGGTGGCTGGGTGATGGACATTGGGGAGGGTATGTGTTGTGGTGAGCCCTGGGTGTTGTATAAGACTGATGAATCACAGACCTTTACCCCTCAAACAAATAATACATTATATGTTAATTTAAAAAAAAAAGAAAGAAAGAAAGATGGTCAAAAGGTACAAGCTTCCAGTTACAAAAATAAGTCATGGGGATGTAATGTATATGTGGTAACTATAGTTAATAATACTCTATTTTATATTTTTGAAGTTTCTGAGAGTAAATCTTAAAAGTTCTCATCAGAAGAAAAAAATTTCTGTAACTATGCATGGTGATGGATGTTAACTAGACTTACTGTGATCATTTACAATATATACAAATATCAAATCATTATGTTGTATACCTGAAACTAATATAATGTTATATATATGTCAATTATACTTCAATAAGAAAATAAAAAGTAAATCATTTGGCACATGGAAAAAAAATTCTATGTAAGTGTAATTAATGTTAATTACTGGCAAGTAAAATGCTGTAATAATTTAAAAAAAAAAAGATATTCTATTTAGTTTTATTCAACCAAGTAGTAATTATCACAATTTTATTCCTATATTACAGTAACAATAGTAAAGACAATATGCAAGCCAAAGAAAGTTACTACACAATCGATGTTGCCATTGAACACCTTCTGTTGCTGATACACACTTTATATTCACAATATCTGCTTAATTGGATTACCAGGAAGAAAATGCAACAAAAGAAAATGACCTGGTCTGACCTAGCAGTCTTACTATTTCCACTCACAGCAGAGGAACAAAGTTGAAAAGAAAACTATCCTCCATTAATAACTCACTATCATCACATATTTGCTGAGTTACAAGGTACTGTGGTTAAAAGGTCATAAACTATAAAGTCTTAAAAAAAGATGAGGCTTTTGTTGCTCAGGTAAGTAAGTGTTTACACACTAAACTGTAAGCTCCATGAGGGCAGGGATTTTAGTCTGTTTTGTCACTGCTATATCCCTGGTGCCAGCAAAAAGTCTGCAAAAATGCAGGCCCTGGGGCACCTGGCTGGCTCAGTCAGTTATAGCATATGACTCCTGATCTCAGGGTTATGAGTTCGAGCCCCACACTGGGTGTAGAGATTATTCAAAAATAAAATCTTTTTTTTTTTTTTAAGATTTTTATTTATTTAGTTGAGAGAGAGAGAGAGCACAAGCAGGGGGAGGGGCAGAGGAGGGAGAAGCAAGCTTCCCACTGAGTAGGGAGCCCAACGACATGGGGCTCAATCCCAGGACACTGGGATCACAACCTGAGCCAAAGACAGACCCTTAACCGACCAAGCCACCCAGGCACCCCAAAAATAAAATCTTAAAAAAAAAAAAAATAGGCCCTGGAATATTTCTTGAATAATTCCCATCTTCAACTCACTTCATACATCCTACAGAGGCTTATCAGATCTCTCTCTCATTAAAGGAGTCTGATAAAAAATGGAACTGATCTTTCATTAAAGGGATTTCTTCTTGTTAATTCCCTAGCAGCACAGTACTAAGAGCAGAGAAGTTGCCAATTCAAGCAACAGCTGTTACCCTACTTCCCACCAAGCTCTTCTCCCTGGCTTCTTTTTTCTCTACTATAAACATAAACAGCATAAGGGTTACACAAAGGGGAAAACTGTTTGAACGGCTATTGTTTTATTTATTCTGAATCCTAAAGACTACACAATGGTTTAAGTTATGATTTATCATTTAATAATAATTATTAGAAAAAGCCCTGGATGAGGAATTAGAAAAAAGATACTAATCCTGGCTTTTTGGATAAATAAACATGTGGAACTGACTTTCTGTTGCTGTTAACTGAGAGGCTGCACTAGCTAAACTCAAAGATGGTCCCAAAATTATTTAAATCCATTAGCTTATTAAAGTATTGGTAGCAAATTCTGCATTAGATTTTTTTTTCAGTGAGCACTGAGTAATGTACAGAACTGGTGAATCACTGTATTGTAAACCCGAAACTAATATAGCACTTATATTAACTACACTGGATAAATTTTTTTTTTAAGTTCAAAAAAAATTTTTCTTTTCAAACCTCCAAGTTAGAAAGCACTTTTTTTTTTTTCCTTAGAGAGAGGGAGAGAGAGGAGTGGGGAGGGGCAGAGGGAGAGAGAGAATCCCAAGCAGGCCCCAATCCCAGCATAGACCCTAACTTGGGGCTCGATCTCACAAACCCAACATCATGACCTGAGCTGAAATCAAGAGTCCAATGCTTAACTGACTGAGCCACCCAGGTGCCCCTAGAAAGTACTTTTTATCTATTATTTCATTTGATCCTTAAAACCATCTTGTAAGGGAAATACTGTCTTCTCATTTTATACATTAAGGAATCTGAAGTTGACTTGCCCAAATTTCTATCACAAGCTACTAAGTAGGTTGCTAAACAAGGTCTTCTAAACCAAATTCAGTACTCTCCCATTGGTACCACAAAATATAAAGTATACTTGTGGGTTCTCATCTTCTTCAATTGATAAATCATTAAGATACCAGGTATGGGGGGGGAAATGACATTTTTTTTTTTGGTGGGCAGCAAAGGTTTATTGAGTGATAGCAAAGTGATAGTACAAAGCTCCCAAGGAGGGAGGGGACCTGAGAGGGTTGCCTGAGAAAGAAATATTTTAAACTTAAAACAAGAAAGCCAAGAGAAAGAGTATTTCAGATACCATATAAGGAGTCAGCTTACAAAATCTAAAATAAACAAAAACTGAGTGAGGATTTCAGAGAAAATCAAAGTAGACAATATGAAAATACTAGCCTTTTATGAGAATGCTAAATAAAAGTGGAGAGAAAGGTGAGATGCGCATATGCCTACCCAAGAAGAAAGAAGCAGGACACTGAAGTTTTGGGCTTATCTCTCCAGATCTAAGCCATTTTCAAAACAAAAAATGTCATTTTTACATGTTAGTTAAGATTTGGGGGTTTTTTGTTTCCTTTTTATAATTCTTTATAGAAAGTTAAATAGTAAGATGGTCAACTCAATAAAAAACACCATCTAGTGTATCCAGTTTTAAATTTTTATCTACAGTTATTAAATCTACATTAAAACAAATATAAACATAGAGATTACTAATAACTCATCTCCCTGATGTTAGTAATGATGTGCAATCATATATATTTCACACATTATACATACCTCTTCATTGATAATGGTGGCATTGCTCAATGAGCGTAATGCTGATGTTATTTTTCTTCCAAGGTCTGCTAGTACCATCTTGAAGGTTTTAAGATGTGATTACAAGAAAATCTAAGAAGGAAAAACATTAAATAAAAACATGTGAAAAATAATACCAGTTCCCATAACTGAAGACTTCTAAAGAAGAGTATTTAGTTCAAATTAAAGTACTTTAATGTTTAGATTCTATAACTTCAATTTCCATAGCCTCAACCTGCAGCCTCAATATAGGTATGCCCAAAAGCTAAAGCTACCCCTTGATTATGATGCCTTACATTTGAATACCTAATTGGAATAGTCTATACAAATCAGCAAATTTAACATATCAGATAATATGCTTTGAGGAAATGATGATATAATCTCAACTCTGGACATACATGTGAATATGGACATTTTGGAAATACATGTGAATATGAATAAGAGAAGGAAAAATGTGAAATCTCCACCCAGAACTATTGTCCAATTTACCACATTAAAGGACTCTGTAAACTACCTTGATTCATGCTCTAAGCCAAAGGGGAAAAAAAGGTTTAATTAATAAGACACCTCACTTTTCACACACATTACATTAGCTCATCTTATTCTTCTAACACCCAAGGAAAGGGGTATATTACTAACTTTCCTATTTTATTTTATCTTTTTAAAATTTTTTTAAATTTTTTATTTATTTGACAGAGAGCACAAGTAGGCAGAGCGGCAGGCAGAGGGAAAGGGAGAAGCAGGCTCTCTGCTGAGCAAGGAGCCCGATGCGGGGCTCAATCCCAGGATCCTGGGATCATGACCTGAGCCAAAGGCAGCCGCTTAACCGACTGAGCCACCCAGATGCCCCTAACTTTCCTATTTTAAAGCTCTTCTTGATTCCCCAACTCTATAACAAGATAACCTCAAAGGCCCTTTCCAGCTCTAAATGTTATGGTTTTATAAAGTATGCAGATGCACCTACTACACCTAAGTCCTTATACCATGCAAGGACTCATGGGTGGTAAGCAAGCAAATAGGACAGGTAGTCCCTGGCCTCAAGCTGATTATCTACTAACTGGCAAGACAAGACACATGAATGTGCAGCAAAATAAATATTAGGAGAATTCCTTTTGCCTGACTTTCTTCAAACTGGGACATCGGCTTTTTCCTACCTTCAGGCTCAAATGAAACATCAGCTCTTCCTGGGTCTCAAGCCTGCCAGCCTTTGAAATGGAACTACACCACTCGCTCAGCTCTCCTAGGTCTCCAACTTGCCAAGCTGGAGGATCTTGGGACCTGTCAGCCTCCATGATCACATGAGCCAATTCCTTATAATAAAGTTCTTTTTATATATGTGTATATGTATATACACACACACATCCTATTGTTCTGTTTCTGTGGAGACCCTTGACTAATACCAGTAAAGAACTAGTTCAAAGCTAGCAATAAAACTTTATGATCAACTGTCAATAATTATTTCCTTAAAAATTCAAAGGAAGAAAAAACAGGCTCAAATAGATAGAACAAGCTTTACAGAGAAACTTGAATATGAATTTGATCCTGAAATATAAGTAGAACGTGGATAGGCAGAGAAGAAGACAAAAAGGAACTGGAAGATGATAGGCAAGAGCAAAAATGGAGACACAGAAAAGCTTGGGACATACTATACATTACATATGCATTATGTGTGGACTTAGAGATTATTAAGTCTGTATTATTTGGGAGACAGTAAATAAAATATTCTAGTCAGAACAGCGGGTTATCTAATTAAAAGGAAATACAGGTTGTAAAGAGCTCTGAAACCAAGTTAAGTATCAATTGTCTGGTAGAAGCAAAATCGGCAGAAAAGCTCAGTGTTCAATGATTTTAGTTAACTCTTCCAAGTTAATCTAATCTATCAACCAAGATAATCTAGACTAGATTCCTATAAAGAGAGTATAAGGAGATTAAAAATAAGAGAAACAGGGGCGCCTGGGTGGCTCAGACGTTAAGCATCTGCCTTCGGCTCAGGTCATGATCCCAGGGTCCTGGGATCGAGCCCCGCATCGGGCTCCCTGCTCTGCGGGAAGCCTGCTTCTCTCTCTCCCACTCCCCCTGCTTGTGTTCCCTCTCTCGCTGTGTCTCTGTCAAATAAATAAATAAAATCTTTAAAAAAAAAAAAAAAAGAGAAACAGAAGGACAAAATTGCTGACTCATTCAACATAGAGAACAAGGAGATGAGGGGAGTCAAAAGAAGCAGGAAAGGAAATGCACTCAAGGACCTATCACTGGCAAAGAGATGTTCCAGGTTGAGCTCTAAATTAAACACTACACTTCCACTCAGGTAAAACTAGGTAATTTAGAACCTAAAAAATTACTACCAACACTTGATGGAATTGAAAAAAATGTGCTTACCGTAAATTGTTTACAGTTACATGGTTACTTCACCTGAAAGACCAACTACTTCATAGACAAGATCAAGCACTTTTTGTTTCTTATCCCATACTCATTATACTAAATTATTATTGCTTAAGTAAATATTCCTGAGGTAAAAAATAAGAGTCAGAGGGTGCCTGGGTGGCTCAGATGGTTAACCGTCTGCCTTCGGCTCAGGTCATGATCCCAGGGTCCTGGGATCGAGTCCCGCATCGGGCTCCCTGCTCAGCAGAGAGTCTGCCTCTCTCTCTCTCTCTTATGAATAAATAAATAAAATCTTAAAAAAAAAAAAATAAGAGTCAGATGTTTCAGTTCATCTCCTTTACCACTGTTACCGAGAGTGATATAATCCTAATTATGACACCACAATTTACTTTTTTAGAGATGATGTCATAAACACATCATCCTCCATTTTATTTTTTTACTTTTTTCAAAGATTTTATTTATTTATTTACAAGAGAGATAGAGAACACAAGTAGGCAGAGAAGCAGGAGAGGGAGAAGTAGGCTCCCCGCTGAGCGGGGAGCCTGATGCGGGACTCGATCCCGGGACTCCAGGATCATGACCTGAGCCGAAGGCAGCCGCTTAACCGACTGAGCCACCCAGGCGGCCCTCATCCTCCATTTTAAAAAGCTATATTAGTTAACTCTTAAAAATAAACTTATCTTCCCATGTAGACTGATCTTTTTTTTTTTTAAGATTTTATTTATTCATTTGAGACAGAGATACAGAGAGAGAGAGCATGAGCAGGGGAAGAGGCAGAGGGCGTGGAAGAAGCAGGCTCCCCGCTGAGCAGGGAGCCCGATGTGGGGCTCGATCCCAGGACCCTGGGATCATGACCTGAGCCGAAGGCAGACACTTAACCATCTGAGCCACCCAGGCGCCCTGTAGACTGATCTTTTAAACTAAAAAAACTTCTGTGAAGTTTTCTAATACATTTTTCCTCATGTAAGTACTTATTGGCAGCACATTTTAAAATTATTTACTTGATTATAAAAACTTACATTTCAGTAGAGGAATAATGATATCTAATAATACCTTTTATTTATACAGTATTATCTGTGCAATTTCCAAGGATGTGTTCCTGAAAACTCTGGTATTAGAATTCTCCTCAAAACCTCAATAACGGGGCGCCTGGGTGGCTCAGATGGTTAAGCGTCTGCCTTCAGCTCAGATCATGATCCCAGGGTCCTGGGATCAAGCCCCGCATCGGGCTCCTGGCTCGGCGGGGAGCCTGCTTCTCCCTTTCCCTCTGCCTCTCTCCCTGCTCATGCCTTCTCTCTCTCTCCCTCTGTATCTCTGTGTCTCAAATGAATAAATAAAATCTTTAAAAAAAAAAAAAACCTCAATGACTTCCTATTTCAGGCAGAAGTAAAGTCCTCAAAATACAAAATGGACTGTAAGGCACTCTCAAATACACACACTCCATTTTAATCACATTGACCTCCTTACTGTTGATGCTGCATATTTCTACCTCAGGGCCTTTGTACTGGCTGGCATGATCTCCCCCTGGCTGACAAGGGGAAGACAGCTCCCTGCCTCATCTCCTTCAGATTGATGTGTAGATGCAGTTTCTCAATAAGGCCTTCCCTAATCACTTGTTTAAAATCACAATTCCCCTTTCCTTTATTTTTTCTCATTGTCCCATTACCAAATAACATGATTTACTTATACTATTTGTGGTCCATAATATACCCCAACTGAAATGTAAGCTGCATGCAGGCAGGGACTTTTGCATCTTTTGCTCTCTCCTATGAACTCACTGCTTTATGTACCCTCAGAGTTATATATTGAACCCTTATTAAAAATGAACTTTATGAATGAATGTATTAAAGACTTTAGGAATAAAGCAAGACTAGGGAACCAGAGTCATGAAAGGCCTTATAAAGATCTCTTTTAAGACCACTAATATACAGCCACTCTGGAAAACAGTATGGAGGTTCCTCAGAAAGTTGAAAATAGAGCTACCCTGTGACCCAGCAATTGCACTACTAGGTATTTACCCCAAAGATACAAATGTAGTGACCTGAAGGGGCACCTGCACCCCAATGTTTATAGCAGCAATGTCCACAATAGCCAAACTACGGAAAGACCCCAGATATCCATCGACACATGAATGGATAAAGATGTGGTATATATGTTCAATGGAATATTACGTAGCCATCAAAAAAATGAAATCTTGCCATTTGCAATGACGTGAATGGAACTAGAGGGACTATGCTAAGGGAAATAAGTCAATCAGAGAAATACAATTATCATATGATCTCACTGATATGCGGAATTTAAGAAACAAGGCAGAGGATCATGGCGGAAGAGAGGAAAAAATGTAACAAGACAAAACCAGAGAGGGAGACAAACCATAAGAGACTCTTAACTATAGGAAACAAACTGAGGGTTGCTGTAGGGGAGGGGGTTGGGGGAATTGGGTGGCTGGGTGATGGACATTGGGGAGGGTATGTGTTGTAGTGAGCGCTGTGTATTGTGTAAGACGGATGAATCACAGACCTGTACCCCTGAAACAAATAATACATTATATGTTAATAAAAAAAAATTGGAAGAGTTAAAAAAAAGAAAGACCTCTAATATAAACCAATGAAATCAAAAGAAAGTCAATGACCTAGGTAATTGATATTGTACAATTAATATCCATTTGCCATTACTTATTACAACTTTTTAGAATTTCCCTAAAAAAGGAATTTCCAACAAGATTCTTTTTTTTTTTTAAGATTTTATTTATTTATTTGACAGAGAGATAGCGAGAGCAGGAACACAAGCAGGGGGAGTGGGAGAGGGAGAAGCAGGCTCTCCGCTGAGCAGGGAGCCTGATGTGGAGCTCGAACCCAGGACCCTGGGATTGACCTGAGCCGAAGGCAGCCACTTAACAGACTGAGCCACCCAAGCACCCCTTCCAACAAGCTTCTTAAAAATTAACTTCACCTTGATCTAATAGTGCATACTAAAATACAGAACATCTTTTTTAATGTTACTAGCTAACCCTTTATCTCAAATTGGAGTAATTTACAACTCAAGCACACTCACTCAAAATTCTCTTGTTCAACTAAAAAGGTTTATAGAAGTAAATCAGTATATACTAGAATTTCATAAAAGAGGAATCTCTACTTAGATGGGGCTGTTGGAAAAGTTTAAGAGTAAATTACTGTATAGTACTTCATACAGTTTAACATCTATTATCTCATTCCACCCTCACAACAATTTTATGATATAAGCAGGTTAGGGAATGGTGTTCCCTACAAAAAAAAAAAAAGCAAAATGACTTTCCACAGTCCCCTGGCTACACAGTCTTAGGTCCGATAGTATGAATGATGCTTTAAAAAACAGGGTTGAATATCCCTGCTGGCAAACTCCAGGACAAATTTTGTTGCTATATTCAAGAGAGGAAATCATATTTTGAAAGCAAAAATGCACACTCCTCTTCATGGAAGAATCATTGCAATGTCCAGAAAGAACTGATAAGGACCACTGCAATCAGGATGTATAAGGACTGAGCTTTGTCCGAGTCACATGTTCTAACAGGAATCTAAGAGGAGTTGGATAGTGAGGTGATGGAAACAAGCCCAGGTCTAGGGTGCCCTGATAAGGCAAGCACAAAGCCAAGTATCATACATACCCGCTGCAGTGTAAAGTACTGGAAAGAGCATGGGCTTTGGAGTCTGACAGACTTGGATTCAAATCCCAGCTCTGTTACATACTGGCTGTGTTACTTTGGGTAAGTTACTTAATCTCTCTGAGCCTCACTTTCCTCACCTACAAAATGGAGATAATACCATTATCAAGGTAGTGACCCTGAAGGGATTTTGTGAGGGTTAAATGAGACAATAAATATAAAACTGTCTGCAAGTGCCTAGTATATTAACTTCCTTGCTTTCTTGAATGATACCAACTGGCTCTCCCTATAGTGCTATCTGAAGTGTAAATAAACAGGAACTTTTCTTTTTTTTTTTTTTTTTTTTTAAAGATTTTATTTATTTATTTGAGACAGAGAGCATGAGAGGGAGGAGGGTCAGAGGGAGAAGCAGACTCCCTGCCGAGCAGGGAGCCCGATGCGGGACTCGATCCAGGGACTCCAGGATCATGACCTGAGCCGAAGGCAGTCGCTCAACCAACTGAGCCACCCAGGCGCCCAACAGGAACTTTTCTTAAACCCTACTGAAGCTCCCATCCCATTACCTAGGAACCACCCCAGGAATCTTTAGTGCCAATTACACGTACCTGTAATTCTATTGTTCAACAGCAGCTGGAGTGTTCAAACAGCCACTTTCCTCTACATAAACAATTATAAATATTCCTGCCAGAACCTTACCTGGTCTGAGATTATATAAACAGATCCTAACGACTGGAGATTTCAAATCCTATTACAATGAAAATTCCTGTAAAAAAGTTCTTCTAAGCCCTAGTCAGTGACTAATTTATTGGATCAATATTAGACTAAAAAACTAAATTAATATATTAGTAGTAGTAAATACCTTTAGAAAATTCAATTCTACATTATATACCTTTCCAGAAGCTATTCAAATAGCCCAAACCAATACTTGCTTTCCTCACTATAATACTAAATATATCTATATATATTTAAATTCTGTATAGTATATGTATTCATATTCTGGGATATCAGAAAAGTAAATTTATCTAACCAAGTGGCCTATACGCATCTTATTTGCTAAAATTATTCTATTTGAATAACAATATAATGTTAATTATGACTTTTAAATTTATGAATACTTTTTCATTCTGAATCTTAGTCCTCCAAAGAAATAATTCATAATAACTTATGTTTTGTGATTACAGGAAGATAGACGTTCATTGTAAAAATTCAAATGCTACAGAAGTACTAAAGGTAGAAAATATAATATCCCTAATCTTACAGCCTCTTGTCCCCTGGATAACCACCAATAACAATTTGGTATACGTTCCTATAGACTTTGTTTTCTTTGCATATAATTTAGGCAAGTTTTCACAAGAATTATGGTTTGGGGGGAGTGAAAAAGGAAGCAGTAATGAGGGAAATTCTTCTGTAAACACGCTTGCTAATGCTAAAAATATGCTTAAATGCAAAGGCAGAACACATAGCTGCATATATTGTATAATCCATTTTTGTCTATAAACAAATATCAAAAAATAACATTAGCCTCCAGGGAAATACAGATCAAAGGCACAACCAGATACTACTTCTCACACACTAGAATGGCTATAGTCAAAAAGACATAACTAGTGTGGTTAAGAATGTGGAGAAATCAGAACCCTCACACACTGCTGGTAAGAATATAAATGGTATAGCCCTTTGGAAACAGTTTGGCAATTCCTCAAAATGTTAAACATAGAGTTACTGTATATGACCCAGCAATTCCATTTGGAGGTACATCCAAGAGAAAGTAAGACACACACATCCACAAATATCCATAAAATGGAATATTTGATAATAAAAAGGAATGAAGCACTGATACATGCTACAACATGAATGAATACTGAAAACATTATGCTACATGAAAGAAACCAGTGACAAAAGAGCCACATACTCTGTGATTCCATTTATATGAAATGTCCAAAAGTAAATCTATAGAGACAGAAAGTGGATTAATAGTTGCTTAGGGCTCAGGAGTTGGGGGAAAATGAGGACTGACTATTAATGAGCATGGAGTTTTTTCATGGAGTGATAAAAATGTTCTAAAATTGATTGTGGTGATGCTTGCACAACTCTGTAAATACACTAAAAACTACTGAATTGTACACTTTAGGTGAACTGTAGGACGTGTGAATTTTGTTTCAGTAAAACTGTTAGAAAATAGTAACATTTGTCATTTCCGGATGATGAACAACTAGTCATCTTTATTTTTTTATTTACATCTTTTTGTAATTTCCAAATTTTTGGTAATGACTAAGACTATTATTTTTTAAATCAAAGGGAAATTTATTTTTCAAAGTGCTCCTTGTGAGAAATACGGTGATATTATACTGGGGATTGAGATGGAATTGCCACTTGAATTCATTTAGTTATTCATTCATTCAATATCTACTATGTGTTCCATGAATCATACCAGCATGAGAAAAGTTCTAACTCCAAATCAATAAATTACATCAACTTAACACAGACAAGACTCCTCTGTTGACTTCAAAAGATCAATTATACATCATACCACCACTGACTTAACTGCTTTAATTCTGCACCAAAGGTTATATTTAACTATGCAAGAAGTATCAGGAAATTCTCTCTTCATTAAAATAATCTGTTTCCAAATTTTAAAACTCCCTTTAATATTAAAAAAAAAACAATGCAACATTTCATAGTTTGATAGTAGAAAAGGTATACCAACAATTCAATTAGCAACAAGGGGTAATAACTCAAAAACAGTGAGAATCATTTAAGATCCTTTATTGGCTATCAGGTCGATCATAACAAGGATCTTTATGTAAACTGTTACCAAGATTAAAACAAAGTCAAAAGAATTCCTTGGCAATAGTCTGTCCTGAAGTTGAAAAGACCATAGGCTAAAAGCATGGATGAGGAGGAATAAGAGGTATATGATATTTTTGTTATTTCAGCTACATGTACCTAACACCTATCCGCTGCAAATTAAATACTCAATCAGAATCTCCAAGGATAGTACCATGAAAAGGTTTTGGGGGAAGTGGCTGGCCTCATCTAACTTCTTGATTAGGAGAGTAAAACAAGGCATCTATATTTTGAAAAACTTCACTGGCTATACTGAAGGGCAACCAGGCTTAAAAATCACTATATGAAACAATACTCCTCAAAGGAAACAAGAGAAAGAAAAATCTGTTCCATAATTTAAAGATTAGAGTCAATGTAGCAAATACACTGGAGGGAGAAAAACTTGAGAGCAAGGAGACTACAGTACTAATCAGAGTAATCATACTCCAAAAGTCTGGTGGAGGCATGTCGGCTTGCACCAGGGAAGCAGAAAGCAGAATGGATCAAGTCAAGCCCAAGCAGAAGCTAAAGGACCTAATCACCAAATAGTTGTGGGAAATGAAGGAGAAACAAAAGGCAAAAGTGACTCCAAGGTCTCAAATAGTAACCAGATGGCCAGGGATACCATTAACCAATGAAGGGAAGACAAAAAAGAGATGCTGGTTTGAAAGCTAAAGAGTAACCAGAGAAAAGGTTCAAGAGGCTTTAAGGTTTTGTAATGTTGTATTTGTCATATTCTACTAAAGTGGGATTTTGAGTACATCTGCTATAATACTTTGTCATGTCCTACTAAAGTTGGATACTGAGTACACAGGGGTTCGTTTTATTATTGCTTTTAAAATTGAACATACAAATATCACAAAATTCAGGTAGAAATAAGGAGTCAAGGCTCCTATGTATGATATACATAACAATGAAAAAAGTGGAAAAAAGGGAAGTGGAGGTAGTAAATTTGGTTTGGGACCTATTGAAACTAAAGAACTCTATCATTCATGAGACAGAAGTTACAGGGGAAAAAAGAGAAGTTAGAGAAGTTTGGAAATGGTTAGCGAACAAAGATAATGCCATGGAAGCCAAGGACATAGATGAGAATTCTCAAGGACAGCCTGTGAAAGACCATGGGATGGTAAAGAGCCAACAAAAGGAGTCAACTAAAACATAATAATTAAAATGGATAGAAGCCCTTACTAATTCCTTTCCCTCTCCAAAGGCATACAGAAGAAAATAAATTAAAAAAAAAAAAAAGCTACCATTTATCTTACTAAATTCCAGAGGCGGGTCCAGAATTTCCAGTTAGGTGGAGTTAGAGGAATAAACTTAAAGAGGGCCTGAAGATGCTTTTATCAAATTAGAAAATATTAACTGACCACATGAAAACACTAAGAGAAAGAGTTTTGAGGGAAATAATTCCTCTCCCCTTTGGCACCAACATTGCTATATTCTAGGCATTGCATGAAACAGGTCATCTAATCTTTCATCCCCATAATAAGCTTATTAGATAGATGAGGAAACTGAGGCTGGACTGGAATAGCAACTTGCTCAGGGTTACAGATCTTCCAAGGAGTTCTCTCATCTGGGTTCCCAGAGCTCTCATAGCTCTTTATACCTTCCTAGAGTTTCTCATTACTCATCTTGCTTTAATGTGCATTTATGTGCCTCTCTCTCACTGTACTGTTAGCTCCTCAATGACAGGGTTTGTGTCATTCACTTCTGTATCCCTATAGATAGGAATAAGTAAATATTATGTTGAATTAAACATATGAAAGAACTTGGTGAGAATAGCATCAAGGAAGCCAACAGGGGAAAGAGTTTTTAGAAATGGTCAACAGTGGCAAATGTACAGAGAAAACCATCAGTATATCTGAATTCATCATTGGCATTGAACTGATATCCCTTATTCACTTATTGAACGCCTACAATTTGCAGGACAATGTGTTAAGCACAACGAACACGGGAAAATAAAATCTGGTACACACCAAAAGGTTTTCGGAGAAGTAGACACATCTAAATTCTTGATCGGGAGAGCAAAGCAGAGTCAGGCCTGTAATTGCCTACACCTAATTTGGCTAATAAATCTGAAAACAACTTAAAAGGGTCACAGTGCATCTTTTAATAAAACTTCTGATGGGGCACACGAGATGAAAAAGGGCCAGTGCACCTCAGTCTCGGTGCCGAGAGCTGGTGGCCAGGGAAGCCGACTCCCTTCGGAGTCTCTGGCCCCAAGCACAGCTGAGGCTGCCCCTAGTGCCAGTCCGTGGTCGGGGGCGGGAAAAAGCAAGATACTTACAGCAAAAAGCACCGCTACCGCTGTGGCCCAAAGGGGCCGGCGATTCTTTCGCGAGGCCCCTGCGCCGTGGGAGGAAACCAAGGAAAGCAGGGATCAGACAGACAGGTGCGACCCCACAGCCCGACTTCCCAAACTATACAAACTAGGGCTCCAGCGCCCAGCACCGCGACGCCAACTCCCACCAGCTGGAAGACCGACGATTGCCACCGAACCTTCCGCCCAATGAGGAAACGTCACCACTCAGCGAAGTCCAGCCTTTCATGAAAAGGATACACTTCCGCTTCCGGGGCACCTGCCGCATTCTTTCAGTGCTTTGACTGGAAAGGTTTATTGAGATGTTTCTTTGCTTCGACTGGCCTTTTGACATTCCGTTTTCTATCGCTCAATCACTGCGACAGCAAAATGGCAAGATAGGACGCCCTCTAGGGATGCGATCCCAGGAAAGAATTCCGGCCTCGATAAGTTACTTTAAGAAAAAGTGGCTAGGCTATGCACTGCCAGCAGAGAGGGGAGTGGTGAGAGATGGAGGTGCGATTAGAGAGTATAGATTTCTCCCCATGCGCGTGTGAGAACTCCCAAAAGGGGCGGGGCTTAGGGATTTCGCAGCCGGGGGAGGCGGGTTCCTCCGTGTCGGATCTGGCGTGGAGACCCGTCTCTGCTTGCGCGTGCGCAATGCGAACCTTCCCCTGTGCTGTTTTCTGCTTTCAGCATGGAATTCCGCTCGGCGCGGCGAGCAATCCTAAGGTTGCTGCGTACGGTGACTCCGGCGGACCTCCCAGCGCTGCTCGAGTGGATGCGAACTACCCGTAAGCGACCAGAGCCAGACGCAAGTGGTTGGGGCAAGGATATGCTATGGCCGCCGACCTTGGGGACTTAAGACAGGGTGAGGTCGAAAGCCTCCTAGGGGTCGCTGTGCTGGTCCCCGCTCGAGTATAGGACAGATTGGCGGGGGCACACCTCAAACTTTAGCAGCTTAAGAGTCCAGTTTGGGATTGGGTGCAGGAAGACCTGGCCCTCGGTTGTTTGTGATTGCGCTGCAGACTTCAGACAAGCCACTAGAGGCTCCTTGTGCCTAACCCTTTTCAGAAGGAAAAGAAGGGGAGGGGGATTTTGCCCCTCCTCTCTCCCCTCATTACTCCCACAAACTTGTGACTACCATTAAAGAAACCACCTGAAAAAGCACTTTGCAAAAGAGTTTCAGGCAGTGGAGCAGGAAGCTTTTACCCTGCAAGCAAAATCACCTGTAGCTAGTGCATTTATTTTCTCAGTTGTAAAGTGGACCATCAATTTGATAGCAGTTTTTCCGGGGTGAGGGAAAGGAGAGAAGGGGGTGGGGATAGGGAAAAGACTCTGATTTTAAACTGTTAATAAAATTAATAATTAAAAGCACAAGTTAGAATCGAGGAAATATGTTGATTAGGTAGACTTGGTGAAGAATGGTTAGATCTGTTTTGGCACAGTGAGGCCTGGTGAAGCACAAGAAAATAGGATATTCCTTGTTTGGGAGCTTTGCCAAACTAGGTTATGCCTCTATACCTCTCAACATTGAATCCTATGTTTATTTTCATCCAAACTCATGACTTGAAATTTTCCTATGTGCTAATGATTTCCAAACTTGACTTCTTCCTAGAACGCTCTCTTTCTTTGTGATGTTAGAGTCAATCAGTAGGTTGGGGTATTACTATTATTACACATTTGGGGAGATCATTATGCCAAACTGAAATTAACTTGGACTACTGATAGTGAAGTTTAGCCTGGAAAAGTAGAGAAAACCAGACAGGTAACTTCATACTTACACACACATAACAAGATTCAGGATAGGAATTGCTGAGTCTCCTGTCTCTTCATTTAAACCTTGTATTGCCAGTTTTATCGATCATATCCCAGTTGATTATAAAACGTGCTAATTTCCAGGTTTCTGCATTCCTCAGCACAATATCTTTTATTCCCAAAACCCTGAGTGCCTACAAAAATGCCACCTACTGCCTGGTTCTAGCAATTGCACAATTACTAAAATATCCTTTCCTTCAAGATTTCAGTTTTGTGGAACCATTTGTAATCTAAATCTCCAGTTTTAGAGGCATCATTTGAGAACTCCATTTTTCAAAAATCAGGAAAACTTGAAAGCGTGTTTTGGATGATAATTTTGTAAACAGGAAAACCCAATATCACTGGCTAAAGAGTACCTTTTTACTCTTTTAAAAAGCTTTCTGTTCCTTTCTCCAGCACACCCTGTAGTCAGAGAAGCTCATGCATTTTGTTAAATTATTTAGAAAACAACCTGAGTTTCTGAGAATGTTTATTAACATGAGTATTTTAAGAAGTGAGGGTGTCACTTTGCTTAAAATGGAGTGTTTTAACAAATCTTAAAAAGCAACTTATTAGTATACCGTTTTAGATGGTAAAATACCCATAACATAAAATTTACCATTTTAAGCTGTTTTTAAGTGTACAGTTCAGTGGCTTTATATACATTTATTTGCATTGTGCAACCATCACCACCATCTATCTCCAGAACTTTCTCATCTTCTCAAGCTGAAACTTAGTATACCTTTTTATGAAGTGGCTCTAAATAGAGCACAAAAGATTCTTCCAATTACTTTCCTAATTAATGTCTTTCTAGGAAAAAAAAATTATCTTTTATCTCTAGCATTAAGTCACTTGCATAATATCTTACTTGTCTGACGTTTTCTTAGACCTTTAGTAATTATAAATTCTCCTTGAATTTTTCTGCCATTTAATGGAATAGCAAGAGACAATAATAGGCACTGAGTATGACTTTGATTTTGAGTTTCGTAGTTTATTAAAACTAAAAAACATTACAGGTAAAATCACAATAATTTTAGATCCACAAAAGAAAGAATAATATTCTTGATCTCTGAAGGAATAGTGGGATTATCTCGCCAAGACCTGGGGTCATTTAGGATCAGGCTGGTGGAACCAGAAGCTTGGACCAGGGCAGAGCCAAGCACATGTCAATGCCTGATAAACTGAAGATGTAGAAGAAGTAAAGATAGGAGCCGACATTTTTCCTTGGTACAGCATAGGCCAAAGATCTAGGAAACAACACTAATATAGGAAGGATGAACCAAGTCTGAGGGGCAAAGCACACAAAGATACCCACCCCTCCCCCCCAAAAAAATAAATAAAAGGAGCAAAATACAGCAGGACCTCAGCTGATTGATTCTGATCTTGCGGCAGAGCATCTGTTCTATTTCCTGTGTGTAAGTAAAGTGGGCTCTTGATCTAGATTTCAAAGTGTAGGAGAGTGACTGCAACCCATTAAGTGAAGGAAGCTAAGAACCAGAACTGCAAGTGGGATCCCCAATCAGCATATAAAAAAATCCGTTGGGGGATGCCTGGGTGGCTCAGTTGGTTAAGCCACTGACTCTTTTTTTTTTTTTTAAGATTTTTTTTTTTTTTTGAGAGAGAGAGAGAGAGCATGAGAGGGGGGAGGGTCAGAGGGAGAAGCAGACTCCCTGCCGAGCAGGGAGCCCGATGCGGGACTCGATCCTGGGACTCCAGGATCATGACCTGAGCCGAAGGCAGTCGCTTAACCAACTGAGCCACCCAGGCGCCCAAGCCACTGACTCTTGATCTCAGCTTAGGTCTTGATCTCAGGGTCATGGGTTCATGCCCTGCATTGGGCTCCACCCTGGGCGTGGAGCCTACTTAAAAATTAAAAAAATAAATAAATAAATTGGAACAGCTATCTGTTAACAAATGCTTTTCTGAAGCCTCTGAATTTTTCTTGGATATGCAAATACAAATGAGGAAGTCAAACCCACAGCCCATAAGAGTTTCTATTAAGAATCAAGTTGCAAAGGAAAGAAAATTAGGGTTTGCTTTAAGAAAATTAACAAAATCATCAAAAATTATTTAATGCTTAAAGAAGGCGACAGTAGGTGACTAGAAGCTTTTAGAAGCTTCACTGTATCCTGTATTTTAAGTATATCTTCACTGACCAGAATTGGACATGTTTGTGAGCTGCAGCTGCAGAGCTGTTAGAAGTTCTTTGAAATTCCTGCAAATCTGAAAAGCCAAGCCCGGTTTCTCGTTACGTTTGTTAGCATACTGACCCAGTTCCATATTGCATTACTACTGAGGAAGTATCAATATAACAAAGATATTCCAGTCTTTATTGAACCATATAAATCTGTGAAAGTTATCAATTACACGTGGTAACAAATAGATTGTTTCTTCAAAAACTAAAAAGGTAAAGGTATACTGAGCAAATTGGTACCTCTTTTTTTTTTAATTGGTATCTCTTAAATATTTCTGTTAAACAAAAAGAATTATACTTTTCTTTAAAGTACTTTTGTACTTTAATATATTGTTGTATATTAAAAATGGGCATGATCTATGAAAAGAATAATATGTCATAAACAAGTGAGTTTATCCCAAGAATGTATTGTTGAGCATTATAAAATCAATGTAATTCACCATGTTAAGTAAAAAGAAAAACTGTTATTATCTAACTAGACCAGAAAAAGCTTTTGACAACATCCAACATTTCTTCCTGATAATAACTCTCATCAGACTAGAAGGGAACACTCTCAACCTGATAAAGGGCATCTGTGAAAAATCTATAGCTAACCTCAACTTAACAGTGAAAGACTGGGTTCTTTCCCCTAAGGTCAGAAACAACAGATGGGCACTCATTGCTACTACCCAGCATCATAATACAGCTTCTGGCCAGTACGATATGGCAAGAAAAAGAGGAGGGAGGCATTTCAATTAGGAACAGATGAATGGATAAACAAATTGTGACATATTTTTATAATGGAATACTACTTGGCAAATAAATGGAAAGAAGTATTTGTACAACAGCATGTATAAATTATACTAAGTGAAAGAAACCATATTAAAAAAGACTGTATACTATATAATTTCACTTACCTAAAACTAGAAAATGCAGACTAACCTGTAGTGACAGAAAATGCGTCTCTGACGGCTGAGTGAGTAGAGGGGTTAGAGAGGAGAAGGATTACAAATGGGCAGGAGGAAACATTTAGGGGCGACAGATATGTCTACCATCTTGATTGTAAGTGACAGTTTCATATCTGTATACATCATATTTATATAATTATATACTTTAAATATGTACAGTTTATTGTGTATGAATTCTATTTCTATAAAGCTGTTTTTTGAAAAATGGCCACAAGTTCTTTGACCCTCATTCCATGAGATGTCTGATCTGTATTGTCTACCTTTGAGTCTGGGTGGGCTCTCTGACAGCTTTGACCAATAGAATATGACAGAAGTGACACCATGTCAGTTTCAGATCCAGGACTTAAGAAACTGGCAACTTCTACTTTCTGTCTCTTGGCATGCTTGGTCTGGGAGAAGCTAACCATCATGTATGCAGTCTAACTACCTTGAGATTATCAAACTGTCAGGAACTCCCAGCTATCCTATGGAGAGCAAGATGCCCAGCCATGCTGTAACTGTTCTTGCCATCCTAGTCCAGGCACTAGACATGTGAGTGAAGTAGCCATCTGAAATGCCTAGTCCAGTCAAGCCTTTATTACAAATAACATTGCTTGAACATTCATGTACAGATTTTTGTGTTAACCTAAGTTCTCATTTCTTTGTGATAATATTCAGGAGCGTAATTGCTGGGTCATATGGTAAGTGCATTTTTAGTTTTATGGAAATTGCCAAACTGTTTTCCGGAGTGGCTGTAGCATTTTGCATTTATACAAACAATATATGAGGTAATCCAATTTCTCTGCATCCTCACTTGCATTTGGTATTATCAGTATTTTTTTTTATTTTAGCCATTCTGTTAATTGTGTAGTGATATATCATTGGGTTTTAATTTCCATTTCCCTCATGATGTTGAACAATTATTGTTCATGTGTTTATTTGCCATTTAAATATTATCTTTGATGAAATGTCTGTTCATGTCTCTTGCCCATTTTTAATTGTATTTTTTGTATACTGTCATTTTGAGTGTTCTTTATCTATTTTAGATATAAGCCCTTTGTCATATATGTGGTTTGCAAATATTTTTTTTTTAATTTTTTATTTATTTATTTGAGAGAGAGAAAGAGAAACAGCATGAGGGGGGATAGGGTCAGAGGGAGAAGCAGGCTCCCTACTGAGCCAGGAGCCCGATGTGGGACTCGATCCCAGGACTCCGGGATCATGACCTGAGCGGAAGGCAGTCGCTTAACCAACTGAGCCACCCAGGTGCCCTGTGGTTTGCAAATATTTTCTCCCAGTCTGTAATTTGTTCATCCTCTTAACAGAGTTTTTAAAAGCAAAAGTTTTTAATATTGATGAGGTCCAAGGTACCCACTTTTCCTTTTTTGATGTCAACTTTAAGAACTCTGTTTAGCTCTAGATCCCAAAGATTTTTCTCCTATTTTTTCTCTTTAAAAATTATACAACACTATATTAGTGTCAAGTTCTGTGTTGTTGTCTTTTTTTCTAAAAGAACTGTGGTTTTGTCTTTTGCATTTAATTCTTTGATCCAGGTTAATTTTTGTGTAAGGTGTGAAGTTTAGGTTGAAGTTCATTTTTTCCCCTATAGATGTCCATTTACTCCAGGACCATTTGTTGAAAAGGCTATTAAGATCAGTTGGGCATTTTTGTGTGGATCCATTTCTGAGCCCTCTATTTTATTCTGTTGATTTATGTCTCTCTCCCTGACCAATACCACACTGTCTTGATTACTGTAACTATTATTGTTTAAAAGTATTTTCTTTAACTTCCAAGTGTTTGGAGACTTCCAGTTTAATTCCATTATGGTCAGAAAAGATATTCTGTATGAATTCAATTCATCTAAAATTTTTAGTATTTGTTTTATGACCCAGGATATGGTTTATCCTGGTGAATGTTCGATGGGTACTTGGGGAAAAAACTGTGTATTTTACTTTGTTTAGTGGCGTGTTTTATAAATACCTGTTAGAACTTGTTAGTCGATTATATTTTTCAGTTGTATATCTTTGCTGATTTTCTGCCTAGTAGTCTACCAGTTGCTAAGAGTGGGGCAGTGAAGTCCCCAGTTATAATTGTGGATTTGCCTCTTTCTCCCTTCAGATCTATCAGTTTTTGTTTCATGTATTCTGAAGCTCTTGTTTAATGTATGCACATTTAGGATAACTGTGTCTTTTTGGTGGATTGATCCTTTAATAATTAAGTAGTGTTCCTCTTTGTCCCTAATAATTTTCTTTGCTTTAAAGTCTAGTTCTCTCATATTAATATAGCCACTCCCATTTTTTAACTAATGTTGGCACAATATATTTTTTCTATCCTTTTACAAAAATTCATTCTTCCTATATCGTTGTGTTTGAAGTGAGTTTCTATTGACAACATATAGTTGGGTTGTGTTTTTAAATCTACTTTGCCAGTTTCTGTCTTTTAACTGATATATTTAGTGCATTTACATTTAAAGTAATTATTGCTATATTAGAACTTAAGTCTGGCATCTTATTGTTCATTTTCTGCTTGTTCCTTCTGTTTCTTAACCTGTTTATCTCTGCTTGCCTTCCTATATATTACTAGGACAGTTTTAGAATTCTATATTTGTTTTTCTGAGTATATCTCTATATAGTTTTCTTTTTGATTGTTCTTTTTTTTTGTAGTTACATACATACGTAACTCATCACCATCTACTGGTACAAGTGTTTTATTATCACTTGAGTGAAGTATTGACTTACTTCCATTTAGGTCCCTTTACCCTCCCCCACTTTTTAAATACAATTGTTTTATATCAGATGGTTATATCAGATTATTTCATAAATTTTGATTAAACCATCAAATATGTTTTAAGAAACTAATGACAAGAAAGATAGTCTCTCATACTTACTCTATTTTTACCCATCCTGTTCTTTCCTTTCTGAAGTTCCAAACCTTCTTCTGCTGTTTCTTTTCTGTTGGAGAACTTCTATAGCCATTCTTTAAGGGAAGATCTGCTGGCAACAAATTCTCTTAGTTTTTCCTCATCTGAGGATATCTTTATTTCCCCTTCATTTCTGAAGGACAATTTTATAAGATATAAAATCCACAGCTGGGGCGCCTGGGTGGCTCAGTCGTTAAGCGCCTGCCTTCGGCTCAGGTCATGATCCCAGGGTCCTGGGATCGAGCCCGCATCAGGCTCCCTGCTCAGCGGGAAGCCTGCTTCTCCCTCTCCCACTCCCCCTGCTTGTGTTCCCTCTCTCGCTGTCTCTCTCTGCCAAATAAATAAATAAAATCTTAAAAAATAAAATAAAATGCACAGCTTACAGTCCTTTTTTTTTTTTTTTACCAGAACTTGAAAAATGTACCTCCTTCTGGCTCCCATGGGTCAGATGAATAATTCACTGTTGTTCAAATGGGTATTTGCCTACAGAGAATTAATCTTTTCTCTGATTTTAAGGTTTGTTCTTTGTCTTTTATTTTCAGAAGTTTAATTATGACATGTCCTTGTGTGGATTTCTTTGGGTCTATTCTATTTGGAGTTTCTTAGCTTCTTAAAAACCAAATTTGGGGGCGGGGGTTAGCTATATTTCTTTAAATGCTTTTTAGACCCACACTCTTTCTCCCACTTCTGCAACTCTGATACTAATATTAGATCTTTTGTTGTTGACCCATAGATCTCTGAGGCTCTATTCTTTTATTCAGTCTATTTTCTCTCTGTTGTTCAGATGGAGTAAATTTTATGTCTGTCCTCAAGTTCGGTGGTTCTGTCCTCTGTCATCTCTACTATTAAGCCCACCCAGCAAGTTTTTTTTATTTTGATTATTGTGTTTTTCAGTTTTGTAATTTGCATTTAATTCTTTATTTATAACTTCCATTCCTTTGCTGAGATTTTCTGTTTTTTTCACTTGTTGAAAGAAAATTCGTAATTGCTTATTGAAGCGTTTTTGTGATGGCTGCTTAAAATCCTTCTTTGATAATCCAAATTCTGATTCATTTGGATACTGGATATATAATCCAGAAATTGTCAGATTCAAATTATGAATCATATGATTATTTTCCTGTTCTTTGTATGATAATTGATTTTTCCATTGTATCCTGGATATTTTTGGATATTATGCTAGGATAATTTTGATTTTATCCCAGGTATTTTGGGTATTATGCTAAGACTCTTGTTACTATTCAAATTTTCTATCTTTTTTTTTT
>NC_138377.1:55423656-55464066 GCF_054177405.1 Leptonychotes weddellii
CTGGGTGGCTCAGATGGTTAAGCATCTGCCTTCGGCTCAGGTCATGATTCCAGGGTCCTGGGATCGAGCCCCACATCGGGCTCCTGGCTCAGCAGGGAGCCTGCTTCTCCTTCTTCCTCTGCCTCTCTCCCTGCTCATGCTCTCTCTCTCTGTATCTCTGTGTCTCAAATGAATAAATAAAATCTTTAAAAAAAAAAAAGAATTAGAGTTTGTTGTCCAGGGTTAAGAGGTGCCGATTCTCATTTTCACCTGATATCCTTGGTATTGAGGTAAAATAGATGCAGTCTTCATTTAATACTACCTTTTCTGAATGACTGAATTTAACATACAATTTCTTGGTGTCTGTCATCTTGACTGGTGATGCTCACATTAATTGGGAATTGACTCTCAAATAAACCTATTTCAGACAGCTGGAAATCTATTGTGATGGTTCAGAATTTGCAGCCATTCCTATCTGTCATTGTTCCAGCTTCCTCAATCTTTATGTATGACTGTTCAAGGCACTCAAGGCCTCACCCCTTCCAAATCTATTAATCACCCAGAGCAGTGGTGCTCAGGGCCCTAGATGCTACAAAGTGATAGGAGAAGAGAATAAAACTAAGGTAGTCATGGATTAGAGAACTAGACTGCTAGTGTTCCTTACGGAGCCACATTTAAAGTGTTCTGTTGAACAAGTCCAGAAGACAGCAAGCAGATGGCAAGGGATACAGCTGTGGCATCCTGTGGAGGAGAATTGTGGTCAGAGGTGGGGAGAAAACTTCAGCAGTGGCAGGAGGACTGTTACTAGCCAGCTACCTACTTTGCCACTTTGGAGAGGCTGTATGGTGTGGTGATTAAGAGTTCAGACTAAGGGGGCGCCTGGCTGGCTCAGTCAGAGGAGCATGCATGCCACTCTTGCTCTCGAGGTTGTAAGTTCAAGCCCTACATGGGGTCTTACTTAAAAATAAAGCCTTTAAAAAAAAAAAAGAGTTCAGACTAAGACCTGCATTCAAACCCCACTCTACCATTTTCTGGCCAATATGACCTGAGGCAAGTAACTTAACCTCTGACCTCAGATTTTTTGTTGCTGTTGTTATAAAGTAGAAATGATCATAGTACCACCTATAGGAGTCTTAGGATTAAACGTCCTGTGAAAAACACTGCACCAAGTCTACCATGCCTGAAGGGTTCATTCAGTAAATGTTGTATAGCATTAAATGTGATGATTCCTCTCAGGCTGAAACTGGAAAAATGAGTTAATGTTATAGAGGGGCAGATTCTGGCTCTGCATGAGGAAGAAAGACTGGCCTGAATGTGTTCAAGCAAAGACTAAACTATCATATATGTATATCAGAGATGAGTAGATGGATCGGCCATTTGGTAATCGGTCATGATCTAAGTTCCCTTCTCACTGGAAGACTCATTTTATAAGGCAGACCTACATGAAAACTGTTTTATTAACGTGACTATTTATGTTACAGAATTACGTCCAAAGAAGTTGGGATAGGAAATATCTTAGTTTAACATAATGAGATTTTTATTGGCTTCTCTAGTTATACCATTTACAAATTGAAAGAACCTGCTAAGGATCACTGGTGGGAGTGATATTATTAGAATTAAATGTGAGTCATAGAGGCTCCCAGACAGTGTTCTATCTATCTATGGAGGGAAGGAAGCTAAGTACATGTTAGGTATTAATTAGCACCTTGAGGGGCGCCTGGCTGGCTCAGTTGGAGGAGCATGCATCTCTTGATCTCGGGGTCATGAGTTTGAGCCCCATGTTGGGTGTAGAGATTATTTAATAAATGTTTAATTAGCACCTTGAGAAAATTTAATTAGATTTTACAAATACAATTAAAAAGGCCAATTTTTTGAAAAACGTATTCACAGATGCTATTTAAGTTCCACCTAAAACAATTTGGAATGAATTTTAATAGTATTTTTGTTTCTCTATAATTTATATTCTGCCTCCTTCTAGAAATAATTTGAAGCAACAGCTTAGAACATTATGCTAAATCAGGGCGCCTGGGTGGCTCAGGCGTTAAATATCTGCCTTTGGCTCAGGTCGTGATCCTAGCATCCTGGGATCGAGCCCCGCATCGGGCTCCCTGCTCCCCGGGAAGCCTGCTTCTCCCTCTCCAGCTCCCCCTGCTTGTGTTCCCTCTCTCGCTGTGTCTCTCTCTGTCAAATAAATAAATAAAATCTTAAAAAAAAAAGAAGTTATGCTAAATAGGCAAGGAAAAAAAAAAGGCCTCAAAGGCCTTCCCACATGAGTTCAGAGAACCAAATCTTTGTATTCACTACTATTGCTCAATGAGAAGTTATGCAGAGAAAGATCCGTTGGATATAGGGCACAGAGTAGTATAGCTAAAAAGAAGAGTACCTTTATGGAGAAGCAGAAGACCTCCGTTTATTTCCTTTTGCTGCTGTTGGCCTGCTTTGTAACTTTTAATCATTATTAGTGACATGAAAATAGCATTCTGCACCAACGCAAGAATTATTTTTTGTTTAAGAATGAAATCGTGAGCTTACTTAAAAACAACCAAAGATTTGGGGGCAGGGGATATGGAGACAGATGACATTTCCTTCAGGATCTCCTTGTTTTCCTTCTACAGTTATTTTAAAACAGAGTAAGAAACAATTCCCTTGGGATGCTGTTATTCTAGTAAAAATTCAATATAAGAAAGTCTTTCAAGAGAAAGGTAAAATATTTTCATTAGTAGCGTTTTCTATTCTACATTTGGCATCCCAGACAGTAGCTAACTTTAGGAGTATTTTACTTCCAGATAAGTCACATTCTATTTAAAATTACATATGAGCTGCTTAGAAATAATACTGTTTTAGAACCAAAAAAATTAAACACAGAAAAGTAGAAACAACAGAACAATGAACACCACTTTTATACCTTCGCCTAGATTCAACAGCTGTCAATCCCTTAACCAAACTTTCTCCATCTTTATTGCTATACACACACTCTCCCTGCCATTCCCCCCAATCCTTTTTGCCAGATCATCCAAAAGTACACCATAGCCATCAGAAATAGGCTTTTTTTTTTTTTAAGTAATCTCTACACCAACGTGAGGCTGGAACTCATGACCCTGAGATCAAGAGTCACAGGTTCCACTGATCAAGCCAGCCAGGCGTCCCCAGCAATATGCTATTTTAATGATCATTTATCTGCTGCTCAAATGCAGCAGAGCAACATATATATTGTAAAGTTTATTATATAGTTGGTGTCAGCTGTTTGTGCTTATTATCTGAAGTCTTAGGTACATTTTATTGGAGGTAGGGGTACTCATATTAAAGTTATCTTCTTAGTAATCTCTGCGATGCTTCCTACACTTCTCAGATCTGCATAGTCAAAGAAGGAATATTTAACTACTTAAGTTTAAGACCCTACAAACTAATGGCAGTATTATTCTTGGGTAAAAATAGTTAAAATACTATATATTTTTTTAAAATGCTTTCATTTTTCTCAAACAGGCTGAAATAATCAAGTTTTGTATTTTCAAGCAGTTTAGGAAAAGAAAAAACTCAATATTTGAAATAGAACGTTTGTTAGAATTTGGATATTTCATTGGTTAAAAGGTTTATTTACGGCTATAAATTGATGCTATCTGACAGAAAATATGGCTATTGTGTTCACTGAGCCTAGGTATGACCAAAACCATAAAAGATATTTCTTTCCTTTTTTTTTTTTTTTCAGGAGATTTTGATGAATTCACTCAAGATAATAACGACATTATGTTGAAAAACATAGCAGAGGACCTTCGGAATTGCTTACCTCTAGAAACCATGCTTTCCTCAGAACATGTAGCCCTCCAAAAAGTAAATACATTAAATTAATTTACTCTAGTGCTACTTGGGGATTCTCCTATTCTTCCCTATTCCCACAGCCTCTCTCATCTAATTAGTCCTGAATTCTACTTTAAACCGTTTTTCATTTGGTACTTCAGTGATGCCCCCAGTTCTTTTGAGTCCGTAATCCTCTGGCTCCCCAGTCATTCAACAGGTATTTTTTGAGGGCATCCTGTTTGCCAAACACTCAAACCCCTGCGCCTCCCCCCCGCCCCGCCCCGTTCCATGTCCCCTACCCCCAAAAAACAAGGCCAACAGTAATCTGGCCCTGCCTGTATACATCATTGTCCTGGTTTTCTCTTTCCTGTTCAATATCCCCCACTTTTATCAAAGATGAAATTCATCTCTTTGTTTTCTTCTCCTGCTTTTGTGCTGTACGGTTTTTGTTTATTCTGTTCCTTCATTCCTAAAATAAGTTCTCATTTTTCTTCCCTGGACAGCCCCCTCATTCAAGCCCCTTCAAATCTCAACTCTTCTGGGGTACATATGTGAGGAATATTGTTTCCTGAAACAAAGCTAATAATAATAATCTCTTCTCCCACTAATCTGAAAACAGCAACCCTCTATGTGGTTTTTCACCGTGTAGATTCCAAAGCAGAGGAACCAAATCTTGTACATTTTCTTTTTTCTTTTTTTTTTTTTTAGATTTTATTTATTTATTTGAGAGAGAGAGAATGAGAGACAGCACGAGAGGGAAGAGGGCAGAGGGGGAAGCAGACCCCCCGCTGAGCAGGGAGCCCGATGCGGGACTCGATCCCGGGACTCCAGGATCATGACCTGAGCCGAAGGCAGTCGCTTAACCAACTGAGCCACCCAGGCGCCCAAAATCTTGTACATTTTCAATAGTGCTATGCACATTGTGAGCACTTAGCAAATCTTAGTAAACCTCCAGTCCCAGAGGTGGAAAATAGTGGATAGTATAAAAACTGAGAGCAATATTTGTAACATAGTTTGGATGTTATTAATAAGGCAGTCGTATCAATAGCATGATATACCAAAATACATGAAACAAGGAAAAAGTATTCATTGCATGTAACAGTCGACCCCTAATCCCTTCTCCTAACAAACTGTTTTTATCTTCTGTTATTTCCTTCTGGTCCTTGTGTATGTCCATACATTTTACACGCTTATAATATAGATATCTGTAGGTGTAGATACAATTTTGTAGATCTCTAAGTAGATAGGTTGATTCTTTATTATAGTTAAGGTAAAAGGAATCAGACATTTTTTTCTTGGTAGCCGCTTGCTATTATATCACGTTATCACCAGTATTAATAAAGGGCTGTTCACTGTAAGCAGGAAATGTTACGAACGATTTTATTATTTGAAAACTCTGCCTCTGCGCAGAGATGACTTGCTAAGTGTTTTCATGGGTCGGTCACTGACACGCAGGACTCAGGAGACCCGGTATTAGTTTAATTCTTTCCCCTCCAAATGGTCATTTCTTTGGAGAAATCTCTGAGTAGGAGTTTCTTTATTTGTAAAATATACAACCCAGGATGGACAAGACGGTCACAAAGTACTCCTTTAACGCAAATTTTTTATATTTCTCCTAGCCACGTTTTGTATCGTTACAGGTCAAATTAAAAGTTGCTAGTGTCTCACACACACACAAAAAAAAACCACAAAAGAAGAGCAGGATGGCTCTTCGATAAGTGAAACTTGTCTTTCTCTGCCTTGTCGTTGCTCTCAGAATTTTAGCATTTGAACCACTGATGTTTTGCCTTATTTAGCAATAAAAAGAGACTCCTTTGTACTTCGTTTCTTTTGAAGTTCTTCTCCTTTCCCCCAGATACAGCAGCAGCCAGAACCCACAGTTCACGTTGATGCATTCCTTTATGATGAAGACTTTATTGATTCATTATGTGAGGAAGGAAAAATGAGCAGAAATTACTGTATGGTGTGTGGCTCACACCAGACGGCACCTTTAGGTAGGCACTCAAGTATGCAAACCTGATGACTTTGTGTATACTTTTCTCTCCATGTCCTGAGAACACAGATTCTTGACCAAGTCATTCAGTGTTTTTTGAAAGGAAAAGGCCAACCGTTCAGCGTAGCCATTACCAATTATTGAGGTTAGGGAGACCAAAGAGCAACATTTTGTCCAGGGAAGCTGGGTCACGTAATGTCTCCAAGGAGAGTATCTCTGCTTTTCACAGAAACTGTTGAATCAGAGGTGACTTTTCAGGTCCAGAAACTAATCACAAGTGACTGAGTACAGGGAAACCAGCTTATACTTTCCATACTTCAAAGAGATTCATAGATAAACCATACCATAATGCTGGTTCACTTACAATGATAAATATAACTGCAAGGGGGCTGAAATGTCCCAATAAAAGCATCTACTTGAGAAGTCAGATAGTAATCAAATATTGTTGGAAGGGCATGGATTTGGAGGACAGAGATAATCTTGAGAAAGAGCTTATTCAGGCCTTGATTTGACCTAGTAGAGCATCTCCAGTCCATAACAGAGGACAACTCTAGTAACAAGATGTCTCCTGCATCTCCACCCCTCAGAGGCAGCACCTGTGTCCCAAATGGGAAGCTAGACTGACTCCATGCTGCTAATATGTTAACTCTTCTGTTAATGTATTCTTTGTTAAGGGGCTCCTGGGTGGCTCAGTCATTTGAGTGTCAGACTTTTTTTTTTTTTTTAAGATTTTTATTTATTTATTAAAGAGAGAGAGAGCATGAGAGGGGGGAGGGTCAGAGGGAGAAGCAGTCTCCCCGCCGAGCAGGGAGCCCAATGCGGGACTCGATCCCAGGACTCCAGGATCATGACCCGAGCTGAAGGCAGTCACTTAACCAACTGAACCATCCAGGCGCCCCATGAGTGTCAGGGTCTTGATTTCAGCTCAGGTCATGGTCCCAGGGTCATGGGATCGAGCCCCACATTAGGCTCCACACTCAGCAGGGAGTCTGCTGGAGATTCTCTCTCCCTCTCCCTCTGGCCTTCCCCACCGCTCATGCACGTGCATGTTCTCTCTCTCAAATAAATAAAAAAGTCTTTAATTATATATGTGTGTATATATATATTTTTTTCTTTGTTCAAATTGGATATGATCGTCTAGGCTATTCCTTTAGACATGCTATTTCAGGATTCCTGGTCACTTAGATATAGAGTTATTGCTTATGGTGGCCTACCTCTCCAGGTGAGTAATCTTGTGTTCATGTTACTGATCTTAGATAATATCATTGTCAAAAGTTAACTACTACCAAATTTGTAATATGCTGCTAATACAAATATATTGTATCTATATTATAATTGGGAATTAAACTCTCCTGATTAACTTAAGATTCTGTTTTTAGATAGTACTTACAGTTTCCATTTGAGGTGGTTGAAATTTACAGAACAGAAAGTGACTTAGACAAGAACGATAGAAGGAAAACTAAAAAGTGAATTGCAACTATAATACCATATCAGATCTGATTTACAGAAGTTTTTTAAGATTTATTTATTTATTTATTTATTTATTTTTTATTCATGAGAGACAGAGCGAGAGAGAAAGGCAGAGGGAGAAACAGGCTCCCAAGGAGCAGGGAGCCCGATGCGGGACTCGATCCCAGGACCCTGAGATCATGACCTGAGCCGAAGGCAGATGCTTAACCATCTGAGCCACCCAGGCGCCCGTTTAAGATTTATTTATTTTAGAGAGAGAGAGCGGGGGTGGGGAGGGGCAGAGGGAGAGGGAGAGAGACAGTCTCCAGCAGACTCCCCCCTGAGTGAGGAGCCTGACGTGGGCCTCAATCCCATGACCCTGAGATCCTGACCCAAGCCAAAATCAAGAGTTGGATGCTCAACCAACTGAGCCACCCAGGTGCCCCTGATTTACAGAAGTTTAAAGAAGAGATATGTTTGACAAGTAAAAATTTGAAGATTAGGATGCATTTTCCCATCTAAATCAGGTTGTAAATAGTGACTGGGTATGCAGGCCAGCCCACATAACCACAGTGAATCTGAAAAAGCTATCATCTGTGGAACTCTCCTTCCTTCTGTGACAAGGGCCTTGTCTAGCTATAAGACACTAATGATGACTCTGTAACCCAAGGCAGAAGCACTAATGTGACAGAGTAGTGAGGATGAGGATTCTAGGCAGATAAGTCTATGGTGGTCAAAGCCCACCCCCACCCCAAGTCACGCCCTTTATTTTCTTCCAGGGGATTAGCCTGCCTGCTTCCATTTTCTTTGCCACCATCCCTTAGTTATGGCCAAAGTTTCTCCCCTTCCTGACCATTATATTATGTAGGACATAATATAGTAAGTCTTTAAAAAATATACTCAGACTCTCCCAAATATTTGATTACAGAAACAATGGAGGGAGAAGATGGGCTAGGAAGCTTGTAGCAGTTAAAAAAACTAAGGGAAATAAGAATAATTAATGGGCATATCGTCACTTCCTTTCATACCACCCTTCTTCTGCACTCCAGAACACATTTTAGGTTGGTCAGGGCTGCCACACTGCTCAACTCCAGAGATGGTCATTCATTTGGTAGTCTATTGAAGTCGTATTGCAGTCTAATGTAGTAGTATGGGGCTATTCTGTGGCTGCTCTGGGGTAAGGTGAGAAAGCCAGATGATATGGGAGTTAGGAAGCATCCCACGGAATAGCAGTCATAGGGAAAAGAAGGGAAAACCCAAGGACCATCTAAGCAATAGCAAGAAGGAAGTGAGAGGCATAAGGATAGGGACAGGTTGCTGGGTAGCTATTCCCTAGAGGCCTTTTTAAATGTCAGAGACTTGGGGGCACCAGGGTGGCACAGTTGGTCAGGTGTCCCAACTCTTGGTTTCAGGTTTCAGCCCAGGTCATGATCTCAGGGTCATGGGATCAACCCCTGCATCAGGCTCTGTGCTCAGCGTGGAGTCTGCTTGGGATTTTTCTCTCCCTCTCCCTCTGCCCCTCCCGCTTATGCTCTCTCTCTCTCTGAAATAAATAAATCTTAAAATAAAAATAATTGTCAGAGACTTCATAGTTATTCTTCTCTAATATAGCTCAGAGTGAATGAGTGCAAAATTATCACATTAATTTTTTCTAAATAGTCTCCGAATAGCTTTCATTGATTTTTAGAAGAGAAAAACATGAAATATACTTTATAAATATGGATAAAAGAATTAGAAATACAGAATAGAATGTTTAATACCCGAGCACAATTTGATGTTTATTCTGTTCTAATTCTCCAGGATTTATTTCTCATTCCTTCTCCCTCATGGAATTGAAGTTCATTTATCATCATGTACTCCCTGATCTGTCGGGAAAGGTCTTGGTTGATGTTGGCTCCAGACTTGGCACAGTCCTTTATGGGGTAAAGTCCAGCTTGTGGACATATTCAACATTTGGAAAATACTTTCTCCTCCTGCTAGCAACAGTTTTGCCTGCCACCATCCAAGGTGACAGCTTGGCTTTATTTATTAGAGTAACAGAATAAGAAGGTTAAAATATTATAGTGAATTTGGAATTTCAAAAGCCAGCTCTCTGATTTCCTTTACCGGTTTGTGTCTGTAACACAAATGAAGGCATATCAACAAAGCAGAAGCAGGTGACCTCATAACACTTTGCTATTTTGTCAGTCACTATTGACCTTCTAACTCTGTTTTCTTTGTGCTGTATTAAATAGTGTACTGAACTTTGATAAGAACTTTTATAAAAACTTTATAAAATTTACTTCACCTAGGAAATTGCATATGGCCATAACAAAGTCACTTAACACTCCTGGCTTCACGTTCCTCACCTGTAAATAAGCTACTAAATGATATCCAAGGACATATATTGCTCCAATTTTCCGTGATTCAAGTTTGAATGTAGACATTTGTGTCTGAAATATCACTTCAGTGTGGCTTTTTAAAAAAAATTCAAATCATGAGTATTTGTACCGTTCCTAAATGGTTTTATCAAAAAACTTTAAATGTGGTTTCTGGTTGTCATTAGCAGACTTGTTAAAACATGTGGCGAACAGCAGTAGAGGCTCATGCCAGAAACTCTCAGTTCCCAGCATCCATTGCCTGCTCTAAACAGAAACACTTAACTCTTTAGTGCTTAGTTTATTTGTCAGTGTTAAGGCTTTTATTCTATAATTAGGAAAGATATCCATAATAGAAAATACAGTTTGTCAGATGGTTTTTTGAGGGAGAACATGGGTAAATATGATTATTTACAATATTTGCTCCACTCTTGTCCGTTTTTTGATTTGTTAGAAAAGTATATAGCTGAAAGAAATGAGGCTATGCAAGTATGTGACAGTGTTAATAAATTTAAACATATCCTCATTTTTCTTCATATTAAAATGGTTACTGATTTAGTCAACAAAAAATTTTTGAATACCTACTTATGCTCTGTTGAACATATTCTAAAAATCTATCATGAGCTATAAATACAAATTTGGTTCACGTGTGGGTGTTACTTGATGTAAAGTGATATTCAGAATATGATTTGACCTTTCCTTCCATGTTAGTTTTTTGTTTTTACAATCAAAAGTGCATGCATAATAATATCTAGTCAGTTCTTTATTATCCTTGTTAACTAATTGGTCGGTTATCTTTGGCAGATTGCAGACACCAGACTGACTTCCCTAAGCCAAACAGGACACATCTCCAGCCACCTTCCTCTAGTGTCAGACTGTGCATGATTTTCCATTATATTTCCCACAGGTTAACTCCTTTCTTGCTTTCCGCCGCTGTAACTTCCCAAGAAATTACAGAAATACGGTATTAAACAGAGAGTCTGTATACGATCACTTTTCTCATTTCCAGCTTTATTGTATGCACAATTTTATCAGGAAAAGTAAGAAATCAATCTTTCAAAATATAATTACTTTTAAATAATGAAATTAATAAAATACAGTCAAGATCTTGATCAGTGAGAGTCTTTGAGTTCTCGAAGTTGTAAGTTTTACATACATGTTATTTATCTTTCATTTTATTTTTACTTTATTGAATTCTATTTTTTTAAAGTGTGATTTTTTTTAATTTTATGTAGAAATGAACTCACAGTTCATTCATTTGCATCATAACATGTCTTTATTTTTTCAGGGTTATCTTTACAGTTCAGCACTGCAACTATATGGGGTAGAACTGAATGGAGATTTTTGCCAGTTGCAGGAAATGGTCATAAAAAAATACCAGTTCACTGACAGAATAAAGGTAATGAAGTACAGTTGAGACACAATGTTACATTAGTTTCAGGTGTAGAGCATGGTGATTTGGTAAGTCTGTATGTTATGCAATGCTCATCACGAGTGTAGCTACCATTTGTGACCATACAACGTTATTACAATATCATTGACTATGCTCCCTATGCTGCACTAAAGGTACCCTTTTAAATATATATTCTGTTATCTATTTTATAGCATAATTTAGTCCAATTTCTTCTGGATTGGAGTTGGAAACTCTTTTTGAATCTATTCTTGGTTGCTGTCGTGTAGAAACAGATTGAGTTGACTTAGTACTTTTAAACAATAAAGGTGAATTTAATTATAATTACCTTCCACTCCTATTTCTCTTCCGCCCCAATTTTATTAGAAAGTAGAATTTTTCTTAATTTCCTTCATCTTTTCTGTGGTATAGTTTTGGTAGCAGCATTCAAATTTGAATCTCTAGATGTAGGTCAAAAGTGTACTTAATGAAACTCTTATGTTGAAAGTAAGCAAAAAAGTTAAGTAATGCTCTCAGTTCTTTACCTTCTTTTTCTAAGCTTCCAGGAGTTGTGGATGCCACAGAATGGCAGTTCAGGAGAATGATGCCCTGCATTTGGCTATAACAGAACTTTTCTCTTTTTCTGTATGTAAGGGGAAAAATAACCAGAAAAGGGAAAGGAAGTTTTTTGGTTAATGCAGTAATTCTTACCCTTTCACTGACGGTCCTACACTTCAATGGCAATGCAGAGAGATACTGAGCAACTAAGGCTCTCTGGTGTTAAAGTGTTGAAAGATATCTCGGTATGATTAAGGATCTAGTCCTCCCCTTTTTTATTGAAGGAAATGTTTTTTCCTCCTTCCAAACTTCCTTTTTTCTCTCTCTTTGTTTCTCTCTCATCTTAGAGAAGCAAATGATTAAAGCAAATTTATTGTCTAGTAATAAATTCATGGATTTTTCTCACTATCCCATATTTAGTGAACAGAAACACATTGTTCTTGCATAATAATAATCACATAACAGGAATGTTGATTTAATTGAAAGTTAAGATTTAAAAATTGACCTTTTAAGAATCCTAGTTTATAAATGGGTGCCAGGGTGGCTTAGTCGGTTGAGCATCCGACTCTTAATTTCGGCTCAGGTCACAGTCTCAGGGTGGTGGGATGACCCTGCGTGGGGCTCGGTGCTCAGCAGGGAGTCTGCTTGGGATTCTCTCTCTCCCTCTCGCTCTCCCCTGCCCCCCTCACGCATGTTCTCTCTCTCTAAATAAATCTTTTAATAAATAAATGGAGATCCAAGTACCTTGTTATTTTTTTAAAGAAGATGATAAAGATATGTAAAACGCATTTATTTACATGTTAAAAGGTCTTTACCCCTTGCTTTTCAACAGAGCATATGTGGATGAATGCCCACCCCACGTACTTCTGCGGCTTCAGTGGCTATTAGTAACCCAATGACAGAAAGCTGTTTTCATACCATTTTATTGGCAACCTTAACAGTTTCCTTCCTCAATGGTAAAGACAATTGTTGTGTTTGAGAGGCCCTAAGATCAACAGAAAGGAATTCTAGGGTTATTTTTTATAGTATCTTGAAATCTATGTAGCCTTTAAGTCTCAGGCTCTGCTTTTTGTTTTGTTTTTGTTCTTGTTTGGTCTTTTTTAACAGGACTTTCCTAAGAAGTCTAGGAATCCTTAGTTGTCCATTCAGACTTAAGAGTGAGAAACAAGCTGATTGAAGTTCTCGGCATTTAAGTAGGGGATTCTGAGCACTGTGGGCTTCAGTGTCGAGTGGTCTTGTTTGGTTGGTTAATTAGTTGGGGAGTATCTGATGAAGTATCTTAAGATCTTTCCTCTTGGGATCAGTCTCCTTACTGAGTGGCAAACAATATCCTGGGGACTGAGTGGTAGAGGAAAAGAAGTGAAGCATAAGGGATTCACAGCATCCTGTCTGCCTTACTTCCCTCGTTTTCAGTACATTAGCCTTTCTTTCAACTAGTCCTGATGTCCCCTGACCCAGACACCTTTTGTTTTACCCTTTCCAGGGTAAATAGAAGAAACCTCTCTTCTTTTGCTGGGGTATGAGAAAGTCATATAGGGGTCTGGGTACTTCTAAAACTGACTTTCAACCCAATTACCTTATTTTTAGCATTTCTCCCTACTCCTTCACCCAGAAATACCTGGTGCCATCAGTTGTGAGCCTTTTTGAGATTCTGTAGTATAAACCAAGTGGGGGTCTTTGCTTTCTATCTATCCAGCTTAGAAATCAGATTTTTCTGGTCTCCTAAATTCCTTGTTAGTTCCTTTTTTTTCCCTAACTTACAAAATTTTATCTCTGTTATTTCCTTTCCCAATCCCCCGATCCTCGTGGGTATACTAAAAACACTATACTGTTATTATAATGGGGTTTCAGGATGCCATGTGTCTTATGCACTGTCTTTACATGAAAGACCCATTGATTTAAATTCTTTCTACCCTCTCCACTAGACTAAAGGGGAATTTTTCTTTATTCATATCTTGCTTATTCCTTTGATGGCACTTAGCGTCACCGGCGTAGCTGTTTTTTCCCATTACTAGAATATAACATATTTGAGTGTAGATATTGTATCTCATTTGTCATGGTGTATGTATCTCCCCGCACAGTATCTCGTATATAGGAGGTGCCCATTAAAAATTGGTTAAATTATTTTGGGTTGCCATGTGGCCTTTGCATTGTTAGTATTCCAGTTTGTCCAGAGCCATTTTGGGGAGTTTCCCTGGGACTTCTGTTGGTTGCCATAATTAATTGAGCCACCAGATTCTTTTTTTACCCTATCTGTGGGGTGGGGTGTGGGAGAGTGAACAGAGATGGGAAAGAAAAAGAGGAAACTGTGGTATATCAGTAGGTTAATTTGCGTGCCCATTTCATATCTCAGCAACATGTTTAGAAAGTTTAAAGTGATTGTTTTCTATGTGTTCAGGAATATGTCAAAGGTGTGTTTCAGAGACTAGAGGCCCACCTAATTTAAATTATCTTAGTATTTTTCCTATTTAAAAAGGGGGATAAAATATGTTAAGAATCAGACCTCTTACAAATAAATAGAAATCTTCTAATGCAAAATAGTTAAACTTTTTTTCTTCTTTTTAAAATAAAAGTGGTTTGTTTTGCACTTGAGAAAATAGATGTTTTTCTCTTGTTATCTTGCCTGTGCTCTCTCAGACTTGAGGGTGCACAAGGGTGCATGTATCCCTTTGAATTAGTGTTTTTGTATTTTGGAGATAAATACCCAGTAGTGCAATTGCTGGATCATAGGGTCATTCTATTTTTAGCTTTTTGAGGAACCTCTATATTGTTTTCCACAGTGGCTGCACCAGTTTGCATTCCCACCAACAGTGCAAGAGAGTTCCTTTTTCTCTACATCCTCACCAACACTTGTTTCCTGTGTTTTTGTTTTTAGCCAATTTCACAGGTGTGAAATGCTATCTCATTGTAGTCTTGATTTGCATTTCCCTGATGATGCATGATGTTGATCATCTTCTCATGTGTCTGTTGGCCATCTGGATGTCTTCTTTGGAGAAATGTGTGTTCATGTCTTCTACCCATTTTTTAAATTGGATTTTTTGGTTTTTTGGTGTTGAGTTGTGCAAGTTCTTTATATGTTTTGGATACCAACCCTTTATGAGATGCGTCATCTGCAAATATCATCTCCCATTCAGGAGGTTGTCTTTTAGTTTGGTTGATTGTTACCTTTAGTAGATAGTCCCAATAGTTTACTTTTGCTTTTGTTTCCCTTACTTCAGGGGACCTATCTAGAAAGATGTTATTGTGGCCAATGTAAGAGAAATTATTATCTGTGCTCTCTTCTAGGATTTTAATGGTTTCAGGTCTTATATGTAGGTCTTTACTCCATCTTGAGTGTATTTCTGTGTATGATGTAAGAAAGTGGTCCAGTTTCACTTTTTCATGTAGCTGTCCAGTTTTCCCAACACCATTTGTTGAAGAGACTTCTTCCTGTTGTATATTCTTGCTTCTTTTGTCAAAGATTAACTGACCATAAAATTGTGGGTTTATTTCTTAGTTTGCTATTCTCTTCTATTCATCTGTGTGTCTATTTTTGTGCCAGTACCATACTGCTTTGATGACTGCTGCTTTGTAATATAACTTGAAGCCTGGAATTGTGATGCCTCCAGTTTTGTTTTTCTTTTTCAAGATTACTTTGTCTATTTGGGGTCTTTTGTCAAAGGTTTCCATACAAATTTTAGGATAGTTTGTTCTAGTTTTGTGAAAAATGCTGTTGGTATTTTGATAGGAATTGCATTAAATCTGTACATTGCTTTGAGTAGTGTAGACATTTTTACATCCATGAGCATGGAATGTCTTTCCATTTCTTTGTGTCATCTTCAGTTTCTTTCATCAATGTTTTCTACTTTTGTTGGTTTTTTTTTTAATATTTTATTTATTTATTTGACAGAGAGATAGCACAAGTAGGCAGAGCAGCAGGCAGAGGGAGAGGGAGAAGCAGACTTCCCCGCTGAGCAGGGAGCCCAATGCGGCACTCGATCCCAGGATGCTGGGATCATGACCTGAGCCGAAGGCAGACACTTAACCAACTGAGCCACCCAGGTGCCCCAGTGTTTTATACTTTTGAGAGTACAGGTCTTTCACCTCTTTGGTTAAGTTTATTCCTAGGTATTTTACTGTTTTGGGTGTGAGGCATATAGTTTTTAAATACATTGTTTTGTTTGCTTTTTTGGATAAATAATCAAGTAAATTTTAGATGAAAAGTCAGACAAAGCCAATAAACATACTGTATTAACATTTTATTTTTTTTGTATTAACATTTTACAATACATAAATAACTTTTACAGTTTTTATATGATCCATTTGATTCTGTGAATCAGGACAGATATTATTCCTTTTTATTTATGAAGATACCAACTGCCTAGTGTACAAACTCAGTTGTTGATGGAACCAGAGTTTGAACCTAAGGCCTTTGACTCTTACAATTAATGATATAGTCATCGTGGAAAAAGCTCTGAACTGCTGGGGGTTGAAAGACTGTAATTATATGACTATGTAAACAAATCTATCTAAAACAAATATTCACAAGTTTATGGTTTTTAATTAGATACTAAATATCTCCCATAGATGATACTATTAAATATACTGTTCTTTCTCCCATTTTAATTAAGGTTGACTTCTCATATCGCCTCATATCGTTGAACCAATAGATAGTTCTTCTGTGGTTATCTTTGTTTTCTTAAATGAACTCATTCTTCTTAAGGTGCTTCATGCAGACATCTGTACCCAGGGTTCACTTCTGCAAAATGCTGATGTCATTATCATGAATAATGTCTTCGAATATTTTCTTGATGAGGCAGAACAGGCCAGGTATGTTACTTATTCAAGCAAGAAATCTGTTAAAATATATTCAGCAAACTATGAAAAGGGATTAGTGGGGTGCCTGGCTCAGTCAGTAGAGCATGTGACTCTTGATCTTGGAGAATATAAGACCCACACTGTGTGGGTCTTATGAATATGAGAATATAAGACCCGCATTGAGTGTAGAGATTACTTAAATACATACCTTTTTTTAAAAAAGTGATTGGTAAAGTAGAAGTATTTTCATATTAAACTGTTTTTTAAAACAACCTCAACAAGATTATATTAATAAGGAAATGTCTTATGCATTAAACAAAAAGTAAACTTTGTCTAAGTTTGTAAAATATTACATCTAATGGGGGCGCATATATTAAATGATACCATGACCCAAGCATTTGCTTAGCAATCAGGAATGCAATAAGATAACAATTCCTGATGGGCATTTATACTTATTCTTTTCTGTCTCCGTTTTATTTTCTTTGAAAAAACATGATGGGAATTAATTTCTATAAGTGATATAAGATACAAGAATATTAACCAAAATAGTGATTAGTTATCAAACTTTTAAAATATTTTTAAGGTGGTAATAGTAGGTTCCTAAAACTATTCCACTATTCACGCAGTGGAAAAATTAGCATATCTGTGATCACTTTTTTGACTTCTCTGCCACAATTTGATGCTTTGTGACCCATCAGGACCAGTAGGTCCCTCTAATTAGAAAATTCCTGTGGTCCATAGTCTGAGACATTGATTTTCTAGCTAGCTAGGATTCATGACTTTTTTTTTATCATAATGGCATATGTGTACTCTAAATGCAGGAAAACTCCTTTCCATATGTACAAAATGGAATTACACAAATGTTTGGATTAGTGCATCAATAAGGTTTTTACTGCAGAGAAATAAAAAGACATATAGACCATAAACAGTTAATACAGAGTGGAATCCTGAATGGCTAAACCTCTTTATCCTGCCACCCTTTTACCTTCTATGTTCTCCCCTGCCCCCAGCTTTCTGTCTCAAACACACATACACACACATACACACACACCCATACCCGTTACTAGTAGGTTAAGGTCATCATGAAATTAACAGCTTAAATATTTTTAAAAGAAACTAGTTCAAAAGAAAGCTAATCATATAATCAAAGCTCAGCCAGAATGGGTGACAATTTTTGGTCACAGGCTAAAGACCAGAAACACAACATGAGCAAAGTTATCTTAATCATAGCCCTCTTTAAGCTTAATTTCCAGTGGACAAAGTATGATTAGCTTTTCACCTTTTTAAGTTAATGACCAGTGGCAAAAGCATTACATAATTGTTGGAGAATGAAGTAGTACCAGGTTTATGTTGTATAAGAAGTTAAAAGAGAAAAACACTTTAAAATCTTTGGAGATTCATTACAGGAAGATTTTGACTGCTGAAGAATGATGAAAGCCACTGGTGAACTTGACACCGGAAATACTGAATATTTGGGTTGTTTTAAAAGCTTTCTTGGTACATTCATACACGCTCTACATTGTTCAGTGAATAGGTATCGACCACGTGTGCTAGTTCAGTCATTTTTCCTAAATCAGTCTAGTACAATGAATTTGAAATACAGATTATAGCCATGGATGACAGTATACAGGAGAATGTTTAGAAGACACAGTAAAGCATTCTGACATTGGAATCGTTCTGACAAAACTGATCATTTACCTATGTTAATTCTGTATTATACTGAGTGAAAAAGAAAGATGGCGCCACATATAGCCTCCAAGGACTTGTCTTAATTAGAATCTGAGACAAGTGGAATGATACTGCTATAGGAGTTAGTATATAAGTGAAAACAGAAATAAATCGTAATAATAGAAAATGTGTACTCAGCAAAGACTCGGGCTTCAGAATAAGTCCGATCTCATTACAGAGTGACACCCCAGATTTGTAGAGTAATTGTTAGTTTAAAAGGTGCCTCAGTGTATTTTTTGAGTAGGTGAAACAGATACAGCTACCAGAATGATAGCTTACCAGAAACAGCAAGTGCTATTCTGAGAGGCATGGCCAACCGTGCCAATTTAGTCAGCTTCTTCATTCTTCTTCATTCTTATTAAATAAACTTATAAAATACGTCATTTTTAAGGAACCACATCAAAACAATAGCTCTAGCCCAAGCACAGTGACGATTATCAAGCACTGCTACATGATTTTAGATCTAGCCTGAGGAAGAACATTTGTATCATTTTGCCTAATAAACTCCAGAATACTAAACCTAATAACCATTGCTGTAACTGAGAGAAATGCAGATGACACCGCTGCCCACCTGCCCGTTGCAAGGGATGGGTATCTCTGCTCTGCTTGGCCGTTGCTCCCTGCTAGTGGGGTGTACGGTCAACACTCATGCACAGTATAGAAAGCCAGTTCATGTCTGCACTGAATTTGTCAGACCTGGGCAGGGACTGCCTTGTGGCGCATATAAACGCACATGGCATTTCACCATGCTTTCAACCGGGCTGGCCCCACTCAACTTTGCAGGTGCCATGTTGCCCAAAAGTCTTTCCATTAAATATTTTTGACAACCAAATAAAGTATGATTTCACTCTTGATGTTATTTTAAAAGATGTAATCTACATATCAGGCTTAATTGTTAGTCTTTGCGTGGCTTCTGGCATTTATGGCCTTTCTCCACTACTCTTCTCCACCTCTACCTCCTAGCCCTTCTCCATTCCGCAGAACCAGTTTTGACACACTTCATCAAGAGTTTAAGGAGCGCTTGGGTGGCTCAGTCAGTTAAGCTTCTGACTCTTGGTTTCGGCTCAGGTCATGATCTCAGGGTCATGGGATCAAGCAAGCTCCGTGTCGGGCTCTGCGCTGGGCTTGGAGCCTGCTTGGGATTCTTTCCCCTGCTCCTCTCTCTCTCTCTCTTTCCACCCCCTTCCTCTCCCTCTCCCCTTCTTCCTCCCTCTCCCTCGCCCCTCAAAAAAATCAAAAGAGTTTAAGGGGCTTTAACTACTGATCCAGCTTTGACTTGTGTATTGGTTCTGAAAACTGAGTTTCGGCCTTAACAGTACCTCGTAGTAACACAAATCCCCATCGTGTTGAATCTCTTCGAAGTTGTAACATCATAATTTTGCCAACACCCCCTTCAGAAACTGAAGAATTTACCAATTTCTAATATTTTGCTGCAATGCTATTTCCTGCAGGCAAACATTTTGCCCATCTGGATTTCTAGGTATTGCCTGTGCTGCATTTTCTTTTGTCATCTTCATTTTTTAAAAAGTGTTCAGTGTCTGGTAAAACCTAAAATATAAGTTTTTAATATGTTGCAGAGCCTGGGAATATATCAGTCAAAATGTAAGAAAACAAGGATCGTTATTAGTAACAGTACCAAGTCTTGAAGATTCTCTCTCAGGCCTTCAGGTATGTAAGCCTCTTTCCCAGCACTTTTTTTTTAAGATTTTATTTATTTATTAGAGCACATGCATGAGAGAAAGAGAGGAGAGAGCAGGAGCAGGGGCAGGGGGAAAGGGAGAAGCAGACCCTGCTGAGCAGGGAGCCTGATGTGGGACTTGATCCCAGGACTCTGGGATCATGACCTGAGCCGAAGGCAGATGATTAACCAACTGAACCACCCAGGCGCCCCTTTCCAGCATTTTTATTGTCAAAACTTTTCTCCAGTTTTTTTCTGATAGCTATTAACAATATTCTAGAGATATTCTGTCTGAATATAGTGACAGACGATAGAAAGAATAGCAGTAACTTATGGCCTAAGAACTGGTTTGTGGTTTGTTTATTGGCCTCAAGAGCTCTGAAATTGCAATTCTTATCTTGATATAGATTCCTTTGCTTCTCCAACCAGTTTTTCCAACTTGGGGGTTACAGTTTTAGGTTAACAAATGCTACTGAATGTTTTTAAGTGGCTTAGAACACCCACATCATAACTTTCCCCTTAGAACAAAAGGAACAGAGATGTCTTGGGATCAAGTTATGCATCAGGCTCCTTGCTCAGCAGGGAGCCTGCTTCCCCCTCTTCCTGATGCTCCCCTGCTTGTGCTCTCTCTCTTCCTCTCTCTCTCTGACAAATAAATAAGATCTTAAGGAAAAAAAAGAACAAAAGGAACAGAGTTGTTCAAGGCTTCTAGAATCGGATGTGTAGACTGGAGGCCCATATACTGTGCACAGTTTGGAATCTTGTACAAACCACTTCTTTGTTCCTTAGATTCTCCATATAAAGTAAGGCCCCTATTTACTAAGTTTCAGCCCAATAAGTTGACCCTATATAAAGGTTAATTAGTATTTATAAAGTTCTTAGAGACCCCTAGATGAAAGAAATAAAATATAAATGGAGTATTATAGTTTTCTTTAGTAGCGCTTTCCTTATCTATAAGCACTGCCAAATGTAAGAATCTATTTCTTCCTTTAAAAAAAAACTAAGCCATCATCAATAATACTTCCTTAAGAAATTTTTGTCAATCATCTAAATTATAAAAGTAGGGGCGCCTGGGTGGCTCAGTCGTTAAGCGTCTGCCTTCGGCTCAGTTCATGATCTCAGGGTCCTACGATCAAGCCCCACATCAGGCTCCCTGCTCCGCGGGAAGCCTACTTCTCCCTCTCCCACTTCCCCTGCTTGTGTTCCTTCTCTCACTGTGTCTCTCTCTGTCAAATAAATAAATAAAATCTTTTTAAAAATAAATAAATAAATTATAAAAATTCATGTTTACAATAACAAGGGAAATAATCCTGAGATATATAAAGAAAAGATGTTAATCTCCCCATCCCCTCCACTTAATTCTTTTCCAGGAGAGACCCATCTCATGTGTGGTGTAACCCACCATATTTTTCCATGCTTATAAAAGTACGTCTTTAGGGACACCTGGGTTGCTAAGTCAGTTAAGCGTCTGCCTTCGACTCAGGTCGTGATCCCAGGGTCCTGGGATCAAGTCCCACATCGGGCTCCCTGCTCAGTGGGGACCCTGCCTCTCCCTCTGCCTGCCACTCCCCCTGCTTGTGCTCTCTCTCTAATAAATAAATAAAATAAAAATTTTAAAAAATATATGCCTTTTAAAATATATGGTCTCCAAGGGGTGCCTGGGTGGCTCAGTCAGTTAAGGATCCGACTCTTGATCTCAACTGAAGTCTTGATCTTAGTGGTCTTGATTCGAGCCCTGCATTGGGCTCCCGCTAGGTGTGGAGCCTACCAAAAAAAATATATATAGATATATATAAACTTAAAAATATATATATATATATATATATGTATATGTGACCATATATATATATGGTCTCCAATTTATAATTTCTATATAGATTGAAATAATTTGGTGATTTTTCACATAACGAAATAATGGTTTCACACTAAATATATAAATCTGTCTATAGATAAGCACTGGAAATTATTACTTATGAAAGAGTCCTTATGCATGAATTTTTGAATAACTTTATTGCTTTCTTGTTTAATGAAACTTCTTTATTTTTTTTTAAGATTTTATTAATTTATTTGTCAGAGAGAGAGAGCACAAGCAGGGGGAGCAGCAGGGAGAGGGAGAAGCAGACTCCCCACTGAGCAGAGAGCCCAATGTGGGACTCGATCCAGGACCCCGGGATCATGACCTGAGCCGAAGGCAGACCCTTAACTGACTGAGCCACCCAGGCGTCCCTAATGAAACTTCTATAACCAGATATATTCATTGGCGGCTCTAGAATTTCTGTGTCATAGGGACTCAAAAGTTTACAGTGTAAAGGGAAGGGCCTGATGAAGGTTATGGAGGGAGATTAGTGCCTCTCGTGCAACCCCTTAGCACCATCACTGTGTATGTATGAACAGTTGTCTCTGTTCTCTGTGTATTCTCATTGTTGTTTTAGTCTTTTATTGTTTAAACCTAATGATAATTATTAACCTAGTTACGTTAAAACAATTATTCTGTATTTTCTTTATTCTTTCAAATTCCAAAATCAAAGTAAATTAAATCCTGAATCCACAGACCTACCATGTAGTACAACAAAGAATTGTTCATGTGACACCATGTAAACTTAGTCCTGCTTGTTGTAAAAAAAAAAAATCTGTTGTCTTCAGTTACTTAGTTCATCATGATTTCTTGAAGTTCCAGAGAACAGCATCATTCTGCAATTTTCATGTTTGTTTATAATCTTTTTTTCTTCCAGATTAATATACAGTTACCTTCCTGGGTTGAAGAGGTACCACTGACCTACGATGTATATCCAGAAAAGCATATTGACAGAGAAGCTCTTGAACAAATTCATTTGTATAAGATTCTGTAACATTGAAATAGTCCTATCTCAGTGTAATGGTTTGTTGAGTATATTACAAATTAATAAAAAAGAAACATCACCCCAATACCCTAACACATATTTCTGTATATTCCTTTCTAGACTTTGTATGTATGTTTACATATTTGTAAATAGTCATATGGGTATATATACACATATATAGTTGTGTATAGACACATAATTGTGTCCATATACACCTTTGATTTCTGTGATAATTAAAATACCTGAATATTTTTGGTTTTCTCCTGTTTCTTTTATCTTGTTAAAAACATAAATATGTCTTTTTTTTTTAAGATTTTTATTTATTTATTGAGAGAGATAGTGATAGAGAGCATGAGAGGGGGAGAGTCAGAGGGAGAAGCAGACTCCCCGCCGAGCAGGGAGCCCGATGCGGGACTCGATCCCAGGACTCCAGGATCATGACCTGAGCCGAAGCTTAAACAACTGAGCCACCCAGGTGCCCAAATATGTCTTTATTTAGTCACTAACTCTGTATACCAATTCCAGATATGAGAAAAAAGAATAGAAGGTGTTTCTATCATGAGAGAAGGGTAGAGGGGAAGGTAGGTTACATTGTATCCCATTTATTAGATCTCTGTTCTGTAAGATTCCTTGTACACAGCTTTATGTGAAGAGGCTAGCACAAGGACCAAAATAAAAAAATAATTGCAGTTGCTAGGAAAAAGCGAAACTAGAAAGATAGCCTCCAAAATATAAATATTTTATCTAGCTGGAGGAATTACTGCTGATTTTTTTTTTCTTTTCCGTGTTTTTCTGTATTTCCCTTTTTTTTCTCTAATGAATGTATTTTGAGATCAGGAAAAGCAAAACTTTTTTTTAAAGAATACAATGGAACATCAAAAGAACACCTAACTAGTTCTAGTAATCTCATATTTAATATTATATTTAAATTACTTTTTTAAACGAAACTAACCTACATTTTGGAATTGCGGAACTTTTTGGAAATCTATGTTTTGGGTTTTTTTTAAGATTTTATTTATTTATTAGAGAGCAGGGGAGAAGGGCAGAGGGAAAGAGAATCTTAAGCAGCCCCTATACCCAGCGTGGAGCTGACTCGGCTCAATCTCAAAACCCCAAGATCATGACTTGAGTTGAAGTTAAGAGTTGGACACTTAACCAACTGAGCCACCCAGGCACCCATTTGTTTTTTATTTTGTTTTGTTTCGTTTTCAAGAGGTTATTGGTCAATAGCTAAATAAAATGCTAAAAATAAAAAGTTTGAAACTTGGGTCGCCTGGGTAGTTCAGTCAGTTAAGCGTCTGCCTTCAGCTCAGGTCATGATCCCAAGGTCCTGGGATCCAGTCCAGCATTGGGCTCCTTGCTCAGGGGGGAGCCTTCTCTCTCTGCCAGCCTCTCTCCCTGCTTGTGCACTCGCTCTCTCTCTCTTTCTGACAAATAAATAAAATCTTTAAAAATTTTTTTTAAAAAGTTTAGAACTTTTACTGTTGTTATTAATACGCTTCATATTTAGTATCTGGTATACTGAATATCAGGATAAATGCTGGAATTCCAATAATTTCTTCTTCATACAGGCATTACTTACTCCTGCTAACACATTAAACATTTTTACCATGCTAGTCACCCAAGAAGAAGCTAAAGCAGAGTTAGGAAGTTACTGTCAACTCTGGCATCTCAGTAACAGTTGGATGTTTTCAGGAGGCTGTGCAGATTTTCTGAAATTTTGAAGAGATTTCTAGAAATGGAGAAAAATTAATTGAAAGTATTTGAAAATATTTCATACTTAAAATACTTGCAGCTGTTATGCATATGATTGTTTTATACATAATTAAACGTATTGGTTTATTGCAATAACATTTTGGCACTTAAATTTCAAACACAACAAACACTACTAACTGTAGCAAATACATAAGATACCAATAGTAATCATCTGTGAAAAAATAAGTTTATTAATAATATGGCACATACTTACAAACAATATTTATTGAATTTCACTTAATGGTGCACCTATTCTAAAGAAACTACATTTCATAAACTCTGGTTCCCGATTGCCCTAGTTTACTTGACTGTTCCTCAGAAGCGTGAACCTCTAAAGCACAATCAGCTGCTATGGCCCTGGGTGAATGCTAGAACTCCCATTCTAGAATGTCCTGGACAGGACAGAAGGAGGGAGAACACTAGCAATACTCTGGACCAGGAAGGAACAAGTCTGTCTATAAACCTAGTTTCATATCATTCAGCCCCTAATTTGTAAAACAAAAATAAGTACATATTCAGCTATCAATAGTGGAATATACTCAAGACCACAGATTATCAGTGGTTTCCATAGATACGTGCATAAAGTTACAGAAAAAATTGACATTTATTTTTTTGTAATCTCTACACCCAACATGGGGCTTGAACTCATGACCCCGAGATCAAGAGTCGCATGTTCTACCGACTGAGCCAGCCAAGTGTCCTGACAGTTGTTTAAATACTATTTAAATATATGCTATGATTTTAGACATGTTAAAATAAACTATGGGTCTTTAGTTGGAGTGGAAAAAAGGTATAAAAATATTGGAAATTATTCTGTGTAATATTTATACACAACACAGTTTTTAATAAATGCCTGAGGCAAATATTGAACTATAGGATATTGAGGAGACATTCTTCTACCAGTATTAATATCCTATATGTGGAATTATTTAACTTAACTTTTTTAATGTCTATGTATTTGCCTAGAGACAATTATTGTCATTAAAAAGGCTAGTTTCTTGGGGAAAATTTTGCATGTATGGAGTTTACGCTGCTCAGTTTGTCACTCCTTAGCCTCAGCCTCCCTCTTTCCCCTCCAGTGTCTGTGCGGTGTGTCTCACAAGGCTCAGGGGAGGAAAAGTAGTGGAGTTAAGATATTTTTGTATTTCATCAGCCAAATGAAAAATACACAAAACAAAATATTTTCCCGTATAGCATTACTTGTGCTCAGATAACTAAAAACATTAAGATTACAGTAAATGTCCAAATTATTTAGCTCTTTAGCTGATAAAATTCATGACAAATTGAATGAAAGTTAAATTGATAAAAAACAAAATAAAATTGTTTTTTAGAACTTTTTTCTGCCGATGTTCCTTTAAAATTACTGAACTTCATAGGGCTTCTCCAAGTTTGATCACTGCGTTCCTTCACCCAACCTCCAGTTCCCTCTACTAAATGCAGATACCCTTGAGGTCCCAACCAGGTCCTATTTTGGGATACCACAGCTTAAACACTCCAGAATTTCATGAAAACTTTGTTATTAGTAGTCATTATAAGGTATTTTCTATTGATGGTGAATCCCACAGCCATGCAACTATTAATTACATGAACTAATCCCGCAAACATGTATTAAAGCTCACATTGTGTATCTAGCACTCTACCAACCTCTAGTTACAAAAATAGAACACTTGGCTCCACCATAAAAGAACTCACACTCTAAGGAGGGAGAGGGATGACGCGTTAGTTTAGATACAGGATAAGGAAAGATGTTCCTGGTAAAGGGAACAGCATATGCGGAGGCAGAGGATAGTATTTTAGTATGACTAGAGCCCAGCTTAGGAAGGATTACATGAGGATCATGAAGTGGACATATGCCAGATCAGGAAGGGCATGGTATCCCAAGCAAAGGAGATCACATTTTATTCTGAGTCAGGGCGAACCATCACAAGATTTTAAGCAGCATATTGATATGGTCAGGATAAAATTATAGAAGCCATATGGTGGTCCAGCAACTCTAGGAATGTAGGGGAAAGAAAGGAGTCAAGAGGTATCTAGGAGTGCTCAGCACTTTATTAGGGAGTAAATCAATCCAACATTAAAGAGGGTTTAAAAATTACATTTATGAAGATACATAAGAAAATCCATGTGGCATTACAGCAAATAATTATTAAGTCAAAAGATAATAGCAAGGAATCTACTGAATGCAGTCTTATACTACCAGCATAAAAAATGGTTAGATACTAAGTATATGGCCAAAAAAGAATGCTAGGAGGCAAACACTAAGACAATAACTTGAAAAGGGACCTGCCAAGGGTGAAACATGCATGTGTGCATACACACACACACACTCACACAAACACACAGTAAACAAGAATATTAATTAGCATTGAAGAGAAGGATTTGGGTGGGGCATAAAGTTCCAAACATTCTTCATGTAAATAAATGAATCTAGCTGGGAGAAAACAAAAACAAAATCTTATGAGTTTCACCGGGGACATGCTAGCACAGGAACAGATTTCTCCTTTTCAGAGGAACTCAATTCTGGGACACAATATTAATTGAACAGGCCTTGTTTGGCAGCTGTCAACTTCCCTAGACTTGTCCAGATGCCTAAAGCAACCCAACCACTTTAGGCTGTAGTTTACCCACTTGTAAATTAAGTTAATTAATGTTTTTGGACCATGAGTTTCACAGGAGTATTATGTACAGTAACTGAATGGTAAATACCTTGAGATATACACAGGGAACAGCACATAAATAGAATATAAATGGAAATTGACCTTTTTTTAAAGATTCTATTTATTTATTTGACAGAGAGAAAGCACAAGCAGGGGGAGCAGCAGGCAGAGGGAGAAGCAGGCTCCCCACTGAGAAAGGACTCCGGGGTGCTCGATCCCAGGACCCTGGGATCATGACCTGAGCCAAAAGTAGACGCTTAACTGACTGAGCCACCCAGGCACCCCTTAAAATTGGTTTTAGTCTCTCTCTCTAAAGATGTGTCCCAAGAAAACTGATAGATATGCTAAGCATAATTGTATCAAGGATCCTCATTTCAAGTTAGTTTTTGCCAACAATAATGATCATCCATTGTTTAAATTCTCCAAAACTTCTTGTTTTCTCAAACTTCTACTTTCTTTGAAGGAGATGAGGAAAAGAAAAATATGCCCAAGATAATCTAGGAATAAATTGAATATGGATTAATGAAAATGTAATCCTATAGACTAAGAAGAAAAAAATGTATGAAAAATCTGAATCTAAGGGCTGGAAAAGATCACAGGCTATGAAATGGGTTCTTTTTTTTTTTTAAAGATTTTTTTTTTCTTTTTTTTATTTGAGAGAGAGAGAATGAGAGACAGAAAGCATGAGAGGGAGGAGGGTCAGAGGGAGAAGCAGACTCCCTGCCGAGCAGGGAGCTGGATGCAGGACTCGATCCTGGGACTCCAGGATCATGACCTGAGCCGAAGGCAGTCGCTTAACCAACTGAGCCACCCAGGCGCCCTGAAATGGGTTCTTAAGTAGCTCTGTTAAAATACTTCCATGCTGACCTAAATCAAAGACAGACTTCTAGACCAGGAAGGTAATATATATTTAAATCCTGAGCGCTCAAGGAAGATTTTCTGATTAAAACACACACACACACAACCCCGAATTCATTGACACGGATTTTGTACTTGATGTGTTAGGTACGGAGCCTGACAACAACCCAATGAAGTAGGAGCTATTAATCCTATTTAACAGATGAGTAAAATGCGGGGGGGGGGGGGGGTTAAATTTTTTTTAAAGATTTTATTTATTTATTTGACAGAGAGAGAGGCAGCGAGAGAGGGAACACAAGCAGGGGGAGTGGGAGAGGGAAAAGCAGGCTTCCTGCTCAGCAGGGAGCCCGATGCGGGGCTCGATCCCAGGACCCTGAGATCATGACCTGAGCCGAAGACAGACGCTTAACGACTGAGCCACCCAGGCGCCCCCCTGAGTTTCAGTGAAGGTAAGAAACTTTCCAAAAGTTCTACAGCTGGTAAATGGCACAGCGAAGATTCAATTCTTTTTTTCTATCTCAACTGCAAAGCCTATGCTCTTTTGTTATGCTGCCTCTGTATTTTAAATTTCGTAGTCTAATATTAACCACAAAATCAACAGATTATAATGGAGGGTAGCCTCTTTATTTTGCCTTTAGATTCCTCATCAACGTGAGAATTGCTTGAGTAATTGTCTAATGTGTGAGCTGCAGCTGTGATTTTTTTTTCGGTTTTGATTTAAATTCCAGTTCGTTAACATACAGTGTAACATTAGTTTCAGGTGTACAATAGAGTGAGTCCACATGTTCATACAATACCCAGTGCTCATCACAACAAGCGCACTCCTTAATCCCCCTCAACTATTTTACCCATCCCCCCCACCCAGTTACAGCTCTGATTTATAAATCTGTTGGATGCTTAAATCAAGAGTAAAAGTGACAAGGTCATAGTTCAAAATTTGTGGCTTCTGAATGAAAGAGAGGTACAACATGGCTTTAATATTATAATTGATACTGATTAATACTATGATTAGTAGTAGTATGTACTCAAGTATGTATCCTAGATACATATGCAAGAAAAAGGAAAACATAATGTCCAACATAAAAACTTGTACACAAATGTTCATAGTACATTATATACATAGTAGTAGCAGTATCCTAGATGAAAATTATTAATGTGAATATATTTTTACATTGAAAGTTACCTAAAGGGCGCCTGGGTGGCTTAGTCAGTTAAGCGTCCGCCTTCTGCTCAGGTCATGATCCCAGGATGCTGGGATTGAGTTCCACATTGGGCTCCCTGCTCAGAGGAGAACCTGCTTCTCCCTCTCTCTCGACCCCTCCCTCTTGCTCATGCTCTCTCTCTATCTCTCAAATCAAAAAATAAAATCTTTTTTTAAAAAGTCACCTATTTAGAAAGTAGGTTCAATCTCTCCCTTTTTTCCCCATTTTTTAAATTATTCATACATTATAAAATAATACCTGAACTTTTCAAAAGCAACTGAAGACATAGAAAACATGCCAAGATTATGGCTTACAGGCAGGGAGTGTAACTAGTTTAGACTATAGATGATTTACTTAAAACAATGACTCAGTTTTTGGACTCCAGCTTTGTTTATTTTTCCTTGCCAAACAGACGTTATTATTTAGGTCAAACTGCAAGGTGCAAATAAGAAGAGCCATTCTTTCTGTTGGAAGATGATGAATTCAGAGAAGCACAGATTTTTAGTTAGAAGATAACTTAGGATAAACCAGTTCAAATCTATTTTCTTAGAGAAAGAAAATTATATTTGAAGCATCTTTGCAAAGTGGGGAAAAAGCAGCTTCCTTAAAATAGATCTGCATTCTGATACCATGGGACCAACAATTTATGGGATAAAATGAAGCTTGGAAAGTACATCAGGGGGGCGCCTGGATGGCTCAGTCAGTTAAGCATCTGCCTTCGGCTCAGATCATCATCCCAGGGTCCTGGGATTGAGCCCCACGTCAGGCTCCCTGCTCAGCGGGCAGCCTGCTTCTCTCTCTCTCTCCCTCTGACCCTCCCCCCTCCTTGTGTTCTCTCTCTCTCTCAAATAAAAAAATAAAATCTTTAAAAAAAAAAGTACTTTAAGTTAACATTGAGAAATTGAAACCTTCCTACAATGCTGGTAGAAATATACAATGGTACAGATGCTTTGTGGAAAACAATTTGGTAGTTCCTCAAAATATTAGCCATAGAGTTACCATATGACCTAGCAATTCCACCCCTAGATACATACCCAAGAAAAAGGAAAACATACGTCCAACATAAAAACTTGTACATAAATGTTCATAGTACATTATTTATAATATCCAAAAAGCAGGATAGGGGAAACAAATATCCATCAACTAATGGATGGATACATAAATAATAGTGGATAAATAATTCCATACCATAGCATTTTATTCAGAATAAAAATAAATAAAGTACTGATACATGCTAGGACATGGATGAATCTTGAAAACATGCTAAGTGAAGAAACCAGTCACAAAAGATCACATGTTGTATGATTCTATTTATATGAAATGCCCAGAATAGGCAAATCTGTAGAGACAGAAAGTACATTAGTGGTTGCTTCGAGCTGGGAGGGGAGCAGGGGGAGGATAGGAAGTGACTATTAATAGATATGGGGTTTCTTTTTGGGGTAATAAAAATAGTTTAAAATTAGATTGTGATAATTGCACAACTCTGTGAATATCCAAAGAACCATTGAACTGCACACTTTAAATGGTTGAAATTGTCTACTGTATGTGAATTACATCTCAATAAAATTGTTTAAAAGAATAAAATGAGGTACCAAAATTACGTTAGGTTGTAAGCAATATCTGAGGCTTTATCCTTGAAAGAGTTGGGTAACTATTTAGCACAGCAGTGTTTGTACTAGCAAATCATGAAGTGAGAAGACTCGTATACTTAGGAACAAGTACATGCTTGATTTTCAGAAAACAAACAATTATATTAAAAATTATGCTAATGTCAGTAGGTTTATTAGAAGCAATGAGATCCTTTTAGTACTATCACCTACGATTTTAGGTATATGTGGACATAAGGTTATCCGACAAGAGTGTAAACCCGTGGTCTTCTTGTCCTCCTCTCGTGCAAGTCCACTGGACAGACGTCTAGCATTTTCATCGCCTTCATACATTTTTTAGCACTGAAAATAACTTTTACACTTATGACTACACACAGGACACAAGATCTGGGACATGTCCCACTGACAAAGATCTAAAAGCAAGCTGCCCCAAAACCAAGGAGGCAGCAGGCCTAAAAGCAATTGCGTCTGCTGTCCTTTTTTCTCTGTATTTACTAAGAGTTCCTGAACTAGGGACTGGCTTTGAGAGAGGCGTATCGTACATGCTCAAAACTGTCAGAAGGCTCTTGGGTAGGAAAGGAGGGCATGGATAAAAGAGATCTTTGATCACTGCAAAAGCACTACAATTTTTACAGGTAAAACAGTTTGAAGAAGCCAATTTGCAGGGCTTTATTATACCCATTTAGAATTCTAACTAGTTCTTCTGAGCACTACATGTAATATTAGTATTGGTACCAAAGCACACAGTTTTATTGAAGTATGATCAACATACAATAAGCTGCAATAAGTGTAATCAGTATATTGTGACATATGTATACACCTTTGAGACCATCATCACAATCAAGATGATAACCATTTCCATCCCTTCTAGGCTTTTCTCTCATCTCTTTGTCATCTATCCCTCCCTTGACCCCTACCCCAGGCAATCACAGATCTGTTTTCTGTTGTGATAGATTAGTTTGCTTTACATAAATGGAACCATGCTGTATACACTTTCTTTGTCAAGCTTTTCTCGTTCGGCATAAGGATTTTAATGTCCATCCACGTTGTTGCATGTATCAACAGTTTGTTCCTTTTTATTTATTTATTTATTTATTTTTTAAAAGATTTTTTTTTTATTTATTTATTTGAGAGAGAGAGAATGAGAGAAAGAGAGCACGAGAGGGAAGAGGGCAGAGGGAGAAGCAGACCCCCTGCTGAGCAGGGAGCCCGATGTGGGACTCGATCCCGGGACTCCAGGATCATGACCTGAGCCGAAGGCAGTCGCTTAACCAACTGAGCCACCCAGGCGCCCTGTTTCTTTTTATTGATGAAGAGTGTTCACTGGTATGGATTTACCACCATTTTCTATAAATCCTGATAGAAAGCATTGTAGATCTTCCAACTTTGTTTTTCTTTCAAAAATTTTTTAGCTAATCTAGGTCCTTTGTGTTTCCACACAAATTTCAGAATCCCCTTGTAAATTTCCACAGAAAACCCTGACGGGATTTTCATTGGGATTACATTGACTCCATAGATCAATTTGGAGAGGAGTGACATCTTAACAATATTGAGTTTTCTGGGCTCAGTCGGTGCAGCACACGACTCTTGTTCTCAGAGTTGTAGTTTCGAGCCCCACGTTGAGTGTAGAGATTACTTAAAAATAAAATCTTTAAAAAACCCAACAAAACAATATTGAGTTTTCTGACCCAAGAACAAAGTATACCTTTCCATTTGCTTAGGTCTTCAATTTTTCGCAGCCATTTTTTATAGCTTTTAGTGTTCAGGTCTTGTGCATTTTTTGTTAAATTTATTCCTAAGCATTTTATATTTTTAATGTTTTTAATCAATGATTTTTTTATTTTTAATTTTGGATTGTTGCTAGTTATATAGAAATACAATTGATTTTTATGTATTAACCTGTCTTCTATAATCTTGCTAAATTCACTTATAAGTTCTAGTGGGTTTCTTGGTGATTCCTTCAGAAAAAGTTTTACTTCTTCCCTTCCAGTTTATTTACTTTTATTTCTTTACTTGCCTTATTGCAGTAGCTCTGACTTCCAGTAAAATGTTTGACAGAAGTGGTAAAAACAAACCTTATCTTGTTTTCAATCTGCTGGGAGGAAAGCACTTAGTCTTTCACTTGTAAGTATGGTATTAGCTACAGGTTTCCAGCACATGCCCTTTATTAGTTATGAAGTTCCATTCTATTCTTGGTTGACTGACATTTGTAGTATACGTGGATATTAATTTTGTCAAATTATTTTGCCACACTTACTAAGATGATCACATGATTTTTCTTTTTAAGTCTGTAAAAATTGCAAACTACACTGTTTGATTTTCAAATGTTAAACCAACTTTGCATCCCTGGGATAAACCCTGCTTGGTCATGACATATTACCATTTTTGTCAATTGTTGGATCTGATTTGGTAGAATTTTAAATCCATGTCTACAAGGGATTTTGATGTGTCTGGTTTTAGTGTTAGGTTAATGCTTGCCTCTTACAGTTTCTGCCTTTATTTTTTTTTTTAAGATTTTATTGATTTGAGAGAGGGAGCGAGTGAGCATGGGTTGGGGGCAAAGGCAGAGGTAGAGGCAGACTCCCTGCTGAGCAGGGAGCCCATCCCAGGACCCCCAGATCATGACCTGAGCTGAAGGCAGATGCTTAACGGACTGAGCCACCCAGATGCCCCCGATTTCTGCCTTTAAATTATGTGTTTAGATGATTACATTTACTGTGATTATTGATATAATTAAGTTTAAATTTACCATTTTCTTTTTGTTTTCTATTTGTCTCATCTGTTCTCTTTTTTTAAGATTTTATTTTTATTTTAGTTGAGAGAGAACAAGTGAGAGAGAGAGAGAGAGCACGAGCAGGGGAGGGACAGAGGGAAGGAGAAGGAGGCTCCCCCATGAGCAGGGAGCCTGATGCGGGGCTCGATCCCAGGACTCTGGGATCATGACCTGAGCCTAAGGCAGATGCTTAACCGACTGAGCCACCCAGTCACCCCCGTCTCATCTGTTCTTTGTTTGCTTTTTTTTCCCCCTTGTCCTATCTTCTTTTGGATTAATTAGAACAGTTTTGCTGATTTGATTTTATCTTCTTTATCTGCTTATTAGCAATACATCTTGTTTTTTTAACTGACTGCACTAGAGTTCACAGTATACATCTTTAAGTCATCACAGTCGACCTTACATAATATTATACTAATTCATACATAGTGTAAAGACCTTACAACCATGCACTTCCTTTTGTCCCCACCCAGCCTTTGTGCTATTGTTGTCATACATATTTACTTCCACATATGTTATAGACCCCACAATACATTGCTATTGTTTTTTGCTTTCAACAGATCATTATTTTAAAGATATTTTTAAAGCAAGGGAAAAGTCTTTTATATTTATCCCCACATTTACCATTTCTAGTGCTCCTCATTTCTTTGTGTAGATCCATATTTCCAATTGGTTACCATTTACTTTGTGCCCGAAGAACTTCCTTTTTGCATTTTTAGAACTGGTCTGCTGGTGATGAATTCTCTCAGCTTTTATATGTCTAAAAACGTCTATATTTTGACTTCATTTTTGAAAGATTTTTTGCGGGGTCTAGGGTTCTAGGTTGATGGTTTTGTCTTTCCGTATTTTACGATGTTCTATGCGCACTTTGGCACTGCTTCTGTCATCCTTACCTTTGTTTCTGTATTTGTATCTTGTTTCTCTGGCTGCTTTTAATATTTTCTTTTTGTTACTGGTCCTCAACAATTGCATTTTGATATGAATGGCTGTGTTTTATTTCATTTTTTCTCTTGCTTGGGATGTATTGCACTTCTTGGATCTGTGAGTTTATACTTTTCATCACATTTAGAAAATTTGGGGTTATTATTTCTTCATATATGCATTCCATCCCTCCATCTTTCTCCTCCCCTTTTGAGACTCTAAGGACACATATGTTAGGCTGCATGATGTCCTGCAGTTCAGTAATGCTTTGTTCTTTTTTAACTCAGTCTTCTATCTTTCTGTGTTTCTTTCTTTTTTTTTTTTTAAAGATTTTATTTATTCATTTGAGCTAGAGAGCAAGACAGAGGGCAGAGGGAGAAGCAGGCCCGGGGCTCCATCCCAGGACTCCAGGATCATGACCCAAGCCAAAGGCAGATGCCTAACTGCGTGAGCCGCCCGGGCACCCTGTCTTTCTTTTTTTTTTTTAAGATTTTATTTATTGATTGATTTGACAGAGAGAGAGACAGCGAGAGAGGGAACACAAGCAGGGGGAGTGGGAGAGGGAGAAGCAGGCTCCCCGCAGAGCAGGGAGCCAGATGTGGGACTCGATCCCAGGACCCTGGGATCATGACCTGAGCCGAAGGCAGTCGCTTAACCAACTGAGCCACCCAGGCGCCCCAGGCACCCTGTCTTTCTGTGCTTTATTTTGAATAATTTCTATTGCTGTGACTCCAAGTTTACTAACCTTTTTTTTTAAGTAATCTCTAACACCCAACATGGGGCTCAAACTCACAACCCCAAGATAGAGTGGCATGCTCTACTGACTGAGCCAGCCAGGCATCCTAAATTTACTAATCTTTTATTCAGCAGTGTCCAATCTGTTGTTAATCCCATTCAGAGTATTGTTCATTTTAGGCATTGCTTCTTAACCAATTTTTTTTTTTTTAAAAGGTTTTATTTATTTATTTGAGAGAAAGCACATGAGGGGGGGGAGGGTCAGAGGGAGAAACAGACTCCCTGCCGAGCAGGGAGCCCGATGCGGGACTCGATCCAGGGACTCGATCCAGGGACTCCAGGATCATGACCTGAGCCGAAGGCAGTCGCTTAACCAACTGAGCCACCCAGGCGCCCTTAGGCATTGCTTCTTTTTTCAGGTCTAGAAGTTTGATTTAGGTCCTTTTTATATCTTACGTACCTCTTCTTATGCTCACACTTTACCTTTTTGAAGATATGGAGTAGTATTATAATAGCTGTTTTAATATTCCTAATTAATTTAACTATGTCATCTCTGCCATTTCTGGGACTGTTTCAATTGATTAAATTTTCCTCATTATAGGTTGTATTTTCCTGCTTGTTTGAATGCCTTCTAATTTTTTATTGCATGCCACTGTGCTGGATTTTCTTTGTATTCCTTTAACCATTTGGGGGCTTTGTTCTGGGATGCAGTTATGTTACTTGGAAACAGTTTGATCCTTTCAAGCCTCACTTTTAAGCTTTGTTGGGCAGGTCCAGAACAGCCTTTAATTTAGGGCTTATTGGCCCAACTACTGAGGTGATACCCTTCTAAAGACTCTACTGGATGCCCCACATGTTAAGAGAGAGATCTTTCCACTCCATCTGGTAGGAACACAAATGATTCCTGGCCCCGTGTGACTCCAAGTGTGTGGTTTAGCTTATTTTTTTCCAGTGATCTTTTTCTCCAGCCTTGGTAGTTTTCTCACATGCCTGTGCTGATCAGTACTCAGTTGAAGACTCAGGAGGAACTCTTCCAAGCTCTTCTTTTGGGCAGCTCTCTCCTCTGGTTTTCACCCTGAAATTCTGATGCCTTCACCTCCCAGATCTCCCAACTCTGTTTCCTCTGCTCGGAGGTGCCCGAGCTCTGCTTCTGGCTGCAGTGTGAAAAAATCTCCTGCAGCCAGAAGAATTATAGGACTCACCTTGTTTGTTCCTTTCTCTGAAAAATCGCTGCCTGCTGTTTGATCCCTGAAAACTATGACTTCATACATTTTGTCCACTTTCTAAGTTATTTTTGGGGAGAGATTAATTCCGGTCTCTGGTAGTAGCAGAAATCATACCACATTTTTTTTTATTTCCTAATATTTTCTTAGTCAAATAAACAATCCAAGTTTAACTGTTTTGTATAATTTCACAAGATGGAGGAAGCTAAAAAAAAGTGGGAAAGGCAAAAAAAAAAAAAAAAAAGCCTGAAATGAACAGTTGAGAAATGCAAAAAAATAAACGAAAAACCAAAAAACAATCATGATACTTTGCCAAAATGTAGCACTAGCTAATTTTTTGCCCAACATGGGGTTTGAACTCACAACTGTGAGATCCAGACCTGAGCTGATATCAAGAGTCGGACGCTTAACCACCTGAGCCAGCCAGGCGCCCCACTGTAGTACTAGCTAATATTTAAATATCCCAAAGCCTTTGAGAAAACATATCAAAAATTCTCTGAATCATTTATTATATCTCGATTTTACAGCTTCAAGTATTAAACAGACTCTAGCACTGGCGGCTTTTTGAAAACCTACCCTTCCACTGCAATTGTGCTTATAAGTAAAATTTGAAAAATTTTTCTTTAAGTCATGGAAGATATTGAGCATAAAACTTAATTTTCGAGTGGCCAAAAATGAGTATGGTCATTTTCCAGCACAAGTTACAGAATGAAAGAAGAAATTACTTTTAAATGAAAACTTACAAAGTGAAATAATATTTTCCCCAGTGAATATTTTTTTTAATGTTTTATTTATTTATTCATGAGAGTCAGAGAGAGAGAGAGAGAGAGAGAGGCAGAGGCAGAGGGAGAAGCAGGCTCCCTGCCTAGCAGGGAGCCCGATGCGGGACTCGATCCCAGGACCCTGGGATCATGACCTGAGCCGAAGGCAGACGCTTAACCATCTGAGCCACCCAGGCGCCCCCCCAGTGAATATTTTTTTTTTTAAGATTTTATTTATTTATTTGACAGAGAGAGACACAGCGAGAGAGGGAACACAAGCAGGGGGAGTGGGAGAGGGAGAAGCAGGCTTCCCGTGGAGCAGGGAGCCCAAGGCGGGGCTCCATCCCAAGACCCTGGGATCATGACCTGAGCCGAAAACAGACGCTTAACGACTGAGCCACCCAGGCGCCCCGCCCGCCCCCCACAGTGAGTATTGGAAAAAAAATTACCTCAGATGAGTTGTCTCACTTTTTCCAAACAAAAAATAATCACCTTTGGGCTGACCAAAGGCATAGCAAGCTTCAAACACACATAAAGTGTGGCCCAACTGAAAAGGGCTTGTAATTCAGCAATCTCTCCAGCAGGCTTCTGGAACCCTAATCACCTAAAAGCTGTATTGTCAGCATTCCTGTCAAATTGATGAAAGGAGCCCAGAAGGCTACTTCCGATAAAAAGGAAGGCACTGTAGAAATGTTACTATGTAAGGGAGCCGAAGGGCAGATGTGGTGATTATCCTCCATTAATCACCTAAAAATACAACATCTTCTGCTTCTTTTTGAGGCTCCCAATGATCTCCACCTGCTAGGTTTCACCTCTTTCTATAGTTTCCTCCCATTGTGTGTGGACTGGACCCGTTGACTTGTTTCCAATGAACAGAATATGGCAAAAGTGATGGAAAGTCATGCCTGAGATTAGACTACAAAAGGCTATGACTCCCATCCATCTTCCTCTCTCTCTCTCTCTTGCTCTCTCACTTGCTTACTGTGATGAAGAAGACTGCCATGTTCTGAACTGCTCAGTGGATAGGTCTAGGTGGCAAAGAGCAGAGGATAGACTCCAGTCAACAGCCAGTGAGGAACTAAGGCTCTTAGTACAACATGCTGAGAGAAACTAAATCCTACCAACATCCTCCTGAGTGAGATAGAATTGGATCCACCTCTAGTCAAGCATTAAGAAGACTGCAGCAACAGTCAACAACACCTTGACTGCTGCCTTGTGAGAGACCCAGAGTCGGAAAACCCAACTAAGCCATGTCCAATGTCCATGTCCATGATTATAAGATAGTCAACGTCTATTGCTTTAATCCACTAAATGGTAACTTGTCGTACAACAATAGAAAACTAATACAGATTCCATTTGATAAATAGTAACCTACCCCTAAATCAAATTTCACTCAAGAAGAAATTGATATGCATCTGAGAAGATTTATTCATTACCCAGTCAAGGTAGTTATTTTGCCCAGAAAAAGCTTTGATACTTGCTAAGTGATTGTGTCATAATCTCACTTCTGAGTTTAGAAATTAATCTTAAAGAATTGTAGTTTCCAGTCATACTTTTCCATCAAAAAACTATGAGGTTCTATTTTCACAAGCCATAAGTACCTAATTTTCCACTATTCTGAAAAATAATATACTCCTAGCTCTGTAGTAACTATGGTCAATTCCGGAAATAAGTATTCTGTGGTGGAAATTATAAGAGCTGTGGATTTGAATAGACCTATCTATTTAAATAAACAGCCACCATTTTGTGAAAGGTCAATGGGAGAAAAATCAAGCTGACAATTCTCATAAATAGTTAAGTTATTCTCAAGCTGGTGGGTACACTGATGTTTCTCTAGTTCTTTAAAATCTATATGTTTTATATGCTCTTTGGTATGTATGACACATTTTATAATAAAAATAAAGTTAAAAAATCAAACAAGGTTTCTGGTTCTGATATTTGACTTCAGTAAAAAGTCAGGTTTTAAAGGGTGCATACAATAGTCATCTGAAAAAAGATGTGCTTTCTAAGCTTCCATTAAGTTTAACATACTTTAATTCTCCTAAAAATTTTTAAGTTACCTATTTACCAAAGATCAGATCCTCCGAAGTTAATTAATCCTTTTGTTTTGGAAGATAAAGGGTGGGGGGGAGAAAAAGCCCAGAAATTAAAGAGAAGCCACAAAATCAGAAACCTCCTATTTCTCCCTCCATAGACTTAACCACCTGCCTACATGGATTGATCTCTTCCCTTTCTCAAATATTCAGTCAGAACCCCAAGGGCTACCTTTGACACTGGTATTATGGACCCCATTATGCCTCTATTACTCACTCTGAGCTTTAAATATTACTATTAATATCTAATTATGTCATTCATTGAACGAGTAATGCATGTTACCACTTTAAAGTTTGGAATTAGGGTGGCTCAATCAGTTAAGCATCTGCCTTTGGCTTGGCTCAGGTCATAATCCCTGGGATCCCAGGGTCCTGGGATCCAGCCTGGGTCCTGGGATGGAGTCCCAGGGAGCCTGTTCCTCCCTCCCACTTGTGCTCTCTCTCACTCTCTCTCAAATAAATAAGTAAAATCTTAAAAAAAAATAAAAATAAAAAACAAAGTTTGGAATTAGATTAAACTTGCAACTCTGTTGGCAAATCTGGTTTGTTTTAGAACTGGATGCCTCTGCAACATTTGTTTATAGTATTTTATAAATTCAATGCTATTTTTTTTACTCTTTTTAAAATATGGCTCTATTTTGGGGCACCTGGGTGGCTCAGTCATTAAGCGTCTGTCTTCGGCTCAGGTCATGATCCCAGGGTCCGGGGATCCAGCCCCGCGTTGGGCTCCCTGCTCCGCGGGAAGCCTGCTTCTCCTTCTCCCGCTCCCCCTGCTTGTGTTCCCTCTCTCGCTGTGTCTCTCTCTGTCAAATAAATAAATAAAATCTTTTTAAAAAATAAATAAATAAAAAATAAAATATGGCTCTATTTTTCATTCATTCAGCAAGTATTTATAGACCTTTTACTACATATCTGGAACTGTTTAAGACAGGTATGCAGCAGTGGACAAGATAGACAAGGTCACAGTCTTTATGGGGTGTATATCTTAACTGGGGGAGGGGTGGAGATGGAGAATGCTAGGCAAGGAAAGTAAATTACCAACTGAAATTTTGCATGACATAATATTTTTCTTTTTTTTTTTTTTAAAGATTTACTTATTCATTTGAGAGAGCGAGAATGAGAGAGAGGACATGAGAGAGGGGAGGGTCAGAGGGAGAAGCAGACTCCCTGCCGAGCAGGGAGCCCGATGTGGGACTCGATCCAGGGACTCCCGGATCATGACCTGAGCCGAAGGCAGTCGCTTAACCAACTGAGCCACCCA
>NC_138377.1:55464566-55512723 GCF_054177405.1 Leptonychotes weddellii
ACAAGATGAAACCAGAGAGGGAGACAAACCATAAGAGACTCTTAATCTCAGGAAACAAACTGAGGGTTGCTGGAGTGGTGGGGGGTGGGAGGGATGGGGTGGCTGGGTGATGGACATTGGGGAGGGTATGTGCTATGGTGAGCACTGTGAATTGTGTAAGACTGATGAATCACAGACCTGTACCCCTGAAACAAATAATGCATTATATGTTAATTAAAAAAATAATTTTAAAAAACCCTATTCACTGTTGGTTGGGTTGGTTGGACATATTTCACTTTGTATACCGATGTCTGTTGCCAATATGTAGTTAATTAAAGCTCTGTGCTTTAGCACAAGAAGTCTCCTATTGCTCCTCTAGTCACCTTTCCGCTTCTTTGTAGACTGGTCAGGAAGCTCTTACATAAATAAACACTTACACTGAAAATTATGAAGTGTATTTTGCATTACCTGATACAGCTTCCACATAGTCCTCCTGCTCCATTCCTTTCACGTGCTGAACCTGCTCTTCGCAACCCTTACTATCAGTCCCTGAGGAGTTGAACCTGCCACACAAACCAGCCGCAACCAGGAGAATCTCCAGATGAGGCCATCTCCTGCTGTAAGTCACCGCAGTGATTGAGAGTGGAAGGATTGTAAGGAAGAAGAGAGGGGTCGGAAGACGGGAAAGTCAGAACAACATACTTTTCAACAAGGGAAGAAAGATAGATTCTGCGTACTGTATTCTGGCAAACTTAACATTTAAAAAGTTAAGAAAAAGGAAAAAGATGAGGATGGATTTTCTTCAATGATTTGAGCGCGCTTAAAGGACAGGACACTGATCACTTGGAGCCAACGTGAGTTTACTGAAAACAGTGTAAGCCATACTAACTTTATTTCCTTTTCAGATAATATTGGGAGATTGTAGTAAAGGGAAATGCTATATGAAGGGTGTAAAACATTGAACTCCTTGTGGATAAGATGAAAAACTATGGATCAGACTATAATGCAGTTAGATTTCGCTTGAATGACTTAGGCCCCCAGAAAAGCAGATAAATGTTCTCTTGGACAAGTCCTTCGTTTATGCTGCAAGGGTCTGTCATGGACTCTACTGCACTTCACATTTTTATTAATGGCTTGATAGAAATGCACACATAATTATATTTGTAGATCACATGTAGTTAAGGATTACTAACACTGACACTAAAGAGTTATTTGATAAACTGTTGTAAATGCCAGCATTTCAGTTAAAAATCAACTCTACAAGTATAGTTCAGGTAAACATGTCCTCAAGGACAAGAATTTTAATAGACTACAATCTTGGGCTTCATTAATTCAAATTCAGTGTGTAGAACCCGAGGGACATTGGCCCTATCTATTCTTGCTTGATTAAACAATATCATAGTTTCAAAAAAGCATTGATAAACCAAAAGTATCACAAGAGGCCAACAAGGATAATAGGAATTTGAACCTATGTTTTATGAAACTGCTGAAGAAATGGCATATTTTCAGATACCTGAAGGAGTGTTATGTGGCAGATATTAAACTTAGTATTTGTGACTTCAGAGAACAAAACCAGGATCAATATATAGAAACTACATGTAGACAAAGCTTAGCTCAGTGTAAGAGCTTTCTAGCCATTAGGGTTGTGGGCTACTTTGGAGGTGTGGTAGACGTACTAATGATGTCTATATCTTAATCCCTGGAACTCCTGCGCATGGTGCTGTACATGGCAAAAGGGACTTTGTAGATGTGATTAATTTAACAATCTTAATTTAGGGAGATTACCTGATGAGCCCAATGTAATGCCAGTGGTCTTTAAAAGATGGAAGAGGGAAGCAGAAGAATCAGAGGAGAAGTGTTGATGGAAACAGAGGACCAGAGCGAAAGGGAGATATGAAAATGTTATATTGCTGGCTTTGACGATGGAGGAAGGGGCCATAAGCCAAAGAATGCAGGCAGGCTCTAGAACCTGGAAACACAAGGAAAGAGAGTCTACCTTCTAGTCTCTGGAGGGAATTCAGTCCTACCAACACCTTGAATTTGGCCTAGTGAAACTCATTTTGGACGTTTGACCTCCAGGACTGTAAGATTATATTTTTGTGTTATTTAAGCCACTAAATTTGTGGTAATTTGCTACAGTGATAAGGGGAAACTAACGTAGGGGGTTAATGAGTTTCCATTATCACAGGTCTGGTAGTAAACTGGGATCATTTTATTCTAGGGAGTTGAGATTTGTGTAAAGGATTGGACTAGAATGATCTACAAAGTCTTTTCTACCTGAACTGAGCCCTCTTTTTTCATTTTTTGAATATTTTTCCTTGAAGATCTTAATTATTTCCCATAACTTCAACTGTAACCTCTATATTATTAACACCCAAATTCATATTTCTAGTCCCAATTTCTCTTGAGTTCTAATTACACGTATTAGCTGACATATTCATTTGGACATATTGAAATCCCTTTAAATTCAGTATGTCCCCAGGGAGGAAAAAATGCAAGGATTGAAAGTTCAGGATGCAAAGAGATAAATGTGGTCTTTCCTTGAAGGAGGAAAAATAAGGCCAACTTCTCTTTTATAAATGAACAAATCCAAAATTGAGAAAAATCAGCCATGAAGACTTCTGATGACAAAATGTCAAGAGCTTTTGTGTAGCAAACTAGAGGTTAATATCTGGACCTGATATGCGTATCTTCAGCCATCTCTCTCAAGACCAGGCTGAGCCCAGTGAAATGGCAAAATGATAAACATGAGTTCAAATGGCAAAGAGCCATGTACTGTAATGGTTTGGAGTGCAGGTCTGGGGTTAGGCTGCCTAGAATGGAGTCACAGCTATACTCAACATTGGCTGAGTAACCTAGGACAAGCTGGTTAACCTTTGCCTCAGTTTCTTCTTCCGTAAAATGCATACAACAGATTACCTACTCCATAAAATTTAAAAGAGATAATCCAAGCAAAGTGCTTAGAACAGTGATGGCACATAGCAAATGCTCACTAAATATCAGATTTTTTAAAAAGAAGATAACTAGGGAAAGTTCTTGACCATCAACCCAAAGGGAGATTCTGATTTCCAAGAGGGATGTGTTTGCATACAAACTTCAATCCAAGGATACACTGGCTTTTCCCCATGGCAGCCTGACTCAGTTTAGTCCCTAATTTCTGCCCTGGTGAGACATCTTCTTTGGTTTCCTAATTCCTGGATCATTCTGGTCTTGACTTAATGTCAATATTCTCCCTGTCATCGCAGTGACTAATCCCGAGCACGCCACAACTCCTTTCTGGTCCCTACCCTACCTGCTCTATACTGGCAACTTGACCCACCTGTTCTTCAGGAATGCACCACTCCAGCAGCCCTCTGCTGTCTTCACCTTTCACCCATCCTAATAGGTGCAGCATTCCAGCTCTGACATTAACTCCAAAAGAACCTTTGGTGATTTGGGCAAGGTGCTGTTAAAGAGTTGAAATTGACTGAGGGAGGGGTTTTGTATATGAGTGCTTATGCTTCTCTGAATCTTATTGAACATGATGCTCAACATATGTCATTAGTAAGTAGAGAGGTTGTAATTGAAGACTATTATTCTTTTTTAATTTATTAAGTTTTAAAATTTTAATTCCAGTATAGTTAACATACAGTGTTGTATTAGTTTCAGGTGTACAATACAGTGACTCAACAATTCTTAATCCCCCTTATCAATTTCCCCCATCCCCTACCCACCTCCCCTCTGGAAGCATCAATCAGTTTGTTCTCTGTAGTTAAGAGTCTGTTTCTTGGTTTGTCTCTCTCCCTCTCTCTTTTTTTTCCCCTTTGCTCATTTGTTTTGTTTCTTAAATTCCACATGAGTGAAATCATATGGTATTTGTCTTTCTCTTATTTTGCTTAGCATTATACTCTCTAGCTCCATCTATGTTGTTGCAAATGGCAAGATTTCATTCTTTTTTATGGCTGAGTAATATTCCATTATATATATATGTATATGTATGTGTGTATATGTGTGTATATATATGCCTCATCTTTATCCATTCTTCTGTTGGTGGACACTTAGACTGCTTCCATAGTTTGGCGATTGTAAGTAATGCTGCTGTAAACATAGGGGCGCATGTATCCCTTTGAATTAGTGTTTTTGTATTTTAGGGGTGAATACCCAGTAGTGTGATTGCTGGATCATAGGGTAGCTCTGTTTTTAGCTTCTTGAGGAACCTCCATACTGTCTTCCACAGTAGCTGCACCAGTTTGCATTCCCACCAATAGTGCATGAGGGCTCCTTTTTCTCCACATCCTTGCTAACACTTGTTGTTTCTTATATTTTTTATTTTAGCCATTCTGATGTGAGGTGTGAGGTGATATCTCATTGTAGCTTTGATTTGCATCTCCCTGATGATGAGTGATGTTGAGCATTTTTTCATGTATCTGTTGGCCATCTGTATGTCTTCTTTGGAGAAATATCTGTTCGTGTTAAGACTATTATTCTTTTTTTTTTTTTAAGATTTTATTTATTTATTTGAGAGAGAGAGAATGAGAGGGAGGAGGGTCAGAGGGAGAAGCAGACTCCCTGCGGAGCAGGGAGCCCGATGCGGGACTCGATCCTGGGACTCCAGGATCATGACCTGAGCTGAAGGCAGTCGCTTAACCAACTGAGCCACCCAGGCGCCCAAGACTATTATTCTTTTTTTTTTTTTTTTTTTTAAGATTTTATTTATTTATTTGACAGAGAGAGACACAGCGAGAGAGGGAACGCAAGCAGGAGGAGTGGGAGAGGGAGAAGCGGGCTTTCCGCTGAGCGGAGGGCCCGATGCGGGGCTGGATCCCAGGACTCTGGGATCATGACCTGAGCCGAAGGCAGACGCTTAACGACTGAGCCACCCAGGCGCCCCCCAAGACTATTATTCTTAATAAATAGATATGATAGAAAAAATTAGCTGGGTTATAGACTAATCTATATTCTCTTATCCAAATCAGAGAATAAACTAAACAGTAAGCCCATGCAACCATAAAGCAGGCACCACCATCCACTTGGTGGCATCTGAACTATAAATATAATGGCTCACAGAAAATAATACATTTTCATAAGGTTGGCCTTACCAAAATTAAATCTGTAACATGACAACAAATAGGCATTTTAAGTGGTGTCCAGTGACCAATATAATGATGTAAAGAAAAGGAAAAATGTCAATATTCACCATAAAGATCAAAAATAGAAATAATTGGCCATAGAAGGGATGACCTTTTATACAAGTTTTTTACAAAGCACAAATTTATTGAAAGATTAACATTCGTATAGCACTTTAAAATACACTTTTAAAATATACTTCACCTCATTTATTTCTTGTAACACAATTACAACACTGATGCTATTATTCCTATTTTTAAAGATGAGGAAATTAAGGGTGGGAAAAGTTATGCAACTCGCCCTAGGTTAGGTTCACACATTTAAAAAGAAGCAGGCAGGAGCCTGGGGGTCTGACTCCTGATCTCCGCTGAGGTCTTGATCTCTGCTGAGGTCTTGATCTCAGGGCCGTGAGTCCAAGCCCCAAACTGGGCTCCACACTGGGTGTGGAGCGTACTTAAAGAAAGAAAAAAAAAAAGGAAGGAAGGAAGAAAAGAAGAGAATAAAAGAAAAAAGAGGCAGAACCCTAATTCCAAGTCTTGGACTTTTCCCATTATATCCTGCTGCCCCACTGGTACGGGGGCTCCATTTAAACGTATGTAAGGACTATCTAAATGGGCTTTTAGAATCTCCATCCTTAGGACTCTTCAAGAAGATAATCCATTTTAAATAATTTTAGCCAGTCTGTAAGCAGACTTTTAGGCATAATCATCTTGAGGTGATTTTCCACTTTTCTAAATTTTCCATTACTATCAGCCCACTTCTCATTTACGTTTACGACTTCTATCTACCCCACATGTGCCGAACGGATTTACTGAGGTAGCCAGAGCGTCTGCTTTGGAAAGGTACCGTTCAATCAAAGTCCGTGGTGTGTAGGTGACCAGGTAGGTAATTGTCTCTCTCCGACACGACCGTCTGACCGGAGCGCCATTCATAACCTCACTAGAGGCTGGGTTTGTAAACGTTTCAGGCCCCTTCTGCTTCCCCCTCCGCCCCGCCCCTGCAGGGACCCAGCCACCCCTTCCTCCCCCAGCAACTTGCCCCCTTCTGAAGCTCTGCTGATGGCAAAGGCAGACGTAGGCCTCTGTTTTGCTTTTGGTGAGAGCCATTCAAAATGTTTCCCGTAGAAATGCTGTCCTGACACACACGCAGTGATCTCAAGCGATCTGAAGGTGTGTTCAGACCGGCCGCCATCCTTCTGGGCACAACCCCCGCGGGCTTGCCCTAGGCGAGCCGGGTGGCTCTGAGTGGAGGGGAGTGAGATGAGCAGGCGGCCAGCAGGGAGAATGCGAGAATGAGAGAATGCGTGCGTGGTCCCAGGCCAGAGCCACGTTGACTCAAGGGGTGAGCCCGGCCCGGTGGGAGGGTGGTCGCCTACCCTGGGTGAGTAGTCAGGGTTCGAAGGTTAACACTGGGCAGAAAACAAAAATAATCTGCTGTGAAATGCCTTTATTCCACAGAGCTTTAGAAGACCCTTCTAGACTCAGTTTCTAATGATAAAAGTCCTTAATGGTATAACCCAGGGCAGGGGTCTTGACACCAGTTGTCCCCCAAATCCATTGCTGAAGCAGGGTGCTCATCTTTAGAGCTGGCTCCTTTTGGTGACATCCTCTTTTTTGAAATTCAGACCCCAGTCGAGTTCTCTTTCCCACACTGATGTCTTTCTTTTTAGGGCCCTAAAATGCTGTGGTGTAGAGTATACTCAGCCTATGAAATACAATCCACCAAAAAAAAAAGGGGGGGGGCATTTTATTGAATTAAATCTACTTTTTAAATTGTCCACAGTGTATTATTTTATTAACAATATAATAATATATATAATAATTTTTAAAGACAAATATAGGATGTATTTACTTCCATCTTAAGTTTATAAATGAGAAAAATAAATATAACCAAAAGGCATAGGAAAATCCACACGCAAAAGAATGAAGTTGGGTTTTTAACTTACATCATATACAAAAATCAACTCAAAATGGATCAAAGCCCTACATATAAGAACTAAAAGTATAAAACTCTCAGAAGAAAATATAGAGAGAAATCTTATGACATTAAATTTGAAGAGGTTGTCTTAATATGACACCAAAAGCACAAGCAACAAAGGAAAAACATAAATTGTGCTTTATAAAAATTAAAGCCTTTTGCACATCAAAGGATACTTTCAAGAGAGTGAAAAGACAACCCATTGACAGAAAGAAAATATTTGCAAATCATATATTTGAAAAGAGATTAATACCCAGAATATATAATGAACTCCTACAACTCAATAACAAATAAAACCCCTAATTTTAAAAATGGGCAAAGGACTTAGACATTTCTCCAAAGAAGATATACCATGGCCAATAGCACGTGAAAAGATGTTCAACATCACTTGTCATTAGAGAAATGCAAACCAAAACCACCCTGAGATACTAATTCACACTCATTAGGATGGCTATTATAAAAAATAAAAAAGGTAATAAGTGTTGGTGAGGATATGGAGAAATTGGAACCCTCCAATATAAAATGGTGCATATTGGAAAACAATAGGGCAGTTCCTTGAAAAAGAAAGAAAAAGAAGGAAGGAAGGAAAGGAAGGGAAGGAAGGGAGGAAGGAAGGGAGGAAGGGAGGAAGGGAGGGAGGGAGGAAGGGAACTGCTATATGATATAGCAATTCCCCCTCTGGATATATACCTAAAAAAATTTGAAAACAGGAACTCAAACAAATACTTATATACCAATTTTCATAGTAGAATTATTCACAACAGCCAAAAGGTAGAAACAATCCAAGTGTCCATCAACAGATGAATAAACAAAATGTGGTATATACATGCAATGAAATATTATTCAGTCTCAAAAAGGAATGAAATTCTGATACATGGTACAACATGGATGAACCCTGAACGAAAGCATCATGCAAAGTACAATAAACCAGACACAAAAGGACAAATATTTTATGAGCCCACTGATATGAGCTATCTAGAATAGGCAAATTCATAGAGACAGAAAGTAGAATAGTTTACCAGGAACTGCGGGGGGGGGGCGATGAGGAAGGAATGGGGAGTTATTGTTTAATTGGTACAGGGTTTTTATCTGGCAGTGATGAAAAGGTTCTGGAATGCATAGTGGTGATAGTTGCACATTATGAGTATACTTACTACCACTGAATTGTACACTTAAAAATGGTTAAAATGGTAAATTTTATATTATGTGTATCTTATCACAATAAAAAAATCTATTTTTAAGCACAGGAAACATGAGTCCTTAGCTTTATTACTGAAAGCCTTTGGGATCTCCATGTTTTTGCTATAGAGTGAATGGATAAGCCACCACACCATGGGAACACCAGAAACAAATGTGAATTTAGTTAAGAAACTGTGTATGTGTCGACAAAAGTGTTTTGTCTACATTAGATATGATTCTTCTTTTAATTGACCTGTCAGAAGTGTCACAGTCTCTTTGCTTCCTTTCTTCAGTATATTTTGCTTCAGTATTTACAGGGAGAGATGGAAAAGAAATTGTTAGTGATGCTGCAGGGAACTTACTTCACTCTAACCTGGAGATTGGTTGAAGGAAGAAGAAATGACAGAGGCTCTCCTGGCCATGCTTCTCAGCCATTTAATTCCTCCCACGTGGGTCAGAGGTGCCCCACGACCACACTGTTTATGGATAGTCTAACCATCATTTCCCCCTCAAGGTTTAGCTTTCAATGTTTGAAGACTCAGCAAACTGGATTATTTGTTCTGGGTGAGTTTTGGCATATACTGAGGTTTATTGTAGACTGTTGTTCTTGAATAATAATTCTACACAAAGTTTTCATCATGCTTGGCAAAAGGAAATTTGTTTAGTAAGCACTGAATAAAGTGGTACAGACGTATATTAAAACTAGTGCCCCTTATGTGATTAAAATATATCATTTCGATCACTGTTTTTGGGAAGTTGGAAAGTATTAGTCATTTTTAAATTGTGATGATGTTTGTTATAAAGATTGTTTTAAAGAAACAAACCACAGTGAAGAGGGGGATAAAGACAGATAGATGATAGATAGATATAGATTAGATAGATAGATAGATAGATAGATGATAGAGATTGATAGATAGATAGATGATAGATAGATAGATAGATAGATAGATAGATAGATAGATAGATAGATAGATGATAGATAGAGAGAGATGATAGATAGATAGATAGATAGATAGATAGATAGATAGATAGATAGATAGATAGACAGACATGCCTAACACAAGATGGAGGTGTGAAAATAAAATAACCAGGGAATTTTAATTACAAGAAGAGTTTCCTGTGGCTTAGTCCTACTGAGACAGCAGTGGAAAGTAGCTGACACCTGTAGCTTAACCCACAGTGTCACTAAACTAATGAGAAACTACCAACTCTCTTTTTAGGCTCCTGGGCTGCTCCAGGGGTTTAGAGTAAGATTAGAACAGGTGTGAGGGACCTAACTCAAGGGAGTGGAAGTGGAGGTACTGTATGCCCAAAAGGTCAGAAGCACTAGAGAGTCTCCAAGGAGTTCTGATCAGTTTCAGAAAGTGCGTGCTATCTGGGGATTCCCGTTAGCATAAGCATAATCAGTCATAAGTCCAAACTGGGTTGTTTGGGGTCACTAGAATTATTCTGTCTGGGGATTTTTCTGGAATTTAAGAACAACCCCAATGATACATTAGAGAGGCAATTGCCCAGATCAAGTGCCCTAAACCTCTAAATCATCAGGAACTAGAGATTGAATTTCTGGGTTTGCCAACAGTATGTGTGCTTATGACTGAGATTTCTGGTACTAATATCGGATTCAGATACAGACTTTTTTTCTATCTTAAATGCTTTATACTTGGTTAATGGTAAACATTTACATTTGAGGAAATTAAGGTTCATATAGGTTACATAGACCTGGGATTTGGCTGTGTGGCTCGAGTGTCCCGACTCTTAATCAGTGTACTCTGCTGTTCATGCCACTCTGATCATTTTATCAAATGCAGATGTTTAAATTAAATCTTACATGGTTCTAAGACTAGGAGAAAATTATGTGCTCTTTCGAAATAAGTTTGTTAGATTCAGGGCATGCATATCCACATAGAATTAGTCAACAAATAATTTTGTATGTTTTTAGGAAAATGTATATGACAGCTGCAAAAGTATTGCAGATTATAAATTTTTCTTTTTATAAAACACTAAAACAAGAATGAGAATGCAGATAGATTAATACGTAAAAAGTAGAAGGGTGCCTGGGTGGCTCAGTTGGTTGTGTGTCCAACTCTTGATTTTGGCTCAGGTCATGATCTCTGGTCCTGGGATCCAGCCCTGAGATGGTTCTACACTCAGCAAGGAGTCTGCTCATCCTTCTCCCTCCCCCTCAGCCCCTCCCCCTGCTCACTCAGCTATTGCCCTTCTTATCCCTCACCTAACGTTGAAAGAGTTGCATATACTTACTAACTACACTTCATTTCCCACTCATTCTTTGGTCCACTGCAATCTGTCTTTGGCCATCAACCTTTGTAAAACTACTCTTGCAAAGGACATCAGTGATATCCTAGTCTCAAAAATCCAATAAACGCTTTTTAAAAGAGATATAATTAAGATACCAGAAAAATCACACGTTTAAAGTATACAACCCAGTGATTTTTAGTATATTCACCAGGTTGTGTGACCATTACCCCTGTCTAATTCCAGAATATTTTTATTATCCACAAAGAAAAACCCCATAGCCATTAGTAGTCACTTTCCATTTCCTCTTCCCTGCTGGCCCTGGCAACCACTTGTCTACTTTCTGTCTCTATGGATTTGCCCATTCTGGACATTTACTATAAATGGAATCACACAATATGTGACCTTTTGTGACTGGCTTCTTTCATTTATCATCAAGTTTTCCAGGCTCATCCATGCCGGAGCATGGATCAGTTCTTCCTTCCTTTTTATTGATGAATAATATTGTGTAGTATGCCACAAAATAGATCTATCATTTTCTTTATCAATTCATCAGTTAATGGACATTTGTGGTGTTTCCACTTTTGGCTATTATGAATAATGTTTCTATGAACCTTTGTGTACAAGTTTTGGTGTGATTATATGTGTCAGTTCTCTTGAGTAAATATGTGAGTGGAATTATTGGGTCCTACGAAAACTATTTAACCTTTTGAGGAACTGCCAAACTGTTTTCCAAAACAGCTGCTCTGTTTCACATTCCCAGCAGCAATAGATGAGGGCTCCAATTTCATCGACTCTTGTTATTATTTGATTTTTTTGATTCTAGCCTTCCTAGTGGGTGTGAAGTGATATCTCACTGGAGTTTTGATTTGCATTTCCCTAGTGACTAAACATATTGAGCATCTTTTTATGTGCTTATTGGCCATGTGTGTATCTTTAGAGAAATGTCTATTCAAATCTTTTGCTCATTTTTAAATTGGGTTATCTTTTTTTTATTGAGTTGTGACAGTTCTTAATATATTTAGATACTAGACCATTATCAGATACATGATTTGCAAATGTTTTCTCTCTTTCTGTGGGCTGTTTTTTCACTTTCTTGATAGTGTCCTTTGACACACAAAAGCTTTTTTTTTTTTTTTTTTACTTGAAAGAGAGAGGGAACATGTGAGCAGGGGGTGGGGGGAGCAGAGGGAGAGAGATAGAGAATCTTAAGCAGGCTCCATGCCCAGCGAGGAGTCCGATGCAGGGCTCAATCTCACAACCCTGAGATTATGACCTGAGCTGATATCAAGAGTCAGACACTTAACTGACTGAGCCACCCAGGGAGCCCAAAACACAAAAACTTTTAATTGTGATAAAGTCCCATTTATTGATTTGTCCTTTGGTTGCTTGTGTTTTGGTGCCATATCTTAGAAACCATTGCCTAATCCAGGATCATGAAGATTTATACCTCTTGTTTATTCTAAGACTTTATAGTCTTAGCTCTTACATTGAGGTCATTGATCCATTTTAGTAAATTTTTATATGTAGTGTGATGTAGGGGTCTGAATTCATTATTTTGCATGTGGATATTCAACTATTGCAGCACCATTTCTTGAAAAGACTATTCTTTCCCCATTGAATTTTCTTGGCACCCTTGTTGAAATCAATTGACCATAGATGTATGGGTCCAATGGGCACTTTTCATACTTGACCTCTCATCAGCATTTGATTCTTACTGATGATCACTCCCTCCTTTTGAAAATGCTCTTTTTCTATGACTGCTCAATTAGCAGGCATCATGAGAATTTGCCTGCTTTAGAGATAATACAAAGCATATCTGTAGATAACTAGTTGGGTTTCAGTATGTCTTAGTTGAATAAGCACATTGGTAGAGGAATCATGAGACATATTTGTAACATTTTCTGTGAATAGCTTGGTCATATACTTTGTTCATCTTTCTTGGGAGTTGTGGGTTTTTATTATTATTCTTTTGTAGGAACTCCTTAATATTAGAAAAATTAATTATTTGTCTATACTATGAGTGACAAATGTTTTTCCTCAGCTTGTTCTTAGTCTTTTGAATTTCCTATGAAGGTTTTTACCATGCATTTTTTTTTTCTGGTTAATTTATTAGTTTTTTTATGGCGTTTAGCTTTATATCACATTAAGAAAGGCTTTCCGCACTCAGACATTAGCAGCAAAAAAAAAAAAAAAACAACTTCCATGGTTTTGTCTTATAGTTTCAAGGGTTTTTTTTGTTTTGTTTTGTTTTTACATTTAAATCCTTGATTTATGTGAAACTTGTCCTAGGGTTAGGTGTGAAATATGGATCTTAATTTTTTTCTGGATGGCTGTTTTTTTTCTTTTGTTTCATTTTGATTACATGTAATTGAATAATCCTCTCTTAATTTAAATACCACTTTTATCATATTCCAAATTCTCCTGTTTTAAGATGCATTTCTCTGCTTACTATTCAATTTAATTAGTCTATTCATAAGCTATTTCCACACTGTGAAATTAGTATTGCCTTCTAATGCATTTTAATATCTTCTTTTTTTCAGAATTAGCTTAGATTACAGACTTTATTTTTTTTTATTTATTTATTTTTTAGATGACAGACTTTAAATGGTCCCTGTTAAGGAATAAATTTCATCTTGTTTATTTCAGCTGGTAAAAATATTTTAAAATATTAATTCTGAGGTAAACTGCTCTGTCTCTTTAATTATCATATTTAATAATCATGCCTATAGATCTTAATCCAATATAAAATTTTCAACAGAAAAGGTTAGAAATAGATGCCTGTAGCATTGTCCTAGAGCCTCATTACTCTAAGTATGGTCTATGAACCAACCCCACCAATACTACTTGGAAGCTTGTTATAAATTTTGAATCTGAGGCCCCAACCCAGACTTATTAATTCAAAATCTGCATTTTAACAAGATCCCCAAGTGATTTGTATGCATGTTCAAAGTTTGAGAGCAATATACAATAGAGATTTCCCTCTAGGATAGTAATCCACAACCTTCCCTGCACATTAAATTCATCCGGGGGAGCTTTTAAAAAATACTGAGGACTGGACTACACCCTTAGAGATTGATTTAATTGGTCTGGGGTTGGGACCCTTGGCACTGTATTTTTAAAAACCCGTAATTGCAGCCAAGGTTGAGAAACAGTGCTCTAGAATTACAGCTTGCCATTGTTAGGGTCCTGGTTACTCAAAATCCACGAAGGATGCCTTTATCGTCTGATGGGGTGTCATTAGAAAACAACCATGATCCATAAGCATTATCTGTGCAACCTGCATCCCCAGAATTTCTTAGCTGTTGCACCAGCTGGGCTTGATTTTTTCTCCCACTGTTTCTTCAGTTTCCTTGATAAATGACTCTTGCTTCTTGAAAACTTAACCACCTCTTCTTCATCTTTCTGTTGTGATGCCCAGTGAAAGTTTCTGACTTGTCTGCTTACTCTAATAAGAAGCCATAAGTAGGTTCCAGCCTGTGTTTCTGTCCTACCTTAAATATTCCAGTTCACGAGCCTGATTTAATTTCATCCCTGCCTGCTAGCTCCAGTGTTCGCTTAAGAGATTTTAGGTTTTGTGTGCTGTTAGAATCCTATACTCATAAATAGCTATCACAGTGGCCAGTTCATCTTACTGTGGAGCCATGGTGATTAGCAAAAACAAGCTATAGAATTCCCCTGATATACCATCCCAGTAACTTTAGCAAAAGGGGGAAAGGGATTACTTTTGAAGGACATTCTGAGAGAACATGTGCTGGCTTGTAATGATCACTACGTACTTCCATTAACGTTCATAAGCCAATGTTTAATAAACCGCTACAGAATGTTGCAGGCTACCAGAATCAAGGTTTCCACCGTGTAATTATTAAAATATACATTATTGAAATTTTGTGAAGTTATCAGTCTACAGTTTCTAGAAACCTGCTCCCCCAACCCCTTTTCTTACATTATTTCTCAGAGATTACTAACACTGACTCTGAAATCAATGGGCCAATTCTTTCAGCATCTGTGGGTATGATTCTCAGGAGTCCTGGAGTCTTGAACTCTGTAGAAGTAAGAATATAAGAATAGTCATTATTGGGGCACGTGGGTGGCTCAGTCAGTTGAGTGGCTGCCTTCGGCTTGGGTCATGATCTTGGGTCCTGATATCGAGCCCCATATTGGGCTCTCCGCTCAGTGGGGAGTCTGCTTCTCCCTCTCCCTCTGCTGCTCCCCCTGCTTGTGCTCTGTCACTCACACTCTCTCTCTCTTAAATAAATGAATAAAATCTTTAAAAAAAGAATAGTCATTATTTCTTCACATATTGTAGGCTTCTTCTCATCTACCTTTACTTTCATCTACCTTTACTATCTAACACACATGAATGAGCACCATGATGTGCTGAACTTGGACAAAGTTGAATAAGCAGGTTTACTCTCCATTTGGAAAAGGTAATATGTATGTCTTCAACCAACACACCCTTGTGTGCATGAAGTGGATTGGATGGGGCAGATGAAATTCTGTATGTGAAAGTAGCTGGTCTTAAAGTTCTGAATTTTGAATACTGATATTATGGATTTGCAGATTTTAAAGCTTGTCCCAGGCGTGTGGATTATGTTAACAGTTTTATCTTGGAGGGACTGGAGACCAGTTTCCAAGTAGTATTTTGATTTTTCTTTCCACCTTGAAAATATTTCTTTTTGTGTAGAAGATGGGATCTATGAAATAATCAAGTAACCCAACTCTCTCTCTCTCTTTTTTTTCAGCTGTTACAATCATACCATTTCTCTCAAGCAGTGGGCCTATTTTTTGTTTTGAAGTATTTCCTCCCACAAACTTCTAAAGAAAATCTATAGGTGAAAGATTTTCTTTAATTATATCAAGATAAAGATTTAAAATGTTTGGTATTTTGGGCATACAGTCAGAGTGTTAAAGCAGATTTGGCTCAACAAATAATTTAGCAACAAGTCACTCATAACATATTTTATGATCGGCCTCAAAAATCTGTCCTTTCCAACTTCAGAACAGTGGTAGAGAAGAGAGTTAATAATGATGACTATTGAGCTCATTTATGCCAGGCACCTATTTTATTTGATCTTCACAACAAGCCTCTGATGTAGGTACTATTATTAACTCCATTTACAGATCAGGAAATAGGCACAGGATCAGGAAATAGACACTTATACATTGTTTAGTAGCAGCTCTTAAGTGCCCGTGGTAGGATTCAAACCCAAGCCCGCCTGACGCCAAGTCTTAACTGAGGAGCTACCATAGAAAGCGCTCTCTTGTCTGTTGCTGTTCTCTCTACACTACTGGGTGAAGCTTGCCTCTCCGCCTTCCTTCAGGCTGTCAGTGGGATAATGAGGCCTCAGACTTGAGATGGTTCTTGGAAGCCACTGACTAAGCAATTTCATCTCTTAATGCCAACCGTATTGGGTGTCTGTGGAGATGGGTGGTTTTTTAGTTTGCTGTTGCTTTTTTTTTTTAAGATTTTATTTATTATTTATTTGAGAGAGAGAGAGAGAGCACACAAGGTGGGGGGTGGGAGGGACAGAGGGAGAGGGAGAAGCAGGCTCTCCGCTGAGCAGGGAGCCCAATGTGGGACTCGATCCCAGGGCCCTGGGATCATGACCTGAGCCTGAAGGCAGATGCTGAACCAAATCTGAGCCACCCAGGCACCCCACTGCATTTGTTTTTTAATAAAACGTTCTGCTTTCCTTCAGTGACATATGAAAACAAAACAAAAACAATAAAAAAATGGGAATGGTCCTTTTCTGGTTCCTCTGGCCTACTCTGTGAGAAGTTCATGCTCTCAGTGGTGCCCAGAGGGCCCATTTGAATATTTGCTTTTCTGTCTTTGACACCCCTGCACATACCTGAAACAGCCAGAAACATGGACACACACGCTTCCCCAAATACTTTACCTTGTATTACATTCGCAGATTTTGAACTCAACACCTGATCACAGCCCATCTATTAGAATTGTGCACAGAGAGTGCTCGCTTCAGCAGCACATATACTAGAATTGTGCACAGAGAATAAGAAAGGATAAAAATATGGGGTTTTTTCAATAATTTAAATGTTCTGTAATCTCCTATTTCCAATAAAAGAGATTAAAAACACACACATGTATCTTTACTTCACTATAAATGACAATAAATGACCTTACCACTTCAGTATTGGCCCAGCTCCTGATTACGGTCAACTTTCATGGAATGTTGAGATTATACTACCGTTTTCCTGTAGGTTACTGGTTTTTAACTGCTAGGAGGAGAAAACCAGTAGAATAAAGAGAATACATTCACAGCAATATGAAATTCAGCCTATAACTTTTCGACACCAAAAAAAAAGGTAATTATTTAAGAATTTCTTAGTCATTTAGAACTTTTGTTATCTTTATTTAGTATGTAAAATCTGACTATTTTGTTTGAATCCTGCTTGGGATCAACTGTATAAATTACATACTTTTGATTATTTGAAAAACTGTGAAATATGTGAAGTTTTCCTCCATGAGTCCTTTATCTCCTTTTCTGTGGCGTCTTTCTGCATTCTCCATTCTTCCAGGGACTGGCGTCCTGCCACTGCTCCCCAAACTGCCTACAGTCCCCCCCCGCAGATATGCTAGCCTGACAGTTGTCCTTTCTTTTTCTTTCTGCGCTGAGCTCCTATTTCCTACAAGTCTTGCACAGGTTGGTAACTGATAAACTCATTCAGACTAACATATTAATGGCTGACAGCAGTCTTGGGAATTTGGGGAAGAGGTTTGAGAAAGGCCTCTCCCTGTGGCTTTCAAATCCCACCTGGGCAACAGATTAATTAGCTTATCTGCAAGTGTGGTCTTTTTCCTAAACAAATTAATCGACAAGTCCTGAGGTGCATTTGGAAACAATATATTGTTTATAAAATAGTTCTATGCTCGCTTCAGCAGCACATATACTAAACACAAAATTGTTCTTTACTTAGGGGCCTACTGCTTAATTGTGTCTGGGAATGTGGGAATTTTACTTTTTTTAACATCTAGAGTTAAAGTAAGAATTAGGAGACTAATTCCAAAATCACATATCAGAAACTCATCTTTTTCCTAGCTTTGTTGCTACCACATATCTTATATGCATTCCTATACGAATAATTTATAAATAGGAATGAAATGTCGTATTCTATAGGAATGTCACAGAACTCAATGATTATTTACTACATTGTAAGTATAAAAAAGTAAATAATATATTTTTTTAAAGATTTTATTTATTTGAGAGAGAGAGTGAGAGAGAGAGAGAGCACAAGAGGGGGGAGCAGGAGAGGGAGAAGCAGACTCCCTGCCGAGCAGGGAGCCCGATGCGGGACTCGATCCAGGGACTCCAGGATCATGACCTGAGCCCAAGGCAGTTGCCCAACCAACTGAGCCACCCAGGCGCCCAATAATTATTTTATTTAAAGTCACAATCTTGTGGTTTTCTACAATATTACCATTTATAAAATTATACAGGCATAAATATAGCATTATAAATTTATAATTTAAAAAGTGTGTGAAGGGCGCCTGGGTGGCTCAGTCGGTTAAGCGTCTGCCTTCAGCTCAGGTCATGATCCTGGGGTCCTGGGATCGAGCCCCGCATCGGGCTCCCTGCTCTGCGAGGAGTCTGCTTCTCCCTCTGCCTCTGCCCCTCTCCCTGCTCATGCACTCTCTCTCTCTCTGTCAAATAAATAAATAAAATCTTTAAAAAAAATTAAAAAATAAATAATAAATAAAAAGTGTGTGAAATGTTAATTCATATAAACATTAAATCAAGATGGATAGAGCTTTTGGAAGTGTTAAACATTCAAAATGGATAAGATATAGAATTTAATTTTTGTGTGTGAAATTTGTCCCTAATGAGCAAGTCAGAATAAAATAAGAAAACTACTGGCACTTTACATCAGTGCTAATTATAGGTTCTAAACCAATACTGCTGATTAATATAAACTGAGTTATAATTTTTAATTTATACAGTGTATAAACCACATACTATTTCAGTTGCAGATCTCATGGATTCTATTTTTAAACCATACTACTTAATTTGGATTTCTCCCTGAGGTTTTAGAATTGGGAAAGAAGAACTGGCATAGCTTTTTTTTTTTTTTTAAGATTTTATTTATTTATTTGACAGAGAGAGACACAGTGAGAGAGGGAACACAAGCAGGGGGAGTAGGAGAGGGAGAAGCAGGCCTCCCACCGAGCAGGGAGCCTGATGTGGGACTCGATCCCAGGACCCTGGGATCATGACCTGAGCCGAAGGCAGACGCTTAACGACTGAGCCACCCAGGCGCCCTGGCATAGCTTTAAAAGCAGAATTGTTTTTAGTAATTATGTTGAAAGGTCCTTGTATATGTTTACCATCATCCAAATAGCTCAATTAATTTTCAATACTTTTGTGGACAATCTGAATCATATGTATTTCTTTTAATTAAAAAATTCTTTATATTTTCACATGAATGCAATTAAATATTATGCATCATTTTAACAAACATTTCATTTGCTCATTTATTTTGCTTGTATGAATGGTGAATCGTAACTTTTTGACTAATCTGTAACGATAGACTTAAATGTACAGACAGTGATGTTGCTTTCTCATTATTGCATCAAATTGCAAAAATTAAATTGGACCTATATCTTTAGAACTTAATAAGAGATAAAACTCAGATAATTTGTGAAAGCTGCTTATTCTTTCTGATCTGTTTTAAATAGATATTTCTGTTTACCTGTGAATTCTTTTTTAAAAATTTTTTTTATTGTTATGTATATCCCCATACATTACATCATTAGTTTTAGATTACCTGTGAATTCTTAATGTATTTGCTATATAATAATCATTCAGTTATTTAACATAGATATGTTAGGTATCTTTAATAGGCTTAGTACTCAGCTAAATGATACTTGAATATAATGATCCTATTTTCTAAGCTAAAAAAATAGGACACATGCTCTGACAAACATCTCTTTGGCGACAGTGTTTTTAAATTATAGAGAAAGGACTAGCCTGAACAATCTAAAACACAATGTTGCCAAATACAAGTTACTTGAAACAAATGCATATCATATAAAACAACAATAGACAGTGATTTATTGAATAGGTACTGTGTGTCAGGCACTTTTTCTATAGTATACCTAATTTTTACAGCAACCGTGCAAGATAGGTGCTATTATTTCCATTTTATACTTACAGAATTCTGCTGAGGTTTAGGGTGGAAGTGAGGTGATTATGTAACTTGTCAAAGATCAAATGGCTGGTGTGTGCTAGAGCTGGGTCTCAAACTCAGAGCTGGTCTAACATCAAAGCGTATGATGATTTAGTATCTCTTAGCATACAGATATTCGTGGTTAAGAAAGGATGAAGAGGGGAATCAGGAGTCAGATCTGGGTTGACTATTGGCTATATTGCCTCTACCACTTAGTAGTTGTACGACTTTAAGCAAGTCAGCTTAATTTCTCTAAGCCTTAATTTTCTCATGAGTAAGATAGGTTTAATAATGCCTATCTCAATGGTTTGTGAGGATTGAGTGAGATAATGCATGCATAGTACTTAACATGGTGCCTACTACATGGTAAGCGCTCAATAAATGCCATCTGTTATTTTTATTATTATTTCACAGTGACAGTTCAAAAGAGAGAGTGACATTGATATGTACTAGTAAAAATGTTATTGTTGGTGAAAATTTTTATGGCATATATCTTCTGATTTCATGTACTTCTCCATTATCAGATTTAATAACTAATAAAAATAATTTCTGAATAGTGATTTCATTTTTTATGATTCTACTTTTTAAATTCCCTCTTTTAAACCTTTAGTATTTTAGTGCCTGTGGTAAATCTGGACAAAGCCTTAATAGAACAGAATTAACATGTATTTATTGAGCATCTAGGTGCCAGGCACTGTTCTAAGAGCAGGGGATCTAATAGTGAGCAAAAACAGTCTGTGTCCTCACGGAAGAAGCAAAATAATCAAATAATTACACAAATAAATGTAAAGCTGTGCTTGTGGTAAGGGCTATGAGAGAGATGCACATAATGCTGTGAGAGATTAGAGCAAATAGGTATTTAACTGAGTCAAGGAAGTCTCACTAGGCTTCCCAGAGGACGGCAGGGATGATCTCTGAAGTAACTAGCCAAAAACAGTGGGAAGAATATTCTTGGCAGAGAAAACAGCTCCAGGAGACAGGAGGAATACCAGGGATTGAAAGAAGGGAAGTGTGGCTGGAGAAGGCCAGAAGACGGCATTGTAATAAGAACCTGAAGAATAGATGAGAGATGAGAATGTCCAGGGTTTTGAAGGCTGTGTTAGGGAGTTTGGACTTTAAGAACAATGGGAAGACATTGAAGGTTTTCAAGTTGAAAATGGCATGACTAGATCTTATTAAACAACAATAACAAACCATGGATTTGTACAGTGATTGTGGTCATAGTAGGAAAATTAAACTGATTTGAGTGATTTTCTAGAGATTTTTATGAATTAGATAATGGGAATTAAGAAAGAATTAAGTGGTTTTACCATGAAATATGGTCATGTTTTGGGATAAAGTAATTTGAGAGCTAATTAGATTAACAGCCACCACAACAATAAAACAAAACAAAGACCCTCGTAAAATATAGTTGAAGATTAAGCTCTATTAACAAAGATGAAGGGGCACCTGGGTGGCTCAGGTGGTTAAGCGACTGCCTTCCGCTCAGGTCATGATCCTGGGGTCCTCGGACATGATCCTGGGGTCCTGGGATCGAGCCCCACATCAAGATCCCCGCTCAGCGGGGAGTCTGCTTCTCCGTCTCCCTCTGCCCCTACCCCCCTGCTCATGCTCTCTCTCTCTGTTTCTGTCTCAAATAAATAAATAAAATCTTAAAAGAAAACAAAGATGAAACATTTTAGCTAGAAATAATGGACTAAAATAAGCACTAATAAAAATCTAAATTATTTCTAATTTTGTTTGTAGCATGATATGGCACATTTGCATGTCCTTACAGAATTTGAAATGGTATTTTAGATGTACTTTCACACTTGTGTGCATAGATTGTGGTCGCACTGATGATGATGCATTACTCTTGAACGTCTTTCATCCCAGCATGGTAAAAGCCTTTACAGACATTAAAATTCACAACACTTCTGACAGTTTGTAGGTAATTAAATTCTGTGATCTGCCCACTTGATATATGAATCAGTTCCTCGTTACTATGCTCTTACATATTTAAAATTAAATTTAAAACTTTAAATAACAATAACGGCACAAACCACAAAGAAATACAAATGAACTTAAAATAACCATGAAGTGTTATACGCAAACAATGAATCATGGAACACTACATCAAAAACTAATGATGTAATGTATGGTGATTAACATAATAAAATAAAATTTAAAAAAAGAAGATAAAAATAAAAAAATAAAATAACCATGAAGACTCCTAAATTTAAGAATATATGAAATTTTATGTTTGAAATAGTTCAAGGTGGACCTAAAATATTAAAATTTAATTCATTCTTCAAAAAATATTTTTGGAGGTCCACTGTGCATTAAACATGTACTGGAAGTGGTTTATCCAATGATACATAAATACGTCAACACTGACACCTGGCCTTGAGGAGCTATCTAATGAGAAAACATAAAGGAGGCAAATAATTATGATACAAAGTGACAAGTGCTATAACAGAGGTGTTTACCAAAGTGCTATTCTGCTAAAGCATGAAAACAATGGTATGTAAAAAGGCAAAAGATCTTACATTAGTAACAATCACTCCCAAAACTGTGTTAATACTACCAATTTTTCTAAAGACAAAGATACATTTCTGTGCTATGGAATAATAAAGGGCCTCACAAAATCTATAAATCAACTGGTTCTAGGCATGCCTGGATGGCTAGGTTGGTTAAGGGTCATGAAATCAAGCCTGGGCTGGGCTGTGCACTGGGCAAGGAGCCTGCGAGATTCTCTCTCCCTCTGCCCCCACTCCCCCGCTTCTCTGTCTCTCTCTCCCCCTCTCTGTTTAAAAAAGGGGGGAACGAAAAAAGCTGGTTCTGTGGCAAGCATCTGATTTAAAACTCTTTATTTTATAGATATGTCAACCCCACCACTAAGAAAACTGGGTCCCCTTCACCCCCCCACCAGAAGTTTAATGAATGATGGTAGAAACTAAACCTCCTGCTATTGGGGTTCTTTCTATCTTACTTCTTTTTTTCCGTTCCACTTTTTTTTTCTTTTTTTTATTCTTATGTTAATCCCCATACATTACATCATTAGTTTTAGATGAAGTGTTCCATGATTCATTGTTTGTGCATAACACCCAGGGCTCCATGCAGAATGTGCCCTCCTCAATACCCACCACCAGGCTAACCCATCCTCCCATCCCCCTCCCCTCTAGAATCCATTCCACTTTTAACATGATTTTATTTCAACCTTATTCAAGATTCAAAAAAGGAGAAACTCTATTTCACATCTCTTTAAGTTCATACAATGGAGTTGAAAAAAATACAATCCAGGAGCACCCAGATGGCTCAGTCAGCATCATGATCCCAGGGTCCTGCTCTCTGCTCACCAGGGCTCTCTGCTCAGCAAGGAGTCTGCTTCTCCCTCTGCCCCTCCGCTCTGTTCATGCTTGCACTCTTTGTCTCTCTCTTCCTCTGAAATAAATAAATAAATAAATAAATAAATAAATAAATAAATAAATAAAATCTAAAAAAAAAAAATACAATCCAGATTCTTCCTAATGTCCATTCTATTCATTCGTTCATTCATTTAGGATACATTAAATAAGGGACTAAAGTGTGTCATGTATTGTTTTAGAGGAGGAAGGGGTTGTCCCTGTCCTCCTCCATACCAGGATTATTAACATATAAACAAATGGGTCCAATGTGTTGTAAGAGCTCTGTAGGGAAATAAGGGAACCAAGAAAGAAGTGTTCAGTGTTTGGTGTTTGGGTGGGGGTGGGGGGATACAGGAAGTGCTTCCTTCAGAAGGTATGTGCTTAGTTTAATATGTTTTAAGATTACTAGACTTGATCTTGCAAAACAATGGCTTGGTCTACATAATTCTATCTGACTTGTACAAAAATAGAAGTTTTTATTCTGGCCAATTAAAGTTACATAAGACCTTTTGGACCCCTTTAAGTTTTTCCCGGGTCCTGCTTATTTTGGAAAGTTTAGCACTACTTGTTGCAATTTGTTTTCTCTGACTGTTGAGACACACTGATGAGCTTTTGTTCTTGAACAGACTGGTTGCAACAGCCTTGAAATGTGTTTGCAAAATCAAAAGACAAACAAAAACACAAAATGCTACAGTTCAGAATTTGCTTTTTATTAGATCTGCTACTTTGCTTCAAACTTTAAACTGTACACAGATGATACAAGAAACAGATAAGTGCAAGTTGCAGAAAACTTCCTGTGTTGATTGTCTCTTGGGAATCTTAACATTTGAATATACTTCCCAAGGTCCAATCATGCGATGGGGTGGACTCCAGAAGGTACAGGGGTCGACCTAGTTGTGTATCCCCATTATTATGAAGAATGAAATTACAGCATAATTAAGTTTTAGGCTATCTTTGAGAACATGCCTAGAAAGTTATGTGTTACTAACAGACAATTTGTAAGCCTGAAGCCTTCAAAACCCAGAGAAGCGATATTCAGACTGAAACAAAACTTGCTACTTTGTTAGAACAGAGAGACTATACTTTTTGCTGGGAAGCTAAATCCTGGGAAGGACAGAGACTAAACACTCCATAGATAGCAAGTCCCAAAGAGCCTTCCTTTCAAAGTGAGTGGGATCGAGCCACCCTATGACCCAGGGACCTTTCTAGAAAAGCTGAGTGTTGCCCCATACAGGCATCAGAGGGGGTTTTTTCAGTGAGTTTGGTCAGAAGTCCTACATGAGCTCTGGGGAAGAACAAAAACAACATAGAAATAGAGGTGAATGTGTGGGTGGGGCTGTAACTTTGAGGCGAGGCCTCCAGAACCATTTTATAGAGAGAGATGGGCCCAGATCACCGGGTGCCCACCCAGCATTTTTAAAAAGGCAAAATCAAGTTAAAATGAACATCAAAACCGAAAGTGGTCCTCAGTTTACATGGATAAGGCATGATCAATCCCATTTTTGGTGGGAGGGTGAGTGACAAAATTGACCATCTTGATTTTCCTGCTGTTTAGAAAGACTCTTGTTATAAATACAAATATTGCCTAAGGAGCAGAGAGAACAATACTAAATGCCTGTGTGCTTAGTACTTTCTCTGAAAGGTAACAACTATCTCAGTATAAACAAGCAATTAGAAGACTGAGAAATTATCAATCCGTAGGGTCATCTGACCTTTGCTAGCCAGTAGACTTAATGATCAAATTAATTTACTAGAGCAATAATTTTTCAAAATCCATTTTTCCTTGCGTTTTGTGTATGAAATTGCCAATATCGTCAACAGAGAGAATTGGAAGGGAGAAAGATAAGTGATATTGGGTTGTGTTCTATGGCGTAAGAGAGCAGTGTGGAGGCAGGTGCAATCAAGCAAAGTTTAGGGACTGGGATGGTGTTGCTTGGGGGGCGTCCATACTTGCATTTTGCATTCTTCATATGTAATCATACTGTCAAAAACAAATTATTTCATTGTGTATTGTAAACACTTTTTCACAGACCCATCATAAAGTTTTCGTGTTGTATTGTCTTCCGGTTGTCATAAAAATTACTGAGTTGCAGTGCTTCAAGACAAACAAAGCCCAGCTAACCTTACTTTTTATTCTTTTTTTTTAAGATCTTACTTATTTATTAGAGAGAGAGCACGCACCCACACGTATGAGTGAGAGGAGGGGCAGAGGGAGAAGCGGACTCTCCTCTGAGGGCAGAGCCAGGGCGGGGTCTCTATCCCAGGACCTTGAGGTCATGACCTGAGCTGAGGTCAGACACTCAACCCACTGAGCCACCCAGGCACCACCCCTTAGTTTTTATTCTTATTATAAAAACAATATATGCCAATTGCAGAAAAGCCAAAACAGCAAAGAAAATATTTGAAATAAAAATTAAAAACACCAGTTAACCCATCAATCCAGAAATAAATGCTGGCCAGTGTTAAAATTTTGATACATCTTTAAGACCTATGATACATACTATTTTGAACCATACATTGAAAATTCATTTGAACCATACATTAAAAATATCTTTCCATGGGAATAAAACACACTTCTACAATGTCATGTCTAATGGCAGGAGTACAGTAGTTAATTGTCTGGATATATCATAATTTATTTAATCCCTTTCTGCTAACTATTTGAATTATCTTCTTTTTCTTTTGTTTTTGTTTTCTTTCTTTACTACTATAAATAGAACTTTGATGGACAATCTTATATATAAATCTTTGCCTACAGTACCCAAAATTTCTGGGGAATACAATTCTAGTGAAAAAAAAAAGTGGGTGAAATTTATTCCTTGAAGATTCATAAATGAAAATTGGTGTCCACATCTCTAATGTCTAACGAGACAACATTTTTCCCAAACAGTTGGCCATTTGTATTTCTTCTTTTATAAGGAGCTTCATGTGCTTTGCCCATTTTTCTATCAAGATTTTTCCTTTTCTTTGTAAGGAAATGACATTAGCATAATCCATAAAGCTTATTCAGATTTTATATGCACTTGTGTGTGTGTGTGTGTGTGCGAGTGCATATGTATAAAGTTCTATGCAATTTTGTCATATGTAGATTAATGTAATCACAGCCACAATCAAAATATAGAAGTGTCCCATCGCCACAAAGCTCACACCTCTGTCACCCCCGTTTCTAACTCCCGGCAACCACTAAACTAGTCTCCATCTCTATAATTTTGTTATTTCAAGGTGGTTACATAAATAGAATCACACAGTATGTAACCTTGTGAGATTTTTTTTTTGCTCAACATAATTCCCTTGAGATCCAACCAAGTAGTTATACCAATGGTTTGTTCCTTTTTATTGTTGAGTAATATTTAGTGGTATGGATATGGCACAGTTTGTTTATCCATTCACCCTTTGAAGGACATCTGGGTTGTTTCCAGTTTGGGCCTATTACAAATAAAGCTGTTATAGGTTTTTGTGTAAATTTAAGTTTTCATTTATCTGGGATAAATGCCCAAGAATGCAATTGCCAGAATGCATTTTTAGTTTTATAAGAAACTGCCAAAGTATTTTCCAGAGTGACTGTACCATTTTACATTCCCACCAGCAATGTACGAGTGATTCGATTTTTCCACTTATTTGCCAGCATTTGGTCTTATCATTTTTCATTATTTTAGCCGTTCTGATAGATGGGTAGCAATATCTCATTATGGTTTTAATTCTCATTTCCCTGATGGCAAATGATATTGAACATCTTTTCATGTGTTAATCTGCCTTCTGTCTATCCTCTTTAGTGAAATGTCTGTTCCTGTCTTTTGCCCAGTTTTTTAACTGTTGAATTTTGAGAGTTCTTCATATATTTTATTTATATATATATATATACACACATACATATATACATAAAATTAAAAAGCTTCTGTAAAGCAAAGAAAATCATCAACAAAATGAAAAGGCAACCTTCTGAATGGGAGAAAATACTTGCCAATCATACATCTGACAAGGGGTTACTGTCCAAAATATTTAAAGAACTCATACAACTTAATAACAAAAACACAGTCTGATTGAAAAATGGCAGAGGATCTGAAAATTTTCTTTTTTTTCTAAAAGTTTTATAGTTTTTATGTTTTAAATTTAAGTCCATGACCCATTTTGAGTTAATTTTTATATAAGGTATAAGTTTTAGGTTGAGGAAGGTTTTTGTTTTATAGCCTATAGCTGTCCACGATCATTCCAGCACCATCTATTAAAAAAGTTCTCCTTCCTCCATTGACTTGCTTTTGCACCTTTGTCAAAAATCCGTTGGGCACATTGTTGGGATTATTTGTAGCTCTATTCCATCAATCTGTGTGTCTACCTGCCCTTTTTATTCTTTTTTGTTTTTAGAGATTTATAATACGTTTTGCTTCTGGTAAAGTAAGGAAGGCCATCTTCATGGCTCTTCTTTTTCAAAAATGTATTTGCTCTGGTGAATCTGTATAGCCTAGTGGTAAAGAGCTTCGGCTCCAAAACCAGTAGCTTAACCACTCAAGTAGCTATGGGATCTTGGGCAAGCAAACCGAAATGGAAATGGAGCTGGGGGAAACTAAACATTTAATGTCTACAGAGTGCCATAATGTTTGACAAACAATAAATGTATTAATCTGGTTGTCTAATGTTGTAATAAAAAACCCAAAGTCTTCTTACTTGAAAGAAACTTACTTCCTGCTCATGCAACAAACCAAAGTGGGTGTTCCTGATAAGGTTACTTCCTTGAGCAATTCTCTTCTAAACTGTGACTCGTGGACATAGCCTCCTTAATTCTTACTTCCTTCTTGTGGCTCCACCATCTCTAGGTCTTTGGAGTATTCTCATTTTCTTAGTGGGAAAAGAGAACAGGGAGCAGAGAAGTGGTTGAGAGGTTTGGGTCCCCCCCCCCGCCCCCACCCAGCTCCAGAAGTGGCACTTTCTCCCATAGGACATTGGCCAGAATTCAGTCACATGGACCCAACTCACTACAAGGAAGGCTGGGAAATGTGTTATGTGTACCCAGGAGAAAAAGCAAACACAGGCAGACACACATAGCAGCCGACTCTGCCTCTGGAAATGATTAAGAGTGTTAGGGCCTAGAATGGGGAGAAGTCTTTTATAAAGAACAGGAAATTGAGAAGAGAAAGGAATGATGAGAGAGGGGCAGACACACAGAGGTTGGAGGCGAAATATTTCAAGCAGAAGTACCAAGGCAAAGGCCTCAATCTGGGCTCTTTTGAATGGGATCTTTCTTACATTCTCCAAATGGCCACTGCAGAGGAAAGTTATCTTTTAACCAAACATCTTTCTGAACCTCTCTTATTAGTGGTAATAGTTTTTGTCGTTGACTCCTGGTTTTTCCAGACAATTAGACCATCCACACATAATGATACATTTCTCTTATTTTAAAGTAGCTATATCTTGTTCCTTTGTCTTGTCTCATTTATGAGCTAGCTTCCTGAACAGATATAAATAATAGCAACAATAGCAGGGATTTTTTTTATTGTTCCTGATTCTGATGAAAGCGTAACTGAAGTTTTAACATTAGGTTTGAAATTTGCTGTTTATGTTTTATTGTGGTTTTGTTTATACTTTTGTTTTTTACAAACCAGGCACAGACATTGAATTTTCCCAATGTTCTCTCTCAAAGCAATCTTGGATTTTTACTCTTTTGATGCATTTCTGTAGTGAAATTTATTTATTGATCTCTTAATGTTGAACCATCTATACATTCTCAAAATAAGCCCTTCTCAGTTAGGGTGTGTTATTCTAATAATATACTACTGGGTTCGACTGCTGATATTTTATTTAAGATTTTTTTTGCATCAGTTTTCCTAAGTGATATTAGTCCGTGGTTTTCTTTTTTTGTGTACTATGTGTCTCAGATTCTGTTCTCAGGGTTATGCTAACTTTGTAAAATGAATAATAAAGCTTTCTGTAGCATTCTATTTTCTAGAGTGGATTAGATACTATGGATTATGTATGCCTTAGAGTTATGAGCCTGGAATCTATCTCCATTCTTTATAGATGAGGAAACTTTTTGTTTCTCAAGGCTTTATAGGCCAAACAGAAATTTAAAATCCCAGTCATAAAAGACATTTGCTTTCTGCAACAGCCTGTTGTTTCTCCCTAGGGATTTATTATCCCTAACTATTGTAGAGATGTCTTGCAAATAAGGGATTCTTGTCATTTGATAGAACAGAATTTACAAAAAGCCTCAGTAATCTGACATGAAGGGGAAATGAAACTTGTCTATATTTGTGAATTTCCCATATATGATCAACCAGCAGTTAGCTGTCCCTCCCATTTCAGCCCCCACTGCAGCTTCACTTTTAGACTGGGGGAAGGCTTCCAATGTTAGGCTTGCAATCTCTCAAAAATATTCTTTCTGGTTATGAGACTCTCTGCTGCTATCAAAATCCACTAGACACCCTAGAAACTGATTGACTCCATTCTTTGAACTAATGCCTTCTGGATCCCGAGGCTTAAAAGGAAATGTGATAGAGCAGGGTCCCTCTGGTTTTAGCCTCCCTGCTCCTTTAGACTTCACAAAACTTGCATATTATATTTTGAAACATAAATTTCTCCAAAACCTATTGAGAAGATAATATTCTCCCTCTATTTGCTGGCCTGAAGCTCACTCCACAGAAATAATAACTCTCCATTGCTGTACAGCAGCTTTTGGTCTTTTCTTGCCTTGTTCAGAGAGCCCAAGAGCAAAATTAAAGAACTTTAGTAACTGTTCTTTGTCCCTTTTCCACTTAACAAAATTCATTCTGTTTATTTTAACCACTTAATATCAAAATCCTTTAAAATGTAAAGGGGAGGGGTGCCTGGGTGGCTCAGTTCGTTAAGTGTCTGCCTTCAGCTGAGGTCATGATCTCCAGGTCCTGGGATCGAACCCTGTGTTGGGCTCCCTGCTCAGCGGAGAATCTGCTTCTCCTTCTCTCTCTGCCTCTCCCCCTGCTTGTGCTCTCTCTGTCTCTCTCCCTCTCTCTAAAATGAATAAATAAAATCTTTAAAAAAATAATAAAATAAAATGTAAAGAGGATATCCACAAAGAAAAAATCTAAATGGCCAATAAACATATAAAAGTATAATTAACCTCATTAGCAATCAGGAAAATGTACATTTAAGCCACAATGAGATATTACTACATAGCCACCAGAATGGCTACAAAGAAAGGCAATACTAAGTATTAGTGAGGATATACAGTTACTGGAACTTATATAATGTTGTTGGTGGGAGTGCCAATTTGTATGACCACTTTGGAAGAGGATTTGACTACCTACTAAAGCTAAAAATATGTATATCCTATGACCCAATATTCTATTGCTATCTATACACTCACATGTCCAAGACGCATGTACAAGAATATTCATAGACAAAAACTGCAAACAACCTAATTTTAATTAACAGAAAAATGGATAAATTATGGTGAATGTATAGAATACCATGTCCAACAAAAATGAATAAACTACAGCTATGTGTAACAACATAGATGAATCTCATAAATATTAGGGTATGCACTGTGTTCTCTTTCTTTACCTAGGCAGTGTTTTCTGTGATAATTCCTTAGGCTGTGTACTTCTTTTGTGTACTGTTCTACATATTTTGCAATGGAAAGGGTAAAAATGTGTGTGCATATGTATACACATATATATACACATATACATATATAAAAAATACACTGTATGCATTCTCAGACTCCTTACTAGTATATTGGACGTAATTTTATCTTTTCTTAATAATTTAGAGGCGCTGTAATAAACACTTATTATGGGGCTATAATACAATTGATTTATGTGGGACTTTTTGTCCTAACATTAAATGACTTCAAATCCAGGCTTTTAAAATTCTTATATCTGCTTCTGAGTGTGTCTTGAGTAAGGAAGTAGTTCTGAGTCATCTTCTGAGTGGCAGAAATTGTGTCCGACTTTTATGTCAGTTGGAGTTATCTCTGCTTTCCACTGAAATACATGATACAATGAATATAAATATGTATCATCTTATTTGTATTAGAAAGATCTTAGGGGCACCTGGGTGGCTCAGTCCCTTGAGTAGTTGAGCGTCTGACTCTTGGTTTTGGCTCAGGTCATGCATGATCTCAGGGTTGTGAGATTGAGCCCCATGTCAGGCTCTGGCGTGTGGAGCCTGCTTAAGATGCTCTCTCTCCCTCTACCCTTCTCCCCCAACTCATGTGCGTGCTCTCTCTTTCTCTCTAAAAAAATTAAAAGTTAAAAAAAAAGGTTTGAAAAGAATGATCTTAAAAACATGAAAAAAAAAGATACCTGGGTGGCTCCATCGGTTAAGCATGTGCCTTTGGCTCAGGTCATGATCCCAGAGTCTGGGGCTCGAACCTGGCAACAGGCTCCCTGCTCAGCAGAGAGTCTGCTTCTCCCTCTGCCCTTCACCCCACTCGTGCTCTCTCTCTCTGTCAAATAAGTAAATAAAATCTTTTAAAAAAATGAAAAGAAAAAATTCCTCTAGATGATTTCAAGAAAAAATTAGCTGATTTTCTGACTTATTCAATGTATCACTGTGATGACATTATTCACAGGAGATGTTATTTCTTCTTAAAGATAATTTTATGGATGTAGAAACACCATTCATTCAAAGCCAGCATAAGGTGACTTCTCAGCAATCAAGGAAGGAGTTTCTAGGAGTGGCCAGCCTCATTAAATGTCGTGGACAAATCAAGAGGCATGAGGACTGCAAACAACCTGTGGAAGGAAAACCAGGTAGCAGAGGGTTAGAGAGTATGAGTGCTGTGGAATGTGGAGGATGGTGTGGAGCAAGAAAAAAGAATGGAAGTAAGGACAAGTAGAGGCATTTTTCAAGATGAGACCTGTATATAGTTAATGTAGTTGAATGGATCCAGTGGAAGAGGCAATAACTGATTAAGCCAGGCTTCAAAGGAGATTTACGATAAAGATGATAAAATCAACAACCTAGGTAGAAGGGTTAATCTTGGGAGAGTACGTGTGTGTGTAGGTGGGTGGATGTGTGTGAGGGGGGGTGGCCAGCAGGAGAGAAGACAGAGGAGTTGTCAGCTAATGAGTATAAACACCAAGAGTGCAGGGATCTTCTCTTTTCTCCCCTAATGTAGCCCATGTCTCTAGAATAGTGGCTGGCATATAGAAAGCACTTAGAAATATTTGCTGGATGAATAGACTTTGACATCTAATCAATCTCAATTCACATCCCAGCTCTACCACTGGCAGACTGTGGGAACTTGAACAATTTCTTTACTCTGCTAAACCTCAGCCTTATTATCTATAAAATGAGAATAACAATATAAAATGTATTTCTAGACATGTTTGTAACACAAACCTTTAAGCCGAGCCATTATGACTTTCTTATATTTAAATATTAAGCTCAGTGTTTGGCAAAGTGCTTTATACCAAGTAGTTGCTTTCTAAATGATTTTTTTTAAAGATTTTATTTATTTATTTGAGAGAGAGAGAATGAGAGAGAGAGAGAGAGAGCACATGAGAGGGGGGAGGGTCAGAGGGAGAAACAGACTCTCTACTGAGCAGGGAGCCGGATGAGGGACTCGATCCAGGGACTCCAGGATCATGACCTGAGCCAAAGGCAGTCACTTAACCAACTGAGCCACCCAGGCGCCCTCTAAATGATTTTTTTTTAAAAGATTTATTTATTTATTTATTTATTTATTTATTTATTTTAGAGAAAGAGAGTGGGGGGGGGGAGCAGAGGGAGAGAGAATTCCAAGCAGACTTCAAGCTGAACGTGGAGCCAGACATGGGGCTTGATCCCACGACTCTGAGATCACCACCAAAGCCAAAACGAAGAGTCAGACACTCAACCGGCTGCGACACCCAGGCGCCCCTCTCTAAATGGTTTTTAATTGAATTTTTATACTTAACTGTGAGGAATAAACTTGCTTTACCTGCAATCTTTAAATTTTTTTGGAAGTTTTCTAGTTGTGGGGCCTTAGTTTTGTTAGGATGACATAAAAGACATATTTTATTTTTGTGAAATTATAAAAATAACTTTTTCTAAAAGTTGGTTATAAAAATTAATTTAAGTTGTAAAATATTTTGTTCTTTAGCTCTTGGATCCAACTCATAGCATCACATTCTGACATTTTCTCTAACTTCATCAATTAAGAAGGCAACTATAGTGGATCAGGGCTAAAAGGTAGATTTTTAGGATAGAAGGAGAAATGTAAGTGTATGTATAGAGTATAGAGGGAAAAGCACTGTCAACATTCCTGTTGGAAAGCTCTATAACAAATAACTTTACTGAAGATTGATTATATCTAAATTAATAATGGAAAAAAGTAGTGTTCTCATGGTGCCTTCTAAGTTTAAAACTTGACTGCCTGTTTCTCATGCGAACATCTACATTCATTGCCATAGGGATTGCCCAAGACTCTTACTTATGGGCTTAAATGAGTGTAATTGTTCTTGTTATAGATATCAGAAAAATCCTGACTTATGACTAAGAGATATCCATTACGTGAAACTCTATGTGCATTTAGAATTTTAACTCCTCGGAAACAGCTAATGGCAAAGTAGTATTATATTATTTATTGTTTCTCAGAAGTCAGCATCCCAAATCTCACAATTATTTCTTGATTAGTCATACCTGAAAACATTTTATGATTAATTTACTATATGCCTTTTGCCCTGTAGAAACGCACATTTTCGAGACTCTGACATAAACTTATAAGACATGCTAACACAAACAGCTCTAGGAGGAATTCAAGCCACTATCAAGACTACATCTAGTTGTAAAGTTTATATTACTTAGTAGCACACACAAAAAAAGAGTAATAAGGTCATAGGAAGCTCTGAGGAAATCAAAGCGAAGGAAAAAAGTTTTTTAAAGATAAGGTGGGCTTGCATGTGTTAGCAGCCCAAAATAAGGGAGCAAATGAGGTAGGAGATGATAAAATTTAATTCATAAATTAGGCACAGTAACTGCAATAAGTCATAATAAAATAAAACAATTATAATAATATACTAGATTAGAAGTTATGTGTATATGGTCTCTCTCCCTCAAAATATCTTATTATACTGTGCTCACCCATCTTGTGATGATGTGAGATGATAAAATGCCTACTTGATGAGGTGAGGTGAGGCGAAAGAGCTTGGTTGGCATTAGGCGACTATTGAACTTCCAATGATCCTTCAGGAAGAGGATCATCTGCTTTTGGGCCGCGGTTGACTGTGGGTAACTGAAACTGTGGAAAGCAAAACTGTGGATTGAGGTGGGGAGGGCCTACATCATCAACTTTAGCAGCTTTTGTTATCCTATTGCTGGAAATTGTTCCTTGATTCTTTTGATTACAGAGCCCAGTCTTCCCTCAGTGGGGCATCTCCACTTTCATGTTCCATATCTAAAATTAAATGCTTCAGCTTCCTCCCAAACCTATTTCTATACCTGGTTACCCCATTTCTGTTAATGATGTTGTTACCTTGGGCGCCTGGGTGGCTCAGTTGGTTAAGCGACTGCCTTTGGCTCAGGTCATGATCCTGGAGTCCCGGGATCGAGTCCCACATCGGGCTCCCTGCTCGGCAGGGAGTCTGCTTCTCCCTCTGATCCTCCCCCCTCTCATGCTCTCTCTATCTCATTTTCTCTCAAATGAATAAATAAAATCTTTAAAAAAAAAAAATGATGTTGTTACCTTTATAGTCTCCCAGACCTGAAATTTCTGAGTCATCTCTGACTTTTCCTCTCCTTCCTTAATGTGTCATCAAGTACTGGCCTTAAATATTTCCACTGAAATATTTCTCCTGGCTTTTCTTCCTTTCCATCCATTGCCAGGGCAATAATTCAGGCTGTTGTCATTCCGTACTGGTACTTCTATGCCTTCTCAATTGGTTTCCCTGCCTCCAGGCCTACTCAATCCAGCCAGTCCTACATACCCCATCCAGATTAATCTTTATAAAAAGTCAATTTGATGAGTCATTCCTCATCTCAAAAACCTTCAAGGTGCTATGGTAGAGTCCCTAAGGAAACAAGAGGACCCTAGAGAACATCATATTCCAATGAGAATGGGGCAGTTTATGCAGTCAGGAGGAGATGTTGATTTAGAGGAGGCTTCCCTGAGGAGTGATGAGAGAGAAGAATGGATGCAAGAAAGATGAGATACATCAGGTTTAGGAAATAAGTTGAGGAGGAAGAGGTGATGCCAAGGAGACGCAGGAAAGTTAGAGGGGTTGGAGGAGAACCAGGGGAGAGTGTGTCACAGAGACCAAGGTAGGAGAGGATATCAAGGAACAGAGTGAATAAGGTGGACTCTTTCCGGGTGAGAGTCCATTGGATTTGGCAATTAGGGTGTCAGAATCAAGAGCAGCTTTAGGGGAGTATAGGGAGACTATGGAGGGTTGAGAAATAAAGAAATAGAAATGAGGAGCATAGGTTTCCTTTTTAAATGTTGGTTAAGAAAAGATGAGAAACAATGCTGAAGATAAAGAGAGGTGAACTTAAAAATTTCCCCCCAAGGGAAGAGACTTGCACTAGATTATAGACTAAGGGTAGAGATCTCAGTAGTGGAGAGCTTGATATTAGATAGAGGGAAGATGATTGACTGAGCAAGATCCCCAAGGAGATCTGGGGAGATCCAATCTAATGAAGAGAAAAAAGTCTTTGTCCACTTAAAATCATCCTCTTGTTATATACATGATAACTCTTGACTCTATGTATGTTACGGCTGTGTATGGTTAAGGTAATGAGGCATTATGAAATGACTACATGAATTTTTGCAACTTGAAGGCGTAGAACTGGATGAATCATTTCAGAAAACTTAAGGAGTTGCTAATAACCTCAGCTTGAAAGAGCTAAATCATTCATTGAAGTTCAAAGGTGTCAGTCACTATTGCCTTGAAAATCAGCTGAGGATTAAGGTTATTTTCAGACTGAGAAGTGGATGTATTTTTCTATTGCTGCCCTAACAAATTACCAGAAACTTAGTGATAGGTCAGAGGTCCAACACAGGTCTCACTGGGCAAAAACAGGTGTTGGTAGTCTAGGTTCCTTTCTGGAAGCCTCTAGGGGAGAATCTTCCCCTCTCTTCCAGCTTCTAGAGACTACAGAGTTCCTTGGTTTGTGGCCTCTTTTTTTCTATTCCAAACCAGCAACATCTCTCTCGCCTTTCTTCACTTATGTCATCTGTCTCTGACCACACTCACGAAAACTTCACTTTTAAGGACTCAAGTGATTTGATTGGGCCCACCTAGATAATCCAGGAATACCTCCCCATCAAGGTCCTTAACCTTAATCACATCTTCGAATTTCTTTTGCCTTGTAAGATAACACATTCACAGTTTCCAAGGAATAGGCTGTGGGCTTCTTTAGGGGCTATTATTCTGCCTACAACACTGGAACTGAGTGAGGTCTTTCTTTTAAGAGGGAAATTTGAAATGGGAAAAAGAAAGATGTTTAGTATTTGTATTTTATTCTTGAAATAGGCAAAATGCTTGCTCTGGTAGATAAACTGGTTTCTAGATGTCAGGTATATAGTGTCTAGATGCTAAGAAGTTATTGAGAAACAGTTTGCTTGTAGCTTAGAGTGAAATTTCAGTTAAGGAAATAAGAGATGGGTGTTTTGACCTAAACATTTAGACTAGAGAAAATAAGGTAGTAACCTGTCTCTTGGGTCCGAGGTATAATGATGGCAACAGAAATAAAAGGGAGAAAACCCTAAATATGTTCGCTTATAGGCACTGTAGCATTAGAACATGCTTCAGCAGGAATTCTTAGATTAGAATTTAGCGATCTGTTCAAAACTGGTGTCTGAATTTTAAGTCTTAATCCTCTTTCTTCATCCATAATTGCCAGGTAGTCTATAGATACATAAAATATGGGGTTAGTTAATTGGTATCAAACTTGCAGTATTTATAATACTAATACCATGCTTCCATCACATAAGATAATTGGTTAAAAAAAGATATGGTCCTAAAAAAAACTGATATGGTCCTAACTATAAACATTACAAATTGACTATTATAAATATTACTTAAATATTATAAGAAATAGTATTACAAAAGTGAAAGATCATAATACTTTTCTATACTATTATATGCTATTATACACTATTACTATTATACTATTATATTTTGAGGGCCTGCTGTGTTCCAGGCATTGTAGTATATATTTTTTAAAAGATTTTTAAAAAGATTTTTTAAATTGTATGGCAATACTTAAAATGATATCTGAGAGTAGGTTATAGCCTGAGCAATAAAGGAAAGGTAAAAGAGAAACAAAATATATTCCAGTATTTTATACTCCAGTATTAACAGAAATTAGTCAGTAAATGAGATGATAAATATTAGTGCAACTTTTATCTGATGGCTAGTTTACAGATAGCTAGTTTTAGTTTACAGAGAAACTAAAACTTAAAAATTAGTTTTGCAGTTGGTAAAAATAAGAAAAAGAACCCTCTATTTCACACTTTAAAACCTTCTACTTGTTCTTTCTATGTCTTTTTAAAAACACTAATAAACTATTTGAACATAGTATGATTTGATCTGTAAATTGGTATATAACTGATTATTAACATAAACATTCTAGAGAGACTTTTTTTGGTAACATATAATCTAAATTCTATCTCCACAATAAGATGAAAGCAGCCATCCATCCAACTCTATTTCTTTCACTGTAATCTAATTAAATTTGTGTTTTATATATCCATCTAACCATTATTCATCCAACAAAAGTGTGTTGAACTCCTGTCATGGGAAAGGCACTATGCTAGGCCCTGTAAAATATTTAACATAGACATTTGTACTTTTTATTTGCAGTTCTAAACTTATTTCCAGTTGTGAGTGAGAGACTTTATTATATTACATCAGCTCTCTGTCCCAACCTGCCTCCTGACCATCTAATCTCTGTATCTTACACATTTTTATTCATATTTCTACTGTGAGAAGTCTCTCTTCTATTCCTGTCCCCTGGCAAATCTTCTCCCAGAGGGAACCAGTGTGTTATTTTTCTATATATCCTTCCAGATGCATCTTATGTATCAAGAAAATGCATATACATATTAAACTCCCCATACATATTTTTCTGTATCTTATCTTTTCTTTTCAACTTCCTCATTCTTTCTTACATCTGCATGCTATCCCATTGTATGGACACATCATTTACTTAATTATGGGTATTTCCATTAATTTTAAAATATTTAATTTAATTTTAATATTAGTCTATTCCTAACAAAGCAAAATAGTCTTATATTCAAATATATTTGTGGATATCTTCCTAGAGATGGAACTTGTAAGGTACTTACAAGTATTTACTTGTAATGTAATACATTCCTAGAGATGTATTTGTAATTTTGAATAAATATTGTCAATTTGCCCTTCATAGAGGTTGTGCCAGTTTCCCCGTAGACTTACCAACAAATGATGGTGATTTTTGCAAATCCGAAGGATGAAAAATGTCATCTCGGTGTAGTTTTAATTTGCATTTCTCTTATGATGAGTGAGGTTGAGAATCTTTTTATATATTTTAAAGCCATTTGTATTTCCTTTTCTGTTTCTCTTGGGTTGTTATACAATAAGGCAACAGGAAATTATTTATGTATTAGGGAAATTAGCCCTTTGCCAGTGAGTTGCAAATATGTAATTTTTTCCCAGTTTGATAATTGTCTTCAACTTTGTGGTAGCTTTTGTCATGCAAAAATTTTTAATTTTTATTTTATAGAATTATTTTTATAGATGGGCTTTGTGTTATACTTAGGCTTTCCCCACTCTGAGACAATTTTTAGAATTCTCCATGGACTCCTCTAGTACTTTTCTTTTCCTCTAGTACTTTTATGATTAACATACATTCTTAATCATTACAAGTTCTAAATTGTCTAGTGCATAAGATCAAGTTCCCTGTTTCAATTTATATCTGAGCTAGATTACCAAATCAGTCCCATGAAATATATAATAGTAGTAAGGAGCGTGGACTTTGGAGTTGATAATTTGGGTTTTTCTGCTTCTGGGCTGTCTGATATTGAGTATGCTACTTAATTAACCTCTCTGAGCCTCAACAGCTTCATCTGTAAAATGGAAATGATAAATAATACTTAGTTTTTTGTGAGAATCACGAGATGATTCATTTAAAGCCCTTAGGTAGCACAATGCTTCACAGGCTACAGTCATTCATTAAATGTAAACTATTGTGATAATGATGATGGCCATAGACTACTCTTTCAACTGGTATTACTGCTATTACCATCCCATAATTCATGACTTTAATCACAAAGGGTTGAATAAAAAAAAAATGCATCCCAAATTTGCCAACATTACCATGTTAGCATCCAATTGCCTCTAAGCATAGTTCTCAACTTTGGCAGGATATTAGAATCACCTGAGTAGATTTTTCAACTCCCAATGCCTGGGTCCCTACCCCAGATATTGTTGTAACTGGCCTGATGCATGGCTCAGGCATCAGTGTTTTTCAAAAACCCCTCTGGTGATTTCAATGGGCAGCTAAGGTATAGAACCATTATCCTAACACGAGGCCAGTGGTTTCAGATATTAAGGAAAACATGTTCATTGCTTCACATAGAAATTTTTTATAAGTCAAATGCCATGAATTAGTGGGGAAGACATTAAGAGAACATAAAGAGTTGAGACTGATGTCAGATACAGGTATTGAGGAAAAGAGTTACAAAGTTGAAAATATCCCTTGTATATACTTCTAAGACCTCTTTCTCAGAAGCGCTCAGGGCAGCTATACTTAAGTACTTTAATAACTGCTCCTTAGAAGTAAGGGATATAAAGTGTTTATATTTGTTAGATGTGTTAACTGAAACAGGGAGATAGGACTCGTCAGCTCTTCAAAGTTAGGATTCTCATTATCCCCATTCTCAAAGATAAATTCCTGGATAATTCTCAAAGATAAATGATTATCTCTGATCGTGAGTAATACAGCTGATCCCCTTACACATTTTAGCAGTTTGGGAAGGATTTGGAATGGTATTTTAGCTCACTCTTAGATTCAGTGTGAGATGGGTATACAAGAAAATTAGATATTATCAAATCCAAGGGGAAAAGCAGTGTGGTCTAAACAGACTGGACAGAGTCAAGATGCCTAGATTTTATTTCCTGAACTTGAGTTTCCTCAGCTGCAAAATGAGAGAATTAAGAGTTCCCAAACAATTCTTTCAGCTCTAACTAATTACTGTGTCACCAAGCCACCTAAATAAAGCCTTTCTTAATCAGTCAATAGATGACAGGAAAAGTATTCTAGCTCAAGCTTTTAAAATACGTATTTCATAGATTTGTCTTGTTTTGACATACATAAGGCAGTATGCTTTCTCAAATATTAAACTATGTCTTGATATTAGGCTAATATATGTCCTGCCTAACTTGCATATTTACATTTTACATTTAAGCAGGGGCAACTGGTGTCTTCACCCAGAGGGATGACTGAGGGAGGGTGGGGGGCTGCATCCTGGGAGCTGTGAGGAAATGCTGGAACACGAGCTTTCTGTTGTCTTTCAAATCATGCCCCGTGGATGACTTCATTTGAGACAGATCCTGGGTCCTCCTTCTATATTTTCTTCTAATCTTTTCTACTTCTCTTTTTGCATTCTATTACTCATGATCATTAGTACTCACACAATTCTTGTTTTTGCTGTCTTTCCTGTAAGATGTACATTTTTAAAAAATATTTTATTTGATTTATTTGAGAGAGTGAGAGAGCATGAGCAGCGGAAGGGACAAAGGGAGAGGGAGAAGTAGAGAACCCCAAGCAGACTCCATGCGGAGCCCGAAGCCCCGATGCAGGCTCAATCCCACAATCTGGAGATCATAACCTGAGCCGAAACTAAGAGTCTGACGGCTAACCGACTGAGCCATCCAGGTGCCCCAGATTATACAATTTTTAAGGCCAGGATACATTTATAGTGTATCCCAGGAGCCAGTAGTGTCTTAGCACATAAGAAAAGCCTGATATATGTTTAAGTAAGTTAAATTGTTAAAAAATTAAATGATTTTAATTTCATTGTTTTCTTTTTTATGTGATACTTTAATTTTCAGTTTACAATATTTCCAATTTTTTCTTACACAAAGTCTTATTTCATGACAGTATCCTTAACTACCTCCTGAAACAGCAATGAGCTTTTCATTCTCAAAAGCTTAGAAGTAGTAATAAAGAAGTAATCATGATACCAAAATATGAAATAAATACAGTAGGTAAGCTTTCAGTAATAAATGTGTAGGATAACTTTAAAAGAAGTATTATTTTGAGGTAACTTAGAAAGGCTATCAATTTGATCAAGCAGTATAAATACACCAAAACTAAACTAATATGTTAATTAAAATTTACTAAACTTACATTATTGTGAATTAACAATGAACAACTATATAACATTATTAAATATCACAAATCATTAAAATAAATCCTATGTATGTAACTCAGAGAATTGAGTTATGATGGTATGACAGTATTGAAATCTGCATATGGTAATAGGGAAATTGTATTATGATCAAGTAGAATAAAATTTCAATTTTAAATTAGTACTAAAAAGAATCCAATTGTTTAAAAATTTGTGTTTAATAAAAATAAAATCAACGGGCGCCTGGGTGGCTCAGACGGTTAAGCGTCTGCCTTCGGCTCAGGTCATGATCCAGGGGTCCTGGGGTCGAGTCCCACGTCGGGCTCCCGGCTCAGCGGGGAGCCTGCTTCTCCCTCTGACCCTCGCCCCTCTCATGCTGTTTCTCTCTCGCTCGCTCTCTAAAAAATAAATAAAATCTTTAAAAAAATAAAAAATAAAAAAAAATAAAATCAACATTTTTTGATCATGATTTTAACAAAATTTTAACACCTTATCAAATAGTGAGCTCTAAGACTCCGGGTGAGGTATGGAAGTGTTGAATCATGATATTGCACACCTGAAACTAATATTACACTATGTTAACTGGAATTTAAATAAAAACTTAAAAAAAATAGTGAGCTTTAAGAAATACAAATATTATATATTCAGAGAAAATTTCCTCTGTTTTTAGCTTAACAGTTAAGTTGGGGTTTTGAATTGTGAGAGTGATGCTTCATTAGCACTTATAAATTTATCCATCCTCCATGATCCTCTTTTGAGATTACCTTTATGGGTTCTAAATTTTTCACCTGGAAAATTAAATACTTTAGGGAATTCTAAATTGTCACTCAAGTACAAGGCCAGTTTAAATGAGTGCATAATTTTTTGAAGAGTTTATCCAGACTAAAGAATGGTTAGTACTGAGAACATTTCCAAGCTTCTGTGACTTCTATATCCATACAGTAAGGTGCATTAATTTTATTAATGATTTTTAAAACACTCAAAGTATATTGTGTCTTCCACAAAATTTTATTTTGCTAGCTGCCATAAAAGTATCTTGAAAGAAGTTAAAAAATTATAACTCTTGCAATTTGAATAGATTCCTTACATTTTCTGCTCCAATGTACACATGTACTTAATATGAAGATATAAAGATGATCCCACATTGTTTCTATAACTGTGATCATTTCAGTATTGGTACTTATGTCCTTCGTTGAATGACTGTTCTTCAAACCTACCGTCTTAATAGATTCATTCTTACATGTTAATCCACAAATAAGCAAATGTCAAGGGCAGTAGCAAAAAAGACAATTTAAAACAAACCTGGCAAACATTTGAAATTATTTGTAGTTTCAAAAATTCCTTTTAATTCAAAAGTCACATGTACTATGTGCATTAAAATTAGTTTCACAAATGGAAATTGTGGATATGGGAAAGTTGCTTTAGGGGAAATTCACTAGTAAATCCATAACCCTTAAAATTCTGTATGATTGAATTGAATATTGATACTTTGCAAAACATTTTCAGCGGCGTATTACAAATATTACTTTTTAAAGGTGTGTTTTTTCAGTTTTAAATATGTGGGGGTCCTACAGGCATGATGACATTTTCTAACATACTTTTTTGGTCTTTTCCTCTTCTAATCTTTGAGTTGCCCTCTTTAAATGTTAACGAGAACTGCTGTCAAGAAAGGTATTTTCTTTTCAAGGAGGATGTTTACACAAGCAAAATATTTTTTTTAGACATGAAAATTCTAATTTGGAGTTAAATATCAAAATACTTTCTATTTTTTATTCCTCGTTTCTCTTCGCATCTTTAAAATAAAAGTTAAATCTTAATTGGAATCCTTTTCCCACCGTGAAACCAAGCGATGGTGCCAGACTTGAAGATGAAGGCTTTACTTTGTTAGCCATGTGTTTATGAAACCCCAGAGCCTTCCCCTGATCTCTTGGCTGATAATCTCAAACATGGAGGATGCTTCTGATTCTACACAAGGGGTTGCTCCATTAATTAATAATGTAGCTCTCCCAGGCTCTCCGCCGTCTCTTCCTGTATCAGTGACAGGCTGTAAAAGTCATCGAGTAGCCAATAAAAAGGTAGAAGCGAGAAGTGAAAAGCTCCTCCCAACAGCTCTTCCTCCTTCTGAGCCGAAAGTAGATCAGAAACTTCCCAGGAGCTCCGAGAGGCGGGGAAGTGGCGGTGGGACGCGATCCCCCGCGCGAAGCCAGGCCGTGGCAGCGGGAGAAGCGGCGGCGGGCGGCGCGGCGGGGCCGGCGAGAAGCGACCCCCCGGGAGGGCAGAGACTCCCCTCGCTGCCTTTGTAGTTGAAAAGGTGGAGAAGTGGCAGTCGGCGTGCTCGCAGGTGAGGGGCTCCGTGTGGTCGCTCGGGAGCCGGCCGGCGCCGGCAGGGAAGTGTAGGCGAGCTGGGGAACAAAGCGGAGCGGCGCCGGGGTCCGCCCGCAGCGAGCTCCTCGCGGCGTCTGGCCGGCCGGCTGCGCGCCAAGCACGTTGCGAGCCCGAGGCGGCGGCGGCGGCGGGCTGGGAGCCGGCGCTGGGGGAGGGGGCCGCCGCAGTTCCCGCACCGCCCGCCCGCGGCGGGGCGTGCGGCCCCATTGTGAGCCGGCCGCCGGGCGTGCGGAGGTGGGGCGCGCTGGGAGGGCAGAGGCGGCGGCTCGGCTCGCTCAACACCCCAGTAGCGGCAGGAGCGACCTCGGCTCCGGTGGCAGCCGTGGGCGCGTCAGTCACACAAAAGGCAGTCGAGCTTCCCCCGGCGCGCGGACTGGCCCACGCCGCCGCCGAGCGCTCCCCACCTTACCGGCTTTCCTTTCCCTCCAATTTTGATAGGGAAGCGGGGCCGACGCGGGCGGCCAAGGGTCCGGGTGAGCCCGCGGGCGGACAGGAGATGCCGCTGCTACACCGAAAGCCGTTTGTGAGACAGAAGCCGCCCGCGGACCTGCGGCCGGACGAGGAAGTTTTCTACTGTAAAGTCACCAACGAGATCTTCCGCCACTACGAGTAAGGGCCGGGCCGGGCGCGGGGGGTGCGAGGGAGTGTGGGGACTCCCTCCCCAGCGTCCTTTTGTCTCTCTCCTTTTCCTCGCCTTGGGCTTCTGGCGGGGCTACTTGAAAGTGACGGCTGGCCGCGGGCCCGCGTTTCTCTGTCCCCCGAGCCCGACCCGGTGATTGCGCGGGGTCCCCGGGCGGCGCGACCGGCCGTGGCGCGCGTGGGGAGTGCGGGCCGGGGCCGAGGAAGCTGGGGTCCTCGGCTGGCCGTGGGGACCGCTTCTAGCCGCGGCTGCCGGCCGGCCGCCAAACAGCGGAAACTCCCCGCCTCGCCCCTCCCCGCCTCGGCCACACGCGCACTCCGGGGCCAGTTCCGGGATCCCCGCCCGGCGGCCGAGGGGATCCCCGCTCGGGTCAGCGGCACGGGGCCCCCGTCCCCCGGCCGGGAGAGGGAATCCCCGCCCCCGGGGGCAGGAAACGGCCGGGCTGGGCTCGTCTCCTCGGTCGACAGTGGAGCCTGACGTTGGAGCTGCCTAAGGGAGGGGAGGGGAGGGAGGGAGGAAGGGAGGGGAGGGAGGGAGGAAGGGAGGGAGCGGAGTTGAGGCTCGGGGAAGGAGGGGGCTCCCTGGCGGGCCAGGGGCAGTGGGGCCCGCGACACGAGAGCCTCCACTGGCGGCCTCTCCGTCCGGTGCGGCTAGGCCTCGGAGTGTGCGACGCGAGCTGAGTGCTCTGTCACCACCTCTTCTTGGTGACTAACTCCCGGCCCCGGAGAACTCAGCGTCTCCGCCTCCGGGAGACCTTGGTGAGGAAGAAGTCGGGTTCGGGCGGGGGTGTGGGGGGGCGGGGTGGAGAGAAGGGGGAGAGAGCGGGGCACTGGGCGCCCTTAGTTATCACTTTCGCGTAGCCCCAAGGGCGGCGGTAGCTGATGGGGGAGGGGGTTAAGACAAGTTCAACTCCAGCCTCAACCAGTCTCCTCTTTTTATCCCCCTGCGCATGTGGGCTGCCTGACATGTGCCACTCGCTATTGTTTTGATAAGAATCCAGAGCTGCTGCCTGTGTAGTTTCAACTACTAAATCTTCAGTACCTCGTCTGGTTTATCCCAAGAGATCCCCTTGTCCTGTGACACCAAACACTGGGGTGTTTTAGAGATGTGTGTTTAAACAGGATCTCCAAGTGAGAACCTGAATTGGTCGATCAATGAAACAGCCTGATCCTCCCTTTTTCTTGTGCTTTATCCTCTCCGCTCAGAAGGAATCCCTTTCTGGCTTAGAAACCAAATGTTACAGCAACGAAATAAATTGTGTGTAGGAGACACCTTTTCTGAGAGGGGGCTTGATCGAGGGAGCACTTTAGGCAAAGGATGCACCTGTCCGAGAAATGAGCAGTGAGGTTAGAAAAGTCAGTTCCTTTGAGCTTTTAAAGTAAGGCTGCTTGTTCTTCAGCTCCACAGAAGAGTTACACATAAACTTGTTTTATCTGGAGTTTTTCAGCAGACTGTACTTTTAAATAGGAGTGCACATCTTAACTCTGCTCCTGTACAGACTTGTTTTGTTAAATAGAGTTCACTCTTGTAACTAAAGTGAATTTGGATTAGGTAACTTGACAAGGATGATGTCTTTTTTTAAGTTTAAATTAAAATCCTCGGTAATAATTCCCAATTTATATTTAAGAATGCCAACAAAATAGAAAACAGGCTTAAGTTTCAAACTTTTCCCCTTCGAAATAAGCAATCTTTTAAAGAGACTTTTCTCACCTTAGAAGGGAACATGAATATGGGCTGTATCCTTTTTGAATTAAACTTTTTGTATACTTTGGTTCCTGATGATTTACTATAATCTCCACTAGGATGTGGAGAAATCTGAAAAATCTGAAATGCCAAAATAAAGGAAGAGATTTTTGGTATTCCAAACCTACTACCTTCCACTAATATTAAGGAACTGTGTCCTTTGTAGTCTTATAACACTAACGAATTTTTTTAAATAGTTGGTTTTTTGGTTTTTGTTGTTTTCTCTGTGATGAAGTATGTGGGTTTTTGGAATTCACAAGCAGTTCTGGAAAGGCAGTTGGTTTGGGAGCAAAGATATTTAATCATTTACCCTGAACAAAGCAGAGCTACTAGTGTTCTTAGGTATTAATTTTTGTGACTTTGAATTGGCAAAAATGGAAGAAGACTGACATTTAATTATGTTAAATTTTGAATTATTTTCTCTCTCTTAAATGATTACAGAGAGATCTTTTCAAAATTGCATTCATGGTGTATGGTATATGGTGATCCTTAGTATTATGGTAATCTGACCCTTGGCACAAGTCTGGAGAAGGAAACCTCTGTTTTCACTCATTCATTAAATCACCAATTGGTTTATGTGAATTTGTTTGAAGATTACCCTTTAAGTGCATTATATGAATATTTGTCTTTTGTAGGGGTGTGAAGACCACTATGCTCATCTATTTGCTCAGGTTTTGATTTCTCCAATATAACCTTTTCAACCTTAATCAATCTCAAAGAGATTTTCTACAGCTCCCTGCCTTGTTCCCTTTGCAACACAATGCAAAGTAACTTTTCCCTTTGACTCTGGATCTTAGAAGTTGCCAGTGACCTTTTAATTGTTAAATAGTTTTCTGTCTTTATCTATGTGATATAATAGCCTAACACTGTCTCCTTTGTTCTGGGTAGAAATGATCATCTCTCCATTTTGTCTAGTGTAAGATGGCAATTATTGCATGGTAATGCAATCAATACATTTGTTGCCTCAAATTTTCTCTTTTCCTAGACACTGAATTTTTTGAGAAAGGGACCGTGACCAGGATGGATCCTTAGCGATTATACAGTACAAACTCCTTTTTCTGTTTGTTTGAACTACATGCTCTTTAACTAATTGCTAACTCTTGTTCGACCTGCTTTCCATAAGTAAAGAAGACTCATTAAAAATAGCACATTAGCTGTAGGCAAATGCGTAAGCTAAAGCATAAAAGAATAAACTGGACCACTGTTTTTGCGTTATATACAAAAATAAACTCAAAATGAATTAAAGACTTTAACGTAAGTCCTGAAACCATAAAACTTCTAAGCGGTAAGCTCCTTGACATAGTTCTTGGCAGTGATTTTTTAAATCTAACACTGAAAGCAAAAGCAACAAGAGCAAATATAAACAGGTGGGACCATATGAAACTAAAAAGCTTCTGCAGAGAAAAGGAAAACATCAAAATAAAAAGGTGACCTACTGACTTGGGAGAAAATATTTGCACATTATATATCCAATTGGGGCTAATATTCAAATTATAAAGAACTCATACAACTCAATAGCAAAAAAAAAAAAACTGACTAAAACATGGGCAGAAGATCTGAATAGCTATTTTTCTAAAGGAGACATATAGATGGCTAACAGGAACATGAGAAGATGCTATACATCCTTAATCATCAGGGAAATGCAAATCAGAACCCCAGTGAGATCCCGCCCCACACCTGTTAGAATGGCTGTTATCAAAAAGACTAGCGTAAGAGTTGCTGCCTAGGATGTGGAGAAAAGTGAACTCTTCTGCACTGTTGGTGGAAACATAAATTGGTGCTGCCACTCTGGAAGACAGTATGAAAGTGCCTCAAGAACTTAAAAAAATAGAACTACCAAATGACCCAACAACTGTTTCTGGGTGTTTATCCAAATTTTAAAAACCACTAATTTGAAATTATATATGCACTCCCATGTTCATTGCAGCATTACATACAATAGCCAAGATATGGAAACACCCTAAGTGTTTATCAGTGGATGAATGGATAAAGAAATTGTGGTGTATATACAAAGGAATATTACTCAGCCAT
>NC_138377.1:55513223-55537022 GCF_054177405.1 Leptonychotes weddellii
TCATGACCTGAGCCGAAGGCAGTTGCTTAACCAACTGAGCCACCCAGGCGCCCCTGTCAGCTGTACTTTAAAAAAGATTTTATTCCCCCTCCACCTCCAAAACCACACACACACAAAAAAACCCACAAAAAACTAAACTCATAGGCAAAGAGAGCAGAATAAAGCATGTGCTTTAATCTTAGATAAGATAAAAATTTATTCTGTAATTTGGTTAGCTGACAGTTTTTTATTTATTTAGGACTGTGGATTGTTAAAAAATGGAGCAGTCAGGTCTGAATACTAGGAATTCTAGAGTGGGGGGATAAGGAAGGTGGTTTGTTGTATTACTGAATGACTTCATTTCCTAAATAAAATAACTTATTTTTTTTAGCCATTTAGACCCTTGGAATTGGAATGTTTTTACCATCTTCGAGTGAGTTATACTTTTCATACAAAATGTAGGAAGCTCTTCATTACTTATAGGCCGGCTTATGTTTCAACCAGGCTTTCTAGTGAAAGGTGTTTAATCTGATTTTCATAGTTCATCAGCTCCTCATTTGTTAATTCAGGCCTTTCAATAGCCCTCTTTTACAGATAAGGAAACTGGATTTGGGGTAAAGAGAGTAAGTCTGAGATCAGTGTCGAAAACCACCTATCTAGCAGTTGGTGACACTGGACTTTTCACTCACATACCTAAGACTATGGAGTTTATGTTCTTATTTACTACCCACATGGTACATATTATGGAGAATTTTTCCTAATATATGTTGAAGCTTGGCAGAAACATGCACCAAGAACATAAGGCACTGCTTCGAATTCAAGCTCACTTCCTAGATTTTTGGGTAGGCACCACTCTGTTGTCTGCCCAGACATTTGACTTCTTTACTATGTCCCCAATGATTAAGCTCTAGATATTAAATACACAAACTAGAATGCCATTGGTTTACAGTGGGGGAAAATGTCTTTCATACAGACCAGTTCTCATACTGATAATTAGGTATGTGTGAAATCTAATTATTATCTGAAGGCCATTTGGTGAGCATGGAATTTTTAAGGAAAATCGGAGAATCTTCATAGCTAGTGTCTTCAAATTAGGTTTTCAGCTCCTCTTTAGGAATAAGTCTGCTACATGATCCTGATATTTGGGTCTATGAGTCTTTTTTTTCTTAGATGGTGTAGCAGAGATTCCTAAATGCCTTTCCTTTACTTTTTATCCACTTAGGCTACCATGTTTTGTGTTAATACACTTTTTCTTCAGACAGATTATGTCTTAACAGTTATTGTGTAATGAGCCATCCTAAAACTTAGTGGTTCAAAATAATCATCCATTTTATTTGCTCAGTATTCTGCGGATTGCCACTGTGGTTTCTCCTGGCCTGTGTGCTCACTCACTTAGCTATAGTCAGCTAGAGGCTAGGCTGAGGCTGGTTAGAGTAAGAGCTAGCCCTCAGTCATATGGCAGGGACCTCAGCTGGGATGGCTTTTCTTTCTTTCATGTGTATGTGTTACCTTTTTTTTTCTAGCTTTATTGAAGTACAATATAACAATAGATTTGTAAGATATTTAAAGTGTACAATGTGAGGGGCGCCTGGGTAGCTCAGTCGTTAAGCGTCTGCCTTCGGCTCGAGTCATGATCCCAGGGTCCTGGGATCGAGCCCCGCATTGGGCTCCCTGCTCCGCGGGAAGCCTGCTTCTCCCTCTTCCACTCCCCCTGCTTGTGTTTCCTCTCTCACTGTCTCTCACTCTGTCAAATAAATAAATAAATAAAATCTTTAAAAAAATAAAGTGTACCATGTGGTATATTAATACTGAGATGGCTTTTCTTAATCATGTGGTTTTTCATCCTCGGAAGACTAACATGGGCTGCTTTAGGTGCTGGTCTCAGGGTCCCAAGAGGGTGAAAGCAGAAGTCTCTCAATGTCATTTCTGTATTATGTTGGTCAAAGCCAATCTCAAGGCTAGCCAGATTAAAGAGGTGGTAAGATAAACTATCTCTTGTGAGAAACAAGTATCAATCATGTTGCTAAGGAGCCTCCATACCTTCAGCTCTCTTTGGAGAAGGTCTACCACTGAGCAGCTGGTAAGATTTTATGCTTGGGTCATCCTGATTGGATTTTGGGAGTTAATTGGTAATCTCTCTGCAGTTAATCCCTCTTGGCTACCCTTCCTCGCAATGCCAAACTTTTTCTTCAAAGATGCTCAAGTCTTTCATGAGTTCCTCTGACATTGTTCCTCTCTCACACTGGTTATTCTATATATTTTTCTAGGATCTCTTTGCAAATATGGTACCTGAACAGTTAGAATTGATGCTGTTTATTGAGTGTACATATGCTAGGCATACAATATTATTATCTTATTTAATTTTCATATTAACTATTCATGGAAGATATCCCCATTTTATAGAGGGGAACCAGGTTCAATGAGGTTGTGTAATTTACCCAAAGACACATTCTACAAGTGGTAAACTGAGATTCAGACACTTTCCTCTCCTTCACATTCATATGTGTACTTTCTGTGTTTAGATACACATAAAAATAAATGTGGGCTGCCGATGAAGAGTATGTTTGTTCATTACTCTTGACAATATGCTTTGGAGAGTCTGGAGATACTGAGATAATTTGTCCCTCTAGTGAGGAATGAATGTATAACACAGTGGCATAAACCATGTGTGCTATGGAGCCTGTGTAATGGGACCATAGATAATGGAGCTGATAACTGCTGGGGAGTTGAGGATGCACTGGAATAAGGAGAGAACATCTGAGTTGGGTCCTGAAAGATGGAGCTATCAAGACACAGAATGGAGGGACACCTGGGTGGCTCAGTCGTTAAGCATCTGCCTCAGCTCAGGTCATGGTCCTGGGGTCCTGGGATTGAGCCCCGCATCGGGCTCCCTGCTCAGCAAGGAGCCTGCTTCTCCCTCTCCCACTCCCCCTACTTGTGTTCCCTCTCTCGTTTTGTCTCTCTCTGTCAAATAAATAAAAATCTTTAAAAAAAAAGATACAGAATGGAGAAAAAGGGCATTCTAACCAGAGAATGCTCTAAAGAATACTTTTTAAGCTCAGGAAACTATAGAAAGGCATAGAAGTATGAATTTGCAGTTTCCCTTAAAATTTGCCTTTTTTACATTCATTGTTAAGCTAGGATTTTTGTTAAACTACTATAATGTTTTACTTTTGTTGATTTCCATTTAGGGTTTTTTAGTCTCTAGATTTAAAAAATCTTTATTGCTATCCCCCACCTTAGTGTCATCTGCAGATTTTAGGAGCCTGCCTTATATGTCATTATCTAAGTCTGAGGCAGCACTAAGTAAAGTGCAAAGTAATACGTCTTTAATGGTTTTTAAAATTAAACAATATATTTTTAATTAATGTAACTTTCCTTCTGATCATTTATGAATAAATGTAATAAATAATTTTCATCTAGCTGATTTTTCTCTAAATAACATAAGGCATGTTAAGTCAGCCATGCCCAAGATCTCCTACTAATTTCCTGCTCTACAGAGTTTAGTGATTCATCACTTAGATACAACACCCAGTGCTCAGCACAAGTGCCCTCCTTTTTTTTTTTTTTTAAAGATTTTATTTATTTGACAGACACAGTGAGAAAAGGAACACACGCGGGGGGGTGGGAGAGGGAGAAGCAGGCTTCCCACAGAGCAGGGAGCCCGATGTGGGGCTCCATCCCAGGACCCTGGAATCATGACCTGAGCTGAAGGCAGACACTTAATGACTGAGCCACCCAGGCACCCCCACAAGTGCCCTCCTTAATACCCATCACCCATATAACCCAGCCTCCTGCCCGCCTCTCTTCCAGCAACCTCTCAGTTTGTTCTCTATAGTTAAGAGTTTTATGGTTTGCTTGTCTCTTTTTTCCCCCATGTTCATTTGTTTTGTTTCTTAAATTCCACATATGAGTGGAATCATGGTATTTGTCTTTCTCTGACTTATTTTGCTTAGCATACTATAGTTCCATCCACGTTGTTGCAAATGGCAAGGTTTCATTCCTTTTGATGGCTGAGTAATATTCCAGTGTGTGTGTGTGTGTGCAGACACGCGTGCATTTGTGTGTGCATATGTGTGTATACCACATCTTCTTTATCCATTCATCAGTTGATGGACATTTGGGTTCTTTCCATGATTTGGCTATTATTGATAAGGCTGCTATAAACATGAGTCATGTATCCCTTCAAATCAATATTTTTGTATCCCTTGGGTAAATACCTAGTAGTGCAATTGCTGGGTCATGGGGTAGTTTTTGAGGAACCTCCATACTGTTCCCCAGAGTGGCTGCACCAGTTTGCATTCCCACCAACAGTGCAAGAAGGTTCCCCTTTCTCCACATGCTTGCCAACATCTGTTGTTTCCTGTGTTGTTAATTTTAGCCATTCTGTATGTCATGTCATTCTTAATCTTATTCTACTAGATTTTTAGTTTTCCAAATAACCCTGTAAGTTAACAGTATGTTGCCCTTTGATCCTTAGTTTGTTCCCCAGAGTGTTGGTTGACTTTATGTTAATTAAAGGTGTGTTCTTGCTGGCAGTCGAGCTGGTAACTCAGAAGCAATTTTTTTCTTAAGAAATAATGATAAAGAGCAGAAGTCATCAAACTTTTCTTAAAGGGCCAAATAAAATCACATTTTAGACTTTGTAGGCAGTGGTGTCTACTGTACATACTGAACTCTATAGAACGTAGTGAGAAAGCAATAATAGACAATACCTAAAGGTATGGGTGTGGTTGTGTTCCAATAAAACTACAAAAACAGGGGGAAGGCTAGATTTGGCCTCCAGGCCAGTAGTATACTCATCTCTGGTAAAGAAGATAGTTGAAGGAATATAGTAGTAAATCGGACACATAATCTATATTAGCCTAAACATATTCATATAAAACAGTATTTTGTTTTTTAAGAATTCTGTTCACAGTAGTAAAATGTGCTTCTTGTAAAATTTTCATGATCTTATTTTCTTATAGAAATTGAGGAGGCACTGTTACCTAACCCCTAGAGTTCACTATTAACAAAATCCTACATATTTGAATGTGTATGGCAAATGGATGAAGAGCAGAATTACAGAAGTGTGAGAAAGTGAAGGTATAAAATGTTAGAGATGGTGCCATGCTGGTAGGAGGTAATGAATCAGGAGAAGTACATTCCTTGGGCCTTTTTGCTTGCTTGTTTTTTTGGTTTTTTTTTTTTTTTTTTTTTTTGCTTGGTTGCTTTAAAATAGCCGTGGTAGTATGTCCTTGTCTCCCTCCTCCTGAGGGTAGATCTTTGTACATAGCAAGGCTATAATGTAACAACTTTGCAGAGTAGATAGACACAAGGGAAACAAACAGTACAAACACATTGCAAGAGGAGGTGGAAACCTAGGTGTAGAAGAGCCATGTACAACAATGGTTACTGACTATCCTGTTTTTCTGCCTTGTAACACATGTTTAATGGAGGTTTGTGGCACTTGTGCGTTGCTCTTTGGTATTTTGAACAATGTGAACACATCTAAATACTGTTTATTGCAGCTTAGTATAAAGTCTGTCTCCCTGACATGGCATGAAATACCCTAGGCTATCAAATACCAAATCACTATGGTTAGAGCCATGCTGTCCAACACCGGAGCCATTACTTGGCCCCCGGGGGTTATTAAGAACTCTAAATGTGACTAATCAAAATTAAGATGGGCAATAAGGGTAAAATACATACTGGAATTTGAATACTTAGTACCCCCCCAAATTTAAAATGTTTATGTATTAAAGAATTTAAAATTGATCACATATTGAAATAAAGCATTTGGGGATATACTGGGTTAAATTTAAATAAAATATGTAAAAGTAATTAATTAATATGTAAAATTAGTGTTTCTCTTTAAAATTTTTTTTTTTAAAGATTTTATTTCTTTATTTGAGAGAGAAAGAGAGAGAGAGCATGAGAGGGGGGTGGGTCAGAGGGAGAAGCAGACTCCCTGCCGAGCAGGGAGCCCAATGCGGGACTCGATCCTGGGACTCCAGGATCATGACCTGAGCCGAAGGCAGTTGCTTAACCAACTGAGCCACCCAGGCGCCCTCTTCGAAATTTTTTTAATGCGACTACTAGAAAATTTAAAATTGTATGTGTGGCTAGCATTTTATTTCTGTTAGCACTGGTTTAGAGACTAGTTAAGGTAAATTTGAAATATATTTTTCTTAAACAGTATTAAATATAGTTTAAACTATTAGAAATATACCTCACATACATCATGTGCTGATTCTATATTGGCTTGTTAACCTAAGTCTTACAGATATGTTTGTTCCAATAATAAAAAGTCTTAAAACTTTTACAAAGCTTTCTAGTGAACTGCAGTTTTAGGCAGTAGAACTTAAGACCTCTTTCAAGATCCATCCATTCTTTCATTTTATTCTGCACCATTGATAACCACTTACTGGGTATCTCTGTTGTCGATCTCTTAGCTAATAAATTGTCTATTTGACATAGATTTTCTTGTTTATGAGAACCGTATTACATTCATCTTTTTTCTCTCTGGTATTTCTTTCTACAACCCTACTTTTCCTTTATTACCTAACTCTTAGCACCACTTCCTCCAAAAAACTGTTCTAGTATCTCGTGATCATTTTTGCCTGTCTCTCCTCCTTTCCTTCCTCTCAACTCCCAAAGGATATCTACCTATCTTTTAATCACTTTGTAATTTTAATTTTAATGATATACATCCATTATCTCCTCTACTAAAAGGTACTACTCAAAGGATCTTTGTACTGAATTAGGCTTATGTAACTTGGCATGTGCATCTACCTCTGTAGATCTCATTTATGTTAGGATATGATTAATTTCTCTTTATTTTCATAGATTTCATTTTTGTTGTTGTTGTTCGTTCTACAGACAAATATACAAATGAAACTATGTTAAAGTACACCAAAGTATAGAGGAAGGAAAGACATTTACCCCATATCTTTACCACTTAGTGGCAACCATTATTACCCTTTTTGTGTACATCTAACATTTTCTAAAATTTGTTGATTGTAAAAATAATACAAGTACATGCTCATTATACAAATTCAAGCAATATAGACATATTCAGAATAACAAATTTTCCTCTTCCTTCCTTCGCAGTCCTTCCCTTTCTCCATAGGGAACATCTGTATATAGTATTTGTATAAGTACACATTTTTGTTATTCTAATTAATGAACATGGGTTTGTGTTATTCAGTGATTTGAGTTTTTTCTACTTAATGTACCTTAGAAATCTTTCCATATTATGGATCTCTTGCATTTTAGAAGTGACTGGATAGAATTTTTGAAAAGAAATAAATGCTCATATTAAGAAATTCCAACAGTGAAGAAAAGCACTCAGTAGAATGGTCCCCCAGGCCCATCCCTGCTCTGTAGCTATTGCCTTGATTTTTGTATAACATTCTAGAAATCTTTTATGCTTCTTAGGCTATCTTTCTTTTCCTGCCTTTCTCTTTCTTTCAAGTGGGACCATATTATATATATTGTTTTGGTAAGGTTTTACTTTCAAAAATACAGGAGGGAATCAAACTGGGAGGTTGTTTTGTTTTTTTTTTTCCTGTGAGCATGTTATTTAAGAACTCTCCTCATACTGTTTAATGACTATGATTTTTCATTATATGAAGTACTGTAATTTACCTAACCTTTGTCATCATTAGATGCTTAGATTTGCCAGTTTTTCACTATTATGTTAGAGCTTTTTAAAGTTCATACTTAAAGGGCGCCTGGGTGGCTCAGTAGTTCGGCATCTGCCTTCGGCTCAGGTCATGATCCCAGGGTCCTGCGATCGAGCCCCACGTCGGGCTCCCTGCTCAGCAGGGAGCCTGCTTCTCCTTCTCCCACTCCCCCTGCTTGTGTTCCCTCTCTCGCTGTGTCTCTCTGTGTCAAAAAAATAAATAAAATCTTAAATAAATAAAGTTCATACTTAAGTGCTTAAATTGTCCCTAGTGTTTTGGCTGCTTTGGAACAAAAAGTTTGAAGATTAGAAGAAAAAAGAAAGGTTGAGTTTATTTTCAGTTTCACTCCCAATTTCAAAAGTGATGGAAATTAAAGTCCAATTTTAGCTGAACGTACCTTAAAATTGCAAAATATAAATGTCTAGTTTAAATATACTTTTTCTTAGGTTTGTATTAGTGTGTAAGTTGACCAGTTAGTAAATCCTTCCTTGTTCTATGATTCTATGCAAAATTTTGCAATGAGGACACAATCCTTTATCAGCTTTTAATGTAAAATTTGTGAAATGATAGGTAATGAATGGATTTTTGTTTTTGTTTTTTAATCAGTGACTTTTTTGAACGAACCATTCTGTGCAACAGTCTTGTGTGGAGTTGTGCTGTGACGGGTAGACCTGGACTGACCTATCAGGAAGCACTTGAGTCAGAAAAAAAAGCAAGACAGAATCTTCAGAGTTTTCCAGAACCACTAATTATTCCAGTTTTATACTTGACCAACCTTACCCATCGTTCACGCTTACATGAAATTTGCGATGATATTTTTGCATATGTCAAGGATCGCTATTTTGTTGAAGAAACCGTGGAAGTCATTAGGAACAATGGTGCAAGGTAAAGTACTTTTTAATTTTTTCTTTCGTTACGCATACATTCACGTTACTTAAAATTCAAAGTACACAAAAAGGTAAACTGAGGAAAGCTTCCCTTCCTCTCTCCTCCCACTACTCTCTTACCCTCCCCAAAGATAGCCCTAATGTTAGTATATTTTCCCAAAGCTTATGTCTGACATACAGACCACCAAAAAAATGTATATGGATAGGTATTTGTACACATATGTGCACGTGCACACACACAGTCTCCCATCCCTTTTAATGCCAAAGGTAACATACTTGATACCTTTTTCATTTGAAATATCTTGAAGATCAGTCCATTGCTTTATGAACCACCTTTCTTCTCTTTTTTGTTTATTGTATAGTAAGTTCCATTGTATGGAAATTGCATCTTTATTTCCAAGTTAAAAAAAAAACCTTAAAAGATACCAATTTTGTCCTCATTATGTTACCTGATAGTTTAAATATGCATGTATTTCTTGCTGGGTTTTAGTAGTTCCTCTGATAATATGAGGACTGAGTTTTATATTCTCCACTGAGTTCTCTCTTACCCAGCTCTTCAAGAAAAAAATGAATTTTTCATATGCAAAAATTTTAAATGACATTATCTATGGCATTAAGTTAAAAATTATTACAGCTTTCCTGAAGTCTTAAGTATTTGTGATGGGCTAGTCACTGATATTTATCATCATAATCTTTATTTGCTCTAAAACTTTTTATAGCCTCTTGGAATTATATGTAGTATCCTGTGTCTCATTTCTTTCACTTACTGTATTGTTTTCAAAGTTTATCCACATTGTAGCGTGTATCAGTATTTTATTTTTATTGATAAATTCTACTTTATGGATCTATCACATTCTGTGACAGACGTTTAGATTGTTCCCACTTTTTGGCTATTATAAATAATTCTGTTACAGGCATGCATGTACAAGTTTTTGTGTGAACATATGTTTTCAGTTCTCTTGGGTATATACCTAGAGGTAGAATTGCTAAGTCATATACACTATATGTAGCGTTTGAAGAACCTCCAAACTTCCAGAGCAACTGCATCATTTTACATTCCCACTAGCAATGTATGAGAGTTGCAGTTTCTCCACATCCTCACCAAGACATATCTATGGACAATTTGTTGTTGTCCATCTTTTTTATTTTGCCATCCTAGTGGGTGTGGAATGGTATCTTTTGGTAATTTTCATTTACATTTCCCTAATGACTCTGTCAAGCATCCTTTCATGTGCTTCCTGATCATTTATATATCTTCTTTGGAGAAATGTTTGTCCTGGTCTTTTGCCCATTTTTAAATTGGGTTATTTATCTTTTTTATTACTGAGTTGTAAGAGTTCTTTGTGTTTTTGGATACAATCCCTTATATGATTTGCAAATATTTGCTTCCATTTATGAGTTGTCTTTTCACTTTCTGGATGGTACCATTACCAGTACCATCTCCCTTTGCTTTTAATTTTTGTTCCTACTTATTAATAGCATATACCTTTTGTTTCGATCTCTGGTAGTACCTACCAATGGTCCTAAAGACTGCTTCATCCACCAGAATTAGATTTACTGGAAAGAGCTTGCTAAATTACAGAGAAATGGAATAGAGGCCATTCTTAAGTTGAATTAGTCAGTATAGGTACTCTGGATCTTCTCACCTCAGTATTCTTTTCTTACTGTCTCATTTACCTTTAGGTTTTCCTCCCCTCTTCCTTGTTGCATTTTACAAATATAGATTAGGTGCTTCCCTCCTTGCCAAGACTTTTTGTTTTGAAATAAGCAGTCAGCTGACAGATTCTTCTAGAAGATCCTTTGTCACTGGTATGGCAGAATAGCAAAGACAACACCAGACTACTTGACTGAGGCAACAGTTGAGCTCTTTATCCTCCCAATCCTGATTACCACCCAGCTTGCCTGCCTTGTATAGATATTTGTTCTCTGCTACTTCCTTAGAGCTTACAGGAGAAGTGAGAGAATCAGTGGTCTTATGTAAAGAACACTGAACTAGGATATTATATTATATCATATCATATCATATCATATCATATCAGCAGATACGACCTCATTGTTTCCATTTACAGATGAGGAAATAGAGGTCCAAAGAAGTCAAATGATTTTTTTGGTAATGTTTGTCATATATTACTGATCTCCTGCTTTTGACTTGCACTGTTCTAGACACTGGAGATATAGCAGTGAACAAAACAAAGTCACGGAGCTCCCATTCCAGTCTTAACATGTAGTAAGTGGTAGGATTTAAATTCAAGTAGAGTTGACTTACAAAATCATTTCTTTCACTGTATCATTGTCTCCTTAGTTTCGGATTCTGCCATTTATTTGCTCTGAGCAAGTAATTTAAACTCTTTAAGCTTTAGTCTTTTTTCATCTGTTAAATGGACCCCTGCCTTATAGGTTTACCATATAGGATGAAATGATACAATGAATGTGAATTTTTTTAAGCTGTATTATACAATATTGCCATTTGATACAGGTGCCTTGTTAGTATTTGAATGTGTATAGTGGGGCCATGCAATTTGACAGGATTTTTTTTGTTTTTTTGAGAGTTATCAGTAGTAATGTGGGACTACAGTAACTGCTTGGACCACTGTAACTGGGAATCCAGTTTCTCTATTGTAGATCTGAAAGGAAACCCCATAGTTAACAATTTCACTGTCTAAGAAAGACATAGTTGTTTGTTTTTGAAGATAGTCATCCCACTTTTGTACGTGGTCTTCCAAAAAATGCTACACAAGCTGTTTTAAGGCATCTAAGTTTCAGTTAACTTTATCTTCTTTTTAACAGCCTTATTATCATTGTTCAGTGAAGGGTTGGGAATATGGTGACCTAGAACTCAGTGCTTACATGATAAATTTGTCTTCGCCACTCCCTGCCCACCCCACTCCCCCCACCCCCAGGCCTGGGATTGGAGAATTTAATCAGGAAAAAGAAGGTGGGAATCACACAACAAATAACACATTTGGGATTGTTGAGTCCTCTCTCAGTTGAAGGATAGGGCTAGAGTTTGAGAGAATCTGAAAAACTGAATCAGAATATAATTGTGTATTTGGTAATTTTTTAAAATTGGGCTTTGGGCAACTTGTTTTCAGACATTTTACGGGCACAGTCAAGATATTCTTGGAGTTCATAGGAGATTTGAAGCAACAGATATGAAGAGGTACCTCTAAAAAAGTAGGTATACTGACAGCAAGAAGTGGCACCTGATAGGAAAGAAGGAGATGGAATAAACATTAACTACTGGTTAATGGTTAAATATCCTGGCCTGGCTTAGTATATGATTTGGTAGCATTAGAAGACATTGCAGAATTGAAAGTATACTAGCATTTATTGAACCTTTCCTGTATGCTAGGTACTGTGCTAGATGCTTTCATTTTAATTCTCATGATACTGATAGGTGACCCAGAATTTTCCAAAAGTTGTATGCTCCTTGGTATTTACTCGAAGAAATTGAAAATTTAATGTCCACACAAAGACCTGCAGATGAGTGTGTATAGCAGCTTTATTAATAATTTCCAAAATTTGGAAGCAACCATAATGTCCTTCACTAGGTGAATGGATAAATAAGCTGGTACATCCAGGCAATGGAATATTATTCAGTTCTAAAAAGAAATGAGCTGTCAGGCCATGAAAAGACATGAGGAACCTTAACTGAATATTACTGTGTGATAGAGGCCAATCTGAAAAGGCACATAGGTATGGTTCCAACTGTAAAAGGCAAAACTATGGAGACAGTAAAAAGATCAGTGGTTGCTAGTAGTTGAGGTAGAGTTGGGGAGATGTGAATAGGTGGAGCACAGAAGGTGTTTAAGGCAGTGAAAATACTCTATACTATAATGATGGATACATGTCATTATACATTTGTCCAAACCCATAGTGAAACACACCAAGAGTGAACTGTCATGTAAGCCATGGCCTTCGAGTAATGATGATGTGTCAGTGTAGCAAATGTACCTCTGGTGGGGGGGTATTGATGAGAGGCTATGAATGTGGGGCGGCAAGAGGTATATGGGAAGTCTCTAGATCTTCCTCTCAATTTTGCTATGCACCTCAAAACTGCTCTAAAACACTAAAGTCTTTACATTAACAATAAAAGTTATGTGCTCTGCTTATTAAGACTGAAGTTTATCATTTTTTTAAGTCTGTTTTTTTCCTATAAAGATTCATGTATATCACAGAAAATTATGAAGGGTGAAGTCCTAGAGTGCATTTCCCAAATGCTCCTTTCAGAGATAATCATTGTCAAAAAATTAGTACATAGTTCTTTTTTCTATACTACACTAAATTTTTTTTTTCCAAAGATTTTATTTATTTATTTGACAGAGAGAGACACAGCGAGAGAGGGAACACAGGCAGGGGGAGTGGGAGAGGGAGAAGCAGGCTTCCCGCCGAGCGGGGAGCCCGATGCGGGGCTCGATCCCAGGACCCTGGGATCATGACTCGAGCCGAAGGCAGACGCTTAACGACTGAGCCACCCAGGCACCCCCTACACTAAATTTTAAAGAAAAGAAATAGCAAGCAGCTTTTTCACCTAGTAGTGGTTTGGATATCTTCTTATATCAAAAGACATAGATGTGCATTTTTAATTGGTTTTGCGTAACCTGATTAAAATATTGGTTCCTAAAAAGCTTACTTGCTTTTTCTGAGGCTGGAGAAAGTTATTCCTTTTGCTAGCCTTATATGAATTTTCCCTTTGAAAATTAAAAAAACTGCATTTTTTTCTAAATAATCTCTGACCTGAGTGCCTGGGTGGCTCAGTTAGTTAAGCATCTGCCTTCGGCTCAGGTCAAGATCTCAGGGTCCTGGAATGAGCTCCAGGTCTGGCTCCCTGCTCAGCGGGGAGTCTGCTTCCCCCCCTTCTGCCCCTCCCCCCAATGTGTTCAGTCTCTTTCTCTCTCTTTCTCTCAAATAAATAAATAATCGTTTAAAAAAAAATAATCTCTGACCCTTGACTGACAGACCTTTTCCCCAATGTAGTTTAAACCAGTGAAATAGCAGAATTGGATTTGCACCAAAGAATTTCAGTTATGGCCACATTTTCCCAAATATTATCCCTATACTACTTAGAGATCTTTAAAATTTACAAAGTGTTACCTAATTAAGAAGCGTAAGATATTACAGTTCAATATTGTTTTTAGAATTGTCATGTAAAATAAAGATTATAGAATTCTTTTTAATCTTAGAAACTGGTATTGGTTTTGGCATTAAATAGTGACCAACCAACTAGAGATTTTAACTATTCAACTGTTAAAGTATATTCCCTGTAGCTTTCTATGTTTCATTGGTGGAGTGCTTTAAGCACTTTAGTCTAATGAAGTAAGAAAAAGTTAGCATTAAAACCTATACTATAGAAAGTAGGCACTTAGTATTTATTAGAAGTGGAAATAAGAAAATGAACTTTTAAATCTTTGGGTTCTTTTTTTGTATTGCTGGCCTAAATGGTATTAGTGAATCATAATTAAACTGCATTAATATTGAAGACAAAGAGAAATACTAAATATATTGAGAAGATAGGATGAACATAAAAGATATAACTGAGGACCAAATCTAGTGGTTTTGATTTAAACATACATGCTTGAATGTTAGTGACATGATCCAGGTGGGATTAATCAAAGAGAAGTTTTTGGGAAAGGGTTGACTAGAAATTTGAAGGCAGAGAGAGAAAAATATAAATTAGTAAAAAAGGATTAAAGGAGAAAGACTTCTTATTTAGGTGTAAAGATAGTATAGAACTTTTAGCAATGTGTATTAGTCAAATTTGTATTATAACTCTTTTTTTAAGATTTATTTATTTGAGAGAGCGAGCATACGCACACAAGGGAGGGGAGAGGGAAAGGAAAAGCAAATCTCAAGCAGACTCCCCACTGAGTGGGGAGCTGGACTCTGGGCTCAATCCCAGGATTCAAGATCACAACCAGAGCCAAAATCAAGAATTGGACACCTAACTGACTGAGCCACCCAGGCACTCCATGTTTTATAACTCTTTTTCAGAAAGAAGGCTTTCTGTCACTCAGCTTACACTACTGATCTTTTTTGTTTGTTTGTTTAAGTAGGCTCCACACCCAACATGGGGCTCGAACTCACAACCCTGAGATCGAGTCGCATGCTCTACTGACTGAGCCAGCCAGGTGCCCCAGTACAGGGTCAAAATTTCTGGTTCTCAGCCAAAGAGAGTCCTTAGCAACATCCCCAAATTGTTTCCAGTGACCCTAGGTATGTTGATATAATTTTTAATACCAAAAAAAAAAAAAAAAAAGGAGACTGTTTGGGACAACTATGCTTTCTTTGGAATTCTAAGTTAAAGTGGAAACCACCTTCTTTAGATATATATTGTGTTTGTTGTATGTACCAAAGACCCAGACTTACAACCTGATTCCTAGATTGTCATTGCAAGTTCAACAGTGAAAATTTAGAATCCTTATTTACTTGCATAATAATGTATTAGGAGGCCATCCTGGGAAACATTTTTATACTCTAAAAATCCCTAAGCAGTCACAAAAATAAATGAAAATGATTTTTTAAAGATTTTATTTATCTGTCAGAGAGAGAGAGCACAAGCAGGGGAAGCAGGAGAAGGAGAGGGAGAAGCAGGCTCCCCGCTGAGCAGGGAGCCCGATGCAAGGCTCAATCCCAGGACTCTGGGATCATGCCCTGAGCCAAAGGCTGATGCTTAACCGGCTGAGCCACCTAGGCGCTTCTGAAAATGAATTTTTTTTCTAAACAAGTTTATTTTCAATCACCTATAAAGCTTATGTTGTATTTCTGTATGGACTCAACAAAATAGTTCAGCTTAACAAAATAGTAAAGTTTAATCATACAAACTTAACTCATTTTCTTCAGTATTCTAAGGGTCTTCAAGTTGCATTAGCCATTAGGAGCATCTGCCTAATGCCTTTCAAAAGTCTTTGAATGTTAAATGTTGCAGGTGAGGGTAGTTAGTCTCTGTGGCAACTTCTTTATTGATCCTTTGCACTAACACCAAGTACAGTCAGCTGAATCTCCACCAGACTTACAGTCATTACCATGGGGGTAAGAAAAAATGATAAAAATGGGGAGTTGGCTAATAAATTGCAGTTCACCTCTTTCCTAACATAAAAGGGAATCAAATGTTTGTTTGCTTCAACTTGTATCTCAATGCACTGGTTAGTAGCAGGATGGTGAAGTAGAACAATAGTTCTGAAGTTAGTTCCTTGTGGCGGGAGAATATTAGAGGCTAATATCACACAAGAGGGGAGACTATGTTTATCTACTTCTGTCCTGAGATTGCTGTTAGAAATAAAAGGGAAGTTCATTTCTACATGGTTATTACACAGGTTCAGGTCTGAGAAATTTGAGCCTCTTCTGAATAAAATCTGTGTCCTACATCTTTTCCTACCTACTTCGTGCTCTTTTTCATGTGGCCAATATAAGATCAGTTTTCAATGAACAACTTACCTCATAGATACTTTGAATTTTTCTGAGAACAAGATAAAATTGTAGTTTGTTAATTTTCCATGCTGTCTTAGAGGCCAATAGTATGGTATGTAAGTGGAATTCATTTGACCTATGGTTCTGAATTACTATTTTAAAAATGGGGTTATCTATCTTAGACAAAGTCAGAGACCATCCAAAGATAAAAGTTAAAGGAGAAATAAGTGAAATGACATAAGTTAAAAAAATTTTCGATGAAAGGAAAAGGAGTGGTAAAAATACAAATAGAGGGGCACCTGGATGGCTCAGTCAGTTAAGTGTCCGACTCCTGATCTCAGGGTCATGAGTTCAAGTTCCACGTTGGGCTCTACACTGGGTATGGAGCCTACTTAAAAAAAGTACAAATAGAATCTACTCATCACTAAAGGCCAGGCAAAATCCTTTGTTTCAATTAAAAACATATGCCAAGAGAATAATTCTGATTAAGTGTTAAATAATTATTGGAATTATTATAATATAATAATTATATAATATAATAAATAATTGGAATTAAATAATTCCAATTTAAGTGTTCTATAATACGAAATGTTGGTGGAGTACCTGGGTGGCTCAGTCGGTTGGGTATCGGACTCTGATTTTGGCTCAGGTCATGATCTCAGGGTTGTGAGATTGAGCCCCAAGTCAGCTTGAGATTCTTTCCCTCTGCCCCTCCCTGCCTCGAGCTCACACTCACTCTTTCTCTCAAATAAATAAAATCTTTTAAAAAATAAATACTATATGTTGAAACGAAAGGTCACTTGCTGCTAAAACTGTAGTGACATTTTATTGTATTTATGTTTACTTGTCTCTGATCTTCATATGTTGGTCTTGCCTTCTCATAAGGCTATCATGTCTTCTTACATGTTGGTGTCACTGCCAGGCTAACATAAAGCTGAGCACAGAAACACTTTAAATGCCTGTGAATATGAATATACTAGTTGGAATTTTAAAGTATTTTGGTGAAGCTTTGATAAATTTGATTTATACTTCAGCCTAACTAACTCTTGTGGCTTTAAGATGATAATTTTGAATACTAAAGAGCTTAAATAGCATGCCGACAATATCCAGGTATTTGACACTTATTAGAAATATGTAGGATTTAACCCGTGTGTCTCATACCTAGGATTTTATTTCCAAAGATTTTCATTTGAACTATATATCTTTTAATAATAAATTTAACCTTTAATAAGAATATAATGATTTTTTTTAAGTAGGCTCCACACGAGCAGGGCTTGAACTCAACGCAGGGCTTAAACTCAAGACCGAGCTGAGATCAAGAGTCTGTCTGACTCTTAACCCACTGAGACGCCCCCCAAGCACCCCAAGAATCTGATGGTTCTTATTATCTTAATGATATTTAGGTTTACAATAGGTCAGATGCCAATTGGAAAAATAAGACCTGATTCTCTGGTCCATAAAGAGTCTCAGAACAGTTCAAAATGAAACATTCTTTGAACTACTCTATCAGTATGTCTAAAAAGTGAGCAGTTAACAAAGCAACATTTTCTGATCTCTTCTTCCCACTGATGAGTAATCAACACAATTCAGTCTTCTTGTTTGAAATAGCAGACTTGTTGAGTGGTCTACTTTCCTCCACTTAAATTAAGTATCACATAACCACCTTAATTTGAGGGGTTTTTTTTAAACTCTGAACTTCAAATTAAGCATATATACTCTGTTTCTACCTATAAAGTTGAAGTAAGTATCCAAGCATAGCATTTTAAAATAAATGTTCTTGACACCTGTATTACAAAATAAAGGTTAATGAGGCAGCACAGGGGAACAGGTATAAAGTATGCCATATTCCATTTTTAGAGACCCAAACAGAGACAGTCCCTTATGTCAAGTAAGTCTCCCCAAGTTTCTAGTCTTCTTTCCTTCTGCTGTTGACTGTTTGTCTTCTACTCCAAGTGCCTACTCTGCATATGTTTCAGTTGTAGAATGTTTTATAATTTTGCTTTAATGAATTTGTATTTTGAGATATAAATTGAACTATGACTGTTAAAACAAATTACTTTTAAAACAAAACCAACTTTTGGGGGGAAGAGGTATATACCACATATTCTTATAAAAGGCTATTTCCTTGTTTCGTTTGTCACTGTTACAGCTTTATGGCTAACTTCTGCTGTGTCCTCATTCTGTGCTGACTGCTGTTCCACAGACTTGCTTTCACTCTTAAAAGTGTTTAAGTCATGGGGCGCCTGGGTGGCTCAGTCGTTAAGCGTCTGCCTTCGGCTCAGGTCATGATCCCAGGGTCCTGGGATCGAGCCCCGCATTGGGCTCCCTGCTCCGCGGGAAGCCTGCTTCTCCCTCTCCCACTCCCCCTGCTTGTGTTCCTTCTCTCGCTGTGTCTCTCGCTGTCAAATAAATAAATAAATAAATAAATCTTTAAAAAAAAAAAAAAGTGTTTAAGTCATAAGCACTTTAGGAGCCTCTTGACTGCCTGGGCTTAAAGCTCTGAAATACCCTTGGGTCAATACAGTGTTTCTGTTTCCCCCCCACCCCGCCACCCCAACTCCAGTAATAGAGTGGAAGATTAGAAAATATATGGGCTTCAGAGTCAACACTAAAGTTTTGGCTGTATCATTACTGATTGTATGATCATGAGCAAATGATTTCACTTTTCTGACCCTAAATTTTCATCTTCTGGAAAATGTATGACTTGTGGAGTTGGTATGAAGACAGAAACATGTTTAAATCATGTACTTACCTAGCATACAGGAACTCTAATTATAATAAGAATCCTCTTTTGATTGTCAGACTCCGCTCTGTCCTCAAATAATGGAGCATAACTTTAATTTAGGAAGTTTCTGTATCCTAAAAGACCCACTAGCTAGGTGTGGATTTGTGATTCTTTAACCTTTTTTACATTCCAATCTTCTTTGGACTCACTAGAACCAAGAAACTGTAGCAAATGGATTTGAAAGACATGGACTAAGCCTAATTAGAAATCTATTAGAAGGTATTGACTTGACATCTTGAATAGTTAACTGAAGTTTAGCTTAGCAGCAGCGAGAGGCCTGGCCTTGATTAGATTAGCAAGAAATGCTAAACCTGTGGTTTGTGCAAAGTTAATAACATTGCTAATAACTAGTATAATTTATATATTAAACATTTCCTACATTCTCAGCTATGTCTCAATACTGTACTGGTTTGCTTCTCCCTTATTCTGTCAGCGAATTGTATTTCTGTTATTTTTCTGTTGTTTTTAAATAAATTAGTTGTTGAATTATTGTAGTTCTGTGGGCTCTACTGGGGATCATAGACTGTTCCCTTCAGTAGACTGTCAAACCATTTTAGGCACCACGCTGATCATACCTGAGCCTGGAGCAGACCCATTTCTTTGTTTTTCCTTCGTGACTACCACCATCACAACTTAGGCCTATTCACCTGGGCTCTGCCAGTGAAAACCATTTCTTTGAAGAACCTTTTCATAAGTTCACTGAAGAGCTTCCTTCATCACCACAGGGAACTCGGTGCAAATCATCCCTGGATGATACCCAGGCCCTTCAAAAGTAGGTCCATTTGAGGTGAAGGGGGTTAAGGGATACAAACTTCCAGTTATAAAAAAGTCACAGAAATGAAAAGTGCAGCATAGAAAATATTTTAGTTAGTAATGTTGTAATAGCATTGAATGGTGACAGATGGTGACTACACTTACCATGGTGAGCCCTGCATAATGTATAGAATCATTTCATCACTATGTTATACACCTGAAACAAATATAACATTACATGTCAACTATACCTCAATAATACATTTTTTAAAGTGGGTCCATTTAATTGATTCCTTGCATATTTTTGTGCAATTCATGTCACTCAATTACAGAACCTTTTTATTATTAGGCTACATAATTGCCTAACATTTTTGATAGGATTTCCTGTAGTTGTTCTCTTTAGAAACACTGGTTTATTTCTGCCAACCAATGGTGAAAGTCAGCCTGCAGTTCTTTTTTTTTTTTTTTAAAGATTTTATTTATTTATTTGAGAGAGAGAGAATGAGAGTGGGGAGGGTCAGAGGGAGAAGCAGACTCCCTGCCGAGCAGGGAGCCCGATGCGGGAATCGATCCCAGGACTCCAGGATCATCACCTGAGCTGAAGGCAGTCGCTTAACCAACTGAGCCACCCAGGCGCCCAGCCTGCAGTTCTTTTTACACCATTTGCATTTGCTACCAATTTAGGCTTGATAATTGAGCCTTCTTAAGCTTTATTGTTAGAACAAAAAAAAATTATTAAAAAAAAGTGGTAAAATCAACATAAGATTTGCCATTGTGATCATTTTTAGATGTATAATTTGGTGTCATTAAGTACATTCACAATGTTATGTAACCATCACTACTATTTCTAGAACTTTTTCATCATTCCAAACAGAAACTCTGTACTCATTAAGCAATAACTCCCCATTTCTCCCTCCCTCCAGACCCTGGTAACCTTTATTCTACTTTCTGTCTCTGTGAATTTTCCTATTCTAGATACTTCATATAAGTGGATTCATACAATATTTGTTATTTTTTGTTTGGCTTATTTCACTGAGCATAATGTTTTCAAGGTTCATCCATGTTGTAGCTTGTATCAGAATTTCATCCCTTTTTGTGGCTGCTCAGTATTCCACATTTTGTTTCTCCATTTACCTATTGGTAGACATTTGAGTTTTTTCCACCTTTTGGTTATTGTGAATAAAGCCCTTATGAACATTGGTATAGAAGTATCTGCTGAGTTCCTGTTTTCAATTCTTTTGGGTTTATACTTAGAATTGTTGGGTCATATGATAATTCTGTGTTTAATTTTTTTTAGGAACCACCATATTGTTTTCACAGCAACTACACCATTTTTTTTTTTTAAAGATTTTATTTATTTATTTGAGAGAGAGAGAGAGCATGAGAGGGGGGAGGGTCAGAGGGAGAAGCAGACTCCCTGCCGAGCAGGGAGCCTGATGCGGGACTCGATCCCAGGACTCCAGGATCATGACCTGAGCCGAAGGCAGTCGCTTAACCAACTGAGCCACCCAGGCGCCCGCAACTACACCATTTTATATATTCCCACCAGCAATGCACAAGGGTTCCATTTTCTCCATATCCTCACTAACACTCATTATTTTTCATTTTTTGTTCTTTTAATAATAGCCATCTTGGTATAAAGTGGTATCTCATTGCAGTTTTGATTAATCATGTGCTTATTGCCATTTGTATCTTTTTTGGAGAAGTGTCTATTTAGGTCCTTTGCCTGTTTTTGAATTGGGTTGTTTGTTTTTTGTTGAGTTATAAGAGTTCTTTATATGTTCTGCCATGTCTTTGTCTGGTTTGTGTATCAGGCTAATGTTGGTGTTATAAAATGAGTTAAGTGTTATATCCTCTTCAATTTTTTGGAAGATTTTGAGAATTGGTATTAATTCTTAGAATGTTTGGTAGAATTTGCCAGTGAAGCTATCTGGTCCTGGGCTTTTCTTGTTGGAAAGTTTTTGATTACTCATTCAGTCTCCGTGCTACTTATAGATCTATTCAAATTTTCTATTTCTTCTTGGGTCAGTTTTGGTAATTTGTGTGTTTCTAAGAATGTGTTCATTTTATCTAAGCTATCCAGTTTGTCAGCATACAGTTGTCCATAATCTTTTCTTATAATCTTTTTTAGTTCCGGTAAAATCACTAGTAATGTCCCCACTTTTACTTCTCGTTTTAGTAATTTGAGTCCTCTCCCTTTGTTCTCAATTCTTTAAGAGCAAGTTGTCACATATGATACTTTTATTTATTTATTTTTTTTTAAAGATTTTATTTATTTTTTAGAGAGCGAGCGAGAGAGAAACAGCATGAGAGGGGAGAGGGTCAGAGGGAGAAGCAGGCTCCCCGCTGAGCCGGGAGCCCGACGTGGGACTCGATCCCAGGACCCTGGGATCATGACCTGAGCCGAAGGCAGACGCCTAACCATCTGAGCCACCCAGGCGCCCACATATGATACTTTTAATTGAACCTATATAACACTCAGAATGAGGGAAAATGAGCCAAGAAAGATGATGATTTGAGGGCTGGATTCACCTACATAGTCTACATTTTGTTGGTTCTTAAATCTTGGGGTGCTGTAAAACCAATTGCTTTCTTCAATTTGGGTATAGTGCAAATATTTCCTAGCAGGAAATCCATGGTCCTGGTTTTTTCTGTGCCTAACAGCACTATTAGGTATTTTAGAGTATACTAAAGATGTACTTCTAATGGAGAGTTAATAAGCACATGATAAAATGTACACTAATGAAAATATGTGCTATTATTTTATAAAAATTCACCAGCTTCCCAAAATGAGTCCGCTCTGAATATACTGTTTGTCTTTCTGGAATTGTATGATTCCCTTTATTTTGGCTGTAAGTGACAGAAATTAATTTTGAAAAAACAGGCAAAAGGGTCAGTTATCAGTTTATTGAATCAAAGGAAAGATTAAATAGCTAAACCTAAGATGAGCAAAGCACAGCTAAGTCTGAGGAAGAACAAGAATAAGAGAATTGATTGCCTGTATGTAATACCTTTGTCATCTCTCCTCTCTTCTCTCTCGTTGGCTTCATCTTCTCACTGCAGTTACATGCTTCTCATGGCAGGAAACATGGCTGCCAACAGGACTGATTTTTGCTTTCTAGATTTCAAATTTTAAAATCTTGGAAGAGGATTGGGGCGCATGGGTGGCTTAGTTGGTTAAGTGTCCAACTCTTGATTTTGGTTCAGGTCATGATCTCATGGGTTGTGAGATCAAGCTCCATGTCAGACTTCATGCTCAGTGGGGAGTCTGCTTGAGATTCTCTCTCTCCTGTCCCTCTGAGCACCGCCCCCCCGCACACATGTGCTCTCGCTCACTCTTCCTCTCTCTGAAAGTAAATAAATCTTTAAAAAAGTAAAATAAAATCTTGGAAAAGATGTATTGGCTCAGCAAAAAGGTGCCCACCCAATATCAACTAACTCTGGCCAGGACCCTGTGGGAACATGACAGCTCTACTAGCAGCCATGTGGAGGGAGGTGAGGTATGGGAAGAATGAAGTTCCTAGGAGAATGGGGATGGTGACTAGATAGGCAATTTTATGAATGCCCACAATATATCAAAACGTGTTTATGGTACGTAGGATGACCAAATGAATGATAAATAGCTAATTGTCTAATCTTGAACCACTTTTTCTCAGAGAAAAGGGATTTACCCCATTGGTAATTGTAGGTGTATATATACGTAAGATATTCTTAGTTAATAAAACCTCCCCCTGGATTGCCTAAGAGTTGTTTTCTCTTCCCCTCTTCTCTTCTCTGCCCCCAAGATCCTGGCAACCGATTATCTACTTTCTGTCTATGGATTTGCCTATTCTGAATATTCCCTATGAATGGAATCGTATACTATGTGGCCTTTTATTTCTGGTTTATTTCATTTAGCATAATGTGTTCAAAGTTCATCTATACTTCATTTTAATTTTTGTGTTGAATAATATTCCATTGTAGATATACTACATTTTAATTATTGCAAATTGGCATAGTAAAAATGGGATAGAGAAATATTTCAATTGTGGTGAATATGTCTGAAGTTGCAGCCCATAAAATCCAGATAGAGTGGGCAGAGGTTAAGGAACTCAAACTAGAGGCAATAAAGAAATGGGCAGCCTTTCTGCCCGTGGACGCCGCCGAGTAAGCATCGTTAAAGTCTCCCCTCCCACCGCCGTCATGTCTAAGTCAGAGTCTCCCAAAGAGCCTGAACAGCTGCGGAAGCTCTTCATCGGAGGTTTGAGCTTTGAAACAACCGATGAGAGTTTGAGGAGCCATTTTGAGCAATGGGGAACGCTTACGGACTGTGTGGTAATGA
>NC_138377.1:55537522-55587200 GCF_054177405.1 Leptonychotes weddellii
AAAAAAAAAAAAAGAAATGGGCAAAAGAAATGAACAGACATTTCTCCAAAGAAGACATCCAAATGGCCAAGAGACACATGAAAAAAATGCTCAACATCACTTGGCATCAGGGAAATCCAAATCAAAACCACAATGCAATACCACCTCACACCAGTCAGAATGTCTAAACTAACAAGTCAGGAAACAACAGATGTTGGTGAGGATGTGGAGAAAGGGCACCCTCCTACACTGTTGGTGGGAATGCAAGCTGGTGCAGCCACTCTGGAAAACAGTATGAAGCTTCCTCAAAAAGTTGAAAATAGAGCTACCCTACGACCCAGCAATTACACTACTGGGTATTTACCCCAAAGATACAAATGTAGTGATCTGAAGAGGAACCTGCTCCCCAGCGTTTATAGCAGCAATGTCCACAATAGCCAAACTATGGAAAGAGCCCAGATCTCCATCGACAGATGAATGGATAAAGAAGAAGTGGTGTATATATATACAATGGAATACTACTCAGCCATCAAAAAATGAAATCTTGCCATTTGCAGCAACATGGATGGAACTAGAGGGTATTATGCTAAGTGAAATAGGTCAATCAGAGAAAGACAATTATATGATCTCACTGATATGTGGAACCTAAGAAACAAAAGAGAGGATCATAGGGAAAGAGAGGAAAAAATAAAACAATAGGAAACCAGAGAGGGAGACAAACCATAAGAGACTCTTAACTATAGGAAACAAACTGAGGGTTGCTAGAGGGGAGGGGGGCAGGGGGATGGGGTAACTGGGTGATGGACGTTAAGGAGGGCATGTGATGTAATGAGCACTGGATATTATATAAGACTGGTGAATCACAGACCTGTACCTCTGAAACCAATAATACATTATATGTTAATTTAAAAAAATAGAGGCAATAGAACTAGTGAATAGGAAATTTTATAGAGATCAAAAATGCCAACAAAAGCTACAGTGAGAATAAAAAAGGTTATGATCAGGAAAATTTCAGAATTTAAAATGTTGGATGCTTTGAAAAACTACAAGATCCAGTCTGTATAATGACATATTATGCCAGTATTTGATTTTCTAAGCAGTAACTTTAGTTAAGAATATAATTGCTGGGGCGCCTGGGTGGCTCAGTTGGTTAAGCGACTGCCTTCGGCTTAGGTCATGATCCTGGAGTCCCGGGATCGAGTCCCACATCAGACTCCCTGCTCAGCGGGGAGTCTGCTTCTCCCTCTGATCCTCCCCCTCTCATGCTCTCTGTCTCCCATTCTCTCTCTCAGATAAATAAATAAAAAATCTTAAAAAAAAATAATATAATTGCTGGGACACCTACGTGGCTCAGTCAGTCGAGTTTCTGCCTTCAGCTCAGGTCATGATCCCAGGGGCTAGGATCAAGTCCCACATCGGGCTCCTTGCTCAACAAGGAGCCTGCTTCTCCCTCTTCCTGCCTGCCTCTCTCTCTCTCTCTGACAAATAAATAATAAAATAAAATCTTAAAAAAAAAAAGGAATATAATTGCTAAGAAACTTGATAAATTGACCTTTGTATTATTTTAAATTGTAGCTAACCTTTGCTTAAATTTGATGTTACAGATTTTCTATTACTTTGGTTACATCAATGAGTCATAGTTTCTACAAAATAAAATATCTTTTCAGTTGTTCAGAATAATTAGATTGTTCTGAAATGCTTGATTATAAATATCAAATAATTTGCGTTTTTCAATGTATCATTTTCTTTCAGGTTACAGTGTAGGATTTTGGAAGTTCTCCCTCCATCACATCAAAATGGCTTTGCTAATGGACATGTCAGCAGTGTCGATGGAGAAACTATTATCATCAGTGATAGTGATGATTCAGAAACACAAAACAGTTCCTTTCAAAATGGGTAGGTGATTTTTATTAATTTTTAAAATGTATATCAGATTGGCTAATGATACCCTATTGAAATAATTTTCTCTTTAATCCTTCCCTTTTTCCTTTGTAATCATAGAGTGTAAAATCCATCTAAGTGATGTGGTTCAACAACACGTGTTAGAATTTGCAAAATTGAAAGTACCTAGTTAACTCTAGTCAGCTGCGTAGGAGCAATTGAAGTTCACCTCATTCAGTTACACTTAAACATTCCAATTTGGTTTACTTGGGAAAATTAATTCTGTACTTTAATTATTATACTTAATCACTTTATGGTGCATATGGTAGAGAAACTAACCTTCTGCAATTCAGTCAGTTGACAGCCTGGGTCAGCTCAGTGCTCCTGGAGAAAAATCACACAAACCCATGTAGATTGGCATTGTCTACAGGTAAATTTAAAATCTCAGCTAAGTCTTCAACTGATTAAAAGTCTTCTTACATGCTTTAGCTCCACTCTGTCTGTTCTCCACAACTCTCTAAATCTTTATTGCTCCATTCTGTTCCCTCTCTGCCTTTTCGGCATCTCAAAATTAAAAATGCTTTTTCCAGTCTGTCTTGTGTCTTTTTCTTCCCTGTTGTCAGTGAACAGTACCATAATATTCTAATCAGAAACCTAACCTGAGGCTGCTCTTTTTTTTTTTTGAGCATAGTTGGCACACAGTGTTATATTAGTTTCAGATTTAAAACATAGCAATTCAGGGTTCCTGGTTGGCTCAGTGTGTAGAGCATATGACTCTTGATCTCAGGGTCGTGAGTTCAAGCCCCACATTGGGCGTAAAGCTTACTTTAAAAAAAAAAACAGACATAGTGATTCAACATCTCTCTATACTTAATGCTATACGACGTAGTGATTCAATACCTCTCTCTATACTTACGCTCACCACAAGTATAGATATCATCTGTCACCCTACAGTGCTATCACAGTACCATTGATTATATTCCCTATGCTGTGCTTTGTAGTCCTGTTACTTATTCATTCCATAGCCGGAAGGCTGTATCTTCCACTCCCCTTCACCCATTTTGCCCATCTCCCCCCCCCGCCCCCCACGACCATCAATTTGTTCTCCATGCTTAGGTCTGATTCTGCTTTTTGTTTATTTATTCATTCGTTTTTTAGATTCCACATACAAGTGAAATCATATGGTGTTTGTCCTACCCATGTTGTCACAAATGGCAAGATCTCATCTTTTTTATGGCTGCCTAAATTCCAGTGTGTGTGTGTGTGTGTGTGTGTGTGTCTTTACTCATTCAGTGGAATAAATTGAGTTGCTATTGATGGACACTTGGGTTGCTTCCATATTTTGGCAATCGTAAATAATGCTGCAATAAACATAGGAGTGCGGTGCATATATCTTTGTTAATTTATGTTTTTGTTTCCTTTGGGCAGATATCCAGTACAGGAATTATTAGATCATATGGTATTTCTGTTTTTAATTTTTTGAGGAACCTCCATACTGTTTTCCACAGTGGCTGTACCAGTTAACATTCTTACCAATAGTGCACAAGAATTCTTTTTTCTCCACATCCTCACCAACACTTATTTCTTACCTTTTTTATTTTTGCCATCCTGATAGGTGCATTTCCCTGTTTATTAGTGATGTTAAGGATTTTTTTTTTAAGTAGGCTCCATGCCCAATGTGGAGCCCAATGTGGGGCTTGAACTCATGACCGTGAGATCAAGACCTGAGCTGAGATCAAGAGTCAGACTGCTTAACCAACTGAGCCACACAGGAGCCCCAGATGTTGAGCTTTTTTTTTAAAGAATTATTTATTTTTAGAGAGAGTATGCGTGCACGAATGGGGGGAGGGACAAAGAAAGAGGTGAGAGAGTCTCAAGCAAACTCCCTGCCAAGCAGGGAGCCTGACTCAGGGCTTGATCTCAATACCCATGAGATCATGACCTGAGCCAAGATCAAGAGTTGGACGCCCAGGTACCCCTTGAGCATTTTTTAATGTGTCTGTTTGCCATTTATGTGTATGTGTTCTTTTGAAAAATTTCTGTTCGGGTCCTCTGCCCATTTTTAATTGGATTATTTGGAGTTTTTTGGCGTTGAATTGTATCGGTTCTTTATAAATTATGGATATTAACTCCCTGAGGCCACTCTTAACTACTTCCTTTATGTCCTTTGCAGCTGAAATATCAATAACTATCAAATTCTGTCCTTCAGAACCTTGTAATTCAACTTCTAACTTGAACTATTGTATCTATAACTAGCATTTGAGCATTTGCTGTCCGAGCATTGTGCTAATTAGTCACTCCTGGAAGAGTGTTGTTATCTTTATTTAACAAGAAGAACCTGAGCCTTAGAAATGTTAATTGGGGGGCTTGTGGTCCCTCTCTCGCTGTGTCTGTCTCTGTCAAATAAATAAATAAAATCTTTTAAAAAAAAAAAGAAATGTTAATTGGTATTGCACAAGGTCATCTAGCTAGTACACCAAAAATGATTTTGAGGTGAGTGAATGAAGCATGACATGGTCCTATGTATTAAGTCTTTTGATACATCTCATTTGGATCATATGGTATTTCTATTTTTAATTTTTTGAGGGACCTCCATACTGTTTTCCACAGTATGATATATCTCATTTTTTCTTGAGTTGCTACTTTATTAAGCAGAAAAAGAAATTTATAGGTCTTTTGTTTGTGTCCCTCATTGAATATAGGGTTTATGATGCAAAATTATTGAGTATTAGCAGCTCTGACAGTAGTTCATGTGTTTTGTTTGGAGTGTATGAAGGATTATATCCCTTAAATGGAGTTAATTATGTATGAGTCTTGAAGGGTTAAATATAGATTTGTATATGAGACATTATTTAAATTGATGTTTAAATATGGTAAGCACTGGGGTGTCTGGGTGGCTCAGTCGTTAAGCATCTGCCTTTGGCTCAGGTCATGATCCCAGGGTCCTGGGATCAAGCCCTACATCGGGCTCCTTGCTCAGCAGGAAGCCTGCTTCTCCCTCTGCCTCTCTCTTTCTCTGTCTCTCATGAATAAATAAATAAAATCTTTTTAAAAAATAAATATAGTAAGCATTTATTTTTCTATATTTTTTCATTTTAAAGTGATTTACCATTTAAGGCTATTTTGTAGTAACTTTTTTTTTATTTTTAAAAGATTTTATTTATTTTGACAGAGAGAGGGACAGCAAGAGAGGGAACACAAGCAGGGGGAGTGGGAGAGGGAGAAACAGTCTTCCCACTGAGCAGAGAGCCCGATGTGGGGCTCAATCCCAGGACCCTGGGATCATGACCTGAGCCGAAGGCAGACGCTTAATGACTGAGCCACCCAGGCGCCCCATAACTTTTTATTTTTTAAAGATTTTATTTATTTATTTGAGAGAGAGAGCACAAGTGGGAGAGCACAAGCAGGGGGAAAGGCAGAGGGAGAGGGAGAAGCAGGCTCCTAGCAGGGAGCCTGACGTGGGGCTCAATCCCAGGACCCTGGGATCATGACCTGAGCCGAAGGCAGGCAGACACTTAACTGACTGAGCCATCCAGGCACCCTTATTTGGTAGTAACTTTTAACCTAATCTTCTAATTCTTACAGATGCTGTGAGGTGCTTTAGATGAGGAATGTCTAGACTCAGGTTCAGCACTCTATTATTCAGCTCATTAATGTCCTTTCTCTTCCTTTTAGATTTGAATATGAGCTACATGCATAGTTTGCTAATTTGTTACCTTGAGTACAAATATGCCAATTAATTCATAATCCCAATTAGTAATAGTAAGTATTTTATCTGTTATATGTGGCAATATAAATTTCCATCAGTTCCACTTCTGCTACTTACAACAAGCTTATCACAGAGTATTATTGAATTTGACCCATAATTTCCTGCCTAAATAGGTTGTGCCTTATTCCACAAATGTAAGTACTTGGGATAGACCCTTGGTATCGGAAAAGTGAGAAAGCTAATTAATGACTTTATTCACAGATATTGTAACCTGTTTGTGATTCTCAAAGAATCTGAGCCTTCTCTATACATCAACATCATAAAATGCCTACTTGTTTGTAGAATGCTACTGTATCCTAATATACCAGGAAGAGTGAAACATAATCATCTTTGGACCTTTGTTCTGTTATTTCTATTAATTCCCTAACCTAAGTGAGTAAGAAATTTACTTCTTCTAGGTTGTTCCCTGACAACAAAACGTAATCTGGAGTTTCTCATGTTTCAGTAGGTGGGTTGAAGGGATGAGAATGGAAGTTATTTATTGGGTATTTTCCATTAGTTGATCTGTATAACAGCACCCACATATATTCTCTTATTTATTTTATTCCTCAGAACCATTCTATAAGGGTAGGTGGTCATATTCTTTTATCACTGAGGAGAAATGGAAGTTCAGAGTTAGAAAAATTTTCCAGCATCACCTAGTTCATAATATCTGTGAGACATACTAAGGCATTATATTTAGAATTAAGCCTAGTGCTCAAAATGGTCCCCAGCATTCCTGGGTTGGGGGGGCGTTAAAATATATATAATATTTTCTGTTTTAACCCTTTTAAGTGTATAATTCAATGACATTAATTGCATTCACAGTGTCATACCACTATAACCACTATTCCCAAATAGTGTTTTGTTTGGAGTGTATGAAGGATTATATCCCTTAAATATTTTCTTTACGCCAAACAGAAACTCTGTACCTGTTAGGTAATTATTCTACATTTTCCCCCCTCCATCTCTTGGTAACCTCTAATCTGCATTCTGTCTCTATGAATTTATGTACTCTAAGTATTTCATATAAGTGGAATCATACTGTATTTGTCCTTTCGTGTGTGGCTTATTTCACTTAGTACTATTTTTCTTTTTCTTTTTTTTTTTTTTTAAGACTTTATTTATTTGACAGAGACACAGTGAGAGAGGAGCACAGGCAGGGGGAGTGGAGCGGGGAGAGGCAGGCTTCCCGCCGAGTGGGGAGCCCGATGCGGGGCTCGATCCCAGAACGCTGGGATCATGACCTGAGCCGAAGGCAGGCGCTTAACGACTGAGCCACCCAGGTGCCCCCACTTAGTACTATTTTTCAAGGTTCATCCATGTTGTAGTATGTTGAGATTTACAATAGGGCTTTTTGATATACCTATTTTAGAAACATGAGGCTAATTGTTGTAATCATTCCTTTTTATGGGTGAATATTCCATTGTATGTATGTACCGCATTTTGTTTATCCGTTCATCTGTTGATAGACACTCGAGTTTTCACCTTTTGGCTATTATGAATAATGCTGCAATGAATATTGATGTATGGGCTCCTATTCAAGTCCCTGTTTTAAATTCTTTTGGTTATGTACCAAGGAGTAGAATTGCTGAGTCATATGACAATTGTTTAACTTTTTGAGGAACTGCCAAGCTGCTTTTTACAGCAACTGCGCCATTTTACATACTTACCATCAGTATATAAGGATTCCAGTTTGTCCACATTCTCACCATCACTTACTGTTTTTCAAGTTTTTTGATTATAGCCATCCTAGTGGGATGGCTAGTATCTCAATTTTTAAATTGGGTTATTTGTCTTTTTGTTCAGTTATAAGAGTTCTTTATTTATTCTGGTCATCAGAATTTTTTAAATAGAATATTTTGATACATCTGGGGGATCATATTGATTATTTTTTTCAAAGTCAATTTTACATCAGTAAAAGTAAGAAATTAAAGGCTTGACTTTTTATAAAGTTGCATTCCCTCAGAATAACATATTATTAGCTTACTCATCAGTCTGGGCACTTACTGCAGAATCTGATTGAACTAAGTAGTAACTACGTATTTACCTTTGTAGGTCAGCTTTTGTTGGTGGGCAGCAGTCAAGGTTTTAGGAAGCAGGTCACTTATTTATTTTGAAGATGGGTGTTAACACCTTAAACATGTGCTGCTGCTGCTTTTTTTTTTAAGATTTTATTTATTCATTCGAGAGAGAGGGAACACAAACAGAGGGAGTGGGAGAGGGAGAAACAGGCTTCCCGCTGAGCAGGGAGTCTGATATGGGCCTTGATCCCAGGACCCTGGGATCATGACCTGAGGCTGAGGGCAGCCGCCTAACCGACTAAGCCACCCAGGCGCCTCCTAAACATGTGCTTCTTAAACTAAGTTTGTGAAAGAGACTATGAGAAAATTGTTACTCTTCTTATCACAAAGCCATGGACAAAGTCATAGACATAGCAGCCTTGGACATTTTAGTGCTCTCCGAATCTCAGCATTCTTGCAATACTCTCCAATATCTTTGCCAGAACGGAGTTCTAGAGTAACGTATGAAGTCATTTTCTCCTATCTAGCTATTTACCATGGGATTTATGGCAGAGCTTTTGAATACCAATCTAAATATACTTCTTTTTTAAATTTATTTGAGAGAGAGCGCGAGCACAAGTGGGATGGAGAGGGAGAGAGAATCTGAAGCAGGCTGCACACTGAGTGCAGAGCCTGACGCGGGGCTCAATCCCACGACGACATCATGACCTGAGCCGAAACCAAGAGTCGGATGCTTAACTGACTGAGCCACCCAGGCACCCCCTAAATATACTTGAGAATGAAATGAGGCTAATTTTTGTACCACTAGGATACTTTGTGTAGATTGTATAATAAGGAATACTTTAAATTTAGAATTATTCATTTATTTTATGTATGTACAAGCAAATTTTATTTTAAAAATTGACTTGCTAGTATTTATAGCACTAAATAAAAGATTGGACTACATTTTAGAGAAGATAATTTGCATCATATAAAATTGAAGTTAAGAGATTTAGGGTTTTGTCTGTAGTCTTACTCTTTGAAATATACATATTGTGTATCTGCTCTCCATGTTCCTTTCTTTACTCATCTCTTACGTTTGCCCATCAAGAATGGGTTAAGTAAGGGGTGGCTCATTCAGTTTAGGCATCTGCCTTCGGCTGGGGTCATGATCCCGGGGTCCTGGGATCGAGCCCCACATCGGGCTCCCTGCTCGGCGGAAAACCTGCTTCTCCCTCTCCGTTTCTCCCCCTGCTTGTGTGTGCTTGCTCTCTCTCTCTCAAAATAAATAAACAAAATCTTAAAAAAAAAAAAAAAAGTGGGTTAAGTAGTTATACTTATGTCTGCTGTTGTTTCTTTCCCTCCAAAATTACTAATAGATATAAAGAAAATTTATATTTGAAAATCCTCACTTGTTAAGATCACAATTTGTATAACTACTTGATACAAGTTTCCTTTCTTTCTTTGAGAGCAAGAGAGAGCGTGCAAGAGAGCATGAGCTGGGGGAGGGGCAGAGGGAGAAGCAGGCTCCCTGCTGAGCAGGAGCCTGATGCTGGGATTGTTCCCGAGACCCTGAGATCATGACCTGAGCCGAAGGCAGACCCTTAACTGACTGAGCCACCCAGGCACCCCACTAGTTTCCTTTCTTTTTTTTAAGATTTTGTTTATTTGACAGAGAGAGAGAGACACAGAGAGAGAGGGAACACAAGCAGGGGGAGTGGGAGAGGGAGAAGTAGGCTTCCTACGGAGCAGGGAACCCAATGTGGGGCTCGATCCCAGGACCCTGGGATCATGACCGGAGCCAAAGGCAGACACTTAATGACTGAGCCACCCAGGCGCCCCCCGCAAGTTTCCTTTCTTAATGAAAGAGCCAAATAGTGAAGTTCATTTGCAATCCAGAAAATTCTCTGAAAATTTAACTAAATTGATAGACAGTACTGACGGAAATAGTCCTGACAGTCCTGAAAATATTCACTAGTTTACCATCTGATTTCAGTGTGATTGAGGTATGCCAAGTACAGGTGAGTGTGTCTAGTTGCTTTTAGGATTTGTAGAAGAAACTATGGTATTTGTAGCAACTCAGATTGGTAGGTAAATAACACCTTGTTAATAATATACTCTGCTGTTGTGATTTAAGGCTATAAAAATTTAAGATCAGGCTGCTTTTATCCTTTACAGTGGATCAGAGTTTTATGGAGTCACCTCTAGGCAGATGCTATTTAAAGTTTAAAATACCATAAAAATATTATCCTAACCTAAAAATAGTACATAAACAAGGATACATTTTTGGTAACATCTTATATCCTGGTGGTAATTTGCAAGAGCACAAGGAAAACTAATTATTTTAGGAACCTCAAAGAGTGTATTGTGTACCCCATTGTGAAATACTATGCAACTGACTTCCTTCATGAAGTGTAATCTGGCTGTAATGATAACCTGCTTAATTATTAGTAAGATTATGGAATCTGAGTGTTACTTTTAAAGAAATAGACCTAATTGTTTTGCTATTTGTAGTTCATATATGAAATTTTATGTATGAGAGGTCAGTTTAGCATTTTAAATTACAAAAACAAACAAAACACCATAAGTATTTATGCAGAAAGCTTAATTATTCGGTCCTTTGTCATTTCTATTTTACTGCTATAGAAAAAAATTTTAACTGCCTCTTTAGTATCAAATATTGTCCATGGGATAGCAACAAAAACAATTACCATTATGAGAAAATAAAAGTAGAAATTAAATTATATATATAACTAGGCATATTGGGGTGCCTGGGTGGGCTCAGTCAGTTAAGTGTCCAACTCTTGATTTTGGTTCAGGTCATGATCCTCAGGGTTGTGAGATTGAGCCCCATGTCTGGCTCCGCAATAGAGCCTGCTTGGGAGTTTCACCCTCTGCCCCTCCCCCCCAAAAAATGTATATATAACTAGGCATATTGAAATATGGTGTATTTATAAAATAAATAAGTGATAAAATTTTGTGAATAAATCATTGGAATTGCAGTCTAATTTCTATAAATATAATATTTGATATTAATGTGCCAGTGTAGAGCTAGTAACACTTGTTACTAAGAAAATCAGTCTCTTAGTCACAGTCATGGCTAAGATCACTACATTCAATTTAGTATTCCAGCTATTTAGGCCTAGGCTTTAGGAAGCGAGGGAGAAAAATTATTAAAATGGGATTTCTTTTTAATACTATCTTTTAATTCTTATGTTATAGGTGAATCCATATGACAAGCAGTTTCTGTTGGTCTCTAATAGCTGTACTTCCTTGGAAATAATCCAGTTATGATTTTATCCTGTATAGAATTTATGTAAGAGTTATAGCAAAACCCCCATAAGAATATTTTCACTGATTGGAAAAACTGATTTTAATTCTGTTATGTTTTATCTTCAGAAATGAATTTCATGATATAGCAAGAAAAAACAAAAAATAGTTTTATATACACACAAAAATCACATTTTTATAGCCTTAAATCCATTAAGATAAAGTCCATAAACAAGTTTTCTATAAACAAATAATATATAAATATATTTATGCATTTATAATTGTGACTTAAAATATAATAATATACTGCAACTGGTAGTAAATCTTTTAAGTGCAATCTATATTATACTTGATCAACCCCTTATATGTATAAAATAGTAGTGATTAATTGCTAAGTTAGCACCAATTCAAAAAATGATATCAAGATAAAAAATCAAGTCTGTTCTTAAACAACTGCTGTTGATTCATCAAAACCCATTTTTCTTTTTCCCTGTTTTCATTCCAAGAAATTCCTTTATTGGGAACTCACATCAGTATTGCTCTCTGAACACTTAGACTTCTCTCTCTCTCTTTTTTTTTTTTTAATTTATTTATTTGACAGAGAGGGAGCAAGCACAAGCAGGGGGAGCGACAGGGAGAGGGAGAAGCAGGCTCCCCACTGAGTAGGGAGCCCGATGTGGGACTAGATCCCAGGACTCCAGGATCATGACCTGAGCCGAAGGCAGACGCTTTAACAACTGAGCCACCCAGGCGCCCTGAACACTTAGACTTCTCTCTTTGATCTCTTCTTTTGGGACAGTGCTTTTCAAACTGTAGGTTATAGCCTCATGTAGGTTGTGAAATTAATAATGAATTTTAATAGAATAGAAAGTATTAGACTGCGTTCCATATAGTCAGGTTGAGGATTAAATATATCTCCTGTGTACACTGGGTCTCAATGTAAAGATCCTTGGTGCTCCAACTAGGAAGTTAATGCTGTTAAAGGTAAATACTTCAGTTTTTTGTGGTTTTTTTAAAGATTTATTTATTTATTTAATTGACAGAGAGAGAGACACAGCAAGAGAGGGAACACAAGCAGGGGCAGAGGGAGAGGGAGAAGCAGACTCCCTGCCGAGCAGGGAGCCCGATGCAGGGCTCGATCCCAGGACCCTGGGACCATGACCCGAGCTAAAGGCAGTTGCTTAACCGACTGAGCCACCCAGGCGCCCCAGATACTTCAGTTCTGTGTGATTGTCTCATACATCCCTTCCGTGTTGAATTTCTATAAATACAGTGTATACTCTACTTATCACACTTTGGCCATATCTGACCCTCATTGCTAAATGTTTCCTTTATCATCCTTTTTTTTTTTTTTTTTAAAGATTTTATTTATTTGACAGAGAGACACAGAGAGAGAGGGAACACAAGCAGGGGGAGTGGGAGAGGGAGAAGCAGGCTTCCCGAGGAACAGGGAGCCCGACGTGGGGCTCGATCCCAGGACCCCGGGATCCTGACCTGAGCCGAAGGCAGACGCCCAACGACTGAGGCACCCAGGCGCCCCTTTTATCATCCTTTCATATCATTTTCTTCCCAATAATCCTTATTTACATCCCCGTTATATATGCACTTGCATTCACAGAGGCAGCTTTTCAAGAATCCAACCACTTCTCTCTCTACTGCCACCACAACCACCGAAGTCTGTAACTGCCATCAGCTCTCACTTGGTTCAGTGCACTAGCTTTCTAATGGATGTCCCTGTTTGCACTCTTGCCCCACAGTCTGGCAGCCAGCATGATCTTTCTGAAATATAAGTTACATGGCAGCCAGAGTGACCTTTCTGAAGTGTAAGTTCTGTCATTATCTCCCCAGTATTCAGTATCCTCTAGTGTCTTTTCAGAGTAAAATCCAAAACCCTTATATTGATGGCCTATAATCTGGCCCTTCTGCTTCCTCTCTGACTGGATTTTTTATTCTCCTTATTTATTCCGCTTCTTGTGCAAGCCATGCCTGTTTCCACCTCAGGGCCTTTACACACTCTTTTCTCTCTTCCTTTGAACTCATTTCCCCAAGATTTTCTTGTGAGTTGCTCCCTCTTTTCTTTCAGATCTCTGCTTAAATGTTAACTTCTTACCAGGCCTGTCTCGTCAGTTTATCAGGATTGTCACTATATAAAATAGAGTACTTCCACCCTGCATAGCAGCTGCATAGTCCTTTCATAGCACTTACCTCCTACCCTGTTGTATATTTTTGTTTGTTTGCTTGCCTGTATCTCCCCACTGTATTTCTATTTTGTTCACTACTTAATCCTTATTGTTTAGTTTTTGGCACATTGTAGTCTCTTAACTATTTATTGGACAGATGGATGAATGCATTCTCAAAGGAAAAACAAGATGAGAAGTTGGTTGAGACAAGGATTAAATGTATAGCCTCTGCCAATTCTTAAAATAGGGTAAACTACATTATCTCCACTTTTGCTCTTGCTTTACATAGTATTAAGAAAAAAGCTTAAAAGCAAATCCAAGAGCTATTTGTTTACAAATTTATCTTACCTAAACTGGGTACTTTACTTGTGCTTATTCATCTTCAGTTAATTTCTTCACACAGGAAAATTTATTGAATGAGTAAAATACCTACCTAACATAAAACAGTGCTTTGTACTATTTTGGCTGATAGAATGGAGAGGGATGTCAGTAACTTATAAAATCCTAGTTAAACTAAAAATACATTAGATTCTGTTACAGTGTGTTCTTAGAAACTATATTTCTATTTAAAATCTCACATTTTCAGGGGCGCCTGGGTGGCTCAGTTGTTAAGTGTCTGCCTTTGGCTCAGGTCATGATCCCAAGATCCTGGGATCGAGCCCTGCATCGGATCCCTGCTCGGTGGGAAGCCTGCTTCTCGCTCTCCCACTCGCCCTGCTTGTGTTCCTGCTCTCGCTGTCTCTCTCTGTCAAATAAATAAATAAAATGTTAAAAAAATAAAATAAAATCTCACATTTTCAAAAAAATTATTAATTGATTTGTGTCTTTGCTCTTTTTTAGGAAGAAAAAAGATGCAGTCGATCCCTTATTATTCAAGTACAAGGTGCAACCCACTAAAAAAGAATTGTATGAGTGTGCTATTGTTAAAGCAACACAAATCAGGTAAAACTCGGTATCTCATCTATGCTGGTTTAAAATAGAATAATTGTGTTCAGTTAAGATTTGCTATAGAACAGTGTTGCATGTGATTGCTTCCCTTTTTAAAATAAATGTACACTTAGAGACTGATTAAGTGAATCCTAATGGACTCCATGAGCCCTTTGTAAGTAAACCCAAAGAGTCTTCAGTCTAAAAAATTAAAAAGGGGCGCCTGGGTGGCTCAGTTGGTTAAGCGACTGCCTTCGGCTCAGGTCATGATCCTGGAGTCCCGGGATCGAGTCCCACATCGGGCTCCCTGCTCGGCGGGGAGTCTGCTTCTCCCTCTGACCCTCTTCCCTTTCATGCTCTCTGTCTCTCATTCTCTCTCTCTCAAATAAATAAAATCTTTAAAAAAAAAAAAAAATTAAAAAGGATCCTATTTATGAGGCACTTCTCATGAGAGAACTCAGTTTTCAATGCTGAGAAGTCTGATGGTACTTACAAATACGTCACATTTGTAATATTTTATTCATTAGACACAGACATCTGATCAGTCTCTTCCATTCCTTAAAGTTAAATAATAACAAATTAGTATCTTTAAAAACTCCTGTTTGAAGGGTGCTTGGGTGTGCAGTCAGTTAAGCGTCTGATTCTTAATTTCAGTAGGTTGCGATCTCAGGGTCGAGAGATTGAGCCCCAAGTCGGGCTCCATTCTCAGCATGGAGTCTGCTTGGGATTCTCTCTCTCTCCCTCTGCCCCTCCCTTGCTCGCGCATATGCTCTAAGTAAATAAATAAAATCTTTTTTAAAAAATTAAGTAAATAAAAAAATAAATTCCTGTTTAAGTCCTAATCAAAAGAGGGGTAATGAATTGTTAATATTTAAAGGAATTGACTTTAGGTTACACAGATCTATTTTAGGACAGTCCCTTTTGTTGCCTGCTGAGGTTAGGCCCTTAGTCATCTGAAAGTAAATTGACGTTATCAGCCAACTATCAACTTGCCACCCAGTAGTCAGTCTTGCATTTCATTTGATGTAAAATGCTTTTATTTGGGGTGCCTGGGTGGCTCAGTCAGCTAAGCATCTGACTTCAGCTCAGGTCATGATCCCAGGGTTCTGGGATCGAGCTCCCCATCAGGCTCCCTGGGAGCCTGCTTCTCCCTCTCCCTCTGCCTGTGGCTCTTCCTGCTTGTGCTCTCTCTCTATCTCTCTCAAATAAATAAATAAATAAATAATAAAATCTTTAAAAAATAAAATAAAATGATTTTACTTATTCTCATATACTTCTTGCCTCATATATACTGATGAGTCCAAAGAAAAGTGATAATAACATATTACTTTCTATAACTATGAGGGGGTGTGTGTAGTTTTTTGTTTGGTTGGATCTTGGGGGGTCCATCATTAATTTAAGATCTCTGGAGTGTATTGCATTTTATTATATGCTGAAAAATAGTATTCTCAAAATAATGCTCATAGATTATTCACTTTTTTTTTAATAAGTAGGCTAGTGGGTGCTGTGTAGGACAATACAATTCTTGAGGACTAGTATATTTATTCAATAGTCAAGAAATAATTAACCTTCTTATTGTCATCTACTCTGTGTATGGTGGTGGGATAGCACAGTAAGCCAGTCCTTTCTCTCATATAGTCCTTTCTCTAAGAAAAGAATATACATTTTTGAGGAGGCTACTACTTTAAAACTCCTTTATTGTTTATTCACTCTTAGAAGCTTTTAACTTGGCTTTTCTTGGAAGGAATACATAAAATTCAATTAAAACATTTACTTTCTTTCCAGAACTTTTCCAGAAATACTTGGGTGTTTAGGGGTGTTTTTTTTTGTTTTGATTTGTTTCTGGTGGTGTTTGTTACCATTGTGGTGGTTGTTTTTGAATTTGGGGGCAAGGGAGAATCAAAAATAGCGTATTTTTGGAATCTTAATTCTAATTCTCTTTCATTTTAATCCCATGAATTTGTTGGCTGCCATACGAAGTTTAAATACAAAATATTTTAGAAATTGAAACAACCTATGTTCAAGAATGTTCATATTATCCATTTGAATATTGACTTAGTGTTATGTGATATCTTGTAGCCTCCTGATTTTAATTTTTTAAAGAATTTCAATGGTGATATTTCTAGGAATGATCATCTAATTTTCTAAAATTAGGTTTACCCTGTAGTATGTTTTCCTTGAGGTTTATTTGATTTCTAAGTGATTCTTATGCAACAAATGCGTATACTATGTTTGTAATGGACATTTATAATAAATCCATTCAAGTTGATCTTATAACATTCCATATAAATACTTATGTATAAAGTTTCTCATAACTTATACATAAATACTATTGGAAAAGGAAGTATCTTTCTTTTTCTAAGCTTGAAATTGAGGTTATTGATTTTTGGAGAGTATAGAGTTCAAATTGAATTCTTTGATACTAACACTTTACTCTTTCTCCTTCTTTTTCCCCTGGCAGTCGGAGAAAACACTTATTTTCTCGTGATAAATTAAAGCTTTTTCTGAAGCAACACTGTGAACCACAAGATGGAGTCATTAAAATTAAGGTAATCAGAACAGTGAAATTATTTATTGGAAGGAAGAAAAAAAGAGAGATAGGTTGTGTTATAAAGTTGAAACATTGCAGAAATGTTATGTCAAAGTTGGTTGAAAATAGTTCTCTTTTTATCTGGAGCCAGTTTTTAGTAATCTTCTTTCTATTAATTGGATCTTAAATACTATTTTTGCAATTGCTAGAATTGCTAGATGGCTCAGGTACTGCATTTTTTTTCCCCCTTGTAAAAAAGATCAACGAAGGCATGTAAAAAGAGATGGAAAACTTGGAAAGAGAAAATGTTATAGGGGAAGGGAACATCTGTATTTTTCTAAGTGGGGTCCTGGCTCACAAAAATAAATTCAAAGAACAATGCTAAAATAGATCCTTCTCCCTCTGCCTGCCGCTCTCCCTGCTTGTGCTCTCTCTCAATCTCTCTATTTCTGACAAATAAATAAAATCTTTAGAAAATTAATAAATAAATATTAAAGTGAGAGTAAACATTTTTCTCATAGAGTATAACAAAAAAATCATTAGTGGATAAAGTTTAATACCCAATGTGGTGAGTGTAGTCTGCTATTAGGAGTACTACAAGAACACAAAGATGTATTTGTTTATTGTGTTATGTGTGTATGAATAAGGAACATTGGCAATTGATGTATTAAAATCTATTTTGGGGGCGCCTGGGTGGCTCAGTCATTAAGCGTCTGCCTTCGGCTCAGGTCACGATCCCAGGGTCCTGGGATCGAGCCCTGCATCGGGCTCCCTGTTCCGCGGGGCGCCTGCTTCTCCCTCTCCCACTCTCCCTGCTTATGTTCCCTCTCTCGCTGTGTCTCTCTCTGTCAAATAAATAAATAAAATCTTTAAAAAATAATAAAAAATAAATAAAAAACTAAAAATCTATTTTGACATTTTTTGAGCATATATATTTGAGAAGAAACCACCCATATGCTTTATATTCATATTTAAAGGGCAATTCTGTATATTCAGGCGTTATTTATGTGGGATAGTCGACAACCATCTTAATAGATCTTAATATAAAATCTTAATAGATTCTTGAGGGGCACCTGGGTGGCTCAGATGGTTAAGCGTCTGCCTTCGGCTCAGGTCATGATCCCAGGGTCCTGGGATCGAGCCCCGCATCGGGCTCCTGGCTCAGCGGGAAGCCTGCTTCTCCCTCTCCCTCTGCCTCTCTCCCTGCTCATGCTCTCTCTCTCTCTGTATCTCTGTGTCTCAAATGAATAAATAAAATCTTTAAAAAAAAAAATAAATAAAAATAAAAAAATAAAATCTTAATAGATTCTTGATTTATTATGATGGCCGGAACTGATTGAGTTTTAAATGTTAAAAGTTATGTTCTACCACGAATACAATTATTACACAGAAAATTTAATTCCTAGTTGAAGTGTTTTTGTTTTGTTTAATGATTTAAATTTTTGTATCATTATTTTCTTATACATTTTCTGAAAGATACTTCTGTAAATGGCATGTTTTCTTAGAAAGAATGATGATCTTGGCTATTAGACCAAAAATAATCTTCAGAATTGCTAGCCAAAAATAAAAAGTTTAGAGTTGGAGATGGATGAAAGGTGAACAAGTTTTGAAACTCTTTTGGATTTAGCATTTATCCTAAAACCACACAACTTCTGGTAAAACTGAGGTTGACTTTGCTGAACTTAAATTCTGAGTTGAAATTTGATAAGAATTTATCAGCATTTCTCCTTTTTGCCAGATCAACTTTAAAATTTGATACATAAAGTCTTTAAGTTAAAAAAAAAAAGTCTTTATCACCCCCAATTGCAGGGAAAATATAAATATTCAGCAGTTAGGAAATGGTTGAGGAAAATTTATTGGGTTAATACAGTGGACTTGTAATGTTAAATATATGGATTATTTACATAGAAAATTCCATACAAAATTAGTCAAAAGTAATGCAAACCAAAAAAGGTTATTATATAAACATAATTTTGAAATAGTTTTAGAATTTAAGAAACTGTTGAAGCATTCTTAGGTATTTTATGGGGGGACATTCCTTTGAATTGTGGTTTTTTATCTTTTTGGTAAAGCTGATTAATAATAGATCAAGTAAATCAGCTAAAATGTGTATTACTAGATAAAGAATATTGGTGTGGGTATGCATACACACACACACACACAATGGAATATTACTCAGCCATCAAAAAAGAATGAAATCTTGCCATTTGCAATGATGTGGATGGAACTAGAGGGTATTATGCTAAGTGAAATAAGTCAGAGAAAGACAAATATATGATATCACTCATATGTAGAATTTAAGAAAGAAAACAGATGAACATAGGGGAAGGGAAGGAAAAATAAAATAAGATGAAAACAGGGTGACAAATCATAAGAGATTCTTTTTTTTTTTTAAGATTTTATTTATTTATATGACAGAGAGAGACAGCGAGAGAGGGAATGCAAGCAGGGGGAGTGGGAAAGGGAGAAGCAGGCTTCCTGCTGAGCAGGGAGCCCGATGTGGGGCTCAATCCCAGGACCCTCGGATCATGACCTGAGCCAAAGGCAGACGCTTAATGACTGAGCCACCCAGGTGCCCCAATCATAAGAGATTCTTAACTCTTGGAAGCAAACTGAGGGTTGCTGGAGGGGGAGGAGTGGGGAATGGGGTACTTGGGTGAACAGGAATGACAGAGGGCACTTGATGTAGTGAGCACTGGGTGTTATCTGCAACTGACGAATCAGTATATTTTACCCCTAAAACTAAAAAACAACAACAAAAACAAAAAAAAAAACCAGGGACATCTGGATTGGTCAGTTGGTTAAGTGGCTGCCTTCAGCTCAGGTCATGATCCCAGAGTCCTGGTGTCAAGTCCCACATGGGCCTCCTTGCTCAGCGGGAGCCTGCATCTCCCTCTCCCTCTCCCTCTGCCTGCCGCTCCCCCTGCTTGTTCTCTCTGTCTCTCTGATAAATAAATAAAAATCTTTTAAAAAAATAAAAACCATAAGGGAGAGAAAATTTTAAAATGTGTGTTACTGTTTATTAACACATGAAATTCTAATGTTTTTGACCTTGTCTTTCACAGCAGTCCTATGACATTTTAAAGCACATCTATGTATGGTTTCCTAATGGTGTTATTACTGTACCTTATGTCTTTTTTTTTTTTTTTATGAAGGCGTCATCTCTTTCAACATATAAAATAGCGGAACAAGATTTTTCTTACTTCTTCCCTGATGATCCACCCACATTTATCTTTAGTCCTACTAACAGAAGAAGAGGAAGACCTCCCAAACGAGTATCTATTAGTCAGGTAAGTAGAGAATGGTAAAAACTACATTGTAGCTCTTAATAAAACTGTTCAAGGGCACCTGGGTGGCTCAGTTGGTTAAGCGACTGCCTTCAGCTCAGGTCATGATCCTGGAGTCCTGGGATCGAGTCCCGCATCGGGCTCCCTGCTCAGCAGGGAGTCTGCTTCTCCCTCTGACCCTCCCCCCTCTTATGCTCTCTCTATCTCATTGTCTCTCTCAAATAAATAAATAAAATCTTTAAAAAAAAAAAAAACAAACTTCAAAATTAAGAGCAGTGTTTGGCTCCCCTCCTGCACATAGCCTTAGGAAGGAATACATTCCTTTGTATACAATGTGTGTACTGTATGTTGATAACTACTTAGCAGTGAGGCTTGTAGAAGTTTCAAGTGTGAATTAGACATAGCTTTAATGCCACAGGGATTTTATACCAAAGTGGAAGCAAGCATATAAGCAGTTACTGAAATGTAAAGCAGGAGAAATACAGAGGATAAATTATGTGATTGAAATGTGAAGAACATTTAAAAGATAAAAGATAATAAAAATATCATACTAAGCAGGTTATTACAGACCATTATTCTCCCAAGAAATAGAGTAAAAAAATCTTTTGGCATTATTTAACATTGACCATAAGAACTCTCTTGACATGCACCTCTTTCACATTTGATGTCTACACCATTTAGTTTATAAGGTACCTTGGAAAATTTTTTTTGTTTTTCTAATGCATATTTCTAAGGCTCTCCTTGTAGATCACTGGTGGTTTTTCCTAGGAGGTTTTTGTACTAATTTGTAGAGCTATAGAACTAACTCCTATTCTCTATGTTACTATGATTAAAGTTATTAAAAGTTCAATTATGCTTAGAATAAAACCTTATTGTATAAAGAAAGTATACTTGATGGCTTTTAAAATTTTTATGACTGTAAAAACAAGGCTGACCATCAGTTTGTAAAAGTTGTGGTATTTCTACAGCTTTAGTTTCTTGGCTTGTTTTTTAGGAGGACAGCGTTGCTAATAAACAGACTATTGCAGGTTATAGGAACAAAGCTATTAAAGAAAGAGACAAACTTTTGAAACAAGAAGAAATGAAGTCACTGGGTGAGTTTAACATTCTCTCCAAAAACTGTTTACGTACAGGAAAGAATATTTCTCTGTGCTTGGTAGGGAGTGTTTCTGAAATGACATATTTCTTTAATTTGGGTTTTTTTTTTTAGCATAAATAGTTTTCTCCCCTCAGGTATCTATAGATTTTTATGATAAATGAGACCTGTGTTCATCTCTTAAAACAGTATTTCAAGGTATAGCATATCCCCTATTAAACCAACCTAATGCTAGATTAAGCACAAGTTGGAGTTTCTATGGCTTACAGACTGTTTGGGGCCATTTGTTTGATTCACACAGCTTTATAAAATATTGCTTTCCAGATTTGACTATATATATGAATCACTTGGGAATCCTTTGAAGATTCTAAATTAGTAGGTCTGTGTGGGAGAAGAGATTCTGCATTTCTAACAAAGTGATACTTTGCTACTGGTCTTAGGACCACACTTCGAGTAGCAGGGCTTTGAAAGGCAGGTATATGTTTGTCCCAGTGCAGTAGTTTGTCTTAAACCCAGCCAACTTGCTTTCCCATTTTAATCACCTGCTGGCTCCCTCCAGCAATTTACAACCCCTGTGAGTCTCTACCGATCACACTTAACCATAAAATATTTCAGGGATTCTTTTTTTACATTAAAAAATGTGTTGTTTTCTGTCTGTGAACAGTTCTAAGTTTGATCTTCTCCACAGCTTTTGAAAAGGCTAAATTAAAAAGAGAAAAAGCAGATGCCCTAGAAGCAAAGAAAAAAGAAAAGGAAGATAAAGAGAAAAAGAAGGAAGAATTGAAGAAAATTGTTGAAGAAGAGAGACTGAAGAAAAAAGAGGAAAAAGAGAGACTTAAAATAGAAAGGGAAAAGGTATTCATTCAAGTATATTAGCTATGCTCTCTATATAAAAAATAGTATGATTTACATATTTAAATTCATGGGGGACATCGGGGTGGCTCAGTCAGTTAAGTGTCTGCCTTCAGCTCGGGTCATGATCCCAGCTTCTCCCTCTGCCTGCTGCCCCCCCGCTTGTGCTCTCTTTCTCTCTCTCTCTCTCTGACGAGTAAATAAATGATATCTTTAGGGGAAAAATAAATAAATAAATTCATGGTTAATTTTCAAATGCTTTTACCACTTTGATTGACATTTCTAGTTGTATAGAGCACTGATAAACAGTTATTGGTTTATCTCTCTTTTGCTTTGGAAAATTTAATGAATAATTTAAGGTTCAGCATATATATACATGCCTTTACACCCCAAAGCCTCTTAAGTACAATTCGTTTTTTTTATTCTGTTCCGTTAGCCAACATATATCATTAGTTTTTGATGTTGTGTTCAAAACTTCATTAGTTGCATATAACACCCAGTGCTCATCAATTCTAAAGTTGATTTTCTTCATTATTTAGACTTCCAAATTTAGGGAAGATGATATGCATAAAACTCGCAGAAGTAAAATATATAATTAGAAAAATACAATAAAATCTACAAATAACAAGAATTATTAGTGTCTTTGTGTTTTTTTTTAAGATTTATTTATTTGACATAGAGAGACACAGCAAGAGAGGGAACACAAGCAGGGGGAGTGGGAGAGGGAGAAGCAGGCTCCCCGCCGAGCAGGGAGCCCGATATGGGGCTCGATCCCAGGACCATGAGATCATGACCTGAGCCAAAGGCAGACGCTTAATGACTGAGCCACCCAGGCGCCCCAAGAATTATTGGTGTTCTTATTCTCCTTGAAGAATAAAGTATCTGTAAAAATAGGTTTTTCAGCAAATCTTTTATTACAATCTTTAGTGGTAGATATTCTTTAGAGAATTCTGTAGCTGGCTTTCTCCAGAGTCAGTAAGTGTCATTGGTTTTCTGGGCTATTCACAAGTAGCCCTAGCTAATCCTTTTACACCCTGTGCTCATTTAAATTGCCTGTAGTTTCTTGAACTATTTCAAATAGGCCATTGGGATGGGGGTGGAGGTATCTAACACATGTACACTCCAGAAAATGTAGAGGACAAGAAAACCACTTGTAATCTAAATGTGGTAACATTTAGAGATAGCATTTTTTTTTTAAGATTTTATTTATTTGAGGGAGACAGAGAATCTCAAGCAGACTCCCCACTGAGAGTGGAGCCCAGCTAGGGACTCATTCTGAGGATGCTGAGATCATGACCTGAGCCAAAACCAAGAGTTAGATGCTTAACCAACTGCGCCACCCAGGCGCTCCTAATTTATTTCTAATCTTTATTCTGGGCCTTAAAAAAGAGATGTAACATTTATAATTTTGTAATTTTTTTTGTTTTGTTTAACATTATTGAAATAGTCCTTCATGTTATTAAGTAATAAGTAAAGTCAGATTTTTAGTGACTGCGTAATAGTTAATCAAATAGATACAGGTAAGTGCTTTATAATTTTTTGCTCATAAATAATGATACCCTGTTCAAATTTATGAATAAAATTCTTTACTGGTTTTGGATTATGTCCCTGGATAAATTTATAGGAAGTAGAGTAATAGGTCAAAGGCTAGGAACATTTTTAAAAACTTTCTTTACACATACGTAAGTATATGTTTGCTAAACATGTGCTTATTTACACTCTTAGCAATAGTGAATGAGAATACCCATCTTATTACATGCTACAAGAATTATTTGGGGCAGGGAGGGAAGACTTCTGTAGCAGACTACTTAAAGCACAATTAAGTTCTGTAACTATGGTTTTATGTTGAAAATTGGTAAGTGCCCATCTCTTACCACCAGTGGTCCTAAATTTCAAAGGAAGAGTATAAGATTAACGTATGTTAAACATTTATTGGAAAATAATTATAAACTATAATAAATATAAAATATTTTACTTATACTCTGCTTTATTGGAGACGTTTTAGGGTCATTATTTATCTTCCAGTGTCAAATACCAGAACCAAGAAGTAAGTGTATCAAAAGACCAAGTGAGCAAGAGGAGTGGCCTGGATTGAAAGAGAAAGAAATCCACCAACTGTGTTCTGATATTTCTTTTACTTACTGGTCCCTCTGTCCCTAGGTTGTTAGGTTTAAATGAATCTTAAAAATAACAACTATATGACAAATATAGGGGGAGGTTTTATTTTAGGTACTCTAATAATTTGTTACTTTACTTTGTCAAGATTTAATTGATTTGAAATAGGAGAGCCCCTATAGGCAGGGTCAAATTGAATTAATATTTATCCATGGGCTGTTATGTATGAGACATTTTCCATCTTTGTAGCAGTAGTGTTAGGCAAGCATTGTTTTGATCAGTGATTCTAATACTTCAGCTGCATCAAAATCACCAGAAAGACTTATTAAAACATCAACTGCTGGATCTCAACCTGAGAGTTCCTTGTTCAGTAGGTCCGGGTTAGGGCCCAAATATTTGTAATTCTTACAAGTTCCCAGGTGATGCTGATGTTGCCTTATAAAATTCTTATAAAAAATTTTATTAACCTTTTGTTTTAGGAAAGAGAAAAATTACGTGAAGAGAAGCGAAAATATATGGAATACTTAAAACAGTGGAGTAAACCTAGAGAAGATATGGAATGTGACGATCTTAAGGTATAAGTTTGTTATGTGATGTTTCACACCTATGCTCTATGTGCCCTATGTGGCTTTGCTGATGAAATTTTTCTTCTTAATAGTGGCTTCATATTTAACTAAGAGGAAATAGCCAATTAAGCAAATGCTATAGTTAGAGTTCCAAAGCAGCACTGTTAGTATTTTATGACAGACTTTGAAAAGACTCTCATTCTGCAGACATAATTGGTCATTTGTATGATCGTTGATAATCCAGTATTATCATTCATCTCAGTTTGTATGGAACCACTTCTAAGTTCAACAGATGGATTAATTCTATTCCATATCCTAAGGAGATCCTGCATTGAAGATAATATTGATGCAGCTAATGCCTTGATCTCAGAATCTAGGTTAAAAGTCCCTCTTAACTAGAAAATGTAGTCAGAAGTATACATCAGCCCAAAGTTGTTCTTAGTTCGATAAAGAAAAAAGTCCCTAGTGATTGTAATTTAGTAAAGCTGGAATAAGGCCAAGACATCTATAATTTTAAAAGTTCCAGGGGCGCCTGGGTGGCTCAGTTGGTTAAGCGACTGCCTTCGGCTCAGGTCATAATCCTGGAGTCCCGGGATCGAGTCCCGCATCGGGCTCCCTGCTCGGCAGGGAGTCTGCTTCTCCCTCTGACCCTCCTCCCTCTCATGCTCTCTGTCTCTCATTCTGTCTGCCTCAAATAAATAAATAAAATCTTTAAAAAAAATTAAAAAAAAAAGTTCCAAAGGTGATTGTGATAAACATCCAGGGTTGAGAACCACTAGTCTGCCTGAAATAAATCTTATTTGGCAAAGTGTACGTATATACCTTTTACAGTTTTCTGTACTTGGTTCATATAGTTATATAAATTGTTTAATCTTTCAGGAACTTCCAGAACCAACTCCAGTGAAGACTAGACTACCTCCTGAAATCTTCGGTGATGCTCTGATGGTTTTGGAGTTTCTTAATGCTTTTGGGGAACTTTTTGATCTTCAAGATGAGTTTCCTGAGGGAGTAACCCTAGGCAAGTGCTATTGCTGTGTTAATAGTTCACCCTAATATTAGTGGTTTAAAACAAAAAGTTAGTATCTCTCAGAGTTCTGTAGAGTCACTGGACCTAATTGTCCAGCCCTTTCTTGGGGTCTCTCATGTGGTTACAGGAAGTGGCTGGGACTGGAGTCATCTGAAGGCTTACCTGATTGGATGTTCAAGATGGCTTCCTCACAAAAAAAAAAAAATTAAAATTAAAAATTAAAAATAAAATAAGAAAAGATGGCTTCCTCACACACATGCCTGGTGCCTCAGTGCTCCTCCGTGTGGCATCCCACCCCATCAGGGTAGCCTATACTACTTATGTGGCAGCTAAGGGCTCCCAGAAGAAGAGGACAGAAACTGCCAGCCTTCTTAAAGGCTAGGCTTGGAACTGGCAAGCCTTATTTCTGTCATATTCCATTGGTCAGGTCTGCTCAGTAAATTTAAGGGAGTGAAGGAATAGATTCCTCTTCTTGAAGGTGTCATGGTTTATGTAAGTGCGGGAAAGGAAGGAATTGACATCAGCTGAATTTAGAGACAAGTTACTGCCAACCTCTAATCTGTGATTCTGCATTGACTCCATACTTTTACTTTGTATAAACATTATAAGAACTACATTAATTGAGAAGGGCTTTGGATCTCATTTTGGATTTTTAATTGTCAAATAGCAAAATAATTTTCTCAAAATCAAAATAAAGACCCTCAAAGACAGAATTATGATATCACTGTTATTTTAATAAAAGTGTACTCTTAAGGAGGGGGCTTTCACATTCCTTCAGTTTCTCTTTATGAGCTGGGTTAGGCATGAATCATTGTGCCTTACAGATCAAGAAGGTCTAGACAATGCTGGTTTAGGTAAGATAAATTAGATAACATTTATGATTTGGATACAATATTAAGATTATACCTCATACTTATGATTACCTCTCCTATGCAGTAAACATTAATGTCCCACATAGCTCTTGAGAACAATGGAGCAACAATAACAAATCTTTGAGTTGTTATTCATATTAGAATAAAATGATAATTTTTAACATGTGCCTTAATTACACCTGAAATTTAAACTTAAAAGGAAATATGGTATTGATCTGCTGAGGCTAATTTGACTTTCTTGAATGTAGTGATTTTGGCTTATGATTTTATTGTATTTTATTATAATCATTATAAATCATTTTTTGATTTTGCCTTTGATAATACTCTACTTTGATAAATGGACACTTAATTACACAGGCTGTTGTTTGATTAAAATGTTTATTCCAATGGAGTTGTTTTTTCAGTACATGAACAGAACTTTAAATTCATTTTAAACATTTTATTCACAGAAGTGTTAGAGGAAGCTCTTGTAGGAAATGACAGTGAAGGCCCACTATGTGAATTGCTTTTTTTCTTCCTGACTGCCATCTTCCAGGCGATAGCTGAAGAAGAAGAGGAAGTAGCCAAAGAGCAAATAACGGATGCTGACACCAAAGGTCAGAATTCAGTGTTATTGCTGATTGATAGTAGCTTTGTAGCTTTGGAACTGATTTTTGAAGGTTATCTGAAAATTAACCTCACTTTTACAATTATAAAATATAGCTGTTCAAGTCCCCCAGTTCTTGAGTCATATATGAACAATACATTATCAGTTGTTTTATAAAAATTTTGGTTTAATGTACTGCTTCTGATGACCTTTACAATATCTACTCTCCCCCCCCAAATCTATCTTGCTTTTTATTCCTTTAGATTTCTCCTATGATTTAGGAACATTACAGATGTCATTGACCAGTATCTAATTCCAAGAGAGTCTGCTAAATGGCACTGATTTTTTTTTTTTTGCCCCCACCTAAGGAAATACTTTAATAATTGTTACCAATACTTAAACTGAAAATACTCTTGTTGGTTTCATTTGAGATGTGACAGTTTATAGATCAGAGTCAAGTAAAATTTAATTTTTTTATTTCACCAGCAGTTTGAACTAGAAATTTTGCTGTTTAAATTCTGTGCACTTAAATATCTAAAGTCAGTGTGTGTGTACATATTAACGTAGGAATAATTCTTGGAGAAACCCTTTTTTGTTTAGGACTTACCTTAATCAGAGGAATTGTTAAGCATGTGTAGTAAAAGATTGATTTGGCTTCCTGAATTTATACTCTCCGTGAACTTTGTCACATTAGAGATTTAGGATCAGAAGCCTTATTAAACAATACTTCAGTGTACTGCATAAAAATTCACAATAAGAAATAACTTTTAGGAGACATTTTGTTAGCAGTCTCGATACAAAAAGATGTGACGTTCTTGCATTCAGATAGTATTGTTGACCTTAGGTAATTTGAGTTCATTTTTTTTATGCCTGGTCCCTGAAGCAACAGGATAATGATAAGTATGCATCTGATGTTGGTTTTCTTTATATTTTACAGCCTGAGTTCAAACAAAAGATATTCTTGAGTGCTAATCACCATAGGTCCCTTATCAAGGTCATTTTAACAGCATTGTCCATTTTGTCATCTCAGATGACTTAGTCCATAAAATGAGACTCTACTAAAGGGAAGATGGAAGGGCAAACCATTTATAAAAGTCTAAAGATTTTCTAAGATAGCAAGTACCAGCACTAAAGATGGATTATCTAAGACAGAAAATGTGGCAAATATTCATTCTTTTAGCCATTAGATTGTCTTAATGACCAATAACATCACAGGGTTATGAACCAAATTCTGACCTTAATGTAAGACATAAATCTGTGTTTAATTCAGGATTTGAAGCAAATGAATTTTGTAGTTTTGTACAGATGACAAAAAGTGGGGTGACAAGGAAATTATGTTGGAAAATCAGCTAGTGTAAAGAAAATATATGTGTACTGGTGTTTGTATTGCCATTGTATTTTCCTTTCATGATTGATCTGTAATTTTTATAGCTCTAATCCTGTAAAGGACCAATCTATGCATACTAATACAAGGTCTACCTCTGAATAAGTATTGGTCATTAAATAAAAGTTTTAATGCTCCTTTGAAGATATTTATTTAAATGTTAAGGGGAAAAAATATGCTTTGGAGTTTTTCCACCCTTCTCCACTTCCCTGTTGTATTGACTACATTTTTTTTTTTAAGATTTTATTTATTTATTTGACAGAGACAGAGATAGCGAGAGCAGGAACACAAGCAGGGGGAGTGGGAGAGGGAGAAGCAGGCTTCCCGCCGAGCAGGGAGCCCGATGCGGGGCTCGATCCCAGGACCCTGGGATCATGACCTGAGCCGAAGGCAGATGCTTAACGACTGAGCCACCCAGGTGCCCCTGTATTGACTACATTTTACATAATTATTTCAGTTACAGTAAGGATCCTAGACTATTCTCCCAGGTTACTTTACCCATGTTCTCCTATCTCTGTAACAAAAAAGCTTTCCCACAGTTCTTTCTGAAAGCAAGTGATGTAAGACATTATATATATATAATTTCATTTAATGGTCACATCATCCTTGTGGCATAGATAGGTAGGTATAGTAAATTGGTAGATTATTAATACTTATTTTCTGCCTTTACTTACAAAAAAACTTAGACTTAAGGAGTTTAATTAACTTGCCCAAAGAAACATGGCTAATAAAAAAAGTGATGGGATACAGACTCAGGCAGTCTGCTCTGGAGCCTCATACTGGCTATGCTATATTACCTCATAATATGGCAAAGATGTTGAAAATTTGAATATTTGTTTCCCTAACATTGCCTATAAAATTATCCATCTTCAGGAAGATCTAAAATCTTTGGCCTTTAGTCTCCCTTTTTTTATATCAAATCTTGGAAATTTGGACCAAGAATTTTTTAAATCTTACATTAAAAATTTCAGTTCCTCTCTTCAGTTTTATATCATGAGCTTAAAAGCCCTTCAAAGTGTAGGAAGAAGAGTATCCTTACATAGCATAGTTTTGTGTATTTGCTAAAATATCATTGTTTAGTGTTTAAATTGTAGATTCTAGGTTACTGTGATGATAAATGTAACTTTCAGATAATCATAACATACAGTTCAGCTATACAGGTGACCCTTGAAAAACACAGGGGTTAGGAATGCCAACCCTCCCCACCCCCAGCCAAAAATCCATGTATAACTTCTGACTCCCCCAAAACTTAACTATTAGCAGCCTACTGTTGACTGGCAGCCTTACTGATAATATAAACAGTCAAATACCACATATTTTGTGTGTTATATGTATTATATGCTATATTCTTACAATAAAGTAAGCTAGAGAAAAGAAGATGTTATAGAGAAAATACATTTACAGTACTATATTGTAAAAAAAAAAAAAAAAAAAACTACTTATAGGGGTTCCTGGGTGGTTCAGTCAGTTAAGCCTCCAACTCTTGGTTTCAGCTCAGGTCATGATCTCAGGGTCATGAGATCAAGCCCCGTACCGGGTGCCGCACCGAGCATGGAGTCGGCTTGAGATTCTCTCTCTCCGTCTCCCTCTGCCCCTCCCCCTGCTTGCTCTCTAAATCTCTCTCTCTCTCTCTCAAATAAATAAATACAAAAAATCGGGGCGCCTGGGTGGCTCAGTCGTTGGGCGCCTGCCTTCGGCTCAGGTCATGATCTCAGGGTCCTGGGATTGAGCCCCGCATCGGGCTCCCTGCTCCGCAGGAAGCCTGCTTCTCCCTCTCCCACTCCCCCTGCTTGTGTTCCCTCTCTTGCTGTGTCTCTCTCTGTCAAATAAATAAATAAAATCTTTAATAAATAAATAAATAAATACAAAAAATCTTTTTTAAAAAATCTACTTATAAGTGGTCCCGCACAGTTCAAACATGTGTTCTTCAAGAGTCAACTGTATTCTCTTGGTATGATGTACCCAAGTGACTGTCTCTAAGCAAATCCTAGAGTAATAATACGGTTTCTTCAGAGTGCCATTTGGTAGATAATTGAGTTAAAGAATACATATTTTGGGGCGCCTGGGTGGCTCAGTCGTTAGGTGTCTGCCTTCGGCTCAGGTCATGATCCCAGGGTCCTGGGATCGAGCCCTGCATAGGGCTCCCTGCTTGGCGGGAAGCCTGCTTCTCCCTCTCCCACTCCCCCTGCTTGTGTTCCCTCTCTCACTGTGTCTCTCTGTCAAATAAATGAATAAAATCTATTAAAAAATACATATTTTAACATGGTACTTGACAATTAAACAATTAAAAGTAAACTCATTTTGTTGCTTGTCCATTTCCTAAGGCCTTTATAACTTTGTCCTAGGAAGTTAAAAGTTACTACAGATAAAATAGGTTGAATGTGGTGATTGGTGCAAAGGAAAAGGACCAGTCCACTTTTACAGTTCTGTAACTAAAACTGGTGTTAATTTTAGAGTGCCTATTAATTTTCTGTGGCTTTCCATGTAAAATGAAAATTGAGGAAGTTTTAGCTCTAGTATTTCCATGGTAAGAAGGAATATAATGTCTTGCATTTGGACTGGATTCAGGGCCTAGTAGGAATAACTTCTGCATATATGCAATGTTCAGTCAGATAACTTCTGTGTGGTAGTGTTTATGCTTTAACTGCTATGAAATTGTCAATGATTGTAATCAGACATGATCCCAGAGCTGCCTTTTTCCTTTTAGTAAAGGACAGTAGTTCTTTTCTCTGAGGTTCATTTTGTCAGCTTGTGAACTTTCAGAAGGGAAACATAGTAGAAGGTTAAGGAACCACAGAACCAGTTTCGCCCAGCGATTTTCCAGCTCTAATCCATGGAGTACTGTGAGTTGTAAAGGGATTCCTTGGTGCCACTGCAGGAGAATTGGAAAGATGAATGGGCAGGATTATCATCTCCATATCCCACTGAACAAAGGGAACTTTTATCTCTTTTGTATTGGACTCCCAAGACATATTTGAAGAATTTAAAAACTGCGGATCGAGACTCACTCCTTTAAGAAAAATGAAGCCAATTAAGTGATTTGTCTGAAGGCTGCACAGCTAGGAACTAGGGGACTGGCAGTGCTGAGACTAGAATATATATTATCTGACTCAGTCTGAAGTTATGCCCACCATTCTATGATATAACAAGAGGTTTTTTTGTAAGCTTAAAGTTTTTTCATAGTTGACACTTTAATTTTTTTTATCATCTATGTGTTATAATTAGGAATAATTACATATGCTAATGCTTTAAATACAATTTGTGCCAGTAGATTTACTCTGTAGTCTTGTTTGTAAGCTAGGCATGATTTTCAGAGTTAAAAAGCAATTTACTTAGAAAATGCAGGGTAATCTTCCTGTTGTTTCTTAGATTGGAGAGTTTTCACAGTAAAAACAGGAACTTTCAGTGAAGAGGATAAATCAGTGGTTAAGAGACAGCTATCTTTAAGTTGTTTTAGTTCTTTTTCTGTGTTAGTTTTGTGATGATTATAACCCTACTTTGTTATGATTCAATCTTAAAATATTTATAAAAGATTGGGGATCTTCAAATAGATTCTGATTTTCAAAATAGACTTTTCTAAAGTTATATCGAGTGAGGAGATTTGTTTTTAAAAGTGCATTTTACCATTTTGGGGGGAATGTGTATGTGCATCTTGTTGGTAACTTGGAAATTGTCTTCTGTGTTAACTAAGGAAAATGAGCGTGCAGTACATGTCTTGGGATTCATAGTTTGAGGTGGACACTAGGCAGAATGTGAATGATGCTTGTTGTACCTAGTGTTGGTTCTTTTGCGGTTCCTGAATGTTAAGCTGTTTGCTGTTTCTTTCGTCATTTTAGAAGGGCGTTATTCCCAAATATTCCAGTTTTGATTTGCACTAGAATAAAGTATTTATTTCCTTAAAGATTTAACAGAGGCTTTGGATGAAGATGCAGACCCCACAAAATCTGCACTGTCTGCAGTTGCATCTCTGGCAGCTGCGTGGCCGCAGTTGCACCAGGGTATGTGTGGGTTTTATTTTGGTTTTGTTTGGCTTTTTATTTTTAATTTTACAAAGGTACATTTTACATTGCTGAGGATTTATGGCTTATATTCTAAATGACAATTTCATTTCTTAACAACTATAGGCTGCAGTTTGAAAAGCTTGGATCTTGATAGCTGCACTCTTTCTGAAATCCTCAGACTGCACATCTTAGCTTCAGGTGCTGATGTAACATCAGCAAATGCAAAGTACAGATATCAAAAGCGAGGAGGATTTGACGCTACAGATGACGCCTGTATGGAGCTTCGTTTGAGCAATCCCAGTCTAGTGAAGAAACTGGCAAGCACTTCAGTGTATGATTTGACACCAGGTAAACTTTGCAAGTTGGAATTTGGATAACCTGCCCACTTCCTCCCCTCTTCTATCTCTTGAGCCCAGAAAACTAGGTCCTGATGAGAAATTTTAGATGATAGCAGTGTTAAAAGAGAAGGAGAACCGTCCTTAAAAAAATTGTTGGAATACAAATAGTGACCCAAATGGAGACTACTGTCGTTATTCATATTAGCTCTGTTTCTGATTTTCTTTTCTTTTTCAACTGGATTTTCTATTACTTTAAAATTCTGTGGTTAATCTACTAAATTTAGAAGGATAAGTGAGAATTAGCTAGCTTTCTTATTCATCAGTGTATCAGAAATCTAAGCTGTAGCTGCTAAATTCTAACATATGCTTAAATAGTGTTTGAGGTATGAGAAATGGTATATAAAGTTAAGATGAAGTTACTTTTCACTTCCTTTTTTAAATAAAAAATTACAATGCACAAATACGTAGAGCTTACTTTAATATGCTTGTCTAAGAGGACATATAATAAAAGTAGAGTGCCTTCATTCCAACATTCACAGTTTTTATAATTTATAGTAGTGTTTTTGTGCAGTATTTTCAGAGTAGTGATTTGCCTCTTGCCATTTTTTTAATTCATATGGTAATAATTTAGTTTTTATTTGAACTTCCTAAGTGAGCCTAAAAATTAAAACTTGAAAAGAATTCTTTGTCATTAGAAAATTTTTCATGTCGGGGCGCCTGGGTGGCTCAGTTGATTAAGCGACTGCCTTCGGCCCAGGTCATGATCCTGGAGTCCCAGGATCGAGTCCCGCATCGGGCTCCCTGCTCGGCAGGGAGTCTGCTTCTCCCTCTGACCCTCCTGCCTCTCATGCTCTCTGTCTCTCATTCTCTCTCTCTCAAATAAATAAATAAAATCTTTAAAAAAAGAAAAGAAAATTTTTCATGTCTATTTAACTGGTCTATATGGTAGTTATTTGTATTTGAAATGCCTGTATGTCACATATCTGTTAATTGGGATTCAGAGGTGCTTCTTTCTGAAGACATGCCATTGGCATGTTTGATCTTGAGACTTTTACCTATTCTTTATTAAGCATTTTCACATTGAGCCACAAATTAAGATTTTTCAAACAGCTCCTTTTTGTCATTGATGATACAGAAGTTATTTACCAATTTTTGACAGGAGAAAAAATGAAGATACTTCATGCTCTCTGTGGGAAACTCCTGACCCTAGTTTCTACTAGGGATTTCATTGAAGATTACGTTGATATATTACGACAGGCAAAGCAGGAGTTCCGGGAGTTAAAAGCAGAACAACATCGGAAAGAGAGGGAAGAAGCAGCTGCTAGGTAAGAGATAATTATAGGCAGTTGTGCTAATGAAGGCTGTTTATTTCTTTGCATCTAAAACGATATTTCACATTGGGCTGTAATGTGATATTGGCTCACACTGATGTTTGATGGCTTAACTAAGAGGTTATGAATAAATTGCTACATTATAACTTGTAGTAACATTTAGAGCACTTTCCATAGTTTTATGATTAAAGCAATATGCCAGAAGTTTAAAGTATCTTCCATCAAGTAGACTATAATATTTTATGTTAACTTTCAGAATTCGTAAAAGGAAGGAAGAAAAACTGAAGGAACAAGAACAAAAAATGAAAGAGAAACAAGAGAAACTGAAGGAAGAGGAGCAGAGAAATTCAGCTGCAGATACATCTGTTGGGTATGGTTTGAATTACAGTGCTCATTGGGCTTTACATAAAGAATAAAAATTAGCACCTTAAACTCTAAAATGCTTTTCAAAAGTTTTAAAAACTAGTTTTCTAGTTTTTTTTATTTATAGGTACATAATTATACCAGTGGGCCTATGAAATTTACATATATACAGTTCTCAAGTATACATGTGTTATGTTAAAAAATACTTTCAGGGAATCTAGAATTCATTTTCTCATAGAATTAATGTTGTAAATGATAATTGCCCAGAAAACCTTTCAATAGGCTATTTTTAACCAGTAATACATTTCTAGCATTAATAGTGGTATCTCTCCCCTCTACCACCACCACCACCATCAGAGTTGTACACTGTTTTCACAAAGCTCCTCTGAGTTTGAGGAATAGGGATGAAATTGGAGGTCTTAATAGATGGCATTGGGAGAAGATGGAAGCACCTTAAGTAATTTAGTGACTGAAGTACTCTGTTGCATTTGAAAATATTTGGGATGAAAATTGGCTATGAAGACAAGTGGGAATTTTTGCATATTGTAGATGGCAAACCATATTCAAATTTTGCAGAAATAATTTTTTTATGAAATCTGCAAAGGAAGGTACTAAAAATCTCAGTATTCTGAAATTCGTATACTGACTTTTAGTTATACTTGCATATAAAAATACCTATTAGTCTTAAGGCCATAGGTCACAAACATTTAACAGCTGTTATTTTATATGGCCATCAACAATATTTTAAGAAATGGAATTTGGATAGCTTGGGAAAGTTAATCTGATACCTAAAGCATAAGCAATCAGAGAAAAAAATAGATAATTGGATTTCTTCAAAATTAAAAACTTTTGTGCTTTGAAGAACACTGTCAAGAAAGTAAAAAGACAACCCAGTGAATGGGAAAAAATATTTGCAAATCTTGTATCTAATGGTTTAATATGCAGAATATATAAAGAACTCATATAACTCAACAATAAAAGAACAACCCAATTAAAAAATGGGCAAAGGATTTTAATAGGCATTACTCCAAAGAAAATAGATATACAAGAAGCACATGAAAAGACACTCAACATCATTAGTAGTTAGGAAAATGCACATCGAAATCATGAGATATTACTTCACATTCGCTAGGATGGCTATAATCCAATTAAGGGACAATAAGAAGTGTTGGTGAGAATCTGGAGAAACTGGAACTCTCATGTATTGCAAGTGGAAATGTAAAATGGTGCAGCTGCTTTGGATAAGTTTGGCAGTCTCTTAGACAATTAAACCCTTTGTTACCGTGTGATCCAGCAATTCCCCTCCTAGGTATATACTGAAGAGAATTAAGAGCATATGTTCAGGGACGCCTGGGTGGCTCAGTCATTAAGCATCTGCCTTCAGCTCAGGTCATGATCCCAGGGTCCTGGGATTGAGTCCCATATCGGGCTCCTTGCTCAGTGAGGAGCCTGCTTCTCCCTCTCCCTCTGCTGCTCCCCCTGCTTGTGCTCTCTCTCTGACAAATAAATAAATAAAAATCTTTAAAAAAAAAAAAAAAAGAGCATATGTTCACCCAAAAATGTATATACAAAAGTTCATAGCATCATAATTCTTAATAGCCAAAAAAAAAATAATAATAATAACCCAAATGTCCATCAGTTGATGAATGGAGAAACAAAACGATGTATTTCTTTGGTGGTATATCCATACAACACAATGTTGTTCAGCAATAAAAAGGAATAGAATTCTGAAACATGCTACAATGTGGATAAACTTTGAAAACATTATTATGCTGAGTAAAAGAAGCCAGTCACAAAAGACCATGTATTGTATGATTCCATTTATATAAAAAGTCCCAAATGGGCAAACCCACAGCAAAAAGTAGATAAGTGGTTAGCAGGGCAGTGGGGAAAAGGAAATGGAAAGTGACTTACTAATGGCTACGGGGTTTTTCTTTTGGGATGATGAAACTGTTCTGGAATTAGATAGGGGTAATGACTGCAAAACCTTGTGAATATACTAAAAACCACTGAATTTGTACACTTTAAAATGGTGATTTTAGGATATGTGAGTTATAGCTCAATTTTCTTTTTACATCTTATAAACCTTTTCCAGTTCTATTGAAATATAATTGACTTCTAACACTGTATTAATCGTTTAGGGTGTACAACATAATGATTTGATATATGCATATGTTATGAAATAATTACAGTAAGTTTAGTTGCTATTCATTACCTCCTATAGTTACAGATTTTTTCCTTGTGATCTCTTAATTTTGAAAAAAGGAAAAATAAGCACGTTATAGATTCTCCCATTTCATATTTTTTTTATCCTCATCTAACCTCACTCATAAATTATCTCTCCGGCTCCTAAACACATTTGAGTTTGCAAACCTCTGTTTGGATAAAGAACATAAATGGTGGAACTTATTTCAAGGTTAATTTGGACAGTATAATGAATTAGATAAAATATCCATCTTGTGTTCATTCAGCCTACTTACTATATCTGAAATTCACCTACTCTTCTCAACTATTTGTTTACTTTCTACTCTGAGCCAACCATCACCTCCCAGCCAACTACCTGGACTATTATAGTGGCCTCTTGTCTCCCCTCATCTACTTTCTCTCCCAGATCATTTTCCACATAGCAACCAAAGTGCTTTCTAATCCTATCATTTCCCTTTTCTAAACTCTTCTATTTTTTTCCCATTGCTTTTTGAATAACGCCCTACAAAGCCCTAGTATGATCTAACCCTGCCTTTTTCTCATCCATATCTTGGGTTACTTCTTTTTGTTTTATATTTTTCTCAAAATGATAAGCTCCTTCCTTTTCTCTTCAGCTCAGAGCCTTTGCACATGTTACCCCCTCTGCTAGAAAGGAGATTTCTTCTCACCTGCCACCTTACCCCTCCCCAGTCTCCCCAGTCTCACAATTTAAATGTCACTCCTTCAAGCAAGGTTTTCTTGATCCTTGAGACTAGATTTGGTTCTTCTTGAAATGCTTTCATAGCAACTTGAACTTCTAATTTTTTAACAGTTATTATATCCTTTAATTTTATAATTGTGTTATTACCTGTTTTCTCTGTGACAATATAAGCTCTCTGTCATCTTGTCCACTACTTCCTAAACATAATGGCTAGCACTTCATAGGCAGGCAATAAATATCTCATGAATGGAATTATATATTCATTAATGAAAATAATCTTTGTTTTTTTCCTTAAGGGAAGAAGAAAGAGAAGATTTTGATACTAGCACTGAGAGCAAAGAAATAGAGCAAAAGGAACTTGATCAAGATACAGTCACTGAAGATGAAGATGACCCAGGATCACATAAAAGAGGCAGAAGGGGTAATACAGAAATTTCTTAAGGGCATGCCTGCTTGTTTTTAATTAATAAGGCACTTTATAATTCAGCTATCCTGAAATATGTATTAGGTTACTTCATTTGTGATTCCAAGGTGTGTTTGTTTTTTACTTTTATTTTTTTTAAGATTTTATTTATTTATGTGAGAGAGAGAATGAGAGAGAGAGAGCATGGCGGGGGGGTCAGAGGGAGAAGCAGACTCCCCGCTGAGCAGGGAGCCCGATGTGGAACTCGATCCTGGGACTCGAGGATCATGACCTGAGCCGAAGGCAGTTGCCCAACCACCTGAGCCACCCAGGCACCCGGTGTGTTTGTTTTTTAAATACCTAACTCGTAGCTGCGATAAGTTTTTTAAATGGTGACCATTTTGTTAAAAAATGCTGTTAGAAGTTACATTCAGTCTTTATTCTCATGTCAGTTATACTTGAGGGAGGAGCAACAATATTCATATTGTTTTTATAGGTCAGTTTCTCATAATTTCAACTTTTGATTGGGAAGTTTCGTTGAGTTTTTGTATTTACTATTTTATATTAGGCCAAATAGAAATTTTTACTGTATAGCATACTCAACATGCATTAAATGCCTTTTAGATGCTAGAAATACAAAGGTCAGTAATGCTTATAATTGGGACCATATGGCTGAAAATGGAAATCAACTGCCTTAGAATAATGAGTTGCTGGATCAAAGGGAATATATTTTTTGAAAGTTGTTGATACAAATTACTTCTGAAGATCTTTAACCATCTTCATTTGACAACTATTGAAGGAGATTTTCAACTTTATTCTGTGCCTGTAATTTCGATAGTATCTTTTTTTTCCTACATTATTTGCTAAATAGTTATTATAAGTAGACAGAAAATTTTCTGTATTTCTGTATTTTGGAGGCTGCATTTTCTGATTATAATGCAATTGATTTAGAAATCCAAACCAAAAGACTTCATTTGATTAGAGTTTTAAGACACACTTCTTCTAAGTAGTAGGTCAAAGTAGAAACCATAAATGGAAACGAGAAAATATTTAAAACTATACTGACAAAAAAACTAATCATAGTATACATTAACACTTGTTGGATACAGTCCCTCAACTCAGAGGAAAATTTCTAGTTTTAATACATATTAGGGAAGAAGAAAAGCAAATTGAGCTAGGCATTCATTTAAGAAGTTAGAGGTAGAAAACAGAATAATCCCTCCAGATAAAAGGAAACAATAGATACAAGCAGAAATTAATAGAAAGTAATAGAAGAGGACAACAAAGCCAAAACTTTATTCCTTGAAAAAGATACAAACTAGACAAACCTTTCTTGAAATTGATTTGGGGGCAGGGGGAGGGGAGTCACAATAAGGTTAAGACTCAAAAGGAAGGCAACATAACTACAGATAAAGTAGAAATTTAAAGATAAGGGGATAGCATATACAGTTTTATGGCAATTACTTTGAAAGTGGAGGCAAAAATAAACAAAATCCTAGAAAAATGCACATTATAAAAATGGATTCATGAGAAAATTTAAAATGTGAATGGTTCTAAACCATTAGATCTTGAGTCAGTGTTAAAAGTCTTTCTACAAGGGCACCTGGGTGGCTCAGTCAGCTAAGTAAGTGTCCAACTCTTGGTTTTGGCTCAGGTCATGATCTCAGGGTCATGAGATCGAGCCCTGTGTTGGGCTCTACGCTGGGCGTGGAGCCTGCTTAAGATTCTCTCCCTCTCCCTCTGCCCCTTCCCTGCTCTGCTCCCCCATTCTCTCTCTCTCTCTGAATTAAAAAAAAAAAAAAATTCTTCCTACAAAGAAAACTTTAGTTCTAGACAACTTTATAAGTGAATTTTCCCAAATTTTAAAGCAGCAGATAATTCTAATCTTCTATAGACCCTTTCAAGAGGAAGAAGTAGGAGAAATAACTCTTCAGCCATCTAAGCAATCTGACAGTGTTTGAAACGGGACAAGTTTAATTCTTCAACACATCATAAAAGGCCAGGCAGGGCACCAGGAATCCAGGCCCTTTCTGTCTTGTTTGTGCTGCCATCCTTAGGGTTTTGCTGCCATCCTCATGTTCCAAAATGATTTATCCCCATGGCTCCATTCTGGCTAGTTGAAAGAAGGAAAATAGAAAGAGGTACAACCCAGACGTTACATATAATGCTTCTACTCCCATCTCTTTGATCAGAAGTTTCTCATGTAGCCATACCTCCTGGGGAAACATTTCCTGCTGGGAAATGTCCTTCTTTTGAATTGCTAGGTACCCAACTAAGCATTAGGGGTTCTGTTACCTTAAATCAGTGGTCAGTAAACTACAACCCATTGGCCAAATCTGCCCTGCCTGTTTTTATATAATCCAGTTAAACTGGTTTTTACATTTTTACGTTTTTAAATAGGGGAAAAAGAATGATATTTTGTAATATGAAAATTATATGAAATTCAGATTTCAGTGACCATAGTTTTAATTGAACCCAGCCATGCTTATTCATTTACATATTGTCTATGGCTGCTTTCATGCTAGAGTGGCCCAGTTGAGCAGCTGTGACAGAAACCATATGGCCCCCAAAGCCTAAAAATATTTACTAGCTAGCCCTTTATAAAAGTTAGTTTGCTGACTCCTGCCTCTGGACTGAACATATGTTGCAGAAGGACAGACTCTGCCTCACTCTGCAATATAGATTGCAGTTTTTTGTGTGTCCCTTGTATTTAAGTGTACCAGTTTCTTACCAGCGTAGTGTATTAGTCTATTCAGGCTGCCATAAAAAAATACCGCAGACTGGGGGGCTTAAACAACAGAAATGTTTTCTCGCAGTTCTGGAGGCTGGAAGTCCAAGATCAAGGTACCAGCAGGGTTGATTTCTGGTGAGGCCTCAGCTTGCTGTAGCACCTTCTTGCTGTGTCCTCACACAGCCTTTCCTCTGTGCCCACAGGTGAAGAGAGTGAGCACCCTGGTCTCTTTACTCTTCTTAAAAGGACACCAGTCCTGAATTAGGGTCCCACTCTTTGAGCTCATTTAACCTTAATTACCTCCTTAAGGGCCCTGTCTCCAAGTATGTCACACTGGGGTTTAGGATTTCAACCTATGAATTTGGGGGGCATTCAGTTTGGTACGTAAGACATAGTAACTTGGGATATTTTTGGATATTTTTCTGATGAAAATTTAAAATATGATGGTGATGATCAAATGTTTAAACTATAGGGAAAAGGGAACAAAATGGATTTAAAGAATTTACAAGACGAGAAGAGGTCAACTGTGTAACGAGAGAGCCTCTTACTGCTGATGAGGAAGAAGCTTTAAAACAGGAACATCAACAGAAAGAGAAAGAGCTCTTGGAAAAAATCCAAAGTGCCATAGCATGTACCAATATCTTTCCCTTGGGCCGAGACCGCATGTATAGGCGATATTGGATTTTCCCTTCTATTCCTGGATTATTTATTGAAGAGGATTATTCCGGTCTCACTGAAGACATGCTGTTGCCTAGACCTTCATCATTTCAGAATAGTGTACAGTCTCAAGATCCTCAGGTATCCACTAAAACTGGAGAGTCTTTGACGTCTGAATCTACCTCCAACATTGACCAAGGTCCATGTGATGATTCCCTGCAGCTGCCAAAACCAGTGCATAAGCCAAATCGGTGGTGCTTTTACAGTTCTTGTGAACAGCTAGACCAGCTGATCGAAGCTCTTAATTCTAGAGGACACAGAGAAAGTGCCTTAAAAGAAACTTTGTTGCAAGAGAAGAGCAGAATATGTGCACAGCTAGCCCATTTTTCTGAAGAGAAATTTCATTTTTCAGGTAAATTTTCATTGAAAACTGTTTCTTTTCTTTTGCTCTCCCCATAATCTCTGGTTCAGGTTTAAACATTTGTCAAACTTTTAGAACTATATTTAAAACACCTTCTCTTTCATTTGGACGGTGTTCTCAGTTTGCAAGTTAGAGAATGTTTACCAGTTAGAGAAACAAGTTTCTCTCTAGGATTTCACTGGGTTCCATTTGGATTATGAGGAATGCAATGTGCAAAGATCCATACTCTTCCTGCTCTCATTCCCCGATCAGTAGACTCAATACCCAAGGCACTAAAGTTAACATTAGTTTTAGACATTCGACATGATAGTGAGAGTTCAGTCACTAGGGGTTAGGGTCCAGGGACAGGTTCCCTTAGTGATCACTTCTTTGGAGATTGGCTGCAAGGGCAGATCAGGTAGCCACATCTCCTATATGATGGCTGGTTCATTGATAACAGATAAGAGAAAGCAGTAAGGCGTTTTGGGGTTTAAGTTTTCATTATTAGTAAAGATTCTCTAGGTAAAGAACTCTTAAATTTAGCGGCATATTGTCATGACTACTTCAGGATTAAAGTACTTAAGGATTAAAAACTGTAGATCACAATTCTTTATTTAACAGCTTTATTGAGATTTAGTTCATACACCATACAATTCACTCATTTGAAGTGTACAATTAAGTGGTTTTCATTATATTCATAGATGTGCAGCCATCACACTGTCAATTTTAGAACATTTTTATCACCTCAAAAAGAAACCCCAAATTTGTTTTCTGTCTCTGTAAATTTCTTTGTCTGAACATTCTATATGAATGTGATCATATACTATATGGTCTTTTGTGACTGGCTTTCACTTAGCATAATGTTTTCAAGGTGCATCCAAGTTGTAGCACATAGCAGTACTTCATACCTTTTTATAACCAAATAATGTTCCATTATATAGATATATAACACATTTTATTTAATCATATGTTAGTTGATGGGTGTTTCTGTTGTTTCCATATTTTGGCATTATGAATAATGCTGCTGTAAACATTTGCGTACAGGTTTTTGTCTCAACATAAGTTTTCATTTCTCTTGTGTGTATACCTAAGAGTGAAATTATTGGGTCATATGATAATTCTGTGTAATCATTTGAGGAACTGCCATACTGTTTTCCAAAGCAGCTGCACCATTCTGTATTCCTGCCAATAGTGTATGAGGGTTAAAATTTTTCCACGTCCTTGGCAACACTTATTGTCTGACTTTTAGATTCTAGCCATTGTAGAGGTATGAAGTGGTACTTTATTGTGGTTTTGATGTGAATTTCCCTAATGACTAGTAGTGTTGAGCAACTTCTCATGGTCTTACTGGCCATTTGTATGTCTTAAAGAAAAGTCTATTCATATCCATTCATTGACCATTCTTCTTATTGGAATGTCTTTTTATTGAGTTGTAAGAGTTCTTCAAATATTCTAGACACAAGGTCCTTATCAGATACCTGATGTGCAAACATTTCCACCCCCTTGTTTTTTGCACTTGAGGATTTACTAAGTGTTTTTGTTTTAGTTATCTCACAATCATAACCATCACATTGGGGAAATTATATTTTTTAGTAAGAAAATCATAATAAAGGTATTGATAACTATTTCAGACAAACCTCAAACTGATAGCAAACCTACATATAGTCGGGGAAGATCTTCCACTGCATGTGATTCAGCTCAGATGTCTGCAGAAAGACAGCTTGAATTGAGGCTGAGAGATTTTCTTTTGGATATTGAAGACAGAATCTACCAAGGAACATTAGGAGCAATCAAGGTTTGTACCTCTTCCCATTTTTAGTTTACCTAATCACCAAAGTTTTGGTCATATTTGTTAATTTATTTGGTATAGGCAAGGCATGTGTGTTTTGAGTAAATACATGGGAGTGATATATTTTTTATGAAAACTAAGTTTGTTCCCCTATATCAAAATATTTATATATGGATAGAGATCTTTCTTAAATATACTATATGGCTATCTGCTTTCTTAAACAGAATTTAATGAACATAATTGACCTTTTTAATACTAATTTTTTAGTAATTTTTAAATATCTGTTTTATGGTATTTTCATCTGAGATGTTAAAATGTGTAAGGATATTTTCTTCTTCCTTGACTAGCTCCTGCCTGCTCTGCTGAGTCTGGTTTGTTTATTGGTTTCTTTGTTACCTTTTTAAAATCTGTAAGTAATTCATGCTTGATATGTGTGTTCTGTTCATTCCTTTGCTATCATCTGTCACTTTTTTGCTACTATCAGGTGACCAATCTTAGAATTGCTTATGATTTCCCTATATAGAGAGTGAGGTACTAAAGCTTCCATCTATGAATGATACGAATTTCATTTTGGCCACTTAGTAACCTTATTTTTAGATCCCTTTTTTTTTTTTAAAGATTTTATTTATTTATTTGAGACAGAGAATGAGAGAGAGAGAGCACGAGAGGGGGGAGGGTCAGAGGGAGAAGCAGGCTCTCCGCCGAGCAGGGAGCCCGATGCGGGACTCGATCCAGGGACTCCAGGATCATGACCTGAGCCGAAAGCAGTCACTCAACCAACTGAACCACCCAGGCGCCCTTTTTAGATCCCTTTTTGATTCACAATCTGTTATAGAATATTCATGAATTTTTCATATGTACATTGAATCTCATTCTTCTTAGGAACAACATATGCCATTTTTCCAGGTTGGTAAATTTGGGTTTTGTTACAGGTTACAGATCGGCACATCTGGAGATCAGCATTAGAGAGTGGACGGTATGAGCTGTTAAGTGAGGAAAACAAGGAAAATGGGATCATTAAGACTGTGAATGAAGATGTAGAAGAGATGGAAATTGATGAGCAAGCAAAGGTCATAGTAAAAGACAGGTACAAAAAGGATTTTTCTAAAGTAACTGTCACTTTTCCTTGCCACTTCAACTGTATGGTTTTTTTTAGTAAATGTTTCTTTTTCTTTAAAAAACTGTTTTAAAATCTTATCATGAGGACTTTTAATACTTGTAACCACTGAAATGATCATTTTCCTCAACCTCAGGCCCTCTTTTACTCTACTTTGTGCTAGTGCAGCCAAAAGACAGCTAGTTAGGGTAATGATAATTTCTCAAGTTTAAAAAAAAAGTCTTTGAACTTAAGGTTTTAAAGTAACTTTATACTACCCATTTTTCTTTTCTGTAGGAAAACTTAGTAAATTGTGGTAGGCTTAAATATTATTTGAATTATTAATCAGAACCTACATCTGTATATCTATAGATAGATACTTTGACTTTCAGAGTTATTTTTGGGTAACTTCCCTTAAGGAGTTTATTATCTAGAAGGAAAGGAGATACAATACTGGGAAGGAAGACATAGTACTGAAGGCTTTGAGCAAATAGGTTTGTACGTTTAAATGATCATTTTAGCTGCAATACGGAGATTTATTGCAAAGGGAATAAGACTGGAGGCTAAGAAACTACTTAGGAGGTAGCTATCAGTGTCCTAGCCAGTAAAAGTTGAAGCAAGAGAAAAAGAGATAGAGGTAAGCTGCCTGGGATACTTATCATTAAGGCCCATCACTGGGTCATCTACCTAAAACCTTTCCCCTAAGCCTTGTCTCATCTACCTTCCCTCCAACTATTTGCCTCTCTGACCTCCTTAAATGACTTGGTATTTAGTTTAGCTCTTGATTCATGTATTTATCTCCCTTTCATACTGGCTTATGTGATCCCCTGTGAGATTGAGGGAACTGTTTCTTACACAGGTGTAAGTAAGTATTTGGGGGAATGGACTTGAGTTTTTAAGTACCATAAACTCTTTCATGTTTTCATTGTAGACTTTTGGGCATAAAAACAGAAACTCCAAGTACTGTCTCAACTAATGCAAGTACCCCCCAGTCAGTGAGCAATGTGGTTCATTATCTGGCAACGGCGCTTTTTCAGATAGAGCAGGGCATTGAGCGGCGTTTTCTCAAAGCTCCACTCGGTAAGTACCGGTTTTTACTTCCAAATATTAGTTATATTTTAAATGATTCTGAAATTGCCCTTTAGTAGAAATATATGGGCTGACACAGTAAAATTGGCAAATTTGAAAAACTTGAGATTGTATTTTCATTTCAAAACATGGGTTCTTTCAGGTGAGATTTTTAAAAATAGTACTTAAGTACTTTTTACTCTAAAAACTCATCTTTAATGACTGTCTTTTTGACTATTTCTGTCAATCTTTTCTTTTGTGTTTCATCAAAAGAAAGATTACCAAAACATGTGACTAGCCAGATCCTACATAATCAAAAATTGTATATAAATATTTGTTTGTATATAAATATTTGTTATCTAAAACAGAACCCCAAAGACTCTACTTAAATGTCCACCATTAGGGGTATGGTTTAATAATGTGTGACACTGGGGCGCCTGGGTGGCTCAGTTGGTTGAGTGGCCGACTTTATTTCAGCTCAGGTCATGATCTCAGGGCCGTGGAATCGAGCCCCACTTCAGGCTCCCTGCTCACAATAATAATAATTGGATCACTAACCTGAGCACTGTATAAGAAGCACTAAGTAAGAAATACCAAGTTTTAAAGGGTACATAAATGAGGAAATGCTCTATAATTTATGGTAGGATGATAAAAGTAATACTGTCTGGATCGTGTTTTAGCAATTTATGAAGTTAATATGTTTTTAGGGACTAATCTAGGAACATAATCACTGTCTTTAGGAAAATATGTTTCAAGTTCCAAATCAATTTTCATATCATAACTGCCTCTACTTTCCTGTGCTCTTTCTGATACATTAATTTATAATTCATCATATCAAGTTAGTTTGTATCTCAGTAGTGGGGTGCTAGAAGAAACAGTTTTTAAAACTGTATCTTGGGGCACCTGGGTGGCTCAGTCAGTTAAGTGTCTGCTTTCAGCTCAGCTCATGATCCCAGAGTCCCGGGATCGAGCCTGCATTGGGCTCCCCACTCAGCAAGGAGTCTGCTTCTCCCTCTTCCTCTGCCCCTCCCCCTGCTCATGCTCTCTCTCCCTCTCAAATAAAAAAAAAATCTTTAAAAATAAATAAATAGGGGCGCCTGGGTGGCTCAGTCGTTAAGCGTCTGCCTTTGGCTCAGGTCATGATCCCAGGGTCCTGGGATCGAGCCCCGCATCGGGCTGCCTACTCGGCGGGAAGCCTGCTTCTCCCTCTTCCACTCCCCCTGCTTGTGGTCCCTCTCTCGCTGTGTCTTTCTCTGTCAAATAAATTATTAAATAAAATCTTTAATAAATAAATAAAACCATATCTTTTTGGTCTCCTATTGAGAGCAACTTGAATAGACTAAAATCTTTTTTAAATTATTTGAATATTACTTGTTTGAGTAGTAAGAACAAAGTTTTCATAAATATATGGTGCTATCAGAATGTGAATATATTTGTAAATTGTCTATTTTGAAATTGAAGAGTTTATGGCCAGTATCTCATTGTTCTAATAAGCCTATTCATATTTTTATAAGTTGATAATTCTACCATGAGCTCAAAGACTCACTTTTCAGATTAGAAAGTAGTAGTTGTAGAAATAAATATGTATGGTCATAGCTCACAAAAATACTAGTTTGTATTTCCTATATCACTCTTATTTCACAGTCTTCAATATTTCTTAATATTTTCTGTGTCTTGGGGCACCCAGGTGGCTCAGTTGGTTAAGCGTCTATCTGCCTTGGGCTCAGGTCATGATCCCAGGGTCCTGGGATTGAGCCCCGGCTCAGTCTCCCTGCTCAGCAGGGAGTCTACTTCTCCCTCTCCTCCCGACTTGTGCTCTCTCTGTCCCCGTCACTATCTCTCTCTCCCAAATAAATAAATAAAATCTTCTAAAAAAATATTTTCTTTGTCTAAATCAAGTTACATATACAAGGGATCCCTCTCTATTATTTCTTACAACCACGTGTGAATCTACAATTACTAAAATTAAAATTTCAATTAAAAGTTATTTGTAAATTATGTAGCCTTTATAAATATTTCACTACTACTCATTAATTCTGTGATTCCAAAAGAGATAAAATGCAATTCTGCTGATTTTTCCATTTCTGAAACTGCCATCAGTTAAAGTTATTTATAAATTCAAGGGGAAAAAATCAAATTGTTTAGTGTGTCCATATTTTCATCATTACATCTTATTAAATATTTAAACAAAAGGGAAAAGTTAACACTGGGAGATGTTACAGCTTACATCTAGTAGGTTATGTGAGAGCTGAGAGCTATAGTGTTCTTTATGCGGGGTTGTATACAGCAGTGTTGGAACATTCATTTCATCCCAAGGAATATAAAAGGAACAGTTTCAATTTGAGGTCTTAAAAAAAGGTGAAATAAGAAAAGTTCAACTTACTTTGGTGGTAAATGTTGATCAAAGTTTAGATGTTGATCATTTATAATATGAGTATTATCATCTACCATTGTTGCCCCATAAAAAGTTAATAGAATAATTGATGTCTGTAGCTTTTTATATTATGTTTAAGCCTTTGGAGGATCTGTTTTGAATGGGACAACAAGAGATAGAGGTGCCTCTGGGGTTTTAAGATAATATAAATATTTAGAGCAATGTAATCAAGAACATCCTTAATCCGGGAGAGAAATGGGATTCCATTTTATGAATGTTTGAGATAGAATATATATTAAGGGGCGCCTGGGTGGCTCAGTCGGTTAAGTGACTGCCTTCGGCTCAGGTCATGATCCTGGAGTCCCGGGATCGAGTCCCGCATCAGGCTCCCTGCTCAGCGGGGAGTCTGCTTCTCCCTCTGACCCTCCTCCGTCTCGTGCTCTCTGTCTCTCATTCTCTCTCGCAAATAAATAAATAAAATCTTTAAAAAAAAAAAAGGAATATATATTAAAATTCTCCATTCTTTTGATTATTTTTCAGCATAGCAAATTAACATAGCAATTAACTGTAGGAATTTTCCCAGTTTAGCTTAAGAGATTAACTTCAGTTTCTTGAGGAAGCAAGTAAGAAATAAAAATTCTACTTATATTCCACCTTCCTTAGGATGTCCCTTTTATTCTACCAATTAATAACATTAATAAAATTAGGCTTTTTTTTAACTTGAAGTATATTTGAATAATTTTAGGTAAGATATGTGAGAATTGTTTGTTTAGGTTGGTAATTTCGTCATTTATAAAGTCATGCTCATGGTTAAACCCTTAAGCTATGAAAAAAATCCTTAAACTAACTTTATCAATTTGAAATTAGGTAACACAAATTAATAAAGATCAAAGGGGAGATAGAAAAAAAAAGGACAAGAAAAAGAGAGAGGAGGATCAATCTAGTGTGAGAGATGGTAAATTTTTAACTTTTTAAAGAATATTGTCTTTTTGAAGAATTATGGTTTTACTTTCTGTGTTGCTGAGTACTGGTTTGAATATTTAGCTTTTGACAGAAAACCTTGAACTTAATTTTTTTGGAAAGGCATGAGGTTGGGGGACAAGCTTATAAAACAATATCATCTTCCTAGCATTTTTCCTCTACACTGCATACCTCAGCTTATGAAACTTTTAAAAATTGGTATATAAAAAGTTGACATTGTGAATCTTAGTATACTTAAGTTATTAGTGAAAAAGATGAACAGTGATAAAGGTATGTTTACTTATTTTGCATATAGTATTTATTTACCACTTTCTTTTTTTCTTTTTTTTACTAGCATAGGGAGAGTTATAGGGTGGGAGTTTCTGTATTGTTTTATCTCCAGGAAGAACCTACGTAGTGTGGTCACATGGATTACTATGTAGTGGCAGTTAACAATATGAAATCTCCCAGTGTAACATTTAATCATATGACTACCATTATTTCATATTAGTAAAATCCTAATTCTAATTTCTTGAGGAATTTATTTATGCTAGCATGATGGAAGATAAAAGAGAAATAAGACATTTCTGCCCTTGAGAGTTTTATAATCTGGAGAAGAAGCAAGACAATTAACAGAAAAATGGAATCAGTAGTATACACTGTTTTTTATCCTTATTTAGGTACTATATAAAAATGTGAAAATGTGAACATCTGTTTAAAAGTAGGTGGGATAGGGATGCCTAGGTGGCTCAGTCAGTTAAGTGGCTGCCTTCGGCTCAGGTCATGATCCCAGGGTCCTGGGATGGAGTCCTGCATCAGGCTCCTTGCTCAGCAGGGAGCCTGCTTCTCCCTCTGCCTGCTGCTCCCCCTGCTTGTGCTCTTGTTCACTCTCTTGGGCGCGTGTGCACGCTCTCTCTCTCTCTCTAGCAAGTAAAAAATAAAATCTTAAAAAAAAAAAA
>NC_138377.1:55587300-55624002 GCF_054177405.1 Leptonychotes weddellii
AAACACAAAATGAGAGGGTGGAAATAAATCAAATGGACTGTATTATTGCATTTATTTCCTACTTTGCTAATATTTCTCTTTAGCTTTACCTGAAGAACCATTTGACCCATTCATTTTTTCCTGCTGTCATTGAGTTATTACTCTCAATTATTTTTGGAGGTTCTTTTTTTTTTTTTTTTTAAGATTTTATTTATTTATATGAGAGAGAGCACATGAGAGGGGGGAGGGTCAGAGGGAGAAGCAGACCCCCTGCTGAGCAAGGAGCCTGATATGGGACTCGATCCCGGGACTCCAGGATCATGACCTGAGCCAAAGGCAGTCGCTTAACCAACTGAGCCACCCAGGCGCCCTCAATTATTTTTGGAGGTTCTTAATGCTTTTTCAAACTGCTTGGTTACTTACATTTTCAGACATTTATTTCTTAAAACATATTAAAATAGTTATTTTATATTCTCTAATTCTAATCTCTCCGGTCTTTATGGGTCAGATTCTGCTGGCTCTTGCCTCTAATGTTTTGTTTCCACATGTGATTGTGGGTTTTGACTATTAACTCTCATTCCTCACAACTTCATCTATGGAAATTTCTTCAGAGAGAATTTGCAAAGATTTGTACTTGTTTCTGTCATTCAACTGAGGTCAGTACCAATCTGGACCACTTTAAAAATCTTAGGTGTTGGAGCACCTGGGTGGCTCAGTCGGTTAAGCGTCTGCCTTCAGCTCAGGTCATGATCTCAGGGTCCTGGGATGGAGCCCCCGCGTCGGGCTCCCTGCTCAGCAGGGAGTCTGCTTCTCCCTCTGACCCTCCCCCTCTCATGCTCTCTCTATCTCATTCTCTCTCTCAAATAAATAAATAAATAAAAATCTTAAAAAAAAATCTTAGGTGTTTTCAGGTTTTAAACTATTTAATGCATTGCTTGTAGTTACATGTTCTCAGGGTAGATTTATTTTCCCTTTCCATCCAACTTCAAGGTCCAGAAAAGCAGATTTCCTGGCTACTTTCTTTCTTCATGGTACCCTTTTCCACCCTGATGCTTAAGGGTATAGCCTTTTGGAGTTCTAGCTTTTCAGAAAGGATTCAGCACATTGGATGAGCCCTAGATTTCACATCCTGTCTCTCTCATCCTGCCCAACAAACAGGAGCTCAGGACTTACTAGGGTTTGGCAGGTCTGCTCATTTATGACTTCAATTCCTGTGTTTATCTTCATTCTCCCAGCTATATAAAAAATTTCTTAAGGGCGCCTCGGTGGCTCAGTTGGTTAAGCGACTGCCTTCGGCTCGGGTCGTGATCCTGGAGTCCCGGGATCGAGTCCCGCATCGGGCTCCCTGCTTGGCGGGGAGTCTGCTTCTCCCTCTCCCACTCCCCGTTTGTGTTCCCTCTCTCGCTGTGTCTTTCTCTGTCAAATAAATAAATAAAATCTTTAAAAAAAAAAAAATTTCTTAAATGTAGGGACCTAGAATAGACTTGTCTCGTATCTTCTAAATTGTTGCACGTAGGAGCGACAGTATAATGCAGGAATAATGGTAACAGTAACAGTATTTACTCCAGGACAGGTATTTTACGTTTCTTTACTTAATCTTCCCAACAGCCCTCAGAAGTAGATGCTATCTACATATTACTGTTGGGGGGAGCCTGAGGCACAGAGGAGTTAAAAGTAACTTGACCCAGCTCACTCACCTAGGGGAGCTAGTACTTACCTCAAGGCAGACTGACTCCAGAGCCTACATTCCTTAACCATTATGCTACTGCCCAAGAGGACTTTTTTTCGAGGATAATAGTAGGAAATATGTCATAATAGAAACAAACTATGTATGGAGTCTTATATACCTTGTAGAATTTTGACATTATGTGGTAGTCCTTTCATAATTAACCATAATGTCAGGAAAACTAAAGTGGTAGCAATAATTGAAGATTAATTGAAGAGAGAAATCACATGCCAATGTAAAATGATAGACTGGCTAGTTAATGCCATCTAATCAAATGACTCTTAATAAGTTTTTTAGTCCAGAAGACAAAAGAATGATGTTATTAATGAAAGAAAGTTTCAAATGTTCTTATGTAAATATTGGTGCTAAAAGTTCTTTTGGGAAGTGTGGGGTATTAGTATTTTTTTATTTACCTCATTTAAAAAATATTTTCTTAGAGATAGAAGACAATAGAGTTGGCATTTCTACATAATTGATATTTTCAGTAATAGCTGTGTTGAGATATTTACATATATAAAATTCATCCTTTTAAAGAGTGTGTAATTCAGTGGGTTTTAATATATTCACGGTTGTATAGCCATTCACCACGATCTAATTTCAGAAAATTTTCATCAGCCCCAAAGAAACCTCATACATGATTGATGTTTAACTTAGAGAGTAGTCCATCTTTTATCTGAAAAGAGGAAACAATATTCTTGATTCAAATGGATAGTAACTGACTTGTAATCATATTTAGCTAGTTCTCTAAGTCAGGTCAAGAATTGATAACAAAGACTAGCTTGAGAACATATTGCCTAAGTTATTTTTCTCTTTTTAACTATTGGAATCCCAAAGCTTTTGATCTACGGATTTAAGTAATTCCTTGTGTCACAAACAAGGTGTGGCTCAGCAAATATATTCTTGAACATGAGGTTTTGTTTTTAATATCAACACGATCTTTTTATTGAGTTTTAGAAGAACTTTAAAATCTAACCTGTTTAAAATACCAAGAAAATAGTTCTAGGAGATATCTAAGGTTTGCCTAGAAACTTAAATCACTTTACATTTTCATTTAAGATGCCAGTGACAGTGGGCGTTCTTACAAAACAGTCCTGGACCGCTGGAGAGAGTCTCTCCTCGCTTCTGCTAGTCTATCCCAAGTCTTTCTTCATCTGTCCACCTTGGATCGTAGCGTGATATGGTCTAAATCTATACTGAATGCTCGTTGTAAGATATGCCGAAAGAAGGGCGATGCTGAAAACATGGTACTTTGTGATGGCTGTGATCGGGGTCATCATACCTACTGTGTTCGACCAAAGCTCAAGGTAGTTTTTCCCTCTTCTACTTCTTAGATTAGAATTGAGTGGTTGAGGTTTTGAGTGACAGATGACTAATCATTTCTGTGATTTGTCAAGACTGTGCCTGAAGGAGATTGGTTTTGTCCAGAGTGTCGGCCAAAGCAACGTTCTAGGAGACTCTCCTCTAGACAGAGACCATCCTTGGAAAGTGATGAAGATATGGAAGACAGTATGGAAGGTGAGGATGATGAAGTTGATGATGATGATGAAGAGGGTCAAAGTGAGGAGGAGGAGTATGAGATAGAACAAGATGAAGATGACTCTCAAGAAGAGGAAGAAGTCAGGTAAGTCCTAATATGCAATAAAATGAGAGTTTGTGAGTCGTAACTAGACAGTCTCTTGACTACTTAAATACAAATGGAATGATTGGGGCCCATAACTTTTTTTTTCTTAATTTTATTTTATTATGTTATGTTAATCACCATACATTACATCATTAGTTTTTGATGTAGTGTTCCATGATTCATTGTTTGCATATAACACCCAGTACTCCATTCAGTATGTGCCCTCTTTAATACCCATCACCAGGCTAACCCATCCTCCCACCCCCTCCCCTCTAGAACCCTCAGTTTGTTTCTCACAGTCCATAGTCTCTCATGGTTCGTCTCCCCCTCTGATTTCCCCCCTTCATTTTTCCCTTCCTACTATCTTCTTCTTTTTTTTAACATATAATGTATTATTTGTTTCAGAGGTGTACAGGTCTGTGATTCAACAGTCCTACATAATTCATAGTGCTCACCATAGCACATACCCTCCCCAATGTCCCATAACTTTTTAAAAACTGGTGTGTAATATAGTGGCCTAAAGTTATCCTTGCTTTAGTCTTCTAAGCATTTGAAGTTATTCCTGAGGGAGTGTAATACCTTTGTGAGTTTAGCCAGATCATAAAATCAAATATGAGTTCACGTTTGGACAGGAATACCAATTCAGACCCCCATCAAGTTTGATTTTACTTAATTTTATGCCTAAAGCAGCAAATAAGCTGCTTGATGAGGATATTGATGAGGTAAAGATGAATGAATGCAGCTTCCCAGTGCCCCTCTTGCTTTCTCAAGGAGTTATACTCAAATATTGGTGATTTTGGCATCTATGGAGAGAGAGAGAAGCCAGTAGGCACATGGTATTATTATACTCCTTCCACATTAGCATCCAGAAACAACTCCTATACTACCATATAACCAGATATTCTGCAGCTTAGCAAGCTGTGTCACCCAGGCCTAATGAATGTGTTGGGGGCCTGGTTATTCCTGCTGTGGCAGCACTGGAGTATTCTCCCCCTTATTTGTCCCTAAGACCTCCCCACCTTTTTAACATTTGAACCCCATTCATGTGGAATCAGGAAAGTGGATGTAAAGCAAGGGCAACTTTGAACTGACAAGGTACAAAAAGGCCAGTCTGCAGAGGATAAGTAGAGAGAGCTACCGCATCTATTGTAAGCAAGTTATTTTTTTACTCGCTCCAACTAGCAGGAGCCGTCTTCCCTGTAGATTGTAAGGGCAGTATTTATGTTAAACATAAAGATAATAAAGAATTTGGGGCGTTCATTAAGCATCTGTCTTCGGCTCAGGTCATGATCCCAGGGTCCTGGGATCGAGCCCCGCATCAGGCTCCCTGCTCAGCGGGAAGCCTACTTCTCCCTCTCCTACTCCCCCTGCTTGTGTTCCCCCCTCACTGTGTCTCTCTCTGTCAAATAAATAAACAAAATCTTTAAAAAAAAAAAAAAGGTAAAGAATTTGGAAAATTCTTGGAAATACTTTAGGTAGACTGGAAGTCCAGGTATATGGGGAGATGGATAAAAAGAGGCTTAAAGGGGTTGTTTCATCCTTGTCTACAACTTAAAGGCAATTAAAAGATCGAACCTAGGGGTGCTTGGCTGGCTCAGTCAGTGGAGCATGTAACTCTTGAGCTCAGGGTCTTGAGTTCTAGCCCCATGTTGGGGGTAGAATTTACTAAGAATAAAAGTAAGAGAAAAGATTGAACCTAGTTTTATATTTTACAGTAAGAATCAGAAGGTGGCAAAGAGATTCTTAGCATGGTATTCAGGAACCACAGGTTTAGGGCCTACTTTGACCAAGCCTGTAGGTTACCTCAGCATCAGTGGTAATGAAGAGTGATGGTCTCCTGTAGCATAAGGACACCAAAGAAATGTATGTAGAACTCACTGGCTGAAGAGTAGAACAAGGGGAATAGAAATTATCTTATGTGCATCATTTCTCTGTACAATAATTATGTTTTCTAACAATATTTACAGCCCACCAAAACGAGGAAGACCGCAAGTTAGATTGCCAATTAAAACAAGAGGGAGACTTAGCTCTTCTTTCTCAAGTCGTGGCCAACGACAAGATCCTGGAAGATACACTTCAAGGAGTCAGCAGAGTACACCCAAAACAACTATTTCCTCTAAAACCACTGGTAGAAGCCTTAGAAAGATAAAGTCTGCCCCTCCAACAGAAACTAAATCTTTAAGAATTGCCAGTCGTTCTACTCGCCAGAGTTACAGCCCACTGCAAGCAGATGTATTTGTGGAACTACTTAGTCCTCGTAGAAAACGCAGAGGCAGGAAGAGTGCTAATAATACACCAGAAAATAGTCCCAACTTCCCTAACTTCAGAGTCATTGCCACAAAGTCAAGTGAGAAGTCAAGATCTCTAAATGTTACTCCAAAACTTTCTCTCCAAGATAGTGAATCCAAGAGAAGAGGAAGGAAAAGACAATCTACAGGTATGAAGAAGTCTAATTTAAATTATTCTTACCTAAGAAAATGGAATCATTTGGGAAGATTGAGTGTTGAGATATTTTGCATCATTTTTTAAAGGCTGTGACTAAAATAGACTTAAGTGATTAGGGAGCAACCTGGCCTGAAGCATAATATTTATCGAAAGGGCAGCTATTTGGGGAATAAGGTAAATTATGGGTATTTTTCTAGTAGGGTAGCAAGGTAGTTGTGAGAAATTTGCAGCGTCCTGTTTCTAATGGGGAGATTTGGCCAATATTTCAGTAGTGTCAGTAGAACCCATTATAACACATTTCATTCTCTTCTACCCTTTTCTCCTTTAAAATACACCTACTCATCATCACCTAGACAAGCTACTTTCGGTTATTTGGGAAGGTTCCTATCTGACATACTGAATTTGGGGTCAGGGGAGAAATGGGGGAGTAATATTGTTAGGGAGTGATCATCGGCTATCTTTTTAATTTTGATAATTATTGTTTATAGTAATCTTTATCCAAATAATAATCTATTTATCTCTTCGATTCTATTCTTTTTTTCTTTTAATATCAGTAGTAATAGAACTTTAATAGTTCCAGAAAATGAAATTAGACATAAAAAATGATACTGTTCCTTGAAGAACTATAGGTAGGTTGTATTGCATTATTCAAATACATGACAGGATTAAGGAGTTCATTTGGTGAAAGAATGGAAGACAGTCTGTTTATGCAGTCACTAGATTGTCAGGGTGGTGGAAGGGTGTTGTATCAGGTAATTTGGCACCAAGATCTAATTTAGCTTTTCCTATCCCCTTGCCTATCAGTTTTGCTCTTCTTCAGGCTGTTTGGAAACATAGTATACCAAAACATTTGTATTCTAAAAAACTCTGCTAAGAAAAAAAAATTTTGATTGATTTATAAAATTACTAACCTGGTTCCAGTGACAAACGAAGGGGGAAATGTATGCATTTACATTTAAGTAGAGAATTTAAACACCTGAATTCATAATATGAACTATGCTACCCTTTTATACTAATTCATACACTTTAGATTTTGTTATATATACCTTAGGTTTTACGAGAAAGCATTTTGCTTTAAGGAAGTCCCCATATGAAATTAAGATAAGAGGGGCGCCTGGGTGACTCAGTCGGTTGAGGGACTGACTCTTGATTTTGGCTCCGGTTGTGATCCCAGAGTCGTGGGATCAAGCCCCACCTCAGGCTCCATGCTCAGCGTGGAGTCTGCTTGTCCTTCTCCCTCTGCTCCCCCCCCCACTTGCTCTCTTTCACTCTCTCTCTCCCTCCTTCCCTCTCCCTCCCTCAAATAAATAGGGAGATTATCTTTAAGATAATCTTTTACTTCGTTATTAAACTTTACATTTCTCTTATGCAAGGTAATTTATAAAGAGGCCTACTTGCTAGATCTGAAGAGGTTGCTTTCCCAAGTATGTGTTTCAGGAAATTCTGGAGAATTGCTTGCTTGCTTTTTATTATAGTTGAAAAAAAAATTTTTTTTTTTAAGATTTTATTTATTTATTTGAGAGAGAGAGAATGAGAGACAGAGAGCACGAGAGGGAAGAGGGCAGAGGGCAGAGGGAGAAGCAGACCCCCTGCCGAGCAGGGAGCCCGATGCGGGACTCGATCCCGGGACTCCAGGATCATGACCTGAGCCGAAGGCAGTCGCTTAACCAACTGAGCCACCCAGGCGCCCCTGAAAAAATATTTTTAATAAAATGGGCTAAAAAATAATCTATAAACTTTGTGTTCTAAGAATTTTCTTTTATATTACAGTGTTTTTACAACATGTTCCCACTGAATGTTTAATTAATTTGGAAATTTTATGATCAGAAAGGAAATAGTGGGGGCACCTGGCTGACTCAGTCAGTGGAGCATGCAACTCTTGATCTTGGGGTTGTGAGTTTGAGCCCCACATTGGATATAAAGATTACTTAAAAATAAAATCTTTAGGGGTACTGGGCTGGCTCCGTCAGAAAAGCATGCAACTCTTCATCTGGAGGTCGTGAGTTCAAGCCCCACGTTGGGTGTAGAGATTACATAAATAAAAACTTTTTTAAAAAAATTAATAATCATAAAAATAAATAATAAAGTCTTTTTTAAAACAAAGGAAAGAGTGAATATTTAGTCCAGATTTTTGTGTTTCAGAATGTAAGTTAATTTATCTCACTATATATCGAATATCAATTTTCTGTTTGAATTTAGGCTGTATTTTTATACCCATTTAGCTTGTAGTGATCAAATATTTTGCTTTGTCATCACCTAAAATTATTTATTTATTTAGAATCCTCTCCTATGACCCTGAGTCGAAGGAGTTCAGGCCGACAAGGAGGAGTTCATGAACTGTCTGCTTTTGAACAACTTGTTGTGGAACTGGTACGGCATGATGACAGCTGGCCGTTTTTGAGACTCGTTTCCAAAATCCAGGTAATATCATTAAACTTGAACGTAATAAAATAAAATTAGATTTAAAAAAAAACCTGATAGGGGCGCCTGGGTGGCTCAGTCGTTAAGTGTCTGCCTTCGGCTCAGGTCATGATCCCAGGGTCCTGAGATCGAGCCCCACATCTGGCTCCGCTCAGCGGGAAGCCTGCTTCTCCCTCTCCCACTCCCACTGCTTCTGTTCCCGCGCTCGCTGTGTCTCTCTCTGTCAAAAAAAAAAAAAAAAAAAACCCTGATAAAATGTATTCATGTACATTACCTGATTTAGTCTGCTTGGCAACTTTGAGGTAGTCAAAACCACCCATTAGTCACCATATACTTTGTTTTTTAAACACTTGGAAAGTTAGTTTCTACACTGAAAGCAAGGGCATTCGAGAGCATTCTCTCCTCAGCCCCTTCCAACCCTGACTGATTCTCATGCATGATGACAGTAATGTTGAAATAGCTTCAGTGTGTTTATTCTGTGTAATGAGTATGAGTAGATTTGATTCAACTGTGTGCTATTATTGACTTCTGTTACGCAAAACAGCTGTTCTTAAACTTCAGCGTACACCAGAATCACCTGGGCGGGCTTGTTAAAACACAGGTAACTGGTCCTCACCCCAGAGTTCTTGATTCACTAGGTCTGGAATGATGCTGATGGCGCTGGTCCAGAGACCACGGTGTGAAAACACTAATGTGGAAGATAGGTACTCTTAGAAAACAGATGGCCTAAAACTAAGGCATTTGAGTTGGTTTTGGAGTTATTTATATACGGGGGGCAGAACGTGATGTGTGCTGCAGCAGATAGGACAGTGTTACAGTGCTGATAGAAGTTCTTTTTTTTATTATTATAGAATCAGGTTAGTTTTTTTTTTTTATTGTGTAGCCATCATATAGTACATCATTAGTTTTTGATGTAGTGTTCAACGATCCATTAGTTGCGTATAACACCCAGTGCTTATCACCACATGTGCCCTCCTTAGTACCCATCACCCAGTTACCCCATCCCCCTGTAATAGAAGTTCTAATGGACTTCCAGAAGTAGAGAAGAAAAGGAGATTGATTTGAGCATTTCGGAGGGAGGGAATAACAGGAATTTAAAAGTTTTTAATGGAAGAACTGTTTGGTCTGGTCATTAAAGATAGGTGGAATATCAACAGTGAGAAATGAAATAAGGACATTGCATGAAAAGGGCATGGTAAGTTAAAGACCCAGAAGTGAGAATATGGGAAATGATGGGTAGTTTGAATGGAACAACGGATGTGTTAGAGAGGCACAAGTAGATTATAAAGCGTCTCACTTGTTAGGTGTGTTAGGTGAAGGCTTCTGAATGAAAAAGTGATACCTTCCGAATTCTACTTTGAGATTGCTAGAGCAAGAATGTGAAGGATTAATTACCATTGAATAGCATCCTATAAAAATTAAATCTCAGTTTGACTCTAACTCATTTTTCCTGAGTAGTTTTTGCGCTGAATTAAGTTTTGTTACATACATTTTATTATTTATTACAAATGCAATAATGCTCATTAAATAACTTGATAGATACATATATGTATCTCTGTGGAGAGAAATAGAGACAGAGAGAGAAAGAGAGCACACAAGCAGAATCATAAGCTTTTTCTTTTCACAATAAGTTGTCATTTTTTATAGTATCAAATAAGCTTCTACAACATTATAGTGACTGAAACATATTAAGTGGTTTTAATGGAATAATAGTATTCAGAGATTAACATTCAGTTGCTTTTAAGTGCAGAACCTTCACATATTTGACCACTTATCTCTGATAAATTTTCTATAGGAGAGATATATTTGAATTATTTTACAGGTCCCAGACTATTATGACATCATCAAAAAGCCCATTGCCTTAAATATAATTCGTGAAAAAGTGAACAAATGTGAATATAAATTAGCATGTAAGTAATTTATGTTTTTCTCTGATAATTATTTTTGTTTAAAGAGGTAACTGCTGTTTTTCTTGTTATTTAAATGATGTATATTAACGGATTGTGTAGCTGGCATCCCAGGAGGTCTCTAAAATGCTTGTCTATGTAGATGAAAGATGGATAGGGGTTTGAATGAGTTAGATATTTTGTAGAATCTGATCTGAATAGAAGTTGTGTGCAATTATGTAACATTCCTAATTACATAATTGCATAGTTTCAGTAGAACAATGTTAAAGCATTTGTAGTTAAACAGTTTTAAAAGCTTTAGATCTGCTGCCTTGTTTCAGAGGCTTCAATTTCTAAAGAAAAAAGTGGGCTTCCATTTTCTTAATGACATTTCCAGGTATCATATAAACAAAAAATTATGTTTAGAGTTTATGTACTTTTATTTTAATCTCATTTGGTTTTTTCTTTCTAGCGGAATTTATCGATGATATTGAGTTAATGTTTTCGAACTGCTTTGAGTACAACCCTCGTAACACAAGTGAAGCAAAAGCTGGAACTAGGCTTCAAGCATTTTTTCATATTCAGGCTCAAAAACTTGGACTCCATGTCACGCCTGGGAATGTGGATCAAGTTAGCACACCACCAGCTGCAAAAAAGTCACGAATCTAATTTTGTCCTTCTAAAGGATATATTTGAGGAAAACAAATTGTTCATGAAAATGGAACATTAAATCATGCTCTAAAGCAGACATATATATATAAAGCAATAACAGCTGATTGACCACACTGAAGTGTGGCCTGCACTATATTCTCAATTTTAATATTAAGCACTCAGGAGAATGTAGGAAAGATTTCCTTTGCTACAGTTTTGTTCAGTATCTAATAAGTTTGATAGATGTATTGGATACAGTACTGGTTTACAGAGGTTTTTGTACATTTTGAGATCATTCATGTGTCCCAATATCTTTGAAAGTATTTTTTCACCTGTGATTTATTTTGTCATTGATTTTTTTTAGAAGTGGTATTAAGGAAGATTTATCTGTATACAGATACATCTTCTATTATAGCACAGTTTAGAAAAGTATATGTGTCTAAGAATTGTTTAATGAGCACATTCTTTCAACACTACACATGAATGAATCCAATTTTATATCCTTGAAGTGCTGTACCAGTGCTGGCTGGAGGTATTAAGTCTGAGTTTATTAACTAGATATTTATTTAGCATTCAAAATAATTTGTGAATTTGTTTTGTATTTATAAAATTTGTACCTGGAAAATGTTCTTTAATTTTTTTAAACATTTTACTGTGTTTTTGTTTTATTTCTCTAACTTCCTTAATGATCAATCAATAAAAGGTAACACCCCCCCCTTTCCCTGACAGTTCTTCCAGTTTTATAGAACTCTATTACAAGTTTCTGTGTACAACTTTTTAAGTGTACAAATAAAATGATACATGTTTTTCAAGTATTCTGAATCTGGAATTTTTACAAATCAGAACTGAACTATTACACATGATACATACTGACCATAGGAACTAATGTTTTATTGTACGTGAGTCTCTATGGCAGTGATTTGCATCTTTTTCAGCCCAAACCTTTGGAGGAGTAAGATACCTCCCATGAGGAACAGTAGCAGTCTGTGACAGGGATTCTCAGTAAAAGGAAGAAAGAAAGTTTGGAATATGCCTACCTGGTTAAAAAATACCACTCAAAAATTTTTAAAATAGAAAGTGCTATTTCTTAGGTATAGAAGATACAGAGGGGCCTCAGTTTCATAGGAGTAGCTGTTCCTTTTAGGATGCAAAAGACAGATGTCCTCCCTTTTTGGGAGGCAGTAGAGTGATCCCTCTATTTGCTCATCTAAATCTGGACAATATTATATTCTCATTTAATTAGGTTTATTTATTTGGGTAGTTACCCCTCTTTCATGTCTCTCTCTTATGCTTTGAGATGATCAGCTCTCTGGATTCTTTGCATGAATATGTTCACAACTATAACTTGGTATTTTTGTAATCATTTCATATGCCAATAACCAAATTTCTTAGAAAATTTTACCTTAGGGGCACCTAGGTGGCCCAGTCGGTTGGGCATCTGCCTTTGGCTCAGGTCATGATCTTAGGGTCCTGGGATTGAGTCCTGCATGAGGCTCCCTTGCTCAGTGGGGAGTCTGCTTCTGCCTCTGCCTACCACTCCCCCTGCTTGTGCGCTCTCTCACTGTCACATAAATAAATAAAATCTTTTCTAAAAAATGAAAATTTTACTTTAATAGTATATTAAATATTCAGGAAAGAATTCTAAAATATAATTACACTTTAATAGTAAATTATCTGATTACTTAATATTCTTCACTTTTTAATATTAATTTTTATATATTTGCTTTTCTTGTAGACTAAATACTAAGAAGGAAAAATCTGGCTAACTACTGAATTACTGAGTTTGAAAGTCTGTCTTAAAACTTGGCAATTTAGGGGCACCTGGGTGGCTCAGTCAGTTAAGCATCTGCCTTCGGCTCAGGTCATGATCTCAGGGTCCTGGGATCGAGCCCCACGAGGGGATCCCTGCTCAACAGGGAGTCTGCTTCTCTTCCCTCTGCTCCCCCAACTCATTCTCTCTCTCTCTCTCTCTCTTAAATAAATCTTAAAAAAAAAAAAAAGAAAGAAAATGTAGACTGGTGGGGTGCCTGGCTGCCTCATTCAGTAGAGCATACCACTCTTGATCTCAGGGGTCATGAGTTTGAGCCCCATGTTAGATGTAGAGATTACCTTAAAAAAATAAAATCTGAAAGAAGGGAAGGAAGAAAGAAAGAAAGAGAAAGGAAGGAAGAAAGAAAGAGAAAGAAAAAATGTAGATTGGAAAAAAAATTTTTCTAAAATGTCCAAAAACCTATAAGGAGGAAAAAAAAAAAACTTTAAAAATGATCCTTAGGCACACTTCTACTTCTGGGATAAAGAAGTAAGCAAGCATCCTTTTCCCTAATCCTCCTGCTATAAAACTAAAAACTAAAACCCCTGGATGTTATGTATAAAGCAAACTTAAGCCTGAAAGTTGGAGAAGAGGCAGACTGACTGGGGACCTTGGGATCTGAGGAAAGAGTGATGAGTTCCCTGGGTTTTGTTTTTGGCTCATATATCCAGATGATACTGAAGAAGCCGGCATCTGGAAATTCTAAATGGCACAAACAAAACAAAAGCCATGACAAAAGCTTTTCCTAGCCAAAGGACTGGCAAAGGAGCAGCCTAGTAAGACAAAGCATTTGGACAATAACACTCCATTCCAGCCAAACACCACAGACAAAAACTGGCCTTACCCACACACCCAGCAAAAATCAAGTGGGGAGCCTAGACTTCCACCCTCATTAGGATAAAATGAGGTGCCCCAACACCCCCACTGAAGCGGTGTGAGTGGAGACTCAGAAGGGAGCCTGGACTTTCATCCCCACCAGTCAGTAGTGACGTACTTCCCTGCTCCCCCACAGCGTCAGTGGAGACCAGGAGGCGCCTAGCCTCACACCACTGGCCAGCAATAATGGGAACCCCATTTCTGGTGTCATAAGAGACTGAGTGGGAAATTTGGATTTCTACTGCATCTGGCAATTATAAGGCAGTTCCCAGGCTTTCCCTGCCAGTAGGATCAGAGAAAGCCAGCGAAGCAAGAAGATTTAAATAAGGTCCAGAGTCATAATACGAAAATGTCCATGTTTCAGTCGAAAATTACACCACGAACTAGGAAGATCTCAAACTGAATGAAAAAGAGAAAGATGCCAACACCAAGATGACAAAACTATGTGACAAAGATTTTAAAGCATCCATGATAGGGGCACCTGGGTGGCTCGGTTAAGCGTCTGAATCTTTGTTTCCGCTCAGGTCATGATTCCGTGGTGAAGAGGTCGAGCCCCACATGGAGCCCCACGTTGGGCTTCATCCTCATCCGGAAGTCTGCTTCCCCTTCTTCCCTCCCCCTGCATTCTCTCTGTCTCTGAAATAACTAAATCTAAAAAAAGAAAAATATAAAGCACCATGATAAGAATGCTTCAGTGAGCAACTACAAACACACCTGAAACAGTTTCAGTTTTCTATTGCTGCTGTAACAAATTGCCACAAATTTAGCAGCTTAGATGATATAAGCTTGTTAGTTGTGGGTTAGAAGTCTGACACAAATCTCATGGGCTAAAATGAAGTTTTCAGAGAACTGCTTTTCTTCCTGAAGTCTCTAGGAAAGAACCATTTCCGTGCTCTTTCCAGCTTCTAGAGGTCACCCACATTCCTTGGCTCATGGCCCCCTTCATCTTCAAATCTACCAACATAACATTTCTCTGTGCCTTTCTTCAATAATCACATCTTCCTCTAACCACTGCCAGGGAATTTTCTCTGATTTTAAAGACCCATTTGAGTAGATTATATCTGCCCACACAACTCGGAAAATCTCCTTGAGTTAATCGCATTTTGGAATTCTCTTTTGCCATGTAAAGTAACATATTCATAGGGATTCCAGGGATTGGGACGCGTACATCTTTGGAGAAGGAACAGAAAAGAAAAAAAAAGGTAGACATAAACCCTAACAAAGCAATAATTATATGCTTTTTTTTTTTTTTTTTTTGGACAGAGGCTGCGAGAGAGGGAACACAAGCAGGGGGAGTGGGAGAGGGAGAAGCAGGCTTCCCGCTGAGCAGGGAGCCCGATGCAGGGCTTGATCCCAGGACCGTGGAATCATGACCCGAGCCACCCAGGCTTAATCTATACCGATTAAAAAAATAGAACAACAACAAAAGAAATTGGCCCGGGCTGGGAGGGAGAGAGTAAAAGAGGGTTGAATGGAGCACAGGGGCTTTTTAGGGCAGTGAAACTATTCTATATGATTCTGTAATGGTGGCTGTATTTCATTATAGATTTGTTAAAACCCATAGAATGTACAACACAAAGAATGAATCCTGATGTAAACTATGGGCTTTAGTTAATAATAAGGTATCAAGGGCGCCTGGGTGACTCAGTTGGTTGGGCGACTGCCTTCGGCTCAGGTCACGATCCTGGAGTCCCGGGATCCAGTCCCGCATCGGGCTGGCTGCTCGGCAGGGAGTCTGCTTCTCCCTCTGACCCTCCTCCCTCTCATGCTCTCTGTCTCTTATTCTCTCTGTCTCAAATAAATAAATAAAATCTTTAAAAAAAAATAATAAGGTATCAATATTGGTTTATCAGTTATAACAAATGTAGCACACTAATGGAAGATGTTACTAAGAGGGAAAACTGGGGATGGGGATTAGGAAGTATATGAGAACTCTCTCTACTTTCCGCTCTAGTTTTATGTAAACCTAAAAGTGTTCAAATAAATAGTCTACTAATTAAAAAGAGAGATTGACAAAATGGATTAAGACACATGGCCAAATTATATGCAGTCTACAAGAAACGCACTTCAAATTTAACTATATGGGTAGCTTGAAAGTAAAAGGATGGAAAAAGATAAAGCATGTAAACATTGATTAAAGAAAATCAGGAGTGGCTATATAAATCAATATCAGGTAAAATAGACTTAAGAACAATGAAGGTTACCAAAGACAGGAAGGGACATTACATGATAATAAAGGGATCAATACACCAAGAATGGTGATTCTAAATGTGTATGCATTTAGGGATGCAAAACATGTGGAAACGAAAACTGATAGAACTGAAAGGAGAAATAGACAAATCCATAGTTACAGGTGGAGACTTCACCCCTCCTCTCTCAACAATTAATAGGACAACTAGGCAGAAAATCAGCAAGTATATAACACCATCAATCAATAGGATCTACTCAACATTCATGGAGCCCTCCACCCAACAACAGTGGAATACATATTCTCACATACTCTCAAAGATAGATCATATCCAGAGCCAGAAGCCTCCATTTCAACTCAGTTTTTTTTCTCTCTAAAGTCTAAACCAACTCTGTCAGAGTCTGCAAAGTACTCTCTTTGTTTAACTTACTGGGTGGCCTAACAATGCCATCCTTTAGGACAAAGATAAATAGTCCACCAGTCCAGACCGTCTCTTGACAATTTCTTGGAGAGAAATGAGCAAACTACAAATCAAAAGAACATCTGGAAATCCATCCTGTATAATAGAAAGCAAGAGATCTATAACTACTGCAAGTTAGAAGTTGATGGACTCGCTATGGCTACATCTGGTAGAATTAGAGAAGGCGTGTTAAGAGTTCACATATGTTAGGAATCCCAGCAGATCAAAGACTCTTAGCTTGAACTCTTTTCTACTGGATCTAAAAACATCTACCACTGCCCCCACCCAAATGTGAAAGAAGCCCTTCGTCTCTAAATGTGCATGTTACTTTGAAGGTAGGAATTCCAAGGGCAGAATCTTAAAGAGCTAACTTTTTGAGATGAAGCTTTAGCAAAAGTATTTTACTTAGATAAATAATGCAATTATCACATTTTTTTAAATGTTCTGACCTATGGCCAAAAAATAAATGACCAAGAAGAGCAGGGTCTAAAAATCTTTTAATAAATGTAAAATACTCCTTTGGTTATTCCTATTTGTAGAAGATAATGGGCCTCATTCTTTAAATTTAGGTCAAAAATATGCCTCCACATAGCAAAGGCAAACTGTCCTCATTGGTTTGGAAAGAACTTTCCTGGGATAAAAATTGTCATAGGACGCAGCCAACCACACAGGCATTCCTTCTTGACCATCTCTGGATAGCCCAATAAAAGCCTGTTCTCTGGTGCTCTTCTCTGGCGGTGTTTCAGAGTCACCCAGGGATTAGAAGCCTAAATACAAAGAATAAAACTTTACAATTATTTGAAGAATATATAGGAAAATATTTTTATATCAAGATTGAAAAGGATTTCATCTCTATATTATATATATGCTTTTTTATTATGGGCAAATTTTAACATACACAAATTAGATAGAATGAACTTCCGTGTGAGGCGCCTGGGTGGCTCAGTCGGTTAAGCGTCTGCCTTCGGCTCAGGCCATGGTCCCAAGAGCCTGGTATTGAGTCCTACATGGGGCTCCCTGCTCAGCAGGGAGTTGGCTTCTCCCTCTGCCTGCCGCTCCCCCCTGCCTGTGCTCTCCTGTTCTGGCTCTCTGACAAATAAATAAACAAAACCTTAAAAAAAAAAAAAAAAGGAACGAACTTCCTCATCACACTACTTCATCTGTAAATATTTCAGAATGTATCTCTAAAAGGAAAGGGACCCTAAACAAAAATCACCTCAATATCATTACATTAAAAAGACTAATACTGATTCCTTGAGCTCATCAAATATCTAGTGGGGAAGGATTTCTTGAAAGAAAGGAGAAAAGATGGGAAGAAGGAGGAAGTAGGGAGGAGAAGGAGGAGAAGGGTAGGGGGAGGAAGATGGGAGGGAGGGATCAAGGAAGGAAGGGGGAAGACAAACCATAAACATAAAAGAAAAGGCACAGACCTAAAGGAATAACTTGATACATTCTTTTTTTTTTTAAGATTTTTATTTATTTATTTGACAAAGACACAGCGAGACAGGGAACACAAGCAGGGGGAGTAGGAGAGGGAGAAGCAGGCTCCCCGCCGAGCAGGGAGCCCGATGTGGGAGTTGATCCCAGGACCCTGGGATCATGACCTGAGCCGAAGGCAGACGCTTAACGACTGAGCCACCCAGGTGCCCCTGATACATTCTATCACATAATTTTTCTAACTTCTTAGGAGACACCAAAAACAAAATGAAAAAATGGCCCAGAGAATGGGAGAAGATAGTGGGGCGCCTGGGTCTCTCTGACAAATAAAAAAATAAAAAATTTAATCTTTTAAATTTAAAAAAAATTATTTAAAATTAAAAAAAATTATTTAAAATTAAAAAATATTTGCAATGCATATTCTAACAGACAAAAATCTGGTATACTGAACACATAAAGAATTGCTACAAATAAGGAAAAGAAAGATAACTCTACAGAAAATTTTATAAAGTATGTGAGCTGGCATAAATATGTAGACAGAGTTTGCGGAGGGAGAAACAATTTAAGTCATTGAAAGACACCTGCCTCTGCTTTGGTTCTTGATTGGCCTCTAGCCCTGGGGCAAAATTGTCTGTTAGGGAGGAAAGCGCAGGAGTCCCTAATTAATTAGAGTTTCAAAATTTAAACCTAAGACATTGTGATAATTAAACAAGTAACTGATAGAATCACTTTAGGTTAAATGTCTAGATTTTTTAACTATTATTTTACTAGAAGATACTATAATTTACTCCATGTCACTCTTCTTATTTTAAACCTTTTAATAGCTTCCTGTAACACAGAATAAAACCCGAAGATCCTTAACAGTAGAAGCTGCCAAATTTTCTCTGTTCAAGGTGCCCTTAGTATCCCAGTAATTGTTTTCAAGGTACTCTTAGGGCCAAAGAAATACCTAACGGTTCTGTTTATTAAGCAAAGTCCAAGTGACTTAATATTTATGTCCTAACAGCGCCTGCTGGGCGCTACATAACTTCTCAAACCTTGGCATCAGATTGTACACAACCACCCTCATTTCCTGCTCCACACGGATTCTCTCGAGGGAGTAGCTTTTTAATCACACCAACAGCGGAAAACTCATCCAAAGGAACCGCGGGATCTGAAGTTGAAAGTGTAAACGCTCGAGTTGGTAAGTTCCCGCGGTGTCCGAGAGATGTCGCTGTGTTTCCCTTAAAACCGAAAGCATCCGCCCCTCGCCCAGGGAGTTTGCTGGGACCCCGGGGGAGCTTCAACCCAGGGTTCGGGACAAGTTTATAGTTGCTGCATTAGTTGGCCCCTAACCACTTCAGCCTCATTTTGTTGTGCTCTCCTTCTTGTCTGCTACACTGTAGTTTCACTGGCTTTTTCTTTTCCCCAAAAGACCGAGCCTCTTTTTCATGCTGTTGTCTTTGGAACGCTCTTCAAGATGAGAAATCTTCCTTAAGTCCCCTGCTATTTTTTCAACAGACTTTAAGCTGCATGAAAGCAGGGACCATGTTTGTTTTCTTCATCTTCTATCCGGTGCCTAGCACAATTCTTGGCACATACTTAAAAACATCAAAGAATAAAAAGAAAAAGCTATGTATATTCTATTGATATTTTTTCAAGAGTTTGCTTGTTTGTTTGAGAGAGAGTGCACAAGCAGGGCGAGGAGTAGAGGGGGAAAGAATCTCCAGCTGACTCCCCTGCTGAGCCCCAGGTCCCCCACACCCTGAGATCGTGACCTGAGCCAAAACCAAGAGTTACCCAGGTGCCCCTACTGATACATTTGTTTAGAGATTAATTTTAAGACCTGCCATCAAAGTGTGAAAGGCAAGAGAAATTGCTTTCTTATTAGTTCAATTTGTCAGTAAGCAATTATAAATCTAAAAATTGATAGCGGTTTTTAATGTGATTGCTAGTGTACCTATAATGGCATTTAAAAAACAAATTTGAGCTCTACATGTAAAGCTGGAATTACAAAACTCTTTTTTTTTTAAAGATTTTATTTATTTGAGAGAGTACATGAGAGGGGGGAGGGCCAGAGGGAGAAGCAGACTCCCCGCTGAGCAGGGAGCCCGATGTGGGACTCGATCCCGGGACTCCAGGATCATGACCTGAACCGAAGGCAGTCGCCTAACCGACTGAGCCACCCAGGCACCTGGAATTACAAAACTCTTAGGGAAAAAATGGGAGAAAATCTTTATAAACATAGGTGAGGCAATGGTTTCTTAGATATAACACCAAAAGCACGGGAAACAAAAGGAAAACTAGATAAACTAGACTTCATCACATTTTCAAAGTTTTCTGCTTCTAAGGACATCACTGAAAAGCTGAAAAGACAACCCACAACCCATAGAATGAGAAATTTTTTTGTAAATCATATACCTAATAAGGGACTTGGATCCAAAGTATATAAAGAACTCTAACAACTTAATAAAAAGACAAATAACCAATTTAAAAAATGAACTGGGAAGTGGGCACCCAGGTGGCTCAGTCGGTTAAGCGACTGCCTTCAGCTCAGGTCATGATCCCAGGGTCCTGGGATCGAGCCCCATATCGGGCTCCCTGCTCAGCGGAGAGTCTGCTTCTCCCTTTCTCTCTCCCTTGCCTATCCCCCTGCTTGTGCTGCTCTTTCTCTCAAGTAAATAAAATCTTTTTTAAATTTTTAAAAAATGAAAAATGAACTGAGGGTATTAACAGATATTTCTCCAAAGAAGATACACAAATGGCCAATAAGCACATGAAAAGACGCTCAATATCATCAGCTATGAGGGAAATGCAAATCAAAACCACAAGGAGGTACCACTTCACACTCACTCGGATGGCTAAAATAAAAAAAGACAAACAAGGGGCGCCTGGGTGGCTCAGTCGTTAAGCGTCTGCCTGTCTGCCTCAGGCTCAGGTCATGATCCCTGGGCCCTGGGATCGAGTCCCACATCGGGCTCCCTGCTCTGCGGGAAGCCTGCTTCTCCCTCTCCCACTCGCCCGCTTGTGTTCCCTCTCTCGCTGTGTCTCTCTCTGTCAAATAAATAAATAAAATCTTTAAAAAAAAAAAAAGACAAACAATAATAAGTGTTGGTAAGGATGTAGAGAAATTGGAACATTGTGAATGAGATTATAAAATGGGGTGGCCACTTTCGAAAAGTTTGGCGGCTCCCCAAAATGTTAAATGTGAAGTTACCATACGACCCAGTAATTCCACTCCCAGGTATATACACCAAAGAAATGAAAATAAATAAGTGTTCACACAAAAATGTGTACATGAGTGTTTATGGCAACATTATTCACAATAACCAAAAAGTGCAAACAGCTGAAAGGCCCATCAACTAATGAATGGATAAAGGAAATGTGTTATATCCATACAACCATTATTTGACCCTAAAAAAGAACAAAGTACTGACATATGGCACAACATGGATGAACCTTGAAAATGTTATTCGAAGTGAAAGAAGCCAGTCACAAAAAACTATGTATTATATGACTGCATTCATATGAAATGTCCACAACAGGGAAATCCTCCCAGATTAGTGGTTGCCAGGGCCTGAGGGGAGGCAGGAATGTGGAATGACTGCTCAAAATGGTTGTGGAGTTTTCCTTTGGGATCCATAAAAATGTTCTAAACTTAGATAGCGTGATGGTTGCACAACGGTGAATATACTAAAAACCACTGAGTGGTACACCTTGAAAGGGTGAATTTTATGATATGTGAATAATATCTCAATATAGCTGTTATAAAAAAACATAATTGAAAAATCTTTGTTGTCTTTCTCATTGCCTGCAGAATACTGTTGTGACTTTGTATATTCGGTTCCCTCTGCTTTGCATGCCCTTTATCCTATCTGCCTAGTGACCTTGCACTTGTCCCTTTGGACCCAATTCCCTCCAGACTGAGCTGGTGGCCCTCCTTTGTGCTCCCAACCCATGCAACTCTTCCATAGACATTGACTTCCTTGCTGTAATTTCACAGAATTGACTCTTTTCCAGGCGGGAATTATGTTATTTTTAATCTCTGCATTCTCAGCTTCTAGCAGAGGTGCTCAATAAATGAAACAAAAGAACGAGTGACTGAGTAAGCTTTTGTCATTCTTGATTTAGTTTTTGTTCTCTTGCCTACTCTTATTCACGTCTGTTAACATAATAGTTTTCGGGTGGAATGCTTTTCGTGTCTATATGATTTCTGTGACCTAAAACTCTACAGCTTTGGTGGGGACACTTGGCTGGCTCAGTCGGTAGAGCATGCTACTCTTTTTTTTTTAAAAGATTTTATTTATTTATTTGACAGAGAGAGAGAGACAGCGAGAGAGGGAACACAAGCAGGGGGGAATGGAAGAGGCAGAAGCAGGCTTCCCGCCAAGCAGAGAGCCCGATGCGGGGCTCGATCCCAGGACCCCGGGATCATGACCCAAGCGGAAGGCAGACGCCTGACTGAGCCACCCAGGCACCCCGAGCATGCTACTCTTGATCTTGGGGTTGTAAGTTTGAGTCCCACACTGGGTGTGGAGATTATTTAAAAATAAAATCTAAAAAAATAAATAAAATAAAGAATAAAAATCTACAGCTCTTGTAATAAAGTACGCTAAACAAAGGATTTCCACCTTAAATAAATTACAAGCAAGTTTCTTTTCTCAGATGCTGTTTTTGTAGGTGTTGTATAATTTAGGTAACCAGTTGCTACTTATTCTCATGATTCGATTAGTAGCAAATCAATGATAGGTGAATCTGATAAATGTGTCTGTGAGTTAATAAACTGAAACTAGCGGGGCACCTGGGTCGCTCAGTCAGTTAAGTGTCCAGCTCTTGATTTCAGCTTAGGTCATGATCTCAGGGCTGTGAGATCGAGCCCCACATCCAGCTCCACGCTCAGCGAGGGGTCTACTTGAGATTCTCTCTCGCTCTCCCTCTGCCCCTCCTCCTGCGCACACACGTGCTCTCGCTCTAAAATAGATAAATCTTTTTCAAACATACTTTAAAATAAATAAATCAAAACTAGCATCTATGAATACAGAGTTTGCAACTGTTTCAAACATTTCACTACTTCCTGCCCTGCACTGCGGGACTCTACCTCACTGCTTCATCATGTGACGTAAACTGCTAAGTTCCTTTACTGTGAGGTCATGTTCCTAAGTTAGAAAGAACTAGAAATGAGACGTGTAAGACCCAAAGTGAGTTTTGTGGATCAGAGAGTGAGTCACAGAGATCAGACTCTGACACACATCTCCCACTATGTTTATTTTCTCCTTCTAAGTTCCAACTCGAATTTAGAAAAATACTTGACTTGCCTCCTTACCAGTCTTTTAGCTCAGGCGTGGGTTAGGAGAGATGTCAGTATAAAGAAGGCATGTGGGTAGAAAGGTACATTTTGAAGTGGCAAATGTCTTTACGCTTACATTTGTCTCTGTCAGGAAGTAGCTGTGGGAGCTGTGATGTGTCTTGACAGTGAATGGGGCCAGGATAGAATTTGTCTGCATAATCTTTCAGATTCATTGGTTTTGACAGGACTTGAAAAATGACTCTAAACTATTATATGCCACAGAAAATCCGGCTAGTTTGTTTCTTGGGAGACTATGCATCGGGGATGTTCACTTTTCCGATTTTCTAAGGTATCTTGAATAAACCAACTTAAGCTAAGCCTTACAAATCAATACCCATGAGACCTGGGATTGCTTCACGACTGCCACCTGTGAGTTGGTGTAGGGAAGGAAAACTTCCTTTCTCCCCTTCTAGATTCTTTGGCTGGCCTAATCATTCAATGGACATAAAACAGATTAACAAGAGAAAAACAAACTTAATTTCATACACAGGAGCTCATAGAAATGTGAAACTCAAGGCAGGCAGCTTTCATCCCTTTTAAGCAAAGAAATGATAAATGTGTGAGCAATTACCAAGACAAAGAAGCGTGACCTGAGGGTACTGAACTAGTGAGGAAGTAACAAGCATTGTTTATACAGCTTTCTTGGCCCTGAATTTGCTATCTCTGGTGATAGGATGTCTCTTTACCTCCTGGTACAGGAAGGGTACCTTTCATGGAGGAGATTATTTCCTGCCTTCAGGGGGACAAAGGATGATCAGTGTGTGCTGTTTGCACTGGATGTTTCTTTTTTTTTTAATTTATTATTTTTTTAAATTTATTTATTTGACAGAGAGCACAAGTAGGCAGAGCGGCAGGCAGAGGGAAAGGGAGAAGCAGGCTCTCCGCTGAGCAGGGATGCACTGGATGTTTCTTAAGTAACTTTAACTTAAAATAATCAATATGCCAAAGTGGCATATTTGGGGGCAGCCTGCCCTGAACCCCATCATTGGTAAAATCATGCTCTCACCTTCACTCCACACTGTTACTAACAATGGCCGTTAGGGTTCCTATTCTTGTACTGGAAAGAGTTTTACATACTTTATCTCACCTGATCCTCACCGTAATTCCAAGAGCGAGGAGATGACATAATCCCCTTTTCACGCAGGAAGAAACAGCCTCAGAGCAGCGAAGTAAATGGCCCAAGACTGTGCCACTACCATGTGTCAGAGCTAAGATTCCATTCAGATCCATCCTCTGTGAGGCCACTCTGACGTAGTCCTAATGCGGTGCGCCGCTGCCCTCCATGTGTGGTCCAGCAAATGGAAAACTGGAGCTGAGATGTGAGTTCTAGAACTGGATTGTTTAGGGTCCTTCTGTCCCACCTGTTATTTGTTTGGGCTTGAAATTGCTAAAGGGAACAGATGTGGTGTGGTAGGCAGAATAATGGCCCTGGTTAAAAAACAAAATTCAAGGAGCGCCTGGGTGGTTCAGTCCTTAAGCGTCTGCCTTTGGCTCAGGTCATGATCCTGGGGTCCTGGGATGGAGCGCTGCATCGGGCTCCCTGCTCCGCGGGAAGCCTGCTTCTCCCTCTCCCACTCCCCCTGCTTGTGTTCCCTCTCTCGCTGTGTCTCTCTCTGTCAAATAAATAAATAAAATCTTAAAAAAAAAAACTGAAGTTTGAAGATCTAATTGGCTTTATTAAATGATTCATGAATCCAGCAGCATCCCTCTAGCAAGTACGGAGATGTTCTGAGGAGTTGTACAAAGTGGAAGGTTTTTATAGAAGAAAGTGGGGCAAGGGAGTTATTAGCAAAAGAAAGGTCTGTTGCAGGCCAGGACATCTTCTGGGCGGGGGGGGGGGGGGGCACAGTAGGATTTGTATCATGCAGACCACCTCACTGGTGCTGATCAGAAAATTCCAGATTGACTTTGAAGAATTCATATTCCTGGGATATGTTGAAACCATAATTCTTGGTTTGCTGTCACAGGGTGCGGGGGGCCAAATGACTCCATCTGGGGCTTGTTGTTTCTTTCTTTTTTTTTTTTAAACATCCCCAAAGGATGGCCCTGTTTTAAGTCCCAGAACCTTTGACTATGCTACCTTAACAGCAAAAGAGACTTTGCAGATGTGATTAAGTTAATGATTTTGAGCTGGGAGATTATCCTAAATTATCCAGCGGGTCCAAAATAATCACAATGGTCCTCAGGAGTAAAAGAGGGAGGCAGGAGAGAATCAGAGACGTGATGACTGAAGCTGTCTGGGGGCCATAAGCGAAGGAATGTGGGCAGCCTCTAGAAGCTGGAAAGGACAAGGAAACGGATTCTCTTCCCATAGCTCCAAAAGCAAGTAGGGCTGCCTTCACCTTGATTTTAGCCCTGCAGGACTCATTTCTGACTTCTGACCTCTGGAATTGTAACACAATAAACTTGTATTAAGCCACTAAATTCACAGGAGTTTGCTATGGCAGCCATGGGAAACTAATACATGTTGATGTAGGAAAGACGTGAGGGTTCAAAGCCCACCGCCAAGAACGCATTCTTGAGACGTCTTTGGTGCAAAGAGGTGGTTTTATTAAAGCACAGGGACAGGACCCGTGGGTAGGAAGAGCTGCACCGGGGTCATGAGGAGCGGCCCATTATATACTTTCAAGTTGGGAAAGAGTTAGAGATAGCGTTAAGTCTCTAAGGAATTTTGGAAGCAAGGTTTCCAGGACCGTGAGGGGGCTACCTATATGCTAGGAAAAGGTCATTTTTTAAAAGATTTTATTTATTTATTTATTAATTTGAGAGAGAGAGAGAGTGTGCGCACGCGCACGGGAGTGGGAGGAGAGAAAAGGAGGAGGGGGAGAGGGAAAGCAGACTCCCTGCTGAGCAGGGAGCCCAACGGGGTGCTTGATCACGGGACTCTGGGATCATGACTTGAGCTGAAGGCAGACGCTTAACCAACTGAGCCACCCAGGTGCCCCAGAAAAGGTCATTTATTACTGTCTAATAAAACCTAAGTCATGATGTATATCGGTGGGTCATATGCCTGGGGGATGATTGCCAACATGTATCTTGGGAGGGGGGTAGAGATAAAAGAAGTGTTATATGTTAAAGTAGACTTACAGGATCCTGGGGGTCAGGCTAAGATTGTCTTTTGCCCTTAGCAAAGTATTAACACTGAAGCAGCTGAGTCCCTAGAGGAATGTCACTCTGCCTGTTTCAAGGACGTGTCAATGCGCTGTAAGTAGTAAGGAAATTTAATAATTTTTCTTCTGCCTTTGTTTCCCACATATATGATGTCTGACACTCAGACCCCTCCACTACACAGGATCCAAAATTCATGCAGCAATTCTTGGTAATGCCATCCCTTTACCAAGTGGTGGTAGGTTCTGGTTATAAATAACAGATATGAAGAAAAGGAGTTGCTACTGGCCCTGAGGTTCTAAGTGCCGGCCTCACAAGGGCACGTGGAAAGACCTCACAGTCTTCAAGAGATTCCTTTTTGCTCTCTTTATAGCACTAAAGCATCTTAAATCTATTACTTCATTATCTATTGAGCACCTACTATATTCCAGGTTCCAGAAACTCAAAGACTGAGTAGGACTCAGCTCCTTAAGGAATTTAGAGCCTAGCAGTGGGCAGAACACATAAACAAACTAGTACAATGCAACAAGATATGTGCAAAGACAAAAATATCTTTGGGAAAAGAATTCTAGTGTATGGAAAATATCAACTCTGCCAGTGGGTGGTGGGGTGGGGGAGAAGGAGTAAGGGTTTGGAAAGGGTTTGATGTCACACCTGGGGGTGACTAACATCTTCGGAATCCCCAATTTTGATGGGAGTTCTGACACCTAATTTAGGTCCCTGTCTCCAGACCTGGTCCCTGTCAGGGTTGTAGACTCTATGGAATCTCTTTGTTTCAAATTTCAAGCTGTGGAGGGAGGGAGACCCTGAGAGGAAGAGTCCAGGAAGGAGAAGAGTGCCTGATACCCAGACAGAGCAAATGTTTGGAGCACTGGAGATCCATTCTCCATGATTTCCATGGAACTTCAAGAGAGATAAAGAAAGCGAAAGGTTTTGCAGGCATTCAGAATAAGTAGCCCTAAGATGTGCCACTTTGGCATGCAGATTATTTTGAGCTAAAAATAATCAAGGACCAAAAGACACAGGAAGAAATTCTGAGCTTCCCCTCTAGCTGCCTAAAGGAATTTAGATAGAGGATCTACTCAAGGAACAGAGCCATCACCACAGAGAACTACATTAAAATATGAACTAGGCGTAATAGAGAGAAAACTAGCAAGGCCTATTTGATCAAAGCCCTCTCTATGTCCCATTGTTTCTGGATGGCCCAGCAAACTTTTTTTTTTTTTACCAAACATTTACTCTTTCTTTTCTTCCTGTGAATTGTCTTCCTTTCCTTTGAAGCCCCAGACTCCTACCCCTTCTCCTTAGTTTAGGATGACATATATGCCTCTGTTTGGGGGCACCTGTGGCTAGCTCAGTTGATAGAGCATGAGGCTCTTGATCTCAGAATTATGAGTTCAAGTCCCACACTGGGTGTAGAGCTTACTTAAAAAACAAAAACGAGGGCACCTGGGTGGCTCAGTCGTTAAGCGTCTGCCTTTGGCTCAGGTCATGATCCCAGGGTCCTGGGATCGAGTCCCATATCGGGCTCCTTGCTCCACGGGAAGCCTGCTTCTCCCTCTCCCACTCCCCCTGCTTGTGTTCCCTCTCAGGCTGTGTCTCTCTCTGTCAAATAAATAAATAAATTCTTTAAAAACAAAAACAAAACCCAAAACATATGTACGTCATTTTTCCTGACTTGTCTTTGGAATCTCGTGTTTATTTGGATTCCCTCATGTACAAAATGAAATTTGACTTTCCTCTGTTAATCTGTCTCTTGCCAATCTGATTTTAGACCAGCCAGAAGACCTTAAAGGGCAAAGGAAAGTTTTTCTTCCCCAACAGTTTCACAAATTGTAAAGTACCAGCTAAATATAAAGTATTGTATCCACTTGCTTAGGATTCAGGCTTACACACTGGGAAATTCTGTCTCTAAACTAAGTCAATCTTTCCATTAAGAAAATACACACAAGGGTCACCTGGGTGGCTCAGTCAGTTAAGTGTCTGCCATTGGCTCAGGTCATCATCCAGGAATCTTGGGGTCAAGCCCTGCATCACATTGAGCTCCCTGCTCAGTGGGGAGTCTGCTTCTCCCTCTCCCTCTGCCCCTACCCCCTCAGCTCATGCTCTCTCTCTCCCCCTCTCAAATAAATAAATAAAATCTTAAAAAAAAAAAATAGTAAAAAAAAAAGAAAATACACAGAAGCTGTGGACATAAAAACTAGGTCTATGTTTGCTGGGCAATACCTAACATGGTCCATTTAAAATACATTAAATTTGGACACAAGGATTTATCACACAAATTAGGGCATAATCCCTCCTCATTATGACTTTCCATCCCTAAATTTACTTAATCCTGAGAAAATATACACACCATTTCCCGAGAAACACTGGTATACTAGGAAACTGGATTTTAAAGCTGGAAAGGACTTTAAAGATAATTTAATGAGAGCTTTTTTTTTAATGAGAGATAATTTAAAGGTAATTTAGTGAGATGTTGGTGGGGTTGAACGTCCTTCGAGGTTATAGAGATGGGGTAGTGCCAAGATTAATACCCAAGTCTCCCAACTCCCAGCCCAAAGTTCTTGCCCACGTGCTGTACTTCTGGCTTAGTTTGTGTCAAGGTTTATCTGGACTTACTATTTTGTTCCCAACAGTTTTAGGCAATAACAAGTGTGCTTTTTTAGTGCAAGTCTTTTTCACAAAATAAGTTTATTTATCAGAGCTTTAAATTTCTTTTACCAATTTTACATATGAAGAAAGATAGAAATAGTAAACATTCAGGAGAAAAGGTAGCATAAATCAACCCAAAATAATTAAACACCTCATTAAATCTTTCTTTCATTATAGATAAGTACATAAAGTGTTTCATTTATAATATTTTCATATAAACCCATGAAGCATTAAATCTTTGTGAAAATTTTCCTCGAAGTATAAAGTGACATTTTTCTTTTCTTTTTTAAAGATTTTATTTATTTGAGTGAGAGAGAGAGAGATCACGAGCAGGGGTAAGTGTAGAGGGAGAAGCAGACTCCCCGCTGAGCCAGGAGCCTGATGTGGGGCTGATCCCAGGACACCGGGATCACGACCTGAGCCAAAGGCAGACTCTTAAACGACTGAACCACCCAGATGCCCAAGTGACATTTCTTCTATGATAAATAGGATACATGTGTAAGTACCAAAAAGGTTTAGTTAGAGAAGAGGCTTGGCTCAGTTATGCGGGCTTTGCTAGAAGAGGTTGTGATTGCCAAGAAGGAGGAATCTCTACTCTTGGGTCCATTTATTTGATATCAGCTGTCATAGCTGGGGCTTCACGAAGGAAAGAGTACATCCATATCCTACTAAGTCTAATATGTAAAAGGATATTACCAAGGGATGTTACTACCCAATTTCCCCCCTATTGTTATTATGTCAACCACAGATTTTGGGAAAGTGATTTTCCACTTCAGTTTATCATATTGCTTTTGCTGAGTAATTCAGTCAACTGGGGTAACCCCCTATAGTATTTATTCTCATTTAACTGGAGGAAGAAAATCTAAACAATTCACGGCGTCTCTCAACGTGGGTTTTCCAAAAAAAAACCTCAAAACGTTGGAATCCAGCCCCTTTCGGTGGAAACCACAGGTGACTGACTAAAACAAAGACACCTTGGCGCACTGTTCCCCTCGCCGGCCCCCACGCTCGGGAGCAGCGCCCTCGGGGAGGCAGTGTGGAAGCGCCCCTCTGGGAGACGAGCGCCCTCCCGGCCGGCTGACCAGTGGCGCCCCGAGGCTGGAGGCGGCTGTGCCAGGCCCCCCGGGGCCCAGCCACCGCCGCGCAGCCGCCGGGGTCGACTGGGCGCGCGCGCCGGGGTCAGCTCGAGGACGCGGGCGGGGCCGGGAGGCGGAAGGGCCGGCCCGGGGCGTGCCCACGTGACCGCCTCGCCCGCCGCCCGCAGCCCCCCAGCCGCCGCCGCCTCCGCCTCTCGGGCTGCAGCTCCCGGCGTGCCCCGCACTCGCCGCTGCCCGCACGCCCCTCCCTCTCCTCCTACCAGTGCCACAGAGCCGGAGTCCGAGCCGCCGCCGCAGCCACAACCGCGGGCACTATGGTAAGGGGGGCGCGCCGCCCCGGGGGACCGAGGGCCGGGACGCGTCGAGCAAAAACGCCCGCGCGGCCCTGCAGGGCCCTGGGAGTGAGGCCGCCATTTTAACCCGATGTGCGCCTTAAAGGTGTGGGCTCCAGCGCCTGCGGCCCCGCTGCTCTCTTCTCCAGCCAGCTGGCCGGCCGGGCCTCCCGCCATCAGGCCGGGCCCTGCCGCTCTTCGGATTCCTGAGGGCGAGGAGGACGCGGGTCGGGGGCCGGGGGCCGGGGCTTAAGCCGGACAGGAGGTGTCTGGAGAGGTCGAGGCACTGGGAGCGGCGGCCCGCGGCGTGGGAGGGTCTGCGGGGCTCGTCCCGCGCATGCCGAGTTTGCGCCGGGCTTCCTTATTTTACTTAGCGCTCGCCTCTAAAATTGGTAAGTGCTCTAAAGCCCTGCCGAAGGCTTTCGGTTAAGGGTCTTGGTGGCCTGTAATAAAACCCCTAAGAGGAGATAAAGGAGGGGAGAAAACGCTTCTTTAAAATGCTTTTTCGCCGTAAAAAGCTTTTACACTAGCTCCGTTAGTTTGGAAGTGTCTGCGTTTGAGCTGTGAGGCAATTATGTTGTAGCCGTGGGCGGTTTGGAGTTCACACTTGATTCTCTTTCCTTATGTGGAAACGGCACTGGCTAGGATGACTTTAAAGAAAAAAAATAGTAGAAGCTTTAACTGAAATCCAAAAGTGTTTTTTTAAGGCCTGCAGAGTTGACACAATACAGAAGGTATTTTTGCTGTTGCTCCTGAAGCTCTGACATCACCCAGTGAAATAGGAAACATTTCAGCGATGGGACAGCTTGTATTTGTCCCTTTCCCTCTACCTTCCATTTACTTCAACCTCCAAACCCCTTTAAAAAGGGTGAATGGGGAAGGATGAGTTAGAATCCTTCGGTGCGTCTCGTATAACTGGTATTTAAAATGTGGCAAATCTGATTGGACTACTTGCGTGGTACGATGCAGTTTTTGATGTCCAGATTAAAGTGAATCCTTCCTAGGCAAACAGTAATTTTGGTTAAAACCGAAATACTTGTTCTGAATTACTGTTCTTCTTTTATTTCAGGCTTCTGGAGTTACAGTGAATGATGAAGTCATCAAAGTTTTTAATGATATGAAAGTAAGGAAATCTTCTACACAAGAGGAGATCAAAAAAAGAAAGAAAGCAGTTCTCTTCTGTTTAAGCGATGACAAAAGACAAATAATTGTAGAGGAAGCAAAGCAGATCTTGGTGGGTGACATTGGTGATACTGTAGAGGACCCCTACACATCTTTTGTGAAGTTGCTACCTCTGAATGATTGCCGATATGCTTTGTACGATGCCACATACGAAACAAAAGAGTCTAAGAAAGAAGACCTAGTATTTATATTCTGGTGTGTAAAAACAAAAGAAAAAGTACTTTTAAAATGCAAGGATTGTTATTAACATAGTCAGTTTTGCCTTTGTTTTTCTTTTAAGTGGGATTCAACAATTGTGTTGTTTTTTTTTTTTCTGTAGGGCTCCTGAAAGTGCACCTTTAAAAAGCAAGATGATTTATGCTAGCTCTAAAGATGCCATTAAAAAGAAATTTACAGGTACAAACATTAAAAATTTTGTGCAGAGGAATTACTCTTTCTTAATTATAATAAGATAATGGGATAATGTTTTTCCTTTTTAGGTATTAAACATGAGTGGCAAGTAAATGGCTTGGATGATATAAAGGACCGTTCAACACTTGGAGAGAAATTGGGAGGCAACGTAGTAGTTTCACTTGAAGGAAAACCCTTATAAAATGACAGTCAAGTGCCATCTGGATCTTAAGGAGCTTCCATTTCTCCAGCTCAATCAATTGAAATAGTATTAGGTGTTTGTTTTTTTGTTTTTTTGTTTTTTCTTCTTTCTCTTCCCACTGGGTCCTTCCAATACCGTGAATGAAGGAAATATCATTCATGTAAGCAGCCTATCAGTGATTGCCATTAGACTGTTTAATACTGTTATTTTTATGTAGAACCCAAGGAATGCCTTCCCATCATATTTTAGCCAAAACAACTGGTTATATGCCTCCCTTGCAGCAAGCACTACAATGAAAGTGATTGTCAATGTGAATAGCTTAGAATACTGCAAAGGGTAAGCTGATTGAATGCCTTGAAAGTATTATCCACTGGTCAGATGGTAAACTTTATTCAGTATTACTATTTATAGTTGCACTTGATTGCAGTTCTGTGAGGCTCAAGCATTCATACACCTCACCTGCCTTGGCAAGCCTATTTTTGTGACATGGCAGCACAGATATAACACTATGCATTTGAAAGCACTTTTTTTGTAATGAGTTTAACCCCCTACCCCCCCGAAAAGGAATGCCAATTAAGTTTTGTTAACTGTGTCATCAACTTATCCTAGTACCTCAGTATTCATTCCTGTTACCTGCGTATCTTAAAAGAAATAGCTGTTACTAATGCCTTTTTGTTTTCCATTGAGTGTACACTACTGAATAAGTGTAGGAGTTTACGTTTACCATGTAAGTTTTGCAACACTAAAAATATTTTGAATATCAGTCATGATGGCAATTTCTGTATAAAAGAGCCTTAAATGGAAAATTGTTTTTGAGATCAGACTCCCCACCCTCACAATAATGGCCACGTTGCAATAAAAATTGTGGCATATTACAGAACGTTGCCTTGTTTTCCTTGGACATTTTGCAAAATGTTATGTGAAGCAAATTTTAGGGTAAACAGCTATTATTAATCTTTGCACTGGTCATTTACAAATTTTTTTGTACAACATTCATGATATTTTCCAGTTTGTTGAGTTTAAAAAATATTCTAAAGCCAATTAATAGAAAATATTATTGTTATAGAGGGATACTTTTATAAGCATTACTTTATTTATTTCCTTATATGTTAATATGAAGATCAGAAGTTATTTTTTGCACTTTGACATAAATATTCTTCAATACCAGGTTTGTTCTCTGGGTAAATTAGGGTAGTTATTTTTTAATTCACGTTTACATGTCTGAGTAATTGAGTAGTAGAAGCAGGGAGCTCTTACTGCATATTTGGTCATAATGAAAATCATTTATAAAATGTCCTTCAAAAGTTAATACTTTTCATGTTTAGGAACTTTTATTTCAGCTATTACTTCTTAATTTACTTTGCAAATTGGAAAAAAAAAATGATGTAGCAGTCTTAAACATCAGTAGTGGGATTTGGCTGTGGTCCAGAGTGCTCTCCTTATAGAGAATTTGATCTGCTCAGTGTGAGCAGTTTGCTGTTAGCCAGAGCTATTTATGGCAAACACATGCTTTTGTATCTTGTCATAGTTATCCACAAATGGCAAAACTGGACTTGATTCTACTGGTATGCAAAACAGGCATGCTAGTAAGCAGTCAATCGTGGCTTAGAACTTAACCCCATAGCCCTGAAGAGTGCTCTTCTCAGAAAACGGGAAACAAAAACTCCCTTTTTTTTTTAAATGTGTGAAAGTGATTTGAGTATAATTAGATATTTTCCCAGATTTTCAGAAGATTTTTTTCAGGTGGAAACAAAAATAGGAGTTAAATGTCTAGGCTTCCATTTAAAATTATATGAATGGCTTGGGATCTTTCGCACTGAGCCATCTTATTTCAGGCTTCCAGCTGTCCCTGTGAGTTATCCTGGACGTTTTTCATGGCTTTTTGGTAAGGTTAAACTCATAAGGAAAGTATGACAATAATGACATATACTAAACCGTATGTGTAACTGATTCTTATACCATGGAATTTTTCATTATTTTCCTCATTCTAAAAAATAAGGGACTCTAAATAAGTTATGTAGTATCTCTTATTTTTATAGCTGATTTACCAGTTTTCTTATATGCCTCATATAATAGTTTCAGAGGTCAAATATTGCTTTAAACTGTGGTACTTTGATTTGTTCGATTGACAGAACTGATACTAAGTTCATTTTTGAAATACATCTTTGTGCATAACGCCAAAAATAATGATAAAATTAATGGTTCACATGTTACTTGAGACTAATATGGCATTTGAAGTGATCATTTTATTTTACAGTCATTTACAATGAAACAGTGTTCCAGTCAGCTTTAAAAGGTATACGGTGCTAATTAGTAAAATATTGCCCTCAATATTTTACTGCTAGCTTGCAAAATTATAAGTGTTTAAAAAAATAAAATGTATGAAAATATATAAAGCTGTTGAGATGTGTTTACTTATATTTCAGAACATTAAAATTTTAAAAACTAATGTTGCAGATCAAAGAGGCACCATTATCTTTAGTCTTTTTTAGGATTTTAGTTGGTATACTTTGTCATTTGCAGATAACAGTATTCTTTGAAAATTTGTAATTTATAGCGATTAATTTTAACATTTTCAGACAAATGGGAACAGTAGGCATTTGTCCCAAACTGGCTATCATCAGCTGTTGTTTTCAATCATTATTTAAAATAATGTGGCCAGCATTGTGTATTTAATGTCCCTTTTTAGTAGATTGAAAGAAAAGCCTCATATGTTTGAGTTTCCTGATATAGATCCTCTGTAGCAGCTAGTTTATGAAGTCTAGCAAATGAGTTTTGGGAGAAAATTAAGTGTTTCCTTATTAAGGAATAATCTCAGCAATGGTCAATCATAGAAGGGTTGGGAACACCCTTCATTAGGTTTACCACTCTGAAAAAATAATCTGGTTCTGCTCTTTAAAGGTCCTATTTTTGCTTGTACAGTTAATAATAGTTTGAGATCCAAACAAACATGAATATTAAGTTTTCTATGAATATTAAAACTATTAGAGATGTGCAGGCAGGCTCCAATGAACATTGCTTTTTCAGACAGCTTGAATTTATACATGTTCCATGTCTCATGTCAGCCAATAAAGATGTCTGAGGCTTTTCTTTTGCTCTAGAACATCCAAATTGCTTTTTTCCATGTAGAATTGGGAGTCATCCCTTCACTCCAATTTCTTGTCATAAAGCAATTGGGCAAATTATTCTTTCTGAGCCTGTTTCATTTCTTTTTTTTTTTTAATATAAGAATAATATTCATCATACCTCATTGTAGAAGATCAACTATGGAAATTATTTTTGGAAAACAGGAAAATGCTATGTAAACGTAATTTGGTTAAACCATTCTACGTGTAGTTAAATAGATAAAGAACCATGTTAAAAATAAGATTTATTATAAGTCTTTGAACCTCTTCATTTTTGTAATTATTCCACTTAATCTCACAGTTTAAGGACAAATTAGCTGGTATGTGGCATTGGTTTTTCAGAATGTAGTAAAGTGTAGCCTCTGAGTTGATGTTCGTGACTGCTCTTAATCTTTTTAGTGTAGTTTTCTTTTTCGTGTATGACCAATCCATTAACTAGTCTTTTCCCCCCAAATAATTTTGAAGTAAAAAATAAAAGGAAATAAAGCTAGAGAAATATTGGTATGGAGTACTTGTCATGAGTCATGATCCAGGTTGTTGAAAACCTATGACTGTTTATTATTAATATCCTAAATTTATATAGTCCTTTGTATTTGTTAAGACACCTGAAACTCATCTAATCCCCTTAGGTCCTCTTAACCAGCTAACCATATTCCTCTGCTACACATGAAGAAACTGAAGTCTGGAGAGGTTAAGGGACAGCTCAGCTATTGAGTAGCAAAGCTGATTCCGGTCCAGTGTACTTTTCACTCTGCATTTATGTAACATACAGTGAGTTACTAATTTTCTTTTTTTAAAAAATGGAATAATCTGATTTTCTTCAACAGGACATAATTAGTATGTTTTCAAAATAGTGTCTCAATATTTGAAAAATAGTCTTGGAATTTTTGTCTCCTAAGGAAGCCCATGGTCATAAAAGTCTGAAATAATTTTACACTTCAAAGATTTTCTTAGATGTTTCAGTATTGTAAGTTTGTGTAATTGTGGAAACCGTAAGGATTGGATAAACACATTTTCCAGAAAGCTGATACCTCTTGTTTTAAAAGAAAAAAAAAATTTTTTTTAAGATTTTATTTTTAAGTAATCTCTACAGACCCAACATGGGGCTCAAACTCACTACCCTGAGTTCAAGAGTCAGATGCTCTACTGACTGAGCCAGCCAGACACCCCAAGGCTGATACCTCTTATTCTTTTTCCAAAAACTTGGATATCTCCTTCCCCATGCTCCTCTACCCATCTTTCTAAGGAGAGATAGTATGGTGTATCATAGTGGTTAAGTACTAGAACTTTGGTATCAGACTGCTTGGGTTGTTCACATATTGGTCTTTAACACTTATTAATTGAGTGATCTTAGGAAAATCGACCTCTCAGAGCCTTAGTTCATGTATAAAAGGAGATAATAATTATACTCTGTCTCATAAGATTTGAGGAAAATGAAAGCACCTTGAGTAGTTACTGGCACATAAAAAGTACTTTGTAGGATGATCCTAAAATTTGCAGCCCAAACCAGGACGTTTCTTGAGAGTAAAAGGGAGAGTTGTTTTTTTTTTTTTTTTTGAAGATTTTATTTATTTATTTGACAGAGACACAGTGAGAGAGGGAGCACAAGCAGGGGGAGTGGGAGAGGGAGAAGCAGGCTTCTTGCGGAGCAGGGAGCCCGATGCGGGGCTCGATCCCAGGACACTGGGATCATGACCTGAGCCGAAGGCAGATGCTTAACGACTAAGCCACCCAGGCGCCCCTAAAAGGGAGAGTTTTAATAATTATGCCAGGACAATAGGCTTAAGT
>NC_138377.1:55624502-55639425 GCF_054177405.1 Leptonychotes weddellii
TTTTATTTATTTATTTGACAGAGAGACAGCGAGAGAGGGAACACAAGCAGGGGGAGTGGGAGAGGGAGAAGCAGGCTTCCTGCGGAGCAGGGAGCCCGATGCGGGGCTCGATCCCAGGACCCTGGGATCATGACCTGAGCCGAAGGCAGACACTTAACGACTGAGCCACCCAGGCGCCCCTAGTTTTTTTTTTTTATAATATCATTTATTTTTTTTTTAAAGATTTTACTTATTTATTTGAGAGAGAGAGAATGAGAGACAGATAGCAAGAGAGGGAAGAGGGTCAGAGGGAGAAGCAGACCCCCAGCTGAGCAGGGAGCCCAATGTGGGACTTGATCCCAGGACTCCAGGATTATGACCTGAGCCGAAGGCAGTTGCTTAACCAACTGAGCCACCCAGGCGCCCTAATTACATAATTCTTAAAGCGTCTTGTATAAATGCATATACCACAAAAGATACATCTACTCTAGCAGGCAAAATTACATGGTGGAAAAGCCTGGCTTTTACAGTCATGTGTCATCAGAATATCTGCTCCTTTATTAGGTGCATGACCTTGGGCAAAGTATTAACTTTTGTGGGCCTCAGAGTCCTCATCTGAAAAATGGGAATAGTACCAAACTCTAAGGTTGTTGGATAATCCATCATCATCATCATCATCATAATAGCTAACATTTATTGAGAATTTACTATGGGCACTTCACATAGATTATCTCACAGATTATTCCTCCAAACAAGGCTAGTAGTGATGCTATTACTCCTCTATTTAGTTTAGAAACTGTAGCCTAGAGCTTAAATAACTTGTCCAAGGTAAAATGACAAAGAAAGTGAGAGAGAGGATCCAAACCCAGGCAGTCTTGATCTGTTACCCTTTTTTTTAAACAGCTTTATTGAGATATAATCCATATTTCATACAATTTACCCATTAAATAGTGTACAATTCATTGTTTTTTTTAGTATAGTCACAGTTATGTAACCATCACCACAGTCTAATTTTAGAACATTCTTATCCCCCATGCCCCACAAAAGAAGCCCCATACCCATTAACAATCACTCCACCTCAACCTCCTACTTTCAGCCCTAGGCAGCCACTAATCTGCTTTCTGTTTCTAGAGATTTGCCTATTCTGGACATTTCATATAAATGGAATCATAAGATGTGTGTTTTTTGTGATTGGTTTCTTAGCAGAATTCTTTCAAAGTTTATCCATGTCATTGCATATATCAGAACTTCATTCCTTTTTATGGCCAACTAAAATAATATTCGATTGTACAGATATACCACTTTGGTTTATTTGTTCATCTGTTGATGGGCTCTTGAGTTGTTTCCACTTTTTCGCTCTCATAAATAAGAACATTTGTGTACAAGTTTTTTTGTGTACAGATGTAAGTTTTCATTTCTTGGTTATATATTTAGTAGTTATATGCTAGGTCATATGATAACTACATTTAAGTATTTAAGAAATTTTTTTTTTAATTGTGAAAAAAATATTTTTTTTAAGATTTTTTTTTCAGTAATTTCTACGCCCAGCGTGGGGCTTGAACTCACAACCCTGAGATCAAGAGTCACATACTCCATTGACTAAGTCAGCCAGGTGCCCCATAATTGTGAAAACATGTTAAAGTTGAATAATAGTACAGAGTACCTGTATACCCTCCATTTGGATTCCGTAATTGTTAACATTTTGCCAGTTTTATATCCCTGCTTCCCCCACACATCCCTGCTTCTCCCTTCCTCCCTCCCGATCTCTGTCTCTGATTTCATTTTTTAGAGCCAGCTGCCTTTACTACTTTATATTCATCCCCAAATAAGTGAGTGAACATAGGTGAAATAGTATAATGCCTGGCCAATAATAGCTACTCAATAAATGTAAATTCCCTCCTTTCCTCTTTTCCCCAATACTTAGAAATGTTATGTAGGACCCGGGCTGCAAGCTCTACATCAAGATAAGAGAAGTGAGATCTAAATAAAGACTTGTGAAACTTACTTTCCACAGTATTTCCGGACCAAGGTCAGTGGAACTAGGTAGGTGGCCATCCAAACTATGGTGATCTAGCTGTCCAATTTCTGGTTGATTTCATTAGGATGATAATTAGATAAAACAGCAAGACAAATTCTACGAATAGTTACATTAATAGAAAACAAAATAGACAAAATCCAAACTATCGCAACTGCTTCGGGTTTTTTTTTTTTTAAGGTAGCAGGAAATTCAGCTCCTAGGATACATAAACCTATTTTTTTTTTTTAAGATTTTATTTATTTGACAGAGAGAGAGTGTGTACAACCAGGGGAAGCAGCAGAGGGAGAGGGAGAATCTCAGCAGGGAGCCCGATGTGGGGCTCCATCCCAGGGTCCTGGGATCATGACCTGAGCCAAAGGCAGACGCTTAACCGTCTGAGCCACCCAGGCACCCCAACATAAGCCTATTCTAAAGCAAGATAAGAGATTCCATTTACTAGTGCAGACTTTCATATCCCCACATTGTGTGTGCGGACATGAAGAAGGAGCTGTGAAGGAGAACTGAGCAAAGCTGAAGTTTTACCAAGAATGCTAAGAGGAAAGGTTCATTTCCTCCTGGACAGTGACATAGAACACATGAAAAGTAGGGCAGCACATGACTTACTTATTATTGATTTATTTATAAGAATCAATCATAACATTGGATCCCTGGGGGCTCTAGAACAATCTTCATGGCAGTGAAATTCCCTTGCTTTCCAAGAAACTATTGGGCTTACTGGAATTTTTATGAATTCCAGACCTGCCATCCGTAATTTCAGACATCAGACCCTTAGCAGCCACTTTTTTTTTTTTAGGATTTTATTTATTTATTTAGAGAGAGCACAAGCAGGAGGAGCGGCAGGTAGTGGGAGAGGGAGAAGCAGGCTCCCCGCTGAGCAGGGAGCCCAATGTGGGACTCTGTCCCAGGACCCTGGGATCATGACCTGAGCCAAAGGCAGATGCTTAATCGACTGAGCCATGCAGGCGCCCTAGCACCTACTTTTTATCCAGCTATATTCCTGGAGCAGAGGTTTTCTCCTCACTGCTGAGATAAGTCCGGGGAGATTATGCCTACTCTTGGTCTTGTAGACACCCAGGTCTGCTGCTTGAATCCCACTGGGCCTGACCCTGAGATTCTGAGCCCTGGCTGTGTATCAAAGAGAGACCATTATTACACCTAACAAATTAATGGTTTCTTAATATAATCTAATACCTGATATATATTCAAATTTCCCTAATTGTCCCCAAAATGTCTTTTTACAGCTTGTATATTTGAACCACTGTCCAACAAAGTCCACATATTACATTTGGTTTTTGTTCTTCCTAAGCCTCCTGGAATCTAGAACAGTCTCCAACAACCTTTTTTTAATGCCACTGACTTGTTGAAGAAACTCAGTATGTCCTGTAGAATGTCCCACCTTCTGGATTTGTCTCATGGTTTCCTGTGAGGTCATTTTCCTTGTTTCCCTATTCCCTGCATTTCCTGTAAGCTGGCAGTTAGATCTAAAAGGTTGGTTAGACTCAGGCTAAACATTCTTTTTTTTTAGTAAAGATTTTTTTTTTTATTTATTCATTTGAGAGAGAGAGACAGTGCACAAGCAGGGGGAGAGGCAGAGTGAGAGAGAGAAGCCGACTCCCCACTAGGTTGGGAGCCTGACATGGGGCTCGACATGGGGCTTGATCCCAGGACCTGGAGATCCTGACCCTAGCCGAAGGCAGAGGCTTAACCATCTGAGCCACACAGGCTAAACATTTTTTTTTTTTTTAAGATTTTATTTATTTATTTGAGAGAGAACACATGAGAGGGGGAAGGGTCAGAGGGAGAAGCAGACTCCCTGCCGAGCAGGGAGCCCGATGCGGGACTCCATCCAGGGACTCCAGGATCATGACCTGAACCGAAGGCAGTCGCTTAACCAACTGAGCCACCCAGGCGCCCACACAGGCTAAACATTTTTGATAGGATTATTTCCTAGATGATTCTGTGTCCTTCTTACTGCATCATATCAGGTGCACACATTATCGGGTTGTCCCGCTGATAATGAGTTCATGATTGATCAGTGTGGTCAGATGATCACAGTCTGATCCTCCCATTACACAGTTGTGTTTTCCCCTAGGACCAGTAAACTAATCTAAGGGATGATACTTTGGTTCTTCTAGTAACTGCCACCATGTGCCATGCTGAGTCCTGGAAGATTAAAGGGAAAACAAAAGAAAGGATTATCTTTGCCTTTCTGGTTTGAATCAATGGATTGAAACAAAATATGTTGTCTGATCACAATGGAGTGAAATTAGAAATTAATAATGACAAGTAATTTAGGAAATTCCCAAATATGTGGAAATTAAACTCTTAAATTTTAAGTTAAACCAAGATTATAAAAATTGGTTCTTTGCAAAAGAAGAAAAAGATTTCCTAACCCAGCTTCATGACTGTACTACCTCCCACAAACTTGCTTTTTTGTCCATATTCCTGACTGAAGTCTGTGCCTTTAGTTCTGCAAGTCAGAAGCCGGGCAGCAGTCCCACACCTCCTTCTCCCTCACACTTTCTTAACCAATCCATCACCAATCCTCCAAATCTTACCTTCTAGAAGATCTCTCAGACTTGTTCACCTCTTCCGTGCCCCTGGCCCAGGCTGCTATCATCTCTCACCAGGATTATTGTCAAGCTTCCTCACAAGCTTCCTCATGCTGCATCTCCCGCATGTCCTCCATACAGTAAGCAGAGGAATCTTTCCAACTCAGAGTTCATCCTGTTTACAATCCTTCAGTCTTTTTACATTTTAGGATAAAGATCAAGATCTTCAATGAGGGGGGCCTGGGTGGCTCAGTAGGTTAAGTGGTTGACTCGATTTTGGCTCAGATTGTGATCTCAGGGTCGTGAGATGGAGCCCCACAGTGGGCTCCACGCTCAGTGGGGAGTCGGCTTGAGATTCTTTCCCTCTACTACCGCCCCCCCCCGCCCCCATGCCCCGGCTTGCACTCACACATGCGTGTGCGCATGCATGCTCTCTCTCTAAAATAAATCAATCAATAAATCTTTAAAAAAAAAAAAAAAAAGACCTTCAATGAGGCCTGTAGGGACCAACCTCCACCCTTTTGCTACCTCCCCCACCTGTCTAGCTCCCATACCCTCTTGCTTTCCAGGCTACATCTACTCCAGCTGTGCTGACTGCTCCACAAGTGCCCTGTGCTGCTTCCTGTTACAGGACCTTTGCGCTTACTGTTCCCACTGCCTAGAATGCTCTTGTCCAGCATCCTTGCTCATCCAGCTCCTACTTTTCACTCAGATCTCAAGCCCATTATTACTTCTTTGGAGAGGTTTTCTGTAATCCCCCAGATGAAAGCAGACTCTCTGGTGGTATATGCTCTCAGCAACATGTGCCTTTCCTTTTTATCACAGTATGTATTTACAGGGATTTTTGTGCTCAGTGGGTTAATGTGGATTAAATCTCCTTCACTGGATTGCTAACTCCCCAAAGGATGAGACCATGCCTCTTTTGCTCACCACTATCTCTCTTATATCTAGCGTAGTAGCTAGTACATACTAGGAGCTCAATATATATTTGACCATTCATAAGAATAGAACAAAACTATATGTAGAGGTTTACCACAATTTTATTTATGGTAGAAGAAAAGGTATCAACATAAAGATTAAATGATAGGAAATTTACATAATGAAATGTGGCCATTAAAAATCATGTTTCTGAGTAATATTTAATGATATTGGAAAATACTCATTACATCTTGTTAGATTAAAAAGACATGATGGGGGACGCCTGGGTGGCTCAGTCGTTAACTGTCTGCCTTAGGAACCTGCTTCTCCCTCTCCCTCTGCCCCTCCCCCCCACTCATTCTCGCTCAAATAAAGTTCTTTTTTTTTTTTTTAAGAATTTTATTTATTTTTGTAAGAGAGAGAGAACACAGGAGCCCCTGGGGCGGGGGGGAAGGAGAGGTAGACTCTCTGCTTAGCAGGGAGCCAGATGCGGGACTCCATCCCAGGAGCCTGGGATCAGGACCTGAGCCCAAGGCAGACGCTTAACCTACTGAGCCACCCAGGTGCCTCTCAAATAAATAAAATCTTAAAAAAAAAAAAAAAAAAAAGTCATGAATGTGGAGTAGGAGTCCTATTTATTGATATTTTTATTTTTTATTTTTAAAAAGATTTTTATTTATTTATTTGACAGAGAGACAGTGAGAGAGGGAGCACAAGCAGGGGGAGTGGGGGAGGGAGAAGCAGGCTTCCCACGGAGCAGGGAGCCCGATGTGGGGCTCGATCCCAAGGCCCCGGGATCATGACCTGAGCCGAAGGCAGACAGACGCTTAACGACTGAGCCACCCACCTGCCCCTATTGATATTTTCAAAAGTAGAATTATTCAGTATAGTTTCGTTCCCTGCTTTTCAGTTAACATTGTATGAAAATATATATTGTATATATGCAAAAGATATATATGCAGAGAAAAAGGTTGAAAATAATGTTAATGGTGGTTTATTTCAGTAGACAGGATTTCAGGGAAATTGATTTCTTCAGACTTTCTGTATTTTCCAAATATTTTTCAATAAACACATACGTTTTTATAATTAGGCAGCTGTGATTAAGAACATGGACTCTGCTCTACCTCTGCCACCTAGACGTTGAGTGACCTGGGCAAGTCACTTAACTTCCCCTCAGAAGAATGCCTACCCACAAGGTTGTTGCAAGAAGCAAATGATATAATACTTATAAATCACTTAGTACAATTTCTGGCACATCAATAAATAGTAGCTCTTATTGTAGATTTTGATCTGATAAAAAATGTTAACTTAAAAAAAAAAAAAACGCTTTCCTTGGAAAAGAAAAAATGAAAAACAAGGGGTGCCTGGGTGGGTCAGTTGGTTAAGCATCTGCCTTCGGCTCAGGTCATGATCCTGAGACCCTGGGATCGAGCCCCGCATCAGGCTCCCTCTCCCTCTGCCTGCCGCTCTCCCTGCTTGTGCTCTCTCTCTCTGTCAAATAAATAAAATCTTTTTTAAAAAAATGAAAAAAACCCACACTAGTTTCAATTATATTTTTAAAAAGAAAAGAATGAACATTGCAAAAGTTAAGGACTGCTAGACCTGGAGGATCAGCAGTAGGAAGCAAGATCATTGAAATTCAGGAAATTAAGTCCTGAGTCACTTTCTGAAAAGCAAAAACAAAACCCTTATGTTGCCAACTTAAAGAGAGGTGAGAAAGGCGGCTTGGAATGGATTCATCTACTGAAGTATGGCTGCTAGAGCAGAGCCCCTCAGAGCTGTTCATACCGTGCTCTCAAGCAGGAAAGAATTCAGCCCAACTGTTTGACTTGGCCAACATCGTGGCCAGCTCTGGAAGCCGGGTAACCCCCGACTCGATGGGTACAGACTTACACAACCTCCAGCTTCTCCATAGCAAATGGCAGTTTGGCTCCACCACCGGGTGGATAAAACGTAAGCTGTCCAGAATTTGTGCCTCACGTTCCAGTAAGGGCTTTGTGGAGTCAGAGACCAACTTTGTAACAAGGGTTAGGTTTTCTGGGTGGAAAGACCTGGTTTGAATCTCAGCTCCCACGCTTCCCCAGTTTTACGACTTGGGGCTAAAATGTAATCACTCATGAGCTTTGTTTTCTCCCCTGTGGCTGGGAATGATAATTCCTACCTCAGCAGGAGGCTGTGCAGAGGGAGGGAGATGATGTATGTAGAAGCTTAGGACAGAGCTTGACAGCTGGCAGGAGCCATGTGTTAAGTTCCCACCTCCAGTGGTGACCCTGTGCGTGGGGCAGGACCAAGAGCACCATGCTTATATCTGAACACAGGGAGACATACGGCCCAGTTTCTTCACAGGGCACATGTCCAGCCAAAGGGCTTGCTGCCAAGTGGTGGAGGCCTTCAGAGAGGGGATCGCCGCCAACCCCCGCCTTCAGGAAGCAACATTCCTAAGCAGCCCTTCCAGCCATTAGAACAGTTCAAACTGTTATTAGTTTTAAATAGACAATGATCACATCTGCTTTCTTGAATGATTATACTTCCAAAATTTCTAAATATAAACTTAAACCATGATAACCCTTACACACACACACACAGAATCCTTGAATCAGAAGAGTGATTTTCATTACCAGTCACAGCTTTTCCCCAACTTTTGACTTTGAAAAATTTCAAACATACAGAACAGTTAAATGAACAGTACAATGAACACCATATGCCGTTCCGTTAGATTTATCAGTAGAATTTCACTGCATTTGCTTTCTCTTGTTCTGTTTTTAATTTTTAACTTTTTGCTGAACCATTTAAGAGTTAATTAAAGATGCTGTGACACTTCATCCCCAAATACTTCAGTGTGTATTTCCTAAGAAGAAGGACATTCCTCCTACATAACCGCAGAATGAGTATCTCACTCAGGAAATTTAACATAAATGCACTAGTATTATCTAATATACAGTCCATATTCAAATGTTCCCAATTATCCCAATAATATCCTCCACAGGTTTACAAAAAATCTAGACTTCAAAAAGCAAAAAGGAAAAAAATCATACATTGCATTTAATTGTCATGTCTCATCCAGTTATTCTAAAGTTTAGCACTTGCCCCTTTGGTGCTAAAGCTGTTGTTTTCCTCTTAATTTTTATTTATATACTGGGCCTCATAACTAAATGTGGGCCCCAGCAATGTTTCATTTTCATTTCTGATCCCTATACTTTTTTAAAAAGGTGGCTTGTCCTGAAAATAATCCCATTATTCTTTAGTTCTTAGCTTTTTCAGTTCTTAGCCTATTTACATGGAGTAACAAATGTTAACGGCATCTGCACAATGACAGGTCTGAGGAGGGAAAGGATGGGGCATTCCGCTTGGGGCATGTTCAAGTCACAGTAATGACAGAACTTTCCGGTGACAAGCCCAATAGGATGTGATTAGAGATGGGAACCTGATCCTCTTCCTAGGTAAGGTAAAGAAAGTCACTTACAGAGAAGTGCAAGGGGAAGCCACAGAATGGGTGACTTCCCCAGAAGAGGGACTATTCTTGAGGAGGCTAGTCTGAAACTGGGGAGAGGCAAAGCAGCAGGGTATGCTGGACACCCAGCAAAACGAGGGGACTGGGGTACAGAGGTAATGAGGGACAAACAACGAATCCCACCCCTGAGCTGCTTATGGTTTTTAATTCAAGGTGCAAATTAATTCTCAAGACCAGGCTGGGAGAGGGGCTGGGGGACTCAGAGCTATGCCAGCTGGGGAGTCAGATCAGGTAACCTTCTGGAGGAACAGGGTGGAGGTTAGCCTAGAGGTGCAAAGCCTCAGATCTCCTGGGGCAAAACTCCTTTAGGTAAGAAAACCAGAAAAAGAACCAAGAATAATCATCAAGAAGGGAAGTTGCAGAGGAGACTGGGAAGGGACAAGCTGGGGGACAACAGCCAATTCAGTTGGGATGGCCAGAGAACAAATGGAAAGAATCTGTGTCCTTGACAACATTGAGACACCAAAGTAACCAACTCCAAAGCCGCCCCACCTCTGAACTTCTTGTTATGTAAAATAATACATTTCCGCACTGTTAAAAAACGAGGTAACCTAAGTCCTTGGAGTAAGGAACTCCCCAAAAGAGCGTATTTACCAGAAAGTCTTAAGAACCAAGAGAATGAAGTAAAAATATCAAATAAGTGAACAGAACATAGTCACAATGACTGCAGCAAATCCTCTCGGCTTAGGAACTCTATCTTATACATACAATTACATTTGAAAGTTTATGAAGAACAAGCCTGTTAGGCAGTAATACAGTGATTTTTATTTTTTATTATTTTTTTAAAAATTTCTATATTTAAGTAATCTCTACACCCAGTGTAGGGCTCAAACTCACAACCCCGAGATAAGAGTCCCATGCTCCACCGACTGAGCTAGCCAGGCACCCCTCCATTTTTTTTTTTTTAAGATTTTATTTATTGAGAGAGCAGGAGAGTACAAGCAGGGGGAGCTGCAGAGGGAGAGGGAGAAGCAGGCTCCCCGCTGACCAGGGAGCCCAGATGATGCAATGATGCGGGGCTTGATCCCAGGACCCTGAGATCATGACCTGAGCTGAAGGCAGACGCGCTCAACCCACTGAGCCACCCAGGAGCCTCCCCTCAGTGATTTTTAAAGGACCAGAGAGAAAAGGCCAACAAAAGGAAAATCTGCTATATAGGCCCTCAGTTTCTTAAGACAAACCATATGAATATATATACACATCTATGTATAAGTATACATAAATGTGTTTATTGTGAATACACCTACATATATGTGCACACACTCACGTATACCCAACACATACATACACACACATATGTGCATGTAATACACTCTATATGTATATACACACAAAATTTGCCCTGCACAGGAGGCACGGATGAATCCATAAGCAGTTCTGATGATTCAGGTGGTGACAGGGAAAGCAGGGTACCCACCGCTGGAGGTTGAAAAGTTTAAGGTGCTCTTGCCACCTAATGAGGGGATTTTTGCCAGAATAACTAGAATAAATAGAGCTTTCACAATGCTCCAGTTTTCAGAAGGTTTCAAAAGCAGCGGGAGTAACTGAGGGGAAGCGTCCCGCCGCACTGTTCCCACTGTCGTGCTTCTCTGCGGTCAACTCTTCTCAGCAGATCCTGAATCATCAGGGGGAGATTACTGAGCCCTTTTTGTGTCTAACAATTAACCCCAGAGTATTTCAATGTACTGATACAGTTTTACTGCAGAGTTGTTTACGGACCGTGAATGAATTTAACAGGCTCTAGTTACTGATGAATCACAGACCTGTACCCCTGAAACAAATAATACGGTATATGTTAATAATAATAATGATAAAGAAAACAGGCTCTAGTTTACAAATTCAACTGTAAAATTTTCAAACTTATTTCCTTCAATGTATTGTGAAGACAGCCTATTCTGGAGTTATGGAGAAGAAAGGGGGATGTATATTTTCACCCCTCTCGCCCTCAACCATTTAGATGAGACAGCCGTAGTTCATTTAGAGACTAGTAGTATTGACTAGCTCTTCCCTGTTCTTCAGACCCTCTAACCTCCAGGGGTGGTGCTGCTCGGGATTCGAACAGCTGAGCATTTCCAACATAGTATTCCCTACATGGTGTCAAATGACTGGGGATGAAGTTTTGGTGACTGGATGGTTTATTCACTTAGTCATCGTTGTTCCATCAGGGGAAACAATAAGAGGCTTTTGTTTGTGTTTCTGTGTGTAGGGTGTGAGGGATGAAGAGAAGAAAATAGCCATATAATGAAATCTTGGTCCTCTTTTTTTCCTCTCTCAAAAGAGGTCTTTATCTTCAAATTACTATAAATATATCATAAATATATCATAAAAAATACTGCACTGTGGTTCTTTCTACATTGTTTCTTCATATTTTCCTGGAAAGTTTCTTTTTTTCCTTTTTTATTAAAAAAAAAAGTAATACATGAGTATGTTCTAATCCTAAAACATTCAAACATTACAAAAGCATACAGAGTGAAAAACAAAGGTCTTCCTTCATTGCCCTCGCCCAACCCTCCTCTCCCACCATTCAGCCCCTACAAAAAAGTTCTTTAAAAAAAAAAACAAAAAAAAAAAACTCTATTACCACAGTTTGGGGCACTTTCATAACAACAGATGGCATATTGTAAGCAACAGGCAAATTCCAAAATATAAGCAATCAGAAATCACTGAACATGAACCTCACTGTGGAACACATTCTCAGAAAGTGCCAGGACAAGTCATGGCAGAGTGACTCAGTACAGATCAGGGAGCCCCCCTGCCCCCCTGAAAAACAGACACGTGGAGCCAGGAACACCTGGGTTTGGTTCTGGATGTCCTTGAACTAACTGGATATCCTTGAGCAACTTTTGTTTTCCCAGGTAGGCATGTCAGTAGGAGCATGAAATGAGATTGTGTGTAAGTGCCTGAGGACTGCTAAGTTTTTGGCAAATATTAGTTTTCCTCCCACTTCCAGAGGGACTTTGCTGCATCTAGAGCACACATTGGTTTATTTCTGCTGAAGTTCTACTTATGTCTCCATGTTTATGGGGAAAATTATAATTCTATTTGTACACTGTTTATAAAAGGTGAAAAAGAGCCTGCTTTGCTCTCCTGCCAAGCTGCTCAAAGCACGTTGGTGTTTTTATTTAGAGGCTAATGTAGAAATAGCTCTGCATTGCATTTGGGTTCAGGCAATGTATGTGGTGGATTCAGGCAAGAGCATCCAGGATCAAGAAATCCTGATAATCATGGGTTTGTTACCTCTTGGAATCCTGTATCATTAAGCGACTGATTCAAAGAAGTTGAATAATGGGGCAACAATGATGCAAGAACATTGGGTATTTTTAAATTATTCGTGTAATATTAACATGGCTATTTGGGAGTTCAGAAGTTTTGGTTTTTGTCACCAAGAAAACTACTCTACGATCATCCAAGGGGCAAGCTCATAATAAGGTGAAGAGATTACGGCTTCTGGACTGATCCACGAGGGTTTTCTGCAGTCTTTGAAGCCTGGAGTGCCCTCTACTGGTTACCTTCCAGAGAGCCAGGCAGCTAATGGTTTCACGGAGAACTCCCAGTTATTGAAACACCGTAAATATAACCCTTTCTCTCTGCAACTTCCCTACTGAGTGACTTTTTTTTTCTGAAGGCTTATCCTCTGAAAGAGAGCAATAACTTTTTTCTTGGAACCAACTTGATTCCTTAATCAGAAGTGTGTCTGAGATGCCATTTAAATGTCAATTATCTGCTAGATCCTAATTTCTAAAATAATCAACATGTCAGAAGAACTAAATGCAACAAAGTGATCCCCAGATATTTAACTGGATTTTACATTTTAAAAATATGTTTTGTTGTAAGGTACACATTTTCTAATGTACACTAGTCTCTCCATACTTGTCTTTCAACTTCCTGTGAACCTGTAATTATTGCAAGATAAAAAGTTGAAAAAAAAATCTAGTGACTACTTTGCAGCTTTAAATCATTGAAATCTTTCTTTGAACTTGTTGAACCATAAAAGATAGAAAATGCCAATGACAGAGATAGAAAAATGTGCATCATTTGAGATTTATATTCTCTACTATTTTTCTTTCCCTGCTTTTGCCAGTAGCCCTTCCTGATGTTTTGAAGGACCTGCAAGGGTCCAGCAAGAATAGGTATGCCCACACTCACTGGTTATCACAGCTAACTGGACTTCTAATGTGAACTAGCTCACTGCTTTTCACACATGCGTTTAAAAGCAGAACCCTTATCTTCTAGTGCAGTGTAACCCAGAATTCATCCACTTTTCATTCATCCATGCATTCATTTATTCCCCAGTTATTGAGCACCTATTCTGTGACCGTGCACTGTCCATATGTCATGAGTATGTGCCGCTTCTACCAGATGGGGGTCCAAAATATAATCACATTCCTTTTAACATTAAAACTAAACAACTCTACCACATGCACACACGTGCATACCAATCTCCCAGGACCGTGTCTTTTTTCCTTCCCCAGAATTCCTCTCTGTAATACCTCCATAAACTCCAGGGAGCAGACTCAGGCTGGGACCCAGTCTTCCTCTTGCTTGCCTACTGGTCTCTGCTGGGAGTGTGGAGACTCAGATTTGGACTAGTTTCCACCACCCCCAGCATTGCCCTGGATTGTACAAACATACACACACACGCACACACACACACACACAGCTCCAGTGAGTCCTAGAAGAGGGAAGGAGGATGTCCTTCCCCACCCAGTTTATTTATTTATTTTAAAGATTTTTTTTTAATTTATTTATTTGAGAGAGAGAGACACATGAGAGAGGGAACACAAGCAGGGGGAGTGGGAGAGGGAGAAGCAGACTTCCCGCCCAGCACGGAGCCCAATGGGGGGCTCGATCCCAGGACCCTGGGATCATGACCTGAGCGGAAGGCAGACACTTAATGACTGAGCTACCCAGGTACCCTCCCACCCAGTTTAATGCACACAAAGGGCAGATATCCCAAACTGCTCTTTAAACACACACACACACACACACGGCCCAAAGCCCACATTTCCCTAGAGGACTGACGGCTAGAATACCCAATCTTGCATGCATGACCTCCGAAGTCTTTAAAATCAAGTAGCCTGTCTTTGATCTGGAATTGTCAGTCACATCCTTGGTTACTCTGTTCCATATAAAGCAGAGAACAGAGATGCCTTTGTTGAAGTAGGGATGGGGCTCTGTCTCTTTCCTCCTGTCCTTTCTCTGTATCTCTCCCCTCCCAGGTTGGTGGCCATTGAGGTGCCACTTGGAACTGTGATGTTTTGTGAAATACAGGTTGAAAGCCACTGATCTAGCGGTACCCAGCTGGCTCAGTCAGAAGAGCGGGGGACTTGATCTTGGGGTTGTGAGTTTGGACCCCACATTGAGTGTAGAGAGTACTTAAAAATAAAATCTTAAAAAGAAACAAGGCCACTAATCTATTTTAAAACTCTTATTTTACAGATGAGAAAAATGAGACCAAAAGTGTTCTAAACTGTTGATTTGGAACTCAAGCTGAGATCTCCAGGTTCCACACCCCTTGCTCTTTTGGTTGTGTTGTATTGTTTCCTTTTTTTATCCCTATGAAGATTTATTTGTTTTATGTCTCATTCCCTCCAAGCACAACTTTAGGTAGTTATTCCTTAAAAAGCAATCTCATAAGACTCTGGACTCTGAGAAACAAACTGAGGGTTTTAGAGGAGAGAGAGGTAGGGGGATGGGTTAGCCCAGTGATGAGTATTAAAGAGGGCACATACTGAATGGAGCACTGGGTGTTACATGCAAACAATGAATCATGGAACACTATATTAAAAACTAACGATGTAATTTATGGTGACTAACAAAACATAAAAAATAAAAATTTTTTAAAAAGCGATCTCATAATTGGATGTTTACGGCCAACAATAGTTTGGTAAATTGCTTCTATCAAGATGTATCTGTCGGGGCGCT
>NC_138377.1:55639525-55661497 GCF_054177405.1 Leptonychotes weddellii
AATTAAAAAAATAAAAAATAAAAAAAAGATGTATCTAAGTCAGGAGGAAACAGCACACTCAAATTAGGATAATTCAAGGTGGGGTAATAAAGGTACAATTTACACAAGTGTGTGCAGTGTGTAGGGAGACCACCAGCGATAACAGTATCAGGGCTAGTCCCTGTTGGCCAGAGAGGGAGCACACAATCCAGAGAGACGTGGACCCTGCCAGAAGAGGAGTGTGACCTTTGGTCAAGGGACATAGGCAGCCCAAGGTGACCTTTCAGGGATGCAGTTGGATAACTATAACACCACCTTCACTGTCTTCTCGTCCTCTAATTTCTGCTGGAGCTCTTCACTGGTTGAACCCAACTGGAAGTCAAAGACATTGAACAGATTATATGGGTCAGTCACTCTACAGAGCAGGGTGAAGGGTGAAGAGTAGATCTGGAGGGCAAATGGATATCCTTTCTACAAAGTTATACAATTTAGCAAGTAGTCAGAGCTGGGTATTACACCAAGATTCTAGAAGGAAAAAAAAAAAAGAACACAAATCATTTTAGTCTCTACCTTTCCTGCCACAGCCAATCAGTGACTTAATGGAGGCAGTCCTGTCTTTTATAAACACTTTTTGATCCATTTCTCTAACCTCCAGCTTGATTGCCACTCACTTAGTTTTGGTCCCTACCACATCATACCTGGATGGGATGATAGCTTCCTGACTAGCGCCCTGCCTTTAATTTCCCAACTTCCACACCACAGGTGGTATTATTTCTAAGATGCAAGTCTGGCTATGTACTTCTCTGCTTAATACCCTTCAATGACTTGAATCACCTCAATGCATTCTGTATCAGTAATAATTTATCTTAAAATGTAGTGGCTTAAACCAACAATAATCATGTTTTCTCTCTCATTGTTTCTATGAGTCAGGAATTTGGAAAGGGCTTGGCCTTGGATTCTGTCATGAGGATGCAATCAGATTTTGGCCAGGCCTGCAGTTATCAGAGACAAGAATCCCTGGGGCCATCTTGGAGACTGGCTATGACACATACCTGGACAACGTCTAATCCTAAGGTGTCCTACAGGGCCATTCACTCTTGTCATCAGGAACAAGGACCTGCCATGTCCTAGTACGTCTCAAGTTTGCTATTTTAGAAGTAAGAGGTATTTCTTAATTGACTCATTTACTCAGTCCCAGGAATTAGAGGTAAGGTGTATACTCTAGTGATTCATTTATTTTAATTTTCTTGGGGAAACTGGGTTAGTGCCACTTAAAATAAAGCATTCTTGGAGCATTTGGCTAGCTCAGTCAGTGGAGCATGCAACTCGATCTCAGTGTTGTGAGTTTGAGCCCCACATTGAATGGCATGAAGATTACTTTAAAAATATAAAATTTAGGGGAGGGGGGTGGGAGGATGGGTTAGCCTGGTGGTGGGTATTGAGGAGGGCACATTCTGCATGGAGCACTGGGTGTTATGCACAAACAATGAATCATGGAACACTTCATCTAAAACTAATGATGTAATGTATGGGGATTAACATAAGAATAAAAAATATATATATATAAAATTTAATTTAAAAAATAAAGCATTCTTTGGTTAGTATTATTGACAAATGCAAAATTATCTTTAAGTCAGGTATATAAAACAATACATTAAATTAAATAGATATATTAGAGCAACATAACATACTTAACATATTTAGTTTAATTCATTTAATGTATTTGACAATTTAAATATAATCAGGGGCGCCTGGGTGGCTCAGTCGGTTAAGCATCTGCCTTCGGCTCAGGTCATGGTCCTAGCGTCCTGGGATTGAGCCCCGCATTGGGCTCCCTGCTCAGCGGGGAGCCTGCTTCTCCCTCTCCCTCTGCTGCTCCCCCTGCTTGTGTGTGCTCTCTCTCTCTGTCAAATAAATAAATAAATCTAATTAATTAATTAATTAATTACTATTTAAACCCAAAATTCAGTTAATAAAATTAAATTTACTAAATATTTCTCATCTCTTTTTTCCTAAGACAAGATAATCACAACATTCATTTCCTCCTATAGCAGGTCCCAGCCCAATTCTTGGTATAAAGTAGATGGCCATTAAATATTTGTTGAGTTAGATTGAATAATACAAGGAGTAAATAATCCCCAGCCTTTCCTTTGCAGTTCCTTCTGAATTTCTGCAGAGCAGGGGACACTCTTGTGTTCTAGGCCCCTTGCTAACAAAGAACAATGAAAAAAGAGACAAACCAAAAAACAAACTTAACTATAGAGAACAAACTGATGATTACCAGAAGGGAGGTGGGTGGGAGGGATGGGTGAAATAGGGGAAGGGGATTAAGAATACACCCTTTATAGTGGGCACTGAGTGATGCATAGAATTGTTGAGTCACTATATTGTACACTTGAAACTAAGATAACACAGTATGATAACTACACTGGAATGTTTTTAAAAAATTTAAATTAAAGCTAAGCCATCAACACAAGTAATTGTGGTATGTTAAAATAAATAAATAAAAATTAAAAATATAAAGTTTTGAAATCAGGACGTAGATTATTGTTGATGTGCACATTTAATACACTGCCTTTTTTGTTTCCCCCAATATGCTACCAGTATATCCTAGAATTGAAGAAATACATTGTCAAAGATGTGGCCCATGTCTCTTGCTTCCCTGTGGCCTGTTCAAGAATGTGATGACTAGGGGTGCCTGGGTGGCTCAGTCGGTTAAACTGCTGCCTTCGGCTCGGGTCATGATCCCAGGGTCCTGGGATCGAGCCCTGCATCGGGCTCCCTGTTCAGTGGAGAGCCTGCTTCTCCCTCTCCCTCTGCCTGCCTCTCTGCCTACTTGTGCTCTCTATCTCTCTGTCAAATAAATAAATAAAAAATCTTTAAAAAAAAAAAAAGAATGTGATGACTATGACAATTACATATGCTTTGTAAAGCTGGACTGACATCCTGTTGTCTTCCAGGAACTTCCTGACTTTCTGCCATATATATACATTTGCAAAATGCATCTGCAGAGTTAAGCATTTTTAATCTTGAGAGCTTAATGCACTTTAGAGGAGGGAGAGGGGGAAAAGCACTTTAGAGACTCTGGTTTCTATTCTGTAGTAAACATGGGTATAATATGCAATCTCTTACATGTTAAAGAAAGGACTGTTGATTTTCCTGGAAAAACATTTTTTCTCTTCATATAATAACTTAAGCACATTTACTTCAGGGCTGTTAGTCCTTTCATCATTATCACCATCATCACCATCACCATCATTACAATGTATGTGTAATGAGGGGGAAAAAAATTAACACCCCATTGTTCCTTCCAGAGTTAAAACTGTTATAGTTTAGGAGCACATTTTTATTTTTTTTCTTCTTTCTTTTTTTCAAGTTTTTATTTAAATTCCAGTTAGGTAAGGGGTGCGTGGGTGGCTCAGTCAGTTAAGCAACTAACTCTTGATTTTGGCTCAGGTCATGATTTCAGGGTCGTGGGATTGAGCCCCGAGCCCCAGTTGGGCTCCACACTCAGTATGGAGTCTGCTTGAGATTGTCCCTCTGCCCCTCTTGCTCATGCTTCCTCTCTCTCTCTCAAACAAATCTTTAAATTCCAGCTAGTTAACATACAGTGTAACATTAGTTTCAGGTATACAATTAAGTGATTCATCACTTACATACAATACCCAGTGCTCATCACAACAAGTGCCCTCCCTCATACCCATCACCCATTTAGCCCATCCCCTCACCAACTTCCCCTCCAGCCACCCTCAGTTTGTTCTCTATAGTTAAGAGTCTGGCTTGCCTCTCTTCTTTTTCCCCTATGTTCATCTGTTTTGTTTCTTAAATTCCACATACAAGTGAAATCATATGATATTTGTCTTTCTCAGATTGACTTATTTCGCTTAACATAATACATTCTAGCTCCATCCAGGTTGTTGCAAATGGCAAGGTTTCATTCTTTTTTTATGGCTGAGTAGTATCCCATTGTATACATATACCACATCTTCTTTATCCATTCATCAGTCGTTGGACATTTGGGCTCTTTCCATAATTTGGCTATTATTGATAATGCTGTTATAAACATCAGGTGCATGTATTTTGTCAAATCAGTATTTTTGTATCCTTTGAGTAAATACCTAGTAGTGCAATTGCTGGATTGTAGGGTAGTTCTGTTTTTAACTTTTTGAGGTACCTAGGAGCACATTTTAAAATTAATTATGAAGAGGAGACTTCGGGGAATAACTTGGATGACCTAGAGCCAGTAAAGGAAGAGCTACAGTGCTCTATAAGAAATGAACAAGAGGGGGCGCCTGGGTGGCTCAGATGGTTAAGCGTCTGCCTTCGGCTCAGGTCATGATCCCAGGGTCCTGGGATCGAGTCCCGCATCGGGCTTTCTGCTCCTTGGGAGCCTGCTTCTCCCTCTGCCTCTCTCTCTGTGTCTCTCATGAATAAATAAATAAAATCTTAAAAAAAAAAAAAAAGAAATGAACAAGAGGGGCACCTGCGTGGCTCAGTCAGTCGAGCCTCTGCCTTCGGCTTGGGTCATGATCCCAGGACAATGGGATCAAGCGCTTGCATTGGGATCCCTGCTCAGTGGGGAGTCTGCTTCTCCCTCTCCCTCGGCCCCTCCCCCTGCTTGTGTGCTCTCTCTCACTCTCTCTCACCCTCTGTCAAATAAATAAATAAAATCTTTAAAAAGAAAAGAAATGAACAAGAATTTGGGGGATTAAGGACAAAAATAGGTTAGGGAAGGATGAAGGCTAAGCAAGATGAGGGGGCACTGGGGCTGAAATCTGGCCCACTTTCTGCTGTCAAGCTGTGAATTGCGAGGCCTGCTAAAGGAGAGCTGCTTTTTTTCTAAATGTGCACAAAGATGTCATATGGGTCAGCAGTGACCCCAAGACGGACCCAGCATAATGCCAAGAGACTGCAACCTCAAAGGAAGAGATACAGAGTGATTTCTTCGTAAGAAAGAACGGACCAGGGACTTTTAAGTTCAGAAATGTTAAAATCCAATTTAGGTCATTCTGCCCTAAATATCATCTCTTCTATGCCTCTCTTCCTTTGTTAATATCTGCTCACGTACATTATAGGTGAGCAGTGCTTCAGAGAGAAGAGATTGAGGCAGTCTCTAGTGAGGGGATGAGGTGAGGAAAAGACAAGCAACACTGGGCTGAGGGGCTGTAATGTGGCTGGAAACACGACCTCAACCAGAGGACACCAAGAGGAGCCTAACCTCCAGAGAATCCTCAGAGACATTGGGGATGAGTATTTGAACTAACTGCTATTTGAATTTCAAAGAGTTTGAGGACATCCATGCAGCTGACATTTATACCTACACAAATATCACCTAAGATCCTTTGAGTTTTCAACAAATGGTACTGGGACAACTAGACATCTGCATGCAAAAAAAATCAATCTAGACACAGACCTTACACCTTTCACAAGAAAAATCACTCAAATTGGATCATAGACCTACATGTAATATACAAAACTATAAAACCCCTAGAGGGTAACATAGGAGAAAACCCAAAGGACCTTGAATTTGCTGATGACTTTTTAGATACAACACCAAAGGCACAATCCATGAAAGAAAAAATCGATAAGCTGGACTTCATTAAATTTAAAATTTTCTGCTCTATGAAAGATACTGTCAAGAAAATGAAAAGATAAGCCCCAGACTAAGAGAAACTATTTGCAAGAGACATTTCTCTAAAAAAAAAACAACTGTTATCCAAAATATACAAAGAACACTTAAAACTCAACAATAAGAAAACAGACAACCTGATCAAAAAAATGAGCCAACGACCTTAACAGATACCTCACCAAAGAAGATATGCAAATGGTATATGATCTGTACGCTCCACATCATTATGTCATCAGGGAAATGCAAATTAAAAACAACGATGATATATCACTACAGACTTATTAGGATGGCCAAAATGCAGAACATTTCCAATACCAAATGGTGGTAAGGATACGGAGCAAAAGGAACTCCCATTCATTGCTGGTGGGAATGTCATTTTAGAAGACAGTTTGGCAGTTTCTCACAAAACTAAAAATACTCTTGCCATACGATTCAGCAATAGTGCTCCTTGGTATTTACCCAAAGGAGATGAAAGTTATGCACACACGAAAACCTACACACAGATATTCATAGTAGCTTGTTCATACTTGACCAAACCTGGAAGTGACCAAAAACATCCTGCAGTGGATGAATGGATGAACTGTGAAACATCTAGATAGTGGAGTATCAAGCCATGAAAAGACATGGAGGAAGCTTAAGTGTATATTACTAAATGAAAGAAGCCGATCTGAAAAGGTACATACTGTGTGCGGTACCTGGGTGGCTCGGTTGGTTAAGCAGCTGCCTTCGGCTCAGGGCATGATCCCAGGGTCCTGGGATGGAGCCCTGCATCGGGCTTCTTGCTCAGCGGGGAGTCTGCTTCTCCTTCTGTCCCTCTCCCCGCTTGTGTGCTCTCTCTCACTCACTTTCTCTTTCAAATAAAAAGAAAAGGCAAGGTACATACTGTATGATTTCCATCTATATAACATTCTGGAAAAGGGAAAAGTACGGAGACAGTAAAAAGATCAGTGGTTGCCAGGGGTAGAGGATGTGGGGAGAGATGAATAGGTGGAGCACAGAGGATTTTTAGGGCAGTGAAATTACTCTGTATGATACCATAATGGTAGATACTTGTCACTATATATTTGTCCAAACCCACAGCATGTACAACACAAAAAGTGAACCGTACTGTACGCTATGCACCCTGTGTGGTAATGACGTGTCAATGCACGTTCACCAGTTGTACCAAATGTCACACTCTGGTGGGGGATGTTGAGAATGTGGGAGGCTATGCACGTGTGGGCGCAGGGAGTATATGGGGACTCTCTGTAACATCCACTCAACTTTGGTATAAACCTAAAACTGCTCTAAAAAGTAGTCTACTTTGGGGCGCCTGGGTGGCTCAGTTGGTTAAGCAACTGCCTTCGGCTCAGGTCATGATCCTGGAGTCCCTGGATCGAGTCCCGCATCGGGCTCCCTGCTCGGCGGAGAGTCTGCTTCTCCCTCTGACCCTCCCCCCTCTCATGCTCTCTCTATCTCAGTCTCTCTCTCAAATAAATAAATAAAATCTTTAAAAAAAAAAAAGTACTCTACTTTGAAAAAGAATCACTGGAGGAAGTGAGGTCTGAGAGGCTAACAAACTTGTTCAGGGAAAAACAGCCCATCTGTGACAGAAGTATGGCTCCCGTGACTTCTGCTTTCTGCCATGATGAAGTAAGAGGAACCAAATCCGCTGCCTGCCTTAAGACATTTTTTTTTTAAACTGGGCAAAAGCTGTGAAACAAGAGTTTCAGACATTGGACAAGAGGCAGCAGAGAACGTGATCTCTGAAGGGAAATAAAAAGATGAGGTCTACAGTCGCTCTGGCTTACTGCCTGGGATGTTTCCAGGGAGTGGTACAGAGAGGGGGAAGCTAGGTCGAGTCTTGCAGTCAGTCTCCCGAGTGAAGGAGACAGAGTTGAGAATTTGAGAAGCCTCGGGTGGCTGGAATTTGCAGGGCAGAGTACCAGAGAGATTGGCTGCACAGAAAGAGAGAGAGCTCCAAAGATCTGAAGAGGGTTCCCATCAAGTCTTCAGCTGAGTACTGATAAGCACATGTGAGGAAACTACTATTATCTTCCAGTTTGGGAGCTCAGAAGTGAAAAGGAGTCTTACCAGGCTAAAATCAAGGTGTCAGCAGGGTGGAATTCCTTCTGGTGGCTCTAGGGAAGAATCTGCTTCCTTTCCTTTTCCCTTGCAAGGCTGGCTGCACTCCTTGGCTCCTGGCCCCCTTTCAGCCATATTGGGCCAGGTCTTTCTCACACTGCCACCTCTCTGGGTCTCCTCTTCTGCTTCTGTCCTTCACTTACAAGAAGCCTTGGGATTGATTATGTTGGCCCCACCTAATATAATTCAGGATCATCTCTGCCTCTCAAGGCCAGCTGACTAACAAACTTAAGTCCATTTGCAAATTTAACTCCCCTTTGCCTTGGAAGGTAACACATTCCCAGGGTCTAGAGATTAAGACACAGATCTCGTCGGAGGCCATCGCTCTGCCTACCACACGGTGTAGACTACTTGGAATTAGAATTTCACCACTGTAGTGCCTTCCATAAGGAGGACAGGAAGCTGTAGTCTGTTTCAGAGGGCAGCTTTTGCAACTTTGAAAAATGAACTTAATATCCTCAAGATGTCTTTAGAGCCGCAGGAAGAATTTTTTGAGCACTTCCAGATCCTTTTTAGGAGCACTTAAACATCAAGCCCATTTATTATTGTATTATTAGTACACTCAATTTCTACAAAGGACATGCAACATACTCTCATGCTATTCCTTGCCCTTTTATTATTTATTTATTTATAAAGATTTTATTTTTAAGTAATCTCTAAAGCCAACATGGGAACTCACAACCCCGAGATCAAGAGCTGCATGCCCCACCAACTGAGCCAGCCAGGTGCCCTGAGAAAACATTTTATTTTATTTTTTATTTATTTATTTATTTTTAGGTAGGCTCCATGCCCAACATGGGGCTTGAACTCATGACCCTGAGATCAAGAGTCACATGCTCTACCGACTGAGCCAGCCAGGCACCCCTCTTGCCGTTTTTATTTTTTAATATTTATTATTGTATTATATAGTTGACATGCATTATGCCTTATCCTATATTTTATGAAATAAGGAGCCAATTGATACAAAAGCAGTTATCCAATAAATGTGCCAGTGGGAGATACTTTTGCATTTGCACCTAATTCAGGCCTTGTTGAGGTACCCAGCCAGTGCCACAGGGCTTTGATTCACTTAGCAGAAGCTTCAGTATAATCTCACAACATTTGTGGTTTAATGAAGCCTTCCCATCCCCACTGCCCTTCTTCTTCTTCTTCTTCTGGGGGACTAAATCAGACAACTGAGATCAAGCACAGCTCATCTTTCCAAGCAAGACGTCACCTCCTAATTGCTTCACCCTTCCCTGGTTTCCAGACAAAAGAAGTTTGGAGGAGGTCTCCCACTCTTAGTACTCTTCATGGGGTCATTCTAGCATTTCTGAATTTTCTTCTTTCCCAAGTTACCTGATGTTTAGCTTCCCAGTCTCAAGACCAGCCCCCTTTATTCAGGGGTGGCTCAGGCCCTTGGCTTATAGTCAGTCTTCCATTCCAGCTCAAGTTCTGTCAACTCAAGTTCTGTCATTCTCTTTGCTCTGCTCATCTCCAGGGACAATGCCTCCATGTGGTTTTAGCCCCTCCCTTCATGGTTGTACCCTGACCTTGCTGTCACCAGGAAGTGCTACTCCACTGGAATAATAGATTCCACTCTCTGGCCATGGCATTCTTTTTTTTTTTTTTTTAAGATTTTATTTATTTTTGACAGAGAGAGACACAGCAAGAGAGGGAACACAAGCAGGAGGAGTGGGTGAGTGAGAAGCAGGCTCCCCGCCAAGCAGGGAGCCTGATGCGGGGCTCGATCCTAGGACCCTGGGATCATGACCTGAGCCGAAGGCAGATGCTTAACGACTGAGCCACCCCGGCGCCCCTCTGGCCCCTCTGGCCAGGACATTCTATTCTTCCATCTCCCTGACTCCGTTATTCTCCCAGCCCCTGCTTTAGTCGAACTGCCTGTCATAAACAAGTTAAAATCTCCATAGCTATATTAGTTAACCTTCGCTATCTAGGAAGCCATCCTAACCTTTATTGGTGTAAAACAACCACCATTCCATTATGAAGCACTAGCCTAGGTCCGTGGCAATGGCAGAGGCAAACGAGAGCACGCGGAGGCTCGAGTGACCTTCAAGGCCTGAGCACGCTGTCAGGCACCTCCACTCACATGCTCCCGGCCAGAGCAAGTCAAATTGTCAAGCCCAAAGTCAAAGGGCCCGGAAGTACACTCTGCCCACAATGAGGCCTTTGCAAAGGTGTTGACATGGGGGCCGGTGGTTAAAGTATCGGGGCCAATAATTCGGTCAACCATAGTGGCTCACCACAACAAAAATATTTTTCTCTCTCATTTCACAGTTCAGTGTAGTCAGCAGGAGAACTGTGTTCTACCCAGTCACTCAGCTTATGGGACTTTCCCATCTCTTTCAGCTTCATTGTTCTCTGCAGGTGTGGAAAGACAAAGTAGGAGGATCACTGCAGTAGGCTGAATACGAGTCCCCAAAGATGTCCACGTCCTAATCTCCAGACTCTGGGAACGTTATCTTACATTGCAAACGGGACTTTGTAGATGTGATTAAGGATCTTGAGATGGGGAGATTATCCTGGATTATCTGGGTGGTCCCTAAATGTAATCCTCATAAGAGGGAGGCAAGAAGGTCAGAGGAGGGAGAAGATGTGAGGATCAAAGATGTTGGGGTAGGGGCGCCTGGGTGGCTCAGTCGTTACGCGTCTGCCTTTGGGTCGGGTCATGATCCCGGGGTCCTGGGATCGAGTCCCACATCGGGCTCCCTGCTCGGCGGGAAGCCTGCTTCTCCCTCTCCCACTCTCCCTGCTTGTGTTCCTGCTCTCGCTGTCTCTCTCTGTCAAATAAATAAATAAAATCTTAAAAAAAAAAAAAGATGTTGGGGTGAGGAAGGGATCATGAGCCAGAGCATGCCCAGGCAGCCTCCAGAAGCTAAAAAAGGCAAGGAAATGGATTCCCCATTAGATCTTCCAAGAGGAACCAGCTCTGTGAGCACCCTGACTTTAGCCCCGGGAAACTGATTTCTGACTCACAGCCACTAGAAGAGAACAAAACCGTGTTGTTTTAAGTAAAAGTAACTAAGTCTGGTAATTTGTCACAGAAGCAGGAAGAAAACTAATACAATCATAAAAGAGGTTTTTCACAAGCAGCCCTGTGTGCATCTTTTTCACTCACATCCTATTTGACTTAGTCGCACAGCTGCTCCTATCTCTATGGGGTCTGGGCAATGTCGTCTCTTTGAGTGGCCAGGGAAAAGAAGAAGAGGATTTGGTGAATACTTCCTCCACAGCCCCTCATGGATCCACCAGCCAGACGGAACGTCTCTCACCTCCTCGAGGGCACCACACTCCTGCCCCAGACCAGACCTTTACAATTACTGCAATTGCCATCTTTTGGTGAATCCTGTGGCAGGTGATGGTGGTCTTCACCCAAATTTCTGAGACCCTCTCATAGCAAGTTTATGCAAGGTATGGGTTCATTAAATGCGAGAGGGGGAGAGAATTATCTTTAATAATTTAGAATTTAATGGATGCTGCCAATATGCCTTTAAAATGGGGATGCACGTGTTCTGGCTTTCCTTTTTAGAAACTGCAAGGCAAAGGAAATTGTGTAAATAGCAAGGTCAGAGAAGTGACTAAAAAATGTGGTTGTAGAATACAAAAGAGTGAATAATTCAATACATTTGCTGAGTCAAAAAGCAGAAAGAAACCTCAAGAGGTCGTTTGGCCCAACTCTCTGCTTCTGGGAAGGCTCAGACCAAAATCATCCCAGCTGGGGCAAGGGCAGGGTGTGGGGCGGAGGAAGGATGGAGACAGGAAGGGGAGAGCGGGGGTAGGATCTGTTCTGTTCTACGATCTCTAGGAATGGAGAAAGCATTGTATAGACCTTTTCAAAGTTTTGTCTGAATCCTCAGAATATCTCTAAAGTAGCTAACATATTAAATATCTGCTAGGTGCCTTACATACGGAAGACCTGCGTGTCTTCCCTTCTCAACTTAGCTGCCTTCTGACTTTGAGGAAGGGCTGAGGAGTGGGAAAACTTCTGGGCCTCGACCATATCGCAAGGAAAGCTACCTCAAGACTTCTCTCTGCCGGATAGGGCTGAACTGCCAGGTTAGCATGGGGGCAGCCTTTCGGACAACTCATCTCAGAGTCCTCAAACTGATCAAGAACAAGAGTGTCTTGGGGCACTTGGGTGGCTCAGTTGGTTAAGCATCTGACTCTTGATCTCAGGGTCGTGAGTTCAAGCCATGCATTGAGCTCAGGCTCCATGCCCAGTCTACTTAAAAAAAGTGGGGGCGGGGGCACCTGGGTGGCTCAGTCGCTAAGCGTCTGCCTTCAGCTCAGGTCATGATCTCAGGGTCCTGGGATCGAGGCCCGCATCGGGCTCCCTGCTCAGCGGGAAGCCTGCTTCTCCCCCTCCCAGTCCCCCTGCTTGTGTTCCCTCTCTCACTGTGTCTCTCTCTGTCAAATAAATAAAATCTTTAAAAAAAAAAAAAAAGAACAAGAGTGTCTCCCTATTATCAGCATATGCATCAGTGAGTCTGATGCCCCTATTCCCTTCAGACCTAAACTCTGAAGAGAGGAAATCAGGACCTGAGTGTCTATCTATGCCCCGCTCTTCTCTTGCTTTCCCTTCTCCCCCGTCAGGGCTAAAGAGGGCTGGTGACACTGTCTCCGTCTCCACTCCAGCCTCCCACCCAGCAAGGCCTTAGGAGCAGGCAGGAATCTCTTGTTTACAGTCAGGGGAGCTCTATGTTCGAACTCCTCCATCAGCCAAGTATCCTGCAACAAAGGGCATTGACTGCTCTCTCTTGCTCTGGGGCAGTCAGCCTCAAGGCTCAGGCCAGAGATGGAAAGATAGGTAATAAAACTTAGGAATGTATTTATAGTCAATATTTTAATATTTACAGAAGCAAGTCCTATTTTATTAAGAAGTGGAGAAGCTGGGGCGCCTGGGTGGCTCAGTTGGTTAAGCGACTGCCTTTGGCTCAGGTTATGATCCTGGAGTCCCAGGATCGAGTCCTGCATTGGGCTCCCTGCTTGGCGGGGAGTCTGCTTCTCCCTCTCCCACTCCCCCTCTCATTCTCTCTCTCAAATAAATAAAAAAATCTATTTTAAAAAAACTATTAAAAAAAAGTGGAGAAGCTAGAACTCAAATGAGTTCTGTCTGATTCAAGTGTTTGCACTTACAGAAGTTATTCTTGAACTTTTCCGCGCAAGGCCAGCCTGGCTTTGTAATATATTTCCCAGCTTTTTCATTCCATTTTATTGAAACTTAATTAAAACTATTTGTTGAGGATCCATTAAGGACTCCTTACTATGCTACTGTGATGGCTGACTTCCCGCCCTCGAGCTGTCAGTCCTTCGGGGCTTCTGCCGGCCTGGGTTCTGCTGGCCCTGGTCCTGCATTATTGCCACCCTCACGTTTGAACTTTTTCCCTCTGTAAGCGAACCCTCCTTGAATCTCTTGAGTGTGACATCGAATCCGGACTGAGAGACAGGAAGTCCATAACTCCCCTGCCAGAACTCACATGGTAGGTGGCTAGCTGAGTTGTGTGCCCTTCCACAATGCAGACTTGCTGCCCAGTCCGGGAGTTACTGTCATTTCCCAGACCTTCTTGTGTCAGGACAGACCGTGTGACTGAACGTAGGCAGAAGAGCTGTTCCTACCACCAGGTCTGGCCCACAGAAGCTTCCCACTTGATCTGGCACTCTCTCTGCCCTTGTGCAATAGCATCTGAGGCTCTAGGGCAGGCATTATCCTTTTGTGCCATGGATACCTGAATCCCTTTTCAGAATCATGCTTTTTTTGTAAAGATTTTATTTATTTATTTATTTATTTATTTATTTATTTATTTATTTGAGAGAGAGAGAGAGCGGGGGAAGGGCAGAGGAAGAAGGAGAGAGAGAAAGAGAGAGAATCTCAAGCAGACTCCCCTCTGAGCACGGAGCCCAACTTGGGGCTTGATCTCACAACCCTGAGATCATCACCTGAGCTGAAATCAAGAGTCAGACGGTTAACTAATGGAGCCACCCAGGCACAACCTACCCCATTTTTAATAAACTTTTTATTTTGGAATAAGTTTAGATTTACAGAGAAGTTGCAAAGATAGTGTCTTAGTCCATTTGGGCCACTATAATGAAATATCATAGACTGGATGGCTTATAAAAATCAGAAATTTATTTCGCACAATTCTGGAGGCTGAGAAGTCCAAAACCAAGGCGCTAGCACTTTCGGTGTCTGGTGAGGGCTTGCTTCCTTATAGACAGGTGTCTTCTTACTGTAACTTCACATGGCAGAGGGGTGAGGGGTCTCTCTGGGGCCTCTTCTATAAGGACTCTACTCCCATTCATGGGAGGCACTAATCACCTGTCAAAGAACCCACCTCTTAATACCATCACATGGGGCACTAAGATTTCAACATATGATTGGGTAGTGGGGGTGGGGGACATAAACATTCAGTCCATTGCAATAGTAGAGAGAATTTTCTTATATTCCCCACTCAGTTTCAGTGTCCTCTAGTCTTATCATCTTACATTACTGAGGTACATTTGCCAGAACTAAGAAACCAATATTAGTATATTATCATTAACTAAACTCCAGACTTTATTCAGATTGAGCTCGTTTTTCCATTAATGTCCTTTTTCTGTTCCAGGATCTAATCCAAGATACCATGTAGTACTTAATTGTTAAGTCTTCTTAGTGTCTGGGATCTCTGGGTGGTTCAGTCTGTTGAGCTTCTGCCTTCAGCTCAGGTCATGATCCCAGGGTCCTGGAATCAAGTCCCACATCAGGCTCCTTTGCTCAGCAGGGAGCCTGCTTCTCCCTCTGCCTGCCGCTCCCCCTGCTTGTGCTCTCTCTCTGACAAATAAATAAATAAAATCTTAAAAAAAAAAAAGTCTTCTCAGTGTCCTTTGGTCTGCGATAGTGTCTGTATTTCCCTTTTTTTTTTTAAGTTTACTATTTTTTTTTTTAGTAATCTGTGCACCAAATGTGAGGCTCAAATCCATGACCCCAAGGTCAAGAGTCACATGTTCTTCTGACTAAGCCAGCCAGGCACCTGTGTTTTCCCTTTTTTTCATGACCTTTGACAGATACTTTTGAGGAGTATCAGTCAAGTATTTTGTAGAATTCCAGAATAATGTTTTAAATGCATAAAATAGGATTATAAAGAAAACAAGTAATATTGAAATATAGGCATTGGAATTTTTTTTAATTGTGATATAATATCATATGGGTTTTTTATTAACACATTAAATAATTAGAACTAGTGGTAAGTCTAGTAACTATCATAACTTTTATTTTATTTATTTTTTTAAAGATTTATTTATTTATTTGAGAGAGCAAGAATGAGAGAGAGTACATGAGAGGGGGGAGGGTCAGAGGGAGAAGCAGGCTCCTCGCTGAGCAGGGAGCCCGATGCGGGACTCAATCCCGGGACTCCAGGATCATGACCTGAGCCGAAGGCAGTTGCTTAACCAACTGAGCCACCCAGGCACCCTATCATAACTTTTAAATAGTGGTGAGTATAAACATTATTTCAAGATTTTGTAACATCTGTAATATAACATGAAAATCTGTGATTTCTTTTGGTGGCAAAGTCATGAGTACTACTGTGGTTTGTTGCCTACAATAAAAGCTACAGAAAATAAAGATGTAAATTTCTTTCCCATCCAGTTTACAGATTCTCTGAATTCTGTGACCTTCGTGGCTGTCTTAAAAGGGATGGCAGAACCATAAGATGGGAGGGGATGGAGTTCCTGAATATCTACATACAGCAGGGAATCCACTCCCAAACTCTACCCTATTACTGAATACATTTTGCATAAGTAAGAAATAAATCACACAGGGTTACACCATTTGGGTTTTGGGTTTTTCTAACCCAAAGCACCTAGCATGATCTTAACTAATACAGCTCTTAACCACTAAACTTGATACACACACACACACAATAACTAATACAAAAGTACATATATTAGTATTAACTGAAACTTTCTTTTAGGATTTTATTTATCTGAGATAGAGAGAGAGCGAATGAGAGAGCAGGAGCAGAGGGAGTAGAGAGAGGGGGAGAAGCAGGCTCCCCACCGGGCAAGGAGCTCGATGTGGGACTGGATCCCAGGACTCCAGGATCATGACCAGAGCTCAAGGCAGATGCCCAACCGACTGAGCCACCCAGGCGCCCTGAAACTTTTTTTTTTTGCAAGTAACCAAAAGCTTCATCAAAAAGGGAGATGTTACTAGAAAAGTACTGGAGTATTTCACTCAATACAAAGAGAAGTCAAACCATGAGACTTCTTAAAGGGAAAGGGTCAGAGCAGCACCAGGAACCTCAGCAGCAGTATTCTGGGGTTCTTGTATCTTATGATAAGCCCTGCCATTAAAGTGACTCAGCTTCCAACTCTGTCTCTACATGTCTCTGCTAAAATTCCTTTTTTTATCCCTGCTAAAATTCTTTTTTTATTTTTTATTTTTTTAAGATTTTATTTATTTATTTGACAGATAGATAGAGAGCACAAGTAGGCAGAGTGGTAGGCAGAGGGAGAGGGAGAAGCAGGTTCCCCACAGAGTGGGGAGCCTGATGCAGGGCTCAATCCCAGGACCCCAGGATCACGACCTGAGCTGAAGGCAGCCGTTTAACCGACTGAGCCACCCAGGCGCCCCTAAAATTCTTTTTTTAAAAAAAGATTTATCTATTTATTTATTTGAGAGAGTGAGAGTGGGGGGAGGGGCAGAGGGAGAGGGAGAGAGAGCAAGAGAATCCTCAAGCAGACTCCCTGCTGAATGCGGAGTCCAGCATGGAGCTCAGTCCCACAACCCTCAGATCACCACCTGAGCCGAATTCAAGAGTCTGGCACTCAACTGACTGAGCCACCCAGGTGCCCCTACCCTGTTAAAATTCTCATGCAGAGGAATCTGATTGGCTCAGCCAGTTTGAGTCAGCTGTTCTCCTCTGGTCCAGTCAGTTGTAACATGGATTTACTGTCCATGATAGACACATGGCTTTGGGGGACCCACTTATCTGGAGTGGGATAGGTAGTTCTAAGAAAATGAAAACAATATCATTATAACATCTTAGTTTTTGCCATATGTCAGATACTCCTCTATACGCTGTATATGGATTACTTTAAACCTCCTCAAACCCTTTGAGATAGAGGTACATGTTATTTATTATCCCCATTTTAAAGAGAGAAACCTTGGGGAGCCTGGGTTGCTCAGTTGATTGAGTCTCCGACTCTTGATTGCAGTTCTGGTCATGATCTTATGGTCATGAGATCGAGCCCCACATCAGGCTCTGTGCTGAGCAGGGAGTCTGCTGGAGATTCTCTCTCTCCCTCTCCCTCTGCCCCTCCTGCTCCTGCTTTCTCTCTCTCAAATAAATAAATAAATCCTAAAAGAAAAAAGAACAAAACCGTTTAGGAAAATGTTCAAGGTTCCACAATAGTTAAATGGCAAAGCTTAGATTCACACTCAGGAAGTCTGACTCCAAAGACTATGTATTGTTATGTATGAGGAAACCGGCGCAGAGAGAGAAAATGGCTCGCTCACAGTTACAAGTCGCAGAGCCAGCATCTGAACACAGGAGACTATCCCCAGCGTCCACATCCTCTCTCAACCATTATAGGTAAAGAAAGAGTGGTGATGGAAGCCACTCCTGGACCAATCTTGAAGGATGACTAGGGTTGGGAGAGGCAAAGACGAGAAGAGAAGTCAGTTCAGGCAGTGCGATCAGAGAATTACCTTACACTACCTACACATAACGAAATCTGGGCAGCTCCCCTTTCTAGACCAGACTAACTTTGAGTCTTTTCTCAGTATAATGAGAGGAAAGTTAGCACCACAAATCAAAGGGCTTCCTGGACCTGCCATTTTATTCTCTATGGAACACAATGACCAAACACTGTTCACACCCACTCCTGAATTGGAAATCTTCGTGTTTCTGGAACTCTTGGGCCCAGTTACGTCTGAGCAACAGTACCAAAGGGACAAATAGAAGGGGGTGCCCAGGGCCTATGACTGAGATTCCACGGGGTATTTCTAGGCCTTTTGCTCTGGGAGCTAGAATCATTCCCTGAACCCTGTATATTTCCTTTCTTGGGACTCCTGTGGCAGAGGTTGAGGCCCTCTTCCAGGCTTCCTGGGACTTAACCCCATTAATCTTTGCTGGACAATGTTTCTTGCCCAGCTACCCTTTGATCCTAAACAAAAGGATAAGCTACTCCTAGAAAGATTAAAGCAGTAGGGTGAGACAGCAGGTTTTCCAAACAAGGCATGGGGCTTATATAGGTTACTCATTCTCCTTTACGCAAACATGCAGATACTTTTCAGAAAAGAATGCAGTGACCTTTTGAAATATCTTCTTTAAAACTGTGTCTAAATTCCTAAGAAAGAAATTCCCCAAAGTCACTTCATTCTTTTTTTTTCTAATTGAGATATAATTCGCATACTAGAAACTGCCCTCCTTTAAAGTACACTATTCAGTCGTTTTTAGTACATTCACCATGTGCAACCATCACTACTATCCAATTCCAGAACATTTGCATCACTGTAAAAAGAAACCACATACCCATTAGCAGTCACTCCCTATTTCTGCCCCAGCCCTGCCCAGCCCCTGGCAATTGCTATTTACTTTCAGAGATATATGTGTAAAGGGACAATTTCACTTTATTCTGACCTTTCTCCTTAAAAAGCACATCAGGTAAGATCTGGCAGAGCACGGGCTCCTGGGTGGCTCAGTTGGTTAAGCGACTGCCTTCGGCTCAGGTCATAATCCTGGAGTCCCTGGATCGAGTCCCACATCGGGCTCCCTTCTCAGCAGGGAGTCTGCTTCTCCCTCTGACCCTCCCCCCTCTCATGTGCTCTCTCTCTCTCAAATAAATAAATAAAATCTTAAAAAAAAAAGATCTGGCAGAGCACATTTATAACTAATGCTTTATAAAGCATGTTTATAGGGGCACCGGCTAGCTCAGTTGGAGGAGCATGCGACTCTTGATCTCCGGGTCGTGAGTTCGAACCCCACCTTGGGGATAGAGATTACTTAAAATAAATTTTTAAAAAATTAAGCATTTTTATGGAAACCTGTTAATAGTCCCACGGAACTTTTTTTTTTTTTAATTTTATTTATTTATTCGTGAGAGACAGAGAGAGAGAGAGAGAGAGGCAGAGGGAGAAGCAGGCTCCCAAGGAGCAGGGAGCCCGATGCGGGACTCGATCCCAGGACCCTGAGATCATGACCTGAGCCGAAGGCAGACGCTCAACCATCTGAGCCACCCAGGCGCCCCGGAACTTTTTTTTTAAAGCTGCAGTACCTCACTCAATGTTGCACATAAGAGGGCTCAATCCAGAGGCACTGGGTGGCTCAGTTGGTTGGGCACCAGCTCTTGATTTCGGCTCAAGTGATGGTCTCAGGACCGCGAGATCGAGCCCTGCGTCAGGCTCTGTGCTCGGGCTCAGCAGGGAGTCGCCTTGAGGTTCTCTCCCTCTTCCTCTGTCCCTTCCCTGACTCATGCTCTCTCTCTCTCTCCAAACAAATCTTAAAAAAAAAAAAAGAGTGCTCAATGCAACTACCAAACTGAAATTTCATCCAGGAAACCTCATCTGGTATTGAAAAATTATAGAAGCCATCTATGTCGGGGCGCCTGGGTGGCTCAGTCGTTAAGCCTCTGGCTCAGGTCATGATCCCAGGGTCCTGGGATTGAGCCCCACATCGGGCTCTCTGCTCCACGGGAAGCCTGCTTCTCCCTCTCCCACTCCCCCTGCTTGTGCTCCCTCTCTCGCTGGGTCTCTCTCTGTCAAAATAAAATAAAATAAAATCTTAAAAAAAAAAAAAAGAAGCCATCTATGTCAGCATAGTGAATGTAATTGTCAATGTTAAGGTTAATTATCTGTTAGTCAATCAAAAGAACGAAAGGACCCAGCTCTAAAAGTTAATGTGATTGATATGACTGAGAGAAGACATGGGATTTCTCAGCTCCAAAGTTCAATCTTTTTTTTTTTTTTAAGATTTTATTTATTTGTCAAAGAGAGAGAGAGGGCAGAAGCAGGGGGAGCCGCAGGCAAATAAAGAAATAAAGAAATAAAATAATAAAGAAATAAAATCTTTAAAAAAAAACAGATGCTTAATGCAGCATAGCGTCCAACAATTTTGTTAAATCTTTTAAAATCCTTTTTTTGTATGATCTAAAAAAACACAACTCTACCTTATGTTGCATAATAGGTATGTTCTTGAAAATCTGAGTAAAATGTAATTTTTGGAAATTAAGTATTTTAGGTTTTTTTTTAAAGACTCTTTTTTTTTTTTTTTGAAGATTTTATTTATTTATCTGACACAGAGAGAGAGAGAGAGAGAGGCAGGCAGAGGGAGAGTGAGAAGCAGGCTCTCCCTGCTGAGCAGGGAGCCCGATGCGGGGCTGGATCCCAGGACCTTGGGATCATGACCTGAGCCGAAGGCAGACGCTTAACCACCTGAGCCACTCCGGCGCCCCAGTATTTTAGATGTTTGAAAGTCTTCTGACTTAAAAAAAGTCAGAATGATGTCTGGGTAGAAGTCTTCTGACAGGTAATAAACAGTAGGGTTCTTAGCTGCTCTACTGTGCCGAGAATGCAAGTAAAGATTTGCACTCTTTATTTCCGCTTTTCCTGTAGGGCCTGAATCCTCAAGTGAGATAATGGAATATTACAAAAGATGAAAGAAAATATGTCTAAACACAACTTGGTTTCCCTTCTCCTAAAGCATTTAACACCTGGGACTAGGGGGGTGGGAAATCTTGAATTATTTTAATATTACTTTAATTTTTCTGGCTACCTATGCGTGTCATGGGTTAGGCACTTCCCTATATTTCTTGCAGGTTTCTGTCTTTTGCTTCCACTGCAGCTCTCTGATGGAGGAATGAGGTCATCAAATTATCAATATTGAAATATGACTTAGAAATGATTTAACCATAATATATGGGCTGCTTTGGTTCTAGGCATGGAGCAAAGTCTCTATCCTTATCAACTCATGTTTAAAATAGGCAAAAGAAAGCGTGCTAGACTTCAGTGTAATGATCTTTGGCTTCTAAATGGAATTCTTCCAAATAAAATTAGAAGTACTGACATTAATCAATAAATCTGCATGTGCTCTGGGATCAGGGTTCTGTAGAGATTATGTCACCTTTTCTCTTGGCCCTCAGGCACTATGGTCAAGATTAGTTTAGCTAGTTCACTACTGGTACTGATTCCCAGGTCTGAATCCCAGGAAAGTGGGAGTTAATTGTTTCCCTAAGAGTAATTTTCATCTCTGGAACATTGACTTTTCCACCCTCACTCTCCTGAGACATGACTTTTATTTATTTATTTTTTTGATCTTCTATATATGGTGTCTGTGTTGTTTGCTTGTTTATTGATTTATTTAAATAAAGTGTGGTTTGCTTTTTTAACTCTGAAGTTATGGAGGAGGATCAAAGAGCAATAACATTGACAAATTTATTTTTGCTCATCCGATGTGGTCCATTAACTTAAGTCAGTAACTTTCAATCTAAAAACTTACTAGAAAAAAAAAATTGTGGATATTTATGTACTTGGAATAGGTAGGGCCTTTCTTGGTATTATCACTGAAATAGAAGGCTAAAGGAGAAGAGTGATAGATCTAAGTATATTAAATTTAAAAACTTATGGTGTCAACATCATACCGTAAAACTTAAAAGGCAAAGTTAATTAAAACATGTATTTTTTTTTTTAAGATTTTATTTATTTGACAAAGAGAGACACAGTGAGAGAGGGAACACAAGCAGGGGGAGTGGGAGAGGGAGAAGCAGGCTTCCCTGCAGAGCAGAGAGCCCGATGTGGGGCTCGATCCCAGGACCCTGGGATCATGACCTGAGCCGAAGGCAGACGCTTAACGACTGAGCCACCCAGGCACCCCTAAAACATGTATCTTTATGGCACCTGGGTGGTTCAGTCGGTTAAGCATCTGCCTTTGGCTCAGGTCATGATCCCGAGGTCCTGAGATCAAGTCCCTCATTGGGCTCCCTGCTCAGTGGGGAGCCTGCTTCTCCCTCTGCTGTTCCCCCTGCTTGTGTTCTCTTTCTCACTTTCTCTCGCAAGTAAATAAATAAAATCTTAAAAAAAAAAAAGGATTTAACAAATGGTGTTGGGAAAATTGGACAGCCACATGCAGAAGAATGAAACTGGACCAATTCCTTACACCATACACAAAAATAGACTCAAAATGGATGAAAGACCTAAATGTGAGACAGGAATCCATCAAAACAGGCAGCAAACTCTTCGACCTCAGCTGCAGCAACTTCTTGCT
>NC_138377.1:55661597-55693800 GCF_054177405.1 Leptonychotes weddellii
GAATGGGAGAAGATATTTGCAAATGACATATCAGATAAAGGTCTTGTATCCAAAATCTACAAAGAACTGATCAAACCCAACACCAAAAGAACAGAAAGTCCAGTCAAGAAATGGGCAGAAGACATGAGCAGACATTTCTCCAAAGAAGACATCCAAATGGCCAAGAGACACATGAAAAAATGCTCAACATCACTCGGCATCAGAGAAATACAAATCAAAACCACAATGAGATACCACTTCACACCAGTCAGAATGGCTAAAATTAACAAGTCAGGAAATGACAGGTGTTGGTGAGGATTCGGAGAAAGGGGAACTCTCCTACACTGTTGATGGGAATGCAAACTGGTGCAGCCATTCTGGAAAACAGTATGGAGGTTCCTCAAAAAGTTGAAAATAGAGCTACCCTACAACCCAGCAATTGCACTACTGGGTATTTACCCCAAAGATACAAATGTAGTGATCCGAAGAGGCACCTGCACCCCAATGTTTATAGCAGCAATGTCCACAATAGCCAAACTATGGAAAGAGCCCAGATCTCCATCGACAGATGAATGGATAAAGAAGAAGTGGTATACATATATACAATGGAATATTAACCATCAAAAAATGAAATCTTGCCATTTGCAACGACTTGGATGGAACTAGAGGGTATTATGCTAAGTGAAATAAGTCAATCAGAGAAAGACAATTATCATATGATCTCACTGATATATGTTTTTTTAAGAAACAAAACAGAGGATCATAGGGGATGAGAGGAAAAAAATGAAACAATACGAAACCAAAGAGGGAGAAAAACAATAAGAGACTATTAATCATAGGAAACAACTGAGGGTTGCTGGAGGGGAGGGGGATGCAGGGATGGGGTAACTGGGTGATGGACATTAAGGAGGGCATGTGATGTAATGAACACTGGGTATTACATAAGACTGATGAATCACAGGCCTGTATCTCGGAAACCAATAATACATTATATGTTAATTAAAAGAATTTAAATTTTTTAAATGTTAAAAAAAAGAAATTTAAAAAAAACGATGTGTTTTATACTTTTTTGTTTTCAAGTAAAAAACCAAAATACAAACAATGTCAATTTCAAACAATGGGGTTTGGTTAAATGCATTGATACATCTAGCTGATAGAATATTATACAGTTATTAAAATTAATGCTGAAGAATAGAAATATATCTAATAATATGATGTAATATTATAAAACATGATCTTGATTATGTCAATAAAAATACTAGATGAGGGGGCACTTGGGTGGCACAGTCAGTTGAGCATCTGACTCTTGGTTTTTGCTCGGGTTGTGACCTCGGGGTCCTGGGATTGAGCCCTGCGTCTGGCTCTGCACTCACTGCCGAGTCTGCCTGACATCCTCTCTCCCTCTCCCTCTGACCCTCCCCACCGCGTTCTCTCTCTCTCTCAAATAAATAAATAAGTCTTTAAAAAAAATAGTAGATGAGGGGGGGCACCTGGATGAGTCAGTAGGTTAAGGGTCCAACTCTTGATTTGGGCTCAGGTCATGATCTCAGGGTTGTGAGATCAAGCCCCGAGTTGGGCTCCTTGCTCAGCATGGTCTGCTTGAGATTCTCTCTCTCTCTGCCTCTGCACCTGCTCCCCATTCATGCACACTCAATCTCTCTCTCTCTTTAAATAAATAAATAAATAAAATCTAAAAAATACTAGATGAGGCATATGCATGGGAAAACATTTAAAGGCTTATTTATGCAAAATATTTATACAAAATATGAACAGTGATTATCTCCAAGTGCTGGATTATAAGTGATTCATTTTGCCAGAGCTACTATTGCTAGACATTGGCAATGAACCACAGCTCCCAGTTGGCCATGCAATCACAAAGGTAAACAACCAATACACTTACAACCATTCTGTACCCATGCAACCATTCTGTTTTTCACTTTCAGTACCGAATTCAATGAATACATGAGATTTTCAACACTTACTGTACAATAGGCTTTGTGCTAGATGATTTTGCCCAACCGTAGGCTAATATAAGTGTTCTGAGCATGTTTAAGGTGGGCCAGGCTAAGCTATGATGTTAAATAAGTTAAGTGTATTTTTTTTTAAAGATTTTATTTATTTATTTGAGAGAGAGAATGAGAGAGAGTGAGAGAGCACATGAGAGGGGGGAGGGTCAGAGGGAGAAGCAGGCTCCCTGCAGAGCAGGGAGCCCGATGCGGGGCTCGATCCGGGGACTCCAGGATCATGACCTGAGCCAAAGGCAGTCGCTTAACCAACTGAGCCACCCAGGCGCCCTAAGTTAAGTGTATTAAATGCATTTTCAATTATGACATTTTCAACTTATGATGGGTTTATCAGGCTGTAACACCGTCATAAAGTGAGGAAGATCTATACTATGCCTAGAGACTCCTTATTTCTAGATTTTTTTTTAAAGATTTATTTATTTATTTGAGAAAGCAAGAATGAGAGAGAGTACATGAGAGGGGGGAGGGTCAGAGGGAGAAGCAGGCTCCTCGCTGAGCAGGGAGCCCAATGCGGGACTCGATCCCGGGACTCCAGGATCATGACCTGAGCTGAAGGCAGTTGCTTAACCAACTGAGCCACCCAGGCGCCCTCCTTATTTTTAGATTTTTTGTTGTGAGAGCATAAATTTCTATACTGCTCAGTTTATTCAAATTGATGTTTTCTGTTACATACAGGTAAACACATCCTGATTGACATAATTGGAAAAAACAGAGTTCAGCTATCTTCCTGTAGAGAATTTTGTTGTAACATAACTCCCAGGGAGGAGGGAAGAATTAGGACCCAAAGGTTGTCCAAAACAAAAAATGATCTAGAGGGGCGCCTGGGTGGCTCAGTTGGTTAAGTGACTGCCTTCGGCTCAGGTCATGATCCCGGAGTCCTGGGATCGAGTCCCACATCGGGCTCCCGGCTCGGCAGGGAGCCTGCTTCTCCTTCTGACTCTATCCCCTCTCATGCTGTTTCTCTCTCTCTCTCTCTCAAAAAAAAAAAAAAAAAAAGATCTAGAATTTGAGGAACTGAGGATTTGGTAAAAATACATTTTGGTGAAACCTTCTTTGATCAGAACATGATAAAAGGAATTAAACAGTTTTCTTCTAAATCTAACTAAATATCACCATTTCATATTTTTTAATTTTTTCTTCTAGAAAAAAACTTGGTTTTAATTTGACAAAAATGTTCAAAGCAAACACATTTTTTGATTTTCAAAACTTAAAAGTGACTTATTTATTATTCTCTAAATGTTTACTTTTCTCTAAAATTTTCCAATACATTTGTTTTTGAAGCACACTATTGGGTATCTACTCCCAATTGTAGTATTTTATTTTCATGTAGCTAAATCTATGAAATAATCAGATTGTGATTCAACACAATTTGCTCATGAAATTTATATAGAAGTAGGCAATTTCATAAAAATCTATTAAAACAAGGTAAAAATCAATTATTTGGTTAAAGGTACTAGGGAAGGGGCTTCTGGGTGGCACAGTCGGTTAAGCATCTGACTCTTGGTTTCAGCTCAGGTCATGATCTCAGGGTCCTCGGATCAAACCCCATGTCAGGCTCCATGCTTGGTGTGGAGCTTCCTTGGGATTTTCTCTTCCTCTGTCACTCCCACTTATGTGTGTGTCTCTCTCTCTAAAATAAATAAATCTTAAAAAAAAAAGTACTAGAGAAGTGGTTCAGTTTTAATATCTTCTTGATTTTTCTTATAAGTAGCAGAAAAATCTGTTGTGTGAGCTTGTTTTAATTTCTTTTCCTTTGATATTCCTTAAATCTGAAACTGCCTTTTTAATAGTTGTTAGTATCCGTTACTGATAATTCCTTCTTATCATTTACAAAATATAGTTTGAGACCTTTACCCAGATAGACAGGCTCAGGTATTAATGAATAACTTTATTATTTCAAGGTTGGGTTCTCTATTCATGTGAGTTTTCAGCCATTGATTTTAACTGCAGTAATTACTAAATGCCTTTGTTGATAATTTTATTTGGCTACTCATATTTTAAAACTTGTTTTTAACTAGTGATTTCTAAGTTTTGACATTTGATAATTTGAGTGTTTCTGTACAATGTTTCCGGACTTGGCTTAAATGTTGAAACCCTTGGTTAATGATCAGAGACATTTAGGTGGTCCTAGGTGGCACTTCTCAACCTTTGTCCATAGGACACACTTCCCCTCCTATCAGTTGTATGCAAATCCTGCTTATTAATTGTAGCTTCACTCCTCTCTCCATCTAGGAAGCAGAGCTCTACAGGCATTACTTTCAATCCAAAAACAAAATAGGAAATAATGGGAAATATTGGCACTTTTCATCAGCAACAAATTACCAGAACATTCCTCCTGACACTTCATCACACTACAGTGACACCGCATGATGCCTCATGACTCCCAGTGAAAAACACTACTCCAGTGGTTATTACAATGCACTGGAAAACAAGAAACAAAAGACAAAAAATAAAGCCACCCCCACCCACTTGGAGAATAACCCTTGTCTGGGCAGTAACTTAACGTCTCTATGCCTCAGTTCTCCCTACATACAAAATGAAAGCTACAAGAAGTTCTCATGAAAAGATTAATAGTTTGACATTATTGTTTTGAGAGCTTCATTTCAACAAGATAAGACAGAGGGCCTGGCAAAATAGGGAGAGAATCTAGTGGGGAGGGCCTTAAATGCTAGGCCGAGGAGTTGGATCTTAATATAATAAAGATGTGTAAAGATTATCGTAGCAGCCTTATCATCGATGTCTGTCTTAGGAGGAAAACCGGCAGCAGGAGGTAGAATGGAGGAGAGAGAGATGGAAATAAGAAAAGTTAAGAGAGTATTGCAAAGGTCCAGACAGATACTGTGGAAGGGAGGAGAGGGAGGACTCCAATTTAAGAGATGAGACAGACAATCAATTACAGACGCAATAGAATTTGTTACTAAATGGTGTGATGAGTGAGGGAGAAGAAGGAGGATTTGAATAGGACTTTGAGGTTTCTGGTCTGAGAAATGTAGAGGCTGATGCCATTAAGTGACTCGAAGCACAGGGATGGCATGTGTGTTTGTGCGTTTGTGCGCGTGCGTAACAGGTGACATGGGGCAAAGGTTAAGGAATGATTTTGTCCCGTCTTTTGAATTGCCTGTGGACGCCCATGTGGTGCTGTCCAGCTGGACAGTTAGAGTAGGTCTGGAGGCGCTTGTTCATAAAAAGGAAAGGAATCCTCTTGTAACACGAACAGGTCATTTTTATAGTCCTCACCATTAGCGCCCTAAACCCTGAGGTTATTACCTCACCAACAGTAAAAGCTGGATTACAGCTCACTGTGTGAAGGCCCTTAGTTCCCACAATTTCTATGGGCAAAATATTAATTGTGTTTAATTATTGTGCGGCATAATACAAAGACTAGGCGATACATTGTGGCTTCCAGAGGGCGTTTGTTTGGTTTTTTTGCGGCAGCCCTCAGGGAAAGGAAACTGGACAGCTCCCCAGGTGGCATTCGGCCCCTTCCGGGTCAGAGCCGGCCAGCCGCGACCTGCCCGCAGCCATGTGGGTCTGGGCCTTCGGGCCCTTTCCGACTGGGGTGCTCCAACCTCGGGCGGAGGGCCCTGCCTTCCTTCTTCCTACAGCTTACGGCCCCCGGCCCCCCGCGCCAGGGCGGGGCGGGGCAGGCTGCTCCGAGACCCCGCCTCCTCCTGCCGCCACCAGCCCCGCCTCTCCCGCTGCTGCCGGCTCCCTTCGGCCCCGCGGTGCGGTGCGCGCCTGCGCTGGCCCTGGCCTCGGAGCAGCCATGATGGTGGGTGTTCTCAGCAGCGCCGAGCCCCGGGCGCGCGGTGGGGGCGGCGGGCGCGGGGCGGGAGCGGGGGCCGCGCCGGCCTACAACTAATGTCTCCCTTTGTGTCTCCCCAACTCCATCTTCTCCCCTGGTGCGCCGGGCCCGGCGACCCCGCAGGAAGGCCTGGACGACGGCCCCGACTTCCTCTCGGAGGAGGACCGCGGAGTAAGTTCTGCTTCTTTCTCGCTCTCGGGACCCTTCCGCCCCAGCCTTGGCCCCTGGGTGTGGTACCAGGAAGGGTCCCCTGTCGCGCGGCACCTTCTCCCCGGCGTCCTCCTTTCGGTTTCCTCGCTGCACCGCGCCCCGCCCTCTTGCAGCCGTTCCTCCCTCGGGGCCGCTCCGTTCTGATTTCCCGGGGACCCACGGCCGCTTTCCTGTCCCCCGCCCCGACTCGGACCCTCCCTTGGACCTCCTCCCCCGCCCGGCTCGGGGCGCAGGTGGGAAGTGGAAGTGGAGGCCGGAGCTGGGTCCTTACCCTTCACCCCCCGACCCTTGGAGGGGCTATGAAAACACATTCTGCGACCTTTGTGGCGGCACCCTCAGTTTTCTCCCGTTGTGGACCTCAAACCCGCTGCCGCCCACTCGTCTAACCTTCTAAAACAGATATAGTACAAGCTTTTTCTAAATTGCCCCTTTGCAAGGAATTTTACAGTTGCCGAACCTTAACTCGTATCCAGTATCCTACCAGATTTTGCAAAGTGCTGGAAGCTCACGATACCTTCACGTTTCTTAATGTCCAAAAAATACATCTTTTGCGGAGTTCCCTTGGTGACGGTTTGAGGCCAGTTGCCTGCCACTTAAGAAGGGGCCTCCAGGCTCCGATTCCTCCCTCCCACTCTCCCCCCTTTCCCTCTATTTGCCTTGGCTGAAGGGGGGTAATCTGTATAGTGCCTTGTACAAGTGAGCACTTGAAAAATATTGATATGTGATGATTGCAGCTCAGCAAGGTTCCTTGGGTCCATCACATTTAACAGCCTGCACTTCAGTTTTCCATTTTACCTTTACTTATTCATGTTAGATAATATGAGAGACACATCAGTTAGTCGATTTTTGGCAAGTGACAAAATATTGTTGTGGGATATTAACTGTTTTTTAAATAAAAGATGAGGTAGTTAGTATTAACTGATGAGCTTTATAAAGTTTTCAAATGGTAAGAAGGATACAGAAGGGGCTGCATACTTTTATAAATTTCTCAGTTTACACAAAAGCATCATTTAGAATTTCTAGTTAGTGTGAAAGCATCGTACAGGATTTCTGGTTATTTCTAAAAAGTTTAGTTTCTAATGAGTTTTTAAAAACTGTGTAGGTGTGTATCTGTATCTTCTGGGGTAAGACCGTAGTAGCGTTAGATGGCCACTTAAAAATTACATTTTGGGGGGCGCCTGGGTGGCTCAGTCGGTTGGGCATCTGCCTTCGGCTTGGGTCATGATTGCAGCGTCCTGGGATCGAGCCCCGCGTCGGGCTCCCTGCTCAGCTGGGAGCCTGCTTCTCCCTCTGCCTCCCCTGCTTGTGATCGCACTCTCTCTCTCTGTCAAATAAATAAATAAAATCTTAAAAAAAAAAAATTACGTTTGGATTTTAAAATAGGGAAGCCAGTAGAGTTGTGTAATGAAAGGAGAGGAATTGATAATAGTATAATTAAACTGATTTTTCTAAATATAAAGCAGTTGGCACTCTTTATTTAGATAACTTTGTCTCTAATTTTTGTGGTCTACCAGAAAAAGCAAACAGGATTTGCAAACAGGATTTGCCCTCCTGTAAAATCTGAATAATGTTCAGTAAAAGTATTAATTTTTTGAGTATTTATTTTGATATGAAAAGCAGAGTATTTTCTGGTTAATATTTGCATTCATTGCTTTATGCCTTTGGTAAGATTTGTTTATGAAACTCGAAGCACTTATGTAATGTGTCCAAAAACTTTTTTCATGTATTACAAAATTAAAGGGAAAGGGAGACAAAGAGCATGCCTGACCAGGAGAAAATGGAAAAAACATTACCATGACTTTTTTTTACAAAGCATTTAGACTGTCATAGTGAATATGTATATATGTCCAGTTCTTCCTTACTTTTTGTCCTGTGGAACTGGGTGAATTATAGTAATAATTATAGGTGGGCACTGTGTTAAGTACTGTATAAGCATTGTTTCATTATATTCTCTCATTATCCTTGTGAAACTTTTAGTATTCACCTTTTACAGGTTAGAAATCTGAACCTTGGAGGACGCCCGGATGGCTCAGTCATTAAGCGTCTGCCTTCGGCTCAGGTCATGATCCCAGGGTCCTGGGATCGAGCCCCGCATGGGGCTCCCTGCTCGGTGGGAAGCCTGCTTCTCCCTCTCCCACTCCCCCTGCTTGTGTTCCTGCTCTCGCTATTTCTCTCTGTCAAATAAATAAATAAAATCTTTAAAAAAAAAAAATCTGAACCTTGGAGAAACTGAGTAAGCGGTGTAAGGTCATACAACCAATGAGTGGGAGAAGTGGACTTTTTTTTTTAAGATTTTTTTATTTATTTGAAAGAAAGAGACAGAGGTAGCGAGAGAGAGCACAGGCAGGGAGAAGACGAAGAAGCAGGCTCCCCGCTGAGCGGGGAGCCCCATGTGGGGCTGGATCCCAGGACCCTGGGATCATGACCTGAGCTGAAGACAGATGCTAAACCGACTGAGCCACCCAGACGCCCCTGAGAAGTGGACTTTAAACTAAACCATGGTTCTGATATCAGAGCCAGTACCCATATTTCTCAAAGTGGCCCTGAAACATTTGCTTCAGAATCACCTGTGGTGTTTGGAAAACAAAAGTTTCTGGGTCATGCCCTAGGAAATCAGATTCTCCTGAAGTAGGGAAAAGGACTGATAACTACTTCTTTTTTTAATACTTTTTTTCTTCTTCTTTTTTTAAATCCAGTGTAATTGCCCTACACTACTATTTCAGCAAGCACCCAAGAAGATTCTGTTGTGCACTGAAGTTTGATTACAGCTGCACAGTTACCCTGCTGTCCATCATTTCAGGAACAGAAATATCTGGCCTGTTTAAATTTCCTTATATTGTGTTTGTTCTGAAATAGACTGCCATAATTAGAACTTTTAGACATTGTACTTTTAGTTTAGGTTATCTTGTTCAGCCTTTTTCTTTCTTTTTTTTTTTTTTTAAAGATTTTATTTATTTATTTGAGAGAGAGAATGAGATAGAGAGAGAGCATGAGACGGGGGAGGGTCAGAGGGAGAAGCAGACTCCCTGCTGAGCAGGGAGCCCGATGCGGGACTCAATCCTGGGAACTCCAGGATCATGACCTGAGCCGAAGGCAGTCGCTTAACCAACTGAGCCACCCAGGTGCCCCTTGTTCAGCCTTTTTCTTGAGAGAGAAAAAGCAGGAAGTGCATGTATCAATAGGAATTTTTATATAAATCACAGATTCAAAAATAATTGTAAGCATTTCATACAGAGCAGCAAGTAAGCAAAATTAAAGTCTATATTTTTAAATACATTCTTAAGCAGCCTTAAATTTTCATCATGATTTTTGGAACAGAAGAGAATCTTATAGCCTTAAAAAAATATTGTTTTGTGAAAAACTTAAAAAGCAGGCTTTAAGAAATACACAATATTGAAAATTACTGGCTACTCTTCAGCCATACCTCTACATAATAGGCTTTTTTTCCCCAAAGTGAAGGACAGTAACATATTATTTAGTAAACAAATGAGCCCTTTGAACTGGACACATTTTGCTCTGATGTGCTTGTTAAATAAGAGCCGTGGGTGCCAGTGTGTTGGCATAATTCTCTTAGCATTTGATTTTAATTCTAAATAATATGTTTATTGTTTTCAAAATTACTTCAGGTGGAGTAACTACACCTCTCCTGGACTCCTAACCTTGCTCCTCCCTCTCTGTTCCTTATCTTTGTCATGTTATCATTTTCCAGTCATGCAAGCAAGAAACCTCTGAATTGTCCTTCATCTCCATATCAGAATAGTCACTGAGGCTAGTTAATTTTTTTTTTTTTTAAAGGTTTTATTTATTTGTCAGAGAGAAAGAGCACAAGCAGAGGGAGTGGAAGGCAGAGGGAGAAGCAGGCTCCCCGCGGAGCAAAGAGCCTAATGAGGGACTTAATCCCAGGACCTTGGGACCATGAACTGAGCAGGGGGCAGACACTTACCCGACCCAGGCGTCCCTGAGGCCAGTTAATTTCATCTCAAAAATGTTGCTTATCCTATCTCTATTTGTCTGGCCCCACTTGTCCTTGCTATTTCTTGCCTGGATTGTAGCAATGCCGTCATTGGTCTGTGTCTCCTTTCGGTCTGCCTTCCAATCCAGGCTTCACATTATTTAAAGTTACCTAACTTTCAATGACTAAATCATATAACGACACTAGTCAAAAGTATTTTCTTGGACCCAGTTCTTCTTGCAGTAAGGTTCAAACTCCTTGGGCTAGCGTTAAACACCGTTCATGACACTTTCAGGCTGGCTTCATTTCTCAGTATATCTTTCCTGCTAGACACATTCTGGTCTGCTTGTCATTGCCCAGGCACTTTAATGTCTGTTTTATGCATGCTTATTAATGTGGTAGAGTGCTTTTTTTCCTCACCTTTTTTTTTCCACTTGAAGTTTGATTTATTTTTGAAGACTTGGCCAGATGTTTGCATTTTCCTTTGTACCTACACAGCATTTAGTTTGAGCATATTCCAAATTTATTGATAGTTATTTTAGATAAAAATGTGACATTGATTATGTTGGCAGAGGATGAGAAGATGAATGTTGGCAAAGGAAAAATGGAAAGTTCCTGCCCTAAAACCATCACAGTATGGTGACAGATAAAGTGCCATGGGAGTACAAAGGAGGGAGTGTTTGCCTTTGGGAGAAGGTGAAGTAGTGAAGACAATGATAGCTACATACCTATGTAGCATTTACTGTGGGCCAGGTACTTTCCATATATTAACTCAGTTCTCAAATCCCTGTTAAGTAGCTGCTACTCTCCTAGTTTGGAAAGGAGAACTGAGGTTCAAATTAAATAACTTGCCCAAGGTTATAACAGCTAGTATGAGCTGGTTTCAGACTCAGGCAGTCTAGCTCCAGGTCTGGCACTCTTAACCACTGTGCTATCACCTAAATGAGCTAAGCCTTAAATATTGACCAGGAATTTTGTAGCCTCTCGGAAGGGGAAGGCTTGCCAGCAGAGTGGAGAGCCTGGGTAGGTAATTTGGTTTCGCCTGGAGCACTTGTTCTCACAGGAAGCAGGGGTAGATAATGGATAGTACACATGAGTGTAAAGTGCATAATAATTAAGATTCTAGGCAGTGGGAAGTCCTTGGGGATTTTAAGCTGGGAAAGCCCTATGCCCAGATGAAAATAGCATTGTAGATTACTCTGATGTGGAGGGTGGGTTGATTCTTCCTTTCACAAAGCAGAGAAGCCAGTTGTAACAGTCCGGATGAAAAATGATGAAGGTATAACTAAAGCAGTGGAAGAGAGGATGAAAGAAGGGACAGCAAAGAGCTGTTGAGGAGATAGAATTGACAGGGCATAGTGACTGTGTAAGTACATGGGCTGGGCAGAGGAGAAGGAGAAAATGAGGAATGCAGGCGAGAAGAACAGAGTTAGGTAGATCATATGTTTGGTTTCATATATGTTGGATTTGAAGTGCCTGTAAGGTGTCTAATCCCTTTCCTGCCAAAGATCTGTAAGGGTGAGGATTGTGCCTTTTCACTGCTCTGTCCCTAGCTCCTAGGACAGTGATTTGCACATTGAAGGCACTCAGTTATTTAATAAGTGACTACATCTGGGCGGATATGTCTAGTTGGTACTGTGAAAGTATGATTGGGAATTTAAAATAAGAGGTCTGAGTTGATGATAAATATTTAGGAGTTATAGTCGAGAATGGCTGAGATTGCCCAGGCTAGATAGCACCTGTGGAAACCAACATTTAAGGGTTATAGGGAAGAAATAGATCGATCAATCGACAGGGCTGAGAGAGGTAGGAGGGATATGAGAGAAGTCCCCAGAAGTTGAGAGAGTTTAAAGGAATTAGAATGATCATCAAGGCAAAATACTGCAGAGAGGTCAAGAACACTAAAAAATTACTGGATTTGGGGCGCCTGGGTGGCTCAGATGGTTGGGCGTCTGCCTTCGGCTCAGGTCGTGGTCCCGGGGTCCTGGGATCGGGTCCCGCGTCGGTCTCCCTGCTGGGCGGGGAGCCTGCTTCTCCCTCTGCCTCTGCCTCTCTCTCTTTCTCTCTCTGACTTTCATGAATAAATAAATAAAACATTAAAAAAAATAAAAATAAAAAATTACTGGATTTGGAAATTAGGTATTCGGTGTGTACAGAGTTTGTGAGACCGAGTCTAACCTTGACTAGAAGAGCAGTGTCTGAAAGGGTCGTGAAGCAGACAGCACAATTAAATGCTCGGGTGGACAGATGGACACTGCTTGTGAAAAAGTGGAAAGGATGATGAGGTTAGATTTATTTGTAGGAGAGTTTATTGATAGGTCTGAGGGAAAAACAGCTGCTAGTGTTGTTTCTTTGGGATGTGGGAAACCAGGTCACTTATTGCGAGTGCGGATGGAAATGTAGAGGGTTGAGGTAGTAAAAGTTTGGAGTAGTAGCTGAAGGGAATTGGAAGGAGAGCTGAGCAGATCTACTCAGGTGTGTTGAGTGGTTTTAAGAGCTGAATGCAATTTGAAGACCATTAATTTGTAGTAGACCAATATAAACAGTTGTGACTTTTCTCTAGCCACACCGGCACCTCAGAAAGCAAAGATGATTGTTGAATTGAGGGTGGGAATTTGCAAGCCAAGTATGGCAAAAAGAGCTATGAGAGTTGACGGGACCAGTAAGAAAGATATTGGAGTGACATGTCATGCAGTGGAGTGGAAGAGGAGGGAAGCAGAGAGGGTAACAGACTGCAGACATACGGAAAGGTCACAGAACAGGAGATATTGATAAGGTTAAATTGTACACAGAGTACAGTTGGTGAGGAAAAAGAGAATGGGAAGTACTTAATTTTGTGTTTTATTACATAAAGTTGATTGTCTCCCTCACTACCGATTTCTTGAAGGCAAGGCTTTTTATTCACTCAAGACAGTTGTTTGAAATCTATTAAAACAAGATGAAAAATTGATTATTTGGTTAAAAGTACTAGGGAAGGGGTTCCTAGGTGGCACAGTTGGTTAAGTGCCTGGCTCTTGATTTTGGTTCTGGTCATGATCTTAGGGTCGTGAGATCCAGCCCCCACTGGGCTCTGCACTCAGGAGTCTGCTGGAGATTTTCACCCTCTCCCTCTGTCCCACCCCCCACTCATGCTCTCTCCCTCTCTCAGATAAGTGGATAAATCTTTTTTTTTTTTAAGTTTATTAAAGGGATGTCTGGGTGATTCAGTCAGTTAAGCGGCTGCCTTAGGCTCAGGTCATGATCCCAGGGTCCTGGGATTGAGTCTCACATAGGGCTTCTTGCTCAGTGGGGAGCCTGCTTCTCCCTCTGCCAGCCACTCCCACTGCTTGTGCTCTCCCTCTCTCTCTCTCTCTCTGACAAATAGATAGATATCTTTTAAAAAAGTTTATTAAATAAATGCACATTCGCATATTGTCTAAAGAGTAAAGTGTTATATTTGTACTACCAGTAATATTAACTTTGACTTGGAGGGAATGCAGAAGTGGACACCATTAGTAATATCCTAGTAATGTTTAATTGTGTCTGATATGGTATGTGAGAGGAAATCTGGTTGCAAATGCCAGTTATGACTTTCTCTAGCCACACGCAGCAGCTCAAAGTGTAAAAGCAGAGAGTTGATGGTTGGATTAATACCAATTACGAGAATTTGTAAGCTGGGTATGGCAAAAGAGCAGTGGGAGTTGTGAGACCAGCAAGAAAGGCATTGGATAGGGCTCCTGGATAGCTCAAGTCAGTTAAGCGCCTAACTCTTGATTTCAGGTCAGGTCATGATCTCAGAGCCCAGAGATCCAGCCCCGCCTTGGGCTCTGCACTCAGTGGGGAGTCTGCTTCTCTCCCTTTCCCTTTCTCTCTGCCCGCTCCTGTGCACGTGCTTGTGCTCTCTCTAAAGTAAATAAATACATCTTAAAAAAAAAAAAAAGGCATTGGAGTGACATATCATGTGACCCTAGTAATGTTTTGTTGTTTCTGGTGTAGTATATGAGAGGAAATCTGGTTGCAAATGCCAGTTTCCAGAAAAAATATATATAATCAACCACGGATTTGACTGCTCAGTATCAGACCTACAATAATAATAAAAATGATATATTACAGGACTTCCAAAATCATGTCTGGGCTAGGAGTTAAACATTTAAAATTTGGCCTGAATTAGTGAGCCTAATGGAATTTACTTCTGTCTGTCTCAGAGGTTTTCCATTGACTGTACTGTAATTACAGTTTCTTAGCCCAGTTATGATTACCACCTTTCTTTCTACGCTTCTCTCCTTTCCATTCAACACGTTATTTATTGAAGTCCGCCACTGGGAATATAGCAATGAACAAAACAGAAATCTATGTCCTCAAAAAACTGACATTCTAGTTAGGGAGGACTATTAAAAAAATATAGTAGATGGTAAATAAGTGATATGAAAAAAATGAGGGGGAGGGATAAGGATTGTTTGGGAGTGGAGAGAAGTTGAGCTATAGTAGTCTTAGGGTTGCCTAAGGCCTTCCTGAGAAGGTGACATTTTGGTAAATACTTGAAGGAAATGAAGGAGTGAGTCATGCAGATACATATCTGGGGGCAGAATATTCCAGGTAGGGGGAACAGTAAGTGCAAAGACTCCTGAGGTGGCAGCATGCCCCAGCGTTTAAGGAACAACAAGGAGGCCATCTGCATGTTTACAGTGAGCCAGAGGAATAGTAGATTAGCCTGAGAGATGATGTCAGATACAGATTTTGTAGGGCCTGGGAGACCCCTGTAAGGACTTTGGCTTTTCTCTAAGCGGGGACCCCTTAGGTTTTGAGCAGAGGAATGATTTTTAGTTTAATGGGATCTTCTGGTAGCTCTGTAAGGAGTAGATTGAAGAGGGTAAAGGGTAGAAACGACACCAGTTGGGAGGCTATTGCAGTAGAGTCATTTTCCTTTTCTTCCTCCATCCATCCACTTATCTCTGTACATTCGCTTTTCTGGCAAAGATGAACAACTAATTTTTTAGGAATGTTCTAGGGTAGATACATTATAGTAAATGAGTCAGTATAGTAAATTAGTAGTGAATGTCTTCTTTACTAAGTAATTATATGTGGAAAATTAATCAGCAATAAGGCAGCATCTTTAAATTATCTTTTTTTTTTTTTTTTTTTAGATTTTATTTACTTGAGAGAGACAGAGAGCACAAGGGGAGGGGAGTGCAGAGGGACAAGCAGACTCCCCACTCAGCGGCTCACACTCAATCCCAGGACCCTGGGATCATGACCTGAGCTAAAGTCAGACACTGAACCAACTGAGCCACCTAGGCACCCCTAAATTATCTTTCTAATGTTATGTATTTATGTTGCTTAATCCATTTTCCCTGCCAAGTCTTTCTCTTGACCTTGACGCAAATGTTTAACCTAGTCAGTCTCTGACAAAAGAATACAAAGTTTATCAGCCCAGATAAGGATTAAACCAGTGAATGTCATCTAATGAGAATTTCTTCACTCTGACCTCACTAGTTTCAATTAAATGTTGATGAATCACAAGTTGTTTGCTTTCATTTTCCCTTAATAAAAACTCTCTAACATTATTAACTTTAAAGAAAGAAGAAAATATGCCTGAAAAATCTTGTGTACATTTTATGTAATTAACATTAAATTTACAATATGATACTTTATCAAATCGAAGGCACAATTGTTTGGAAGGTATACTTTCTTTTATGTACCACCAAGAAAGAAAAAACATTTTCAGTTAAACTAAAATTTGTCATCAGTTGCAAGGCATTCCTATTTCAAATGTTAAAATATGCAAAATATGCATCTAGAATTGATGAAATAGAGCAGATTAGCTTTCAGTGGAAATTTTATATTTGTGTGGGGGATGATTTCATTTTATTGGCTGGCTTTTCCATTATACATCTTAGTTATTAGAAACAGGACTTAAAAAAAAACCCTAATGTGTGTGAAGCAAATCTTACTGCCAAACAAAATAATTTCTTTATGTCTCCTTTTCTCTGTAAACTCAGGAAATGGAAAAAAAAAAATTGAGGTGTGAGGTGTATACCAGAACTGACTGTAGAAAGATGCAATATCGGGATGAACACTTCAGCTGATATTTTGAATTTACTATGAAATATAAAGGAGTCACAATCTTACCACCAGCATTTTGCTGTGACCATATTTATGATTCATGCGCTTTTCCTGAGATCAATTCTAGAACAGTTTCTAAAAGAATGAAGAAGACAAATGATAGATTGGATTGTGGCCATTAAGGCAATATGTGAGTGGCTACAAGCTTTAATAAGGCATACAAAAGAGAATTTACAGAAGAGGTGGAAAATAAAGAAGTAGAAATGTAAAAGTAAAGGAGGAACTCCTGCAGATGATTGTGGTTATGATCACAGGGATGTAATCTGTGTATTTTTCAAAAGTCTTCAAACTATATACTTAAAATCTGCATTTCATTGTACGTAAGGTATACCTAAAAAGAATCCAAGAACAAAAGCAGTAAATATATAAGAATGTTTGTTATTAATAAAAGTTACAATTTTAGGGGCGCCTGGGTGGCTCAGTCGGTTAAGCGGCTGCCTTCAGCTCAGGTCATGATCCCAGGGTCCTGGGATCGAGCCCCGCGTCGGGCTCTCTGTTCAGAGGGGAGCCTGCTTGTCCCTCTCTCTCTGCCCCTGCTTGTGTTCCCTCTCTCGCTGTGTCTCTCTCTGTCAAATAAATAAAATATTTTTAAAAAATAAAAAAATATTAACAATTGAGATGAAGTTTTGACAGAATATAAAGACAAAGCAACCCTGAAAATCTAGGCTAGGGTTCCCAAACACAGTTTTTAAGGCTTTTTCCCTGAAGATTTTTAAAAATTTTATTTTATTTGAATTCAGTTAACATACAGTATATCATTAGTTTCAGAGGTAGAGTTCAGTTATTCATCAGTTGCGTATAGCATCCAGTGCTCATTACATCATTATATCACTTGCCCTCCTTAATGCCCATTACCCAGTTACTCCATCCCCCCACCCACCTCCCCTCTAGCAACCCTCAGTTTGTTTTCTATAGTTAAGAGTCTCTCAAGATTGTTATAAGTCTGTGGTAGGGCCTGGGGTTCTGTATTTTTAACAAGCACCCAGGGGGTCCCTGGATGGCTCAGTTGGTTCAAGTGTCTGCCTTCAGTTCAGGTCATGATCTCAGGGTCCTGGGATCGAGCCCCAAGTCTGGCTCCTTGCTCAGCAGGGAGCCTGTTTCTCCCTCTGCCTGCCACTCCCCCTGCTTGTGCTCACTCTCTCTGACAAATAAATAAATAAAATCTTAAAAAAAAAAAAGGTTTATTAGAGTGCATGCACGTGTGCGAGCAGGAGAAGGGGCAGAGGGAGAGGGGGAGAGAGAATCCTCTACACAGAGCGAGTAGTGGGGCTTGATCTCACCTCCCTGAGATCATGACCTGAACTGAAATCAAGAGTCAGATGATTACCAACTGCCCTACCCAGGCGTCCCCATATATGCATTTTTAAATATATGACAGATTGGAGAGTATAAACAATTTGCTTCCAGCATTTTTTCCATTTACATTGTAATTAAAATTTGAAATGCTAATGACAGGACACCAGGGTGGCTCAGTTGGTTAAGCATCTGCCTTTGGCTGGGGTCATGATCCCAGGGTCCTGGGATCAAGTCCTGCGTTGAGCTCCTTGCTCGGCGGGGAGCCTGCTTCTCCCTCTGCCTGCAGCTCCCCCTGTTCATGCTCGCTCACGCACCCACTCTCTCTGACAAATAAATAAATCTTTAAAAAAAAATGAAATGCTAATGACTATGTGAGATTCCCAAAATAAGTCCTGGGTTTTACAACTACAGTATTTGAAGTAAGCTAGGTAGTTAATTAGGCTTTAACTATTTCATATCTTTGCAGCTGGCTAAGACTTTATTTTCATCTTATAGTGTATTTGATTTTTTTAATAAGTCTCCAAATTAGTCAAACATTTTAGAATGTATATTTGTTTAAAGGGAAGAAAAATTGATGAAATTTAAGAATTATAAATAGAATTAATGGTAAGCATAAAGTAGAGGGGCATCTGGCTGGCTCAGTCGGTGGAGCATGTGACTCAATCTCAGGGTTGTGAGTTTGAGCCCCACATTAGGTGTAGAGTTTATTTTTTTATTTATTTTTTATTTTTTTAAAGATTTTATTTATTTATTTGAAGAGAGAGACACAGCGAGAGAGGGAACACAAGCAGGGGGAGTGGCAGAGGGAGAAGCAGGCTTCCCGCCGAGCAGGGAGCCTGATGCGGGGCTCGATCCCAGGACCCTGGGATCACGACCTGAGCCGAAGGCAGATGCTTAACGACTGAGCCACCCAGGCGCCCTAGAGTTTATTTTAAAATAAAAAAAAATTATAAGTAGGGCGCCTGGGTGGCTCAGTTGGTTAAGCGACTGCCTTCGGCTCAGGTCATGATCCTGGATCGAGTCCCGCATCGGACTTCCTGCTCGGCAGGAAAACATGTCTATTGCTCAGGTTGTAGTGATGTTACAGAGTGATAGGATATGAGTATGTGACCATGCAGCATAAATATGTGTGTCATCCATGTGCTGTTCCTTATAGACCAGCTTGGTTCTTTTCCAGTGCCTCTTGAAGCTGTACCTGATTTTGATACCGGTTTTCATCTGAATCCACTGGGGAATGGGACAATTATGCTTTTGTTTCTTGGCCAGAAATTGCTTGATGGGTCTTGTGAGAAGATCCAAATCAGAGTATTAATGTGCAGAGTTGGGATTCAAACCCAGGCCATCCAAGCTCCTGGGTTAGGGAGCCTTCCACACTTCCCTGCTGTCATCCATGGTGAGGAACAGTCAACCATACACACCATGATGGCAGAGAAATAGGAGAGAGAAAAAATAGTTCACTTTTTGAGTGAAATTATAATGAATCATGGTTAGCACATCGACTCATACAAAGCATAGTTGAAATGTGTAGAATGAAAATGAAGATAATAACATACCCAAAGCACCTGCCTCCCAAAATATATATGAGGTTTAAATGAACTTTTAGATTTAAGATTCTTTTGTTATTTTTGTTTCATTTTTGCATTATCTGAATGTCTGAGAAAAGAATGAAATTCTCTATAAGCCCACAGAATTTTTCATTAAGGTATTATCTTTTTCTAGCTTAAAGCAATAAACGTAGATCTTCAAAGTGATGCTGCTCTGCAGGTGGACATTTCTGATGCTCTTAGTGAGAGAGATAAAGTAAAATTCACTGTTCATACAAAGGTAAATGTGATTTTGTACTTGTATTATTAACAGCTATTTATTGTGCAAATGTTACATATGTAATAATATATTGACTGGAACTTTGGTTTTGAACAAATTAGAAAGAAACCATATTTTTGGGGCGCCTGGGTGGCTCAGTTGGTTAAGCGACTGCCTTCGGCTCAGGTCATGATCCTGGAGTCCCGGGATCGAGTCCCGCATCGGGCTCCCTGCTTGGCAGGAAGTCTGCTTCTCCCTCTGACCCTCTCCCCTCTCATGTGCTCTCTCTCTCTCTCTCTCATTCTCTCTCTCAAATAAATAAATAAATAAAATCTTTAAAAAAAAAAAAAGAAAGAAACCATATTTTAGCTTATAATTCACTGCTTTTATTTTAACAAACAGTTTTAGGGAATGTACTTTTTTAATATGCTTTTTAAAGGTTAACATTTAAGAGTTAATCACAGATGTAATGCAAATTTAATTTTCTCTAGACTTATTAACATGTTTCAGTATTCTTGTTTTCAATTTTGTTTTGTTCTTTCAGTTAATTATATTATTGTCTTAGAGGGCATTTGGGTGGCTTAGTTGGTTAAGCCTCCAACTCTTGATTTCGGCTCAGGTCATGATCTCAGGCTTGTCCCTCTCCCCCCCACCGACCCTCCCTCTTTCTCTCTCTCTCTCTCTCTCAAATAAATAAAACTTTAAAACTAAATAAATTACTGTCTTAAAAATTATTTTCTTCTTGGATTTTAGTTCTCAGGCACATTTTCAGATCTTAAATTTATTTTCCTTTGAGTAGTTGAGTTTGACATATATTAATAACTTTTAAGTAATGGTAGCAATACAATATAATAAGAGGCTGTCAGCTTACTTTCTTAAAGATCCCAGGATAATTTTTTCTGGGTGTCTCAGTTTTCATAATAGAGTTTAAAAGTACTGATAATCATTCATATAAGACTAATTTAAGAAAATAAGATTAAAAATGTTTATTAAAAGCTTTTTAGTGCAATTTTGATTTTTCTTCAAGAGAATCTCTGTCTTTGCAGAGTTCATTGCCAAATTTTAAACAAAATGAGTTTTCTGTTGTTCGACAACATGAGGAATTTATCTGGCTTCATGATTCCTTCGTTGAAAATGAAGACTATGCGGGTTACATTGTAAGTGTTGGGGTTCCATTTTAATCCCATTTTGTAGGAACTTTTTAGATACTTTGTTATGTGTTAAATCTTGTTTAGCATTTTAGTGAACTGCTGTGATTTTTAAAAATTGTCAGTTACAAAACGCAATTGACTACCACCTTTTATCCTGAATTGTCTAGTTTGAGAGTGTGGAGATATGGATATCTTATGCTCCTTCATTTAAACTTAAATTCTTACTGTTTATTGGAATTGAAATGGGCTTTTCCTAGAGATTAAGGGGCTGTTATAAACCATACCCATTTTGAACCCTTAGGTAGACAGATATTTAGAGTTGGAGGGTTCCTTAAGAGGTTATCTAATCTAAGTATGCATTAGGTGTTGTGCCTCAGCTGTTGACCACACTCAGATTCCTGAAATTTAGTTTCATTTGATCTCCTTGAAATCATCCTGAACTGATTCTGTCTCCATCCTTATGGCAACACTCCTTCTCAGTCATTTGCTTTTTCTTTGTAAAACTCAGAATTTGGTGGACCACTGGCAGTGCCTTCTTTTTTTTCTTTCTTTTAAAAAAATTACTGGTTTATATAAAGAATCAACACAGGAACAGCCAAAAGGAAGAGATGCATAGGACAAGGTATAGGGAGAGGGGGTTGGTGCAGAACTTTCATGTTCTGCAGGTGTACCACCTTCCACCTTCCAGCATGTCAGTGTCTTCGCCAACTTGGAAGCTCCTCCTTCTCTTCCCATGTTATTTCCACCTTTTCTTCCTCATCTTGTCTAATTCTTTTTTTTTTTTTAGTTTTATTTTATTATGTTATGTTAGTCACCATTCATTACATTATTAGTTGTTGATGTAGTGTTCCATGATTCATTGTTTGTGTATAACACCCAGTGCTCCATTCAATACGTGCCCTGCTTAATACCCGTCACCAGGCTAACCCATCCCCCACCCCCCTCCCCTCTAAAACCCTCAGTTTGTTTCTCAGAGTCCATAGTCTGTCATGGTTCGTCTCCCCCTCCGATTCCCTCCCCCCGTCATTTTTCCCTTCCTACTGTCTTCTCTTTTTTTATTTTAACATATAATGTATTATTTGTTTCAGAGGTACGGCTCTGTGATTCAACCGTCTTACACAATTCACAGTGCTCACCTAATGGCATTTTCTTACTACCATGTCCTTCTACACACTAAACACTCCTCAAAGATCAAGACCGTATCTTATTTAGGGACGCCTGGGTGGCTCAGTTGGTTGAGCCCCTGCCTTCAGCTCAGGTAATGATCCCAGGGTCCCGGGATCAAGTTCCTCATCGGGCTCGTTACTCATCGAGGAGCCTGCTTCTCCCTCTGCCTGAAGCTCCCCCTTCTTGGATTTAAAAAAAAAAAAAAAAAGGACCATGTCTTATTTATCTTTATATGCACATTGTTCAGCATCATTCCTGGCACATAGTAGATGTGGTGTATGGGCATCCATGAATGTGTGCTCGGCTGTACTTGATGCTTCCTTCCCTATGGCTTTCCTCAAGTATAACCCTTCTCTTGTATTCATTCTTTAGCTTTCCCCTACTTACCTGTTCTTCCTCTTATCTTCTTGCTTTCTTTACTTTCCATCATTTCCCCTTAACTGTTCTTCTAGGCCCTTCCTCTTAAGATAAACTTTTTCTTTATCCTTCCCTTGAATGATATGTCTCTTCTAGATCTTATATTTTTATTTAAGGTAAGTGTTTACTTACCCACTGCGAGTGAATAGAATGATGTTAGTCATTAATCCCTGTCTTGTTCTCTTGGTTTTAAGTCAGTGCTTTCTTCTTCTGATAACACTCCTCCAATTCAGGAACCCTTTTTAACATTCCTTGCTAGATCATACTCTTGGCATTCATGAATTTTAAAAACATAGCATAGCATAAAGCTACTATGAATTCTTTAATTAAAAAATATATTTGTATTTAATCAAACCATTTACATACTTCTGAAAAATGGTATGCATCTTCTTTTAGTGTATAGTCAGAGCTTAATGTGCATATACATTTGAGGACTCTAAGTTGCCACATAGGAATCTGCAGATTAAAGTTTGGAAACTAGTGTTCTTATACTAGAAAATAGTGTTCTGCTGTATTTCTTCCTTGGTGCAAAGGACCTAATCAAGTTCTCTATCCTGAATTGGGATATTCCTGGTGTCGTGTTCATTCAGGATGTTTTTAGCTCTCCCAGATACAGTCTTTTATGGTGGCAGTAGTACAATTGCTGTGAAAAAGAAAATAGTCTTTAAATTAGTGACTTGGTTCTCTTACAGATCCCACCAGCACCACCAAGACCTGATTTTGATGCTTCAAGGGAAAAACTGCAGAAGCTTGGAGAAGGAGAAGGGTCCATGACAAAGGAAGAATTCACAAAGATGAAACAGGAACTGGAAGCGTATGTGATTTTTGTTGTTGCTTTTGTTAATTGTGCTTGTTTTAATGCCTTTTTCTGTGCTCTCTGATATCCCATCCTTTTAATCATTTCACCACAGTGACCCTTTCTGAAAGATGCAGGTTTAAGCCAAACAACCAGTTTTAATGATCATGATCAGAGCCTACAGGAAAATTATAGAATAATTGTCTGTATTGTAAAATTCTTTAATGTTTTAAATAGACTCTGAAAATTAAAAACGGAGGATCCAAAACTTTATTTAAAAATAGTAGAAAGGGAAATACTTTTTAAAGCAGAATGTAACTTGCTTTGTTTTTTATTTACAAGGTTTTAGTCATTGCCAACCTAGTTTTCTTTTTTCGATATGTGCATACTACCCAAACTTCTATTATTTCTCATAGAAATATGCACTGAGCAACTCTGCATATATTATTTTCTTTTTTAAAAAATGTGTGTGTGCATGTGTGTGTAATTTTTGCCCTCTTTTTTTCTGTCTCTGGCTTCTGGCTGAAGGAAAAAGAATAGGAACAAAGTAACAAGAGAATAGTTTTTAAAATGTTTTCATTAAATGATTATTAGTTTCACATATACTAGAAATTGTATTAAATCCTTGAAAAAATTTGAGATAGTTTCTATTTTATTTTTAGCATACTTGCTAAAAATACCAAATCTTTCCCCTTTTACTAGACATATGAATAATTTTAGATTTGCAGTACATTGTTTTTCTGTATTTTGGGAGCTATACAAGGAAATAACTTTCCTTGCATCATCATCACTTCCATCACTCTTTTTCTGGCCATTTCTCCTCTTCATGCATTTCCTTTTCTCCTCTTCCACTTAGTTTTGGCTTTTAAGCGTCTATCCACATGGCTACTAGACTCCTCTTCAGAATGCTAAACTCATTTGACAAGATAAATTAGCAAAGTAGATCTTTTTTGTCAAAGTGTAAGGTGCCAGGTATTTTAAGATTTTTGTCCATGCTGGGTGCAAGCAATAGTCTTGAGAGCAGACAGAAATCTATACTTTTATAGTTATAAAACTGAAAACTGGAAATTAGCAGAGCACATTAATATTAAAGAATCTGTGGTTTTCCAGTGGCCCTGATCATGATTCTTTTGTGGTCTGGTTAGGGGTTGGATAACAGAGAACCTTGGGTTTATTCTACTGCTACCTCCATCCTCTGCATCCTTCTTTTTTGTCTTCACTGAATGACTACCCTCACAGAGATCAAACTTCTCCCAACATTGGTCCTGCTGGTTTGCTGGTATGTAAAATTTATCCTCCTTGCACGTAGTTGAAGCAAGAATATTGGGCCTTTTCCTTGAGTGTTTCTTTTTTTCAAACTGACATATATTACTATACGATCGCTGTGATTCACTGATGATATTAAAATATTTTAAACACAGTTTTTCAATGTAATGACAAAAATTAGTCTCTCTGCGGTATGCTTTTTTCTTGTGTGTTTGGGTCATTAGATGAAAATAATTATTAATGTCAAAAATATGTTTACTGAGGATTGGGTTTTATTTTTTTTTTATAAAAGTGTTTAAATGCAGTAATTATCTAGAAATTGAGTCATAAAATTGTATTGAATAACTCGTAGTATACTTTCTCTGGAGCTGAAAACGAACCCCTCTATAGTTACTTTAACATCAACTTGCATAGGAAGAAAGGTTCATAAAACCTAAAAATATTAACATTTAAATATAATAAATACTATTAACTAGCATGAAGCCTTTTCAGAGCTGGGTTTTATATATTTTATTAACAGTTCAACTAAAATCTTTGTTTATGTGGATTATATCTTTATATCTTTAATTTTGCTTTTAGTATAATTCAGAGTATTTGCTGAAAAAATTGTTGCAGATGATTTTCTAGTTGATGCAGTGTTTTACCTTTAATTTTGTGTATTGTTTCTAGTGAATATTTGGCAATATTCAAGAAGACTGTTGCAATGCATGAAGTGTTCCTATGTCGTGTGGCAGCACATCCTATTTTGAGAAAAGATTTAAATTTTCATGTCTTCTTGGAATATAATCAAGATGTGAGTATTGATTAAAGTAGTGATCAAGGTTTATTTTTAGAGTTACTGGGAAAGGCAGGGAATAGTTAGATGACCCTTTTTTGTAACATTCTTATATTTCAAGGCAGTTTAAAATGATACTTTTGTGGGGCGCCTGGGTGGCTCAGTTGGTTAAGCGACTGCTTTCGGCTCAGGTCATGATCCTGGAGTCCCGGGATCGAGTCCCGCATCGGGCTCCCTGCTCGGCGGGGAGTCTGCTTCTCCCTCTGACCCTCCCCCCTCTCATGCTCTCTCTCTCTATCTCATTCTCTCTCTCTCAAATAAATAAATAAAATCTTTAAAAATAATAATAATAATAAATAAAATAAAATAAAATGATACTTTTGTAGTGGTAATACAGTATTTCAGTAGAACTTGAGGAGATTAATTGAAGAAATGAGGGAAAATCATGTTACTACATGGGATATTGATTTTCATCCTGAATTGTGAACTTTTTAAGAAACACGGTTATCAACTTGATTTTTTCTTTTTTTTTTTTTCTTTTTTTAAAGATTTTATTTATTTATTCATGAGAGATAGAGAGAGAGAGGCAGAGGCAGAGGGAGAAGCAGGCTCCCAAGGAGCAAGGAGCCCGATGCGGGACTCGATCCCAGGACCCTGGGATCATGACCTGAGCTGAAGGCAGACGCTTAACCGACTGAGCCACCCAGGCGTCCCATCAACTTGATTGTTTCTTAAATTTGAGTTTGGAGTCCTCTGAAGCCTTATGGGGAATCCCAGCGAGGTGTTTGAGCTAAAGAATTCCAGATTAGTTTTGGGTTAATCATTGAGTTTTGATCTGTTTAACTGACCTTCTTCAGTGCGATTGCTCCTAACCTTCTTCCCTCCCTGCCTGAAAACTGTTACAGTGCAAATAGAAAAATTGGTGCAGGGCGCCTGGGCGGCTCAGTCGTTAAGCGTCTGCCTTCGGCTCAGGTCATGATCCCAGAGTCCTGGGATCGAGCCCCACATCGGGCTCCCTGCTCAGTGGGAGCCTGCTTCTCCCTCTCCCACTCCCCCTGCTCGTGTTCCCTCTCTCGCTGTGTCTCTCTCTCTGTCAAATAAATAAAATCTTTTGAAAAAAAAAAGAAAGAAAAGAAAAATTGATGCAATTGAGCTTCAAAGATTTCTTCATTTGTAGTACTGGCAAAAATTTTAATGGGTGGGCGATACAGATCTTGGGATTTATATTCGGATGACAAGATTAACTCATAATTTTAGCAAAAAACCAAATGTAGCATAGTGCTAGTTTGTTTACAAGTTAACATCAAGGTCAAAGAATTTTGTATATATAAATTTGTCCTTCTGGTTTGGTTTTAGTAGACATGACAATGACAATAAAGTGTCCTAAGTCTAGCAGTAGAGAGAACATATTTTTTTAAAAGGGTATGAAGTTACTCAAGATCACAGAAACATAGCACTTAAGCATGGGTACTTTGACAAGCATAAATGTGGTATGTGATACTGGCATGTGGTCGTTTGTAACTAGGAATTAATTGTAAAGAATGCTGGCTATATTATGAATTATAAGAAGTGAAAACAATTCATGAGTAGGGTTGCCAAAGAACACACGATACATAATGCTGTCATCAATTTTTTACCTTTATGTGTTTGTTTTTCCTCAACCTTATTCGTGGCCTGGGCCAAAACCTTAATAATAATTGGTAGAGCAGCATAAGTCTGTATACAGTGGGGCGTGGTATTATCGGTTCAGGGTGACTTGTGCTAGAGGAGCCTCGTGCTCCACGTACTCTAGCCCATTGCCAAATCTCTTAGTGCTATGTGAAATTACATATCTGTATTTTTTTAATTTTATTTTTTAAACTTTTTTTTTTTAAGATTTTTTATTTCTTTATTTGACAGAGAGAGACACAGCGAGAGAGGGAACACAAGCGGGGGGAGTGGGAGAGGGAGAAGCAGGCTTCTGGCCGAGCAGGGAGCCCAGTGCGGGGCTCGATCCCAGGACCCTGGGATCATGACCTGAGCCGAAGGCAGACGCTGAATGACTGAGCTACCCAGGCACCCCATAGCTGTATTTTTTTTTTTTTTTAAGATTTATTTATTTGAGAGAAAGCAGATGCATGAGCAGGGAGTGGGGAGGGGCAGAGGGAGAGGAAGAGACTCTCGAGCAGATCTTGTCATGGGGCTCAATCTCAGGACCCTGAGATCACGACCTGAGCCGAAATCAAGAGTCACACACTTAACTGACTGAGCAACCCTCGCGCCCCATATGTATCTGTATTTAAAAAATTTGTATATTTATTATTTGTCTCCCTCTGCTAAAATATAAGCTCTCTGGAAGCAAGGCTTTAATTTTTCACCATTGTATCCTCAGTACTTTAGAATAGTGGCTGACAAGATGTAAAATAAGTATTTGTTAAAATGATAAGTGAATGAGGGGCACCTGAGTGGCTCTGTTGGTTAAGCCTCTACCTTCAGCTGCTGTCATGATTCCAAGGTCCTGGGATTGAGTCCTGCATCGGGCTCCCTGCTCAGTAGGGAGCCTGCTTCTCCCTCTGCCTGTGCCACTCCCCCTCCTTGTGCTCTCTCACTCTCGCTCTATCAAATAAATAAATAAAATCTTTAAAAAAAAAAAGGTAAGTGAATGATTTTTAATAGTTTAGATCAGCTTTATAAATAGCTTTCAGAAATCTTAGGTTTTCATAAGTTTTCTCCCATCAATGTACATTTTTCTTCCTCCCAGACTAATATATGCTTAATAGAGATAATGATGTGCTGCATTATAATAACCCTTTTAATATCAGCATATGGTGTTTTGGAGAAACTCTAAAAAGACAGGAAAGTGTTTTGCAAATACTCTGTACAAATTAATAGTGGAACACCTGGGTGGTGCAGTCAGTTAAGCGCCTGACTCATGATTTTGGCTCAGGTCATGATCTCAGGATGGTGAGATCCAGCCTCGCATCAGGCTCTGTGCTCAGCATAGAGTCTGCCTAAGAGCCTCTCTCCCTCTGCGCCCCCCCCCCCCCCGCGCCAATGCTCACGTGTTTTCTCTCTTCCTCTCAAATAAATAAATCCTTCTAAAATATAGAATTAATTAATAGCAAGTACATTAATAGGTTATTGAAGATTATAGGCCCAAAACTAAAAAGTTTCTCTCAATCTTGTTCTGATGCTGTTTCTCAGATCTTTACTCACTTCGCTGGGGCAGGAAAAGCAATCTGTATGTGCTATTTTGTTATCTGAGTTTCAGAGGGTCATGGGACTGATGAGCTGTTGAAGTAGGGCTAGGGTGCTTGAAGTCTAAAAAGGCCATGGGGCATCTGGGAGGCCTAGAAAAGCTTGTTCTAGTGTTTAGTTGTGTGAGTAGTCACTGTTGTAAGCATTTAGTGTTGCTTTACTTAGGTAGCTATATACCTTCTCTGTTTCTACTAGGTATAGTCTGAGTCTGCTTAACAGTAGATTAAATATTTAACCTAATTAATTCCCTTGGGGCGCCTGGGTGGCTCAGTCGGTTGAACAGCTGCCTTCGGTTCAGGTCATGATCCCTGGGTCCTGGGATCGAGTCCCACATCCGGCTCCCTGCTCGGCGGGGAGCCCGCTTCTCTCTCTCCCTCTGCCTGCCGCTCTGCCTCCTTGTGCTCTCTCTCTATCTCTCTGTCAAATAAATAAATAAAATCTTAAAAAACAAAAAACAGGGCGCCTGGGTGGCTCAGTCATTAAGTGTCTGCCTTCGGCTCAGGTCATGATCCCAGAGTTCTGGGATCGAGCCCCACATCGGGCTCCCTGCTCCGCGGGAAGCCTGCTTCTCCCTCTCCCACTCCCCCTGCTTGTGTTCCCTCTCTGGCGGTCTTTCTCTCTGTCAAATAAACCTTTAAAAAAAAAACCAAAAAAACAAAAAACACCCTAATGTCCATTCAATTCTTGCTACCTTATCAGTGGCCACACCCAGGACCCTCTCTCTTATCTGAGTTCTTAAACTCTAGTATTAATAGACTCCAAACATTGACAGCTAGACTCCAAACATAGACAACTCTCTTTTTCCCTACTCCTATTTTGGTTGTTGTTTAACTCACTGGTACATCTAGACCCTTGACCTCTCCTGCATTTTGACCCTGTTAGAAGCCCTTTTGTCTTTACTTATTTCTCATCTAGTCTAGATTGCCTGCTCCATCATTTATAACAAGGTTATGTCTTTAGACAGCTCTCTCCCATTTTCCATAAAAGCTCATTTCAACTTTCAGCAGTTCCTCTAGATGAGAAAATGACCGTGTTCACTGGGAAGTGGAAGCCAGTCAGAAATCAAATCCTACAACTCTATGTGTGTCCCACAACTCTCAATCACCATGGCAGCCATGATCATGTTTTAGCTTTTTTTTTTTTTTTAATTTCTTCCTTTCTAATCTGGATACCCTTTTAATTTCTTTTGCTTGCCTAACTGTCCTGGCTAGGACCTCCAGTACTATGTAAAATAGAAATGACAAGAGCAGCCATCTTTGTTTTGTCTCTAATCTTAGGGGGAAAGCATTCATTGTTTCACTGTCAAGTATGATGTTAGCTGTGGGGTTTTCATTGATGCTCTTTATCAAGTTGAAGTTCCCTTCTGTTCCTAGTTTGTTGAGTGTTTTTGTTATGAAAAAAGTATAGCTATTGAGATGATGTGGTTTTGTCCTTTATTCTGTTAATATGATGTATCACATTGTGCCTTTCCATTTTGATGAAGATATCTTTCTAGCTGTCCTGGATCCCACGTACTTCTACATCTTTGGGATCTCTTCTGACTGAGTTTTCTTCTTAACTCTGAACATTGTGAAACTCTGTAAAGGTATTGAGTAAGGAGGAGATGCTCAAAATTTGATTTTGGAAGTCATCAACAGAATGGATTGAATTGAGGAAATGAGAGATGTTAACTAGTAGTCCAGTGTAGTAGTTAGGCAAGAAATAATGAGGTTTTTCACTAGGACAGTGGGAAAGAAAGGGACAGATTTCAGGATTTGATGGTAGAATTTGAGCTTTGAGAGACAAAAAGAAGTTGTAGATTATTTCAAGATTTTTAATGAGAGGTGTGGGGCTTAAGGGAATATGTTGGAGAGACTGGTTGGATGGAGGGACCATGGACAGGGAACCAAGAAGAAAAATTTGGAGATTAGATTAGATTATAATGAATACTGTCTTAGTTTAATGTGGGTTTAGCAGAATCTCCATATAGGGATATAATATAGGCAATTGGAAATAGGGTCTGAGGTTCAGGAAAGAGCTTAGGGATAGTGATCATGATTTGTGAATCATTTACATAATGGTGAACATTGAAGCCATGGCAGTAGATACGGAAATTAGATGGGATGTTACATTATGGGACACCCTGATGCAGCAAGTGGTAAAGTCAAAGAGTTAGCTGCTTCTCAGTTTTGCCTTTAGATAACCATTCTTGCCATCTGGAGTCACCTTTTGTGTCCCTTATACTATAAGTTGCTGATCCCCAAAACAGGACAAGACATGATATTTGGATGAGTTCAGAGTGAAGAGTTTGCAGAATACGGGGCGCCTGGGTGGCTCAGTAGGTTAAGCATCTGCCTTTGGCTCAGGTCATGATCCCCGAGTCCCAGGATCGAGCCCACATCAGGCTCCCTGCTCAGCGGGGAGTCTGCTTCTTCCTCTGCCTCTCACCCCACTCATTCTCTCTTATTCTCTCTCAAATAAGATAAGTAAAATCTTACAAAAAAAAAAAAGAATTTGCACAATGTATTTTCAAAGTTTTTATAGAGTCCTATGATGGTATATTAGACTCCAATAAATTTTACATCTTTAAAGGAACTCCTGGATTAAATTTTTAGTTGTCTTTATATATTACTATATATGGGATAAGAAGGCTACTTGCAATGGGATTATCAAATATACTTATAAAATTTGAGATATCTAGGCATTATTGTAGATCACCTGAATCTGAATCTTTGAGAGAGGCCAGCCTCCTCTTTAATACACTAAAGTTTGAAAGTCACGGATACACATAATGATACTGCCACTTTATTAAAGTTTAAAAACCAGGATCCTTTTGTGGTTGCCATTTTGATGTCAGAGAATAAAAGAGGCATTACTTTCCATTTGTAATCTAAAAAAATTGCCAACTTAAGTTTACCTTTCTTTCAGCTGAGTGTGAGAGGAAAAAATAAAAAAGAAAAACTTGAAGATTTCTTTAAAAACATGGTAAAATCAGCAGATGGAGTAATTGTTTCAGGAGTAAAGGTAAGATTCTATTTGATTAACAGAGGTATTGGTTTGAGAATCTACTTCTTTTAAGAAGATAGATTGAGATTTCAGATGTGCAGATGACTTACTAGAGTAAAAGAGAATTTGGACGGTAGAATGCTTAGGCCTGGGAATCTGGGTCCCCTGCCCTCGATTCTACTCTTTAGAGAACTTCTTTCTCCCAGGGGTGAGAGGTCTGTAGGTACAAGGGGATTTGCCCACCTGGAGTGCATACCCCTTCCCTCCAAACTAGACCATGCTTTAGGGGTCTGGAACCCCATGTTTCCTTGCCCAAATCTGAAGCCTACTTCCAACTTTTTCTCTTCTGTGGGCCTCTTCCCTGAATTCATCCTCCAGTGTGTGCATTCATGGGTGGTCAAGGGTGACCATGGAACAGCTAAGAAGAGGGAGGGCACAGGGGAGAAGATCAGTGTGCAGGATAGAATATCCGCTTACATACACACGTGAGGTTTCTCTCGGTGCCGTACAGAGCTGCAGGATAGGGCACGAAGAGGGCCTGCCTCCATTTGTACACTTGCCTTTGGCCTTACAAATGTTAGGGGCACACTTGGGTTCAGATCTGGAGTTAGAAGAGCTCCTTTGAGGTTTTAGTCTTGTTGTGGGGCGCCTGACTGGCTCAGTTAGTAGAGCATGTGACTCTTGATCTCAGAGTCGTGAATTCAAGCCCCACATTGCAGGTAGAGCTTACAAATAAATAAATAAACAGGCATATTTAAAATTAAATAAATAGCACCTAAGTATTTCTTAATGATGTTCTAAAAATGGTACAAGAATTGATTTATCTGAAAACTCTTAACCATTAAAAGAGAAAAGTGTTTATATTACATTATCAAACAGATACTAAGAAAGATAAATAATGCTGCTTTGTCATCATTGCCTATTTTTATAGATACATCTACAGTAAAACTTAGGTAGGAAGTACTATTTATTTGATTCATACTTTGGTTTTTCAGAGACAGGTCAGCTGGTATGTTGACAGTGCATGTGCCATGGCTACTTTCTAATAAGGACTCCACTTCCTTCCATTTTGATGCTACTTACACATTAATATTGAACATTTTTCTTAGCATTAATCCACTATATGGATTATGATTTTGGTAAAGTAGTAACATTTTTTGAACATTTACAATGTGGTGTTTGTTAATCCACATTTTGTTTACTCTTCAACCCTACAAGTTAGATAGTTTTATCCCCCC
>NC_138377.1:55694300-55712596 GCF_054177405.1 Leptonychotes weddellii
GAGCAGGAGGGAGAGAGAATCCCAAGTGGACTCCACGCTAAGCCAGGAGCCCAACGCAGGGCTCAATCTCCCAACGCCAAGATGACCACCTGAGCCAAAACCAAGAGCTGGATGCTCAACCAACTGAGCCATCCAGGCATCCCCGAAGCTTTCTATTAACTACAAGAAAGGGCTTAATTTGAAGTAAATAAACACTATAAAACCCTGGAAGAAGGATGTTTATTTCCTAAAACCAAGTTATTTTGAAGCAGTAAAATAACCTTCAAAAATTATAATTCCAATTGTAATTAATTCTAATTCAGGAATACTTCTTACAGTACGCCTGTAGAAGGAAACTGTCATTAAAGAATTATTATCAATTCCATAATGGACTCATTTCTTTCTTTCCTTTTTTTTTAAAGTAATCTCTATGCCTAACATGGGGCTCAAACTCATGAACCTGAGATCAAGAGTGACCTACTCTCCCAACTGAGCCGGCCAAGTACCCCATAACGGACTCATTTCTAAATTATAAGTCACTTAAATTATTAAACCTTTAATATGACAATACCTTTGCATGCTTCAGTTCTAACTCTGCCAGTTCCACTAAATTTTTCCTGAATGCAGCAACTCTTCTTGTCTTAAAATCTATAAGTTCTGTGAACAAAAGAAATTAGGATTAACTATTTAATTTATATATTATAAAGTATACCTTATGATTAAAGGGTAAGGTAACAGTACCTTGTTTTGCAGACTCAGATATTTTTTCAAATTTCTGACAACATAATTGTTGGGATGTTTCAGCCTGCAGAACATCTTTATTTTTCGCTCTTGCTTTATCCAGTGCTTTATTAGCATTTTCATAATCCACTAGTGACCTAGATCTTCGATAGAGGAGATCCTATAAAAGAGAATGCTTCACAATAACATACGCTGCACGTTTCTAATAGTTACCCGCAACCACCACTAGCCCATCACCCCCATCATCATTAGAGTGAACACTTAAACCATGAATACCACACATGCCAGCTACTTTCTAAATGGTTTTTGTAACAGCTTTACTGAGATGAATTCACATACGTATAACTCATTCAAAGTGCACAATTCAACGGTTTTTAGTGTGCTCGCACAATTGTATAACCATCACTACAATCAATTTTAAAACAATTTTGTCACCCAAAAGGAAACCCCATATTCATCAGCAGTCATTCTTCATGTCCTCTCACCCGCCCCCTCCCCCCCCACACCTGCTTTCTGTCTCAACAGATTTGCTATTCTGGACATTTCATTAAAAAAAAAAAAAAATGGAGGGGTGCCTGGGGAGCTCAGTTGGTTAAGCGACTGCCTTCGGCTCAGGTCATGATCCTGGAGTCCCGGGATCGAGTCCCGCATCGGGCTCCCTGCTCGGCGGGGAGTCTGCTTCTCCCTCTGACCCTCCCCCCTCTCATGTGCTCTCTCTCTCTCTCTCAAATAAATGAATAAATAAAATCTTAAAAAAAAATGGAATCATATAATATGATTATATGTCTTTTCTGTCTGGCTTTCTTTACTTAGCATAAAATTTCAAGTTCATTCATGTTATTGTGTAAACCAGTACTTCATTCCTTTTATTTCTAAATATTTCATTGTATGGAAATACCACATTGATTTATCCACTTATCAGCTGATAGACATTTGGTTTGTTTCCACATTTTGCCTATTATGAATAATGCTATTATGAACATTTGTGTATAAGTTTTTGTGTGAACATGTTTTCCTTTCTCTTTCATATCTCATTACTTAGGAGTGGAATTGCTGGGTCACTTGGTAATTCTATGCTGAACCTTTTGAGAAACTGCCAGACTGTTTTCTAAAGCGGCTGCACCACTACATTTCCAATGACTCTGTATGAGGGCTCTAATTTCTCCCCATCCTTGGCAACACTTACCTGTCTTTTTGATTAAAGCCACCTAGTGCATGTGAAGTGGTATCTCACTGTGGTTTGGTTTTGTTTTTAACAATTTTATTTATTTATTTATTTTTTTTAAAAAAGATTTTATTTATTTATTTGACAGAGACACAGTGAGAGAGGGAACACAAGCAGGGGGAGTGGGAGAGGGAGAAGCAGGCTTCCTGCTGAGCAGGGAGCCCGATGCGGGGCTCGATCCCAGGACCCTGGGATCATGACCTGAGCTGAAGGCAGACGCTTAACGACTGAGCCACCCAGGCGCCCCAACAATTTTATTTTTTAAGTAATCTCTATACCCAATGTGGGGCTGGAAATTACAACCCCAAGATCAAGAGTCGCATGCTCTACCTACTGAGCCAGACAGGCATTCCTTGCTGTGGTTCTGATTTGCATTTCCCTGATAGCTAATGTTGAGCATTTTTTTATGTATTCACTGGCCATTTGTATATTTTCTTTGGAGAAAGGTTTATTCAAGTCCTTTGCCCATTTTTTAGTTGGTCTATTTGTCTTTTTACTGAGTTATAAGAGTTCTTTATATTTTCTGGATACCATTTGCTTATTAGGGACTTGTATGATTTGCGAATATTTTGTCCCAGTCTATGGGTTGTCTTTCCACTTTTCTTCACAGTGTACTTTGACACACACAAGTTTTTAATTTTAATAAAGTCCGTCCAATTTATTATTTTTTCTTTGGTTGCTGTACTCCTGGTGTCATATCTGAGAAACCAATGTCCAAACAGAGGTCAAAAGATTTACATTGTTTTTTTCTAAAAATGTTATAGTTGTTACATTTAGGTCTTTGATCAATTTTGAGCAAATTTTTATACACAGTATGAGGAAGGGGTCTAACTTTATTTCCATGGACTATTCAGATGACACAGTACCATTTGTTGAAGTCTATTCTTTTCCCCCCAAAACTGTCTTAGCACCTTGTTAAGAATCAACTGACTAGGGGCGCCTGGGTGGTTCAGTCATTAAGTGTCTGCCTTTGGCTCAGGTCATGATCCCAGGGTTCTGGGATCGAGCCCCACATCGGGCTCCCTGCCCAGCGAGGAGCCTGCTTCTCCCTCTCCCGCTCCCCCTGCTTGCATTCCCTCTCTAGCTGTCTCTCTCTCTAGCTGTCTCTGTCAAGTAAATAAATAAAAAATCTTTAAAAAAAAAAAAGAAAAGAAAAAAGAATCAATTGACTGGGGCGCCTGGATGGCTCAGTTGGTTTGCCTTTGGCTCAGGTCATGATCCTAGGGTCCTGGGATCAAGCCCCACACAGGTCTCCCTGCTCAGCAGAGAGTCTGCTTCTTCCTCTCAGTCTGTCCCTCCCCCAGTTTGTGTTCACATATGCTCTCTCAAATAAATAAATAAAATATTAAGAAAAAAGCAGCCAATGTGAAAAGGCCCAACTATATGACATTCTGGAAAAGGCAAATCTATGGAGATGTCACACACACATACAAAATCAACAGGGCTTAAGGGGAAAGAGGATGAATAGTGGAGCACAGAGGAGTTTTGGGGCAGTGAAAACTATTCTGTATGATACTTATAATGGTAGATACGTATCATTACACATTTCTTCAAACAAAAAACAATGTGTAACACTAAGAGTGAGCTCTTGTGTAGACTATGGTCTTTATTGTTTGGCTTCTTTCACTCAGCAAAATTATTTTGAGATTCTTCCATATTGTTGCATGTATCCGTGGTTCATTCCTTTTTACCATTGAGTAGGATTCCACTGTATATATACACCACAATTTATCCATTCAGCTGCTGGTGGACATTTGGGTTGTTGCCAGTTTTCAACTATTACAAATAAAGCTGCTGTGAATATCCGTGGGGACACATGCTCTCAAATACCCAGGACTAGAATGACTGGACCACAGGATAGATGTGTGTTTAATTTTTTAAGAAATTGTAAAACTTGGGGCGCCTGGGTGGCTCAGTTGGTTAAGCGACTGCCTTCGGCTCAGGTCATGGTCCTGGAGTCCCTGGATCGAGTCCCGCATCGGGCTCCCTGCTCGGCAGGGAGTCTGCTTCTCCCTCTGACCCTCCTCCCTCTCATGCTCTCTGTCTCTCATTCTCTCTGTCTCAAATAAATAAAAATAAAAATCTTTAAAAAAAAAAAAAAAAAAAAGAAATTGTAAAACTTTTCCAAAATATTGTATCATATTCCAACTAACAGGGTGTGAAAGTTCTAGTTGCTATAATTTTTGTCAGAATTTTTCATTTTAGCCAAATTCTTGTTAAGGGGCGCCTGTGGTGAGGGGCGCCTGGGTGGCTTAGTTAGTTAAGGGGCCGACTCTCAATTTTGGCTTAGGTCATGATCTCAGGGTCCTGGGATCGAGCCCCCATGATGTGCTTCACGCTCACTGGGGAGTCTGCCTGAGGATTCTCTCTCTCACTGCCCCCTCCACATGTGCACATGCATGCTTTCTCTAAAATAAATTTAAAAATCTTTTTTTTTTTTTAAGATTTTATTTATTTGAGAGAGAGAATGAGACAGAGAGAGAGAGCATGAGGGGGGGAGGGTCAGAGGGAGAAGCAGACTCCCTGCTGAGCAGGGAGCCCGATGTGGGGGATCATGACCTGAGCCGAAGGCAGCTGCTTAACCAACTGAGCCACCCAGGCGCCCCTAAATAAATAAATCTTAAAAAAAGAAAAAAAAAAGGTGTGTGGTGATATCTCATGAGGTTTCCCCCCCAGCTGTTTAATAAATATTGAGTATTTTTTAAACAGCTATTTATTTATAATTTTTAATTACTCACCTACATTCAAGTATAGTTGGCTCCCAATATTACATTAGTTTCAGGTGTACAACAGTGATCTGACAGCTCTATGTTATGCTGTGCTCAGCACAAGTGTAGCTACCCTCTGACACCATACAACGCTATTACACTACCACTGATTCCTATATTCCCTATGCTGCATATAGTTTTAATTTTTGCAATTAAATTTCAATTCCTTCTTGTGGTCACTAAGAAATTTGGATTTACTTTTAAAGCCATGTTCTAAAAAGTTATGTATTAACAACTATATTATAATAAAATAATGAATTTAAGGTCTTTATAGTGAATAATTCATTTTATCCCTGCCCACCCAATGTAAACGGTTTATAGGACACAACTGGATAAAATAATTTGATATGGATAGTATATTTACAAGTACCTAAGTCCTCAAAGTTAAAAAGGTTATTTATAATTTCTTTTAAGTTTATTTATTTATTTATCTCTTCACTCAACATAGGGATTGAACTCACAACCCCGAGATCAAGAATCAAATGCTCTTCCAACTGAGCCAGCCAGGCACCCCTATAATTTTTTTTAAGTAAGCTCTATGCCCAACATGGGGCTTGAACTCATGACCCCAAGATCAAGAGTTGCATGCTATACCAACTAAGCCAGCCAAGTGCCCCAAGGGTTATTTATGATTTGATAAGGAATGAAAAATTGGTGTTCAAAGCACCACTGATCACATGGGAATTTTCTGTACAATGTATCAATTCATAAATTAACACTGAATTTATAATACCTTTTTTTTTCCTTAAAGATTTTATTTATTTGTCAGAGAGCAAGACAGTACAAGCAAGGGGAGCGGCAGAGGGAGAGGGAGAAGCAGGCTCCCCACTGAGCAGGGAGCCAGATGTGGGGCTCGATCCCAGTACCCCAGGATCATGACCTGAGCCAAATGAAGGCTTAACTGACTGAGCCACCCAGGTGCCCTGAATTTAGAATATCTGAGCCACTGAGTTTTTAGTGCCTTTTCAGATGTTTCTGTTAAACATTTTTTGGATTAGTAAGAGTTTTAGTCTTGCAGGTAGACAGACTTCCAAAAGGAAATTTGAGTTACCTTAAAATAAAACATATCCTGGTTTTACAGCTCTCTCACCCAGAACAGAGGACTTAGGAATCCTTTAGCTACACCAACTGTTATTTGGGGTTTTACTTCTTGTTTTGTAGGCATTTTATCTGAATGAATATACCAAATTCATTAAAAAAAAAAATAGTTCTAGATTATACTATATCAGAAGTTTATAGAGGAGGGGCGCCTGGGTGGCTCAGTCGTTAAGCATCTGCCTTTGGCTCAGGTCATGATCTCAGGGTTCTGGGATCGAGCCCCACATCGGGCTCCCTCCTCAGCGGGTGGCCTGCTTCTCCCTCCCCCACTCCGCCTGCTTGTGTTCCCTCTCTCGCTGTCTCTATCTCTGTCAAATAAATAAATAAAATCTTAAAAAAAGTTTATAGAGGAAACTTTTATGTGGGGTTCCCTGACCAACAATCTGTAAAAGGAGAACAAAAAATTCACACATGAAAATCTAATTTAAAATCAAGAGATAATCATTAACAATCTTAAGCCTAACAACCTCTAAAGAGATGGCTTTTTGTAAAATAGTCCATTTTAAAAAACAATGAACAATCAAATTACCTTAGCAGCTTGAGATTCCCTTAAGTAATATTTTAAAAGGTCGGAAAGTTTGAGGTCCTCATCAGCAGACACTCGTGCTTCTATTTTCTGAAAAAGGGGAAAAAATCCGCCATTTAATTAGCACTTATATTCTACAGCCAATGTTTCTTTCATAATTACTGTAAAAAAAAAATTAAAGTTACAAATGACTACAGTATCCATTCCTATTTAATCTAATTTTCCTTGTCTTGTCCTTTCTACTAGCCTATTACTGTACTTCAGAACTTTGACCAAAAATGAACAGAAAAAAGAATGAAATCAAATGAGACTTAGTGAATTTATGGAAGGACTCTATGTTTGACTCAAGTTCTTGGCAATAATGAGTTTCAATATTATCTTTCAGCATCACTAACTACATGTACATTACTAATATACACTTATTACATCTCTTGTTACATCATTTCAATGACATGTACACATGATTTCAAAGTGATAAAGGATGGGGCTCAAGGGTGGATCAGTCAAACATCCGACTCTTGATTTCGGCTCAGGTCATGATCTCAGGGTTGTGAGATGGAGCATGTGTTGGGCTCCACGCTGTGTGTGGAGCCTGCTTAAGATTCTCTCTCCCTCTCCCTCTCCCCTGAAATAAAAATAAAATGATAGGGCGCCTGGGTGGCTCAGTTGGTTAGGCGACTGCCTTCGGCTCAGGTCATGATCCTGGAGTCCCTGGATCGAGTCCCATATCGGGCTCCCTGCTCGGTGGGGAGTCTGCTTCTCCCTCTGACCCTCCCCCCTCTCATGTGCTCTCTCTTTCTCATTCTCTCTCTCTCAAACAAATAAATAAAATCTTAATAAATAAATAAATAAATAAATAAATAAATAAAATGATAAAGGCTAACAATGAAAGACTAGGTAATTCAAATCAATCTTCCTACTGATAACAACCAGAAAACGTAGTCAAAACATTAACAAAATGTGCCTGAAGACAAAAAAGAGTAGTAAACAGATGTGGTTAGTTTGAGTTGGGATAAAATGGGAAGCAGCCATGTCAGACTAAAAAGATGAAACTATTCAATTCAGTTTGGAGAGACAGAAAATTAAAAAAGATGTATTATATGTCAACCAAATACAATATAGGGACCTTGTTTGAATCCCAGCTCAAACGAACTCCACTGTAAAAAGCCATCTGAGGCAAATGGGAGCATCTATATACTCAATATTTGATGATTTAAGGGGAAATCATTGATAATTGTATTGATTATATTAAAATTTTTAAAAAGTGTTCATTTTTAAGATTTTATTTATTTGAGAGAGAGGGAAAGAGAGAGAACATGAGTGGTGGGGAGGGGCAGAGGGAGAGGGAGAAGCAGACTCCCTGCAGAGCAAGGAGCCCAACGCAGGGCCTGATCCCTGGACCCTGAGATCACGAACCCGAGCCAAAGGCAGGTGCTCAAATGAGTCACCCAGGCACCCCATGACTATATTAAAATTAATTCTCATCTTTTTAAAAAAGAGATATGCACAAAGGGCAGAAAAAATGAATATGGACTTTTTGGGAAAAAGCACTTTAAGCAATGTAGAAAATGTTAACATTCAGGAAATCTGGATGACACATGTACAGGAATTCTTTGTACTATTCTTTTTTTAAAAAATATTTTATGTATTCATTTGAGAGAGAGAGAGAATGAGTGGAGGGGAAAGGCAGAGGGAGAGGGAGAAGCAGACTCCCCACTGAGTAGTGAGCCTGACGTGGAGCTCGATCCCAGGACCCTTGAGATCATGACCTGAGCCAAAGGCAGACGCTTAGCCATCTGAGCCACCCAGGCTCCCCTCTTTGTACTATTCTTGCAACTTTTCTGTAAGTCTGAAATTACTGTTGAAATAAAGTTAAAATTTAAAAACCCTGCACATCCAGCAGGATAACTAAAATAAAAAAGATAAGTATTATAAGCTTGTATAGCAATCCAATGCTCACATTTATTCTGGTAGGAATGTAAATTGGTACAATCAATTTGGGAAACAGTTTGGCACTGTCTATGAAAGCTTTTCACATGGAGACCCTATGACCCCTAATTCTCCCCCTGGTTATACACACCCAACAGAAATACATACTTATTTTCAGCTGAAGATATGCAAGAATGGTCTTAGAAGTACTATTTGTAAACAGCCACAAACTAGAAACTCCAAATGCCTACCAACAGTAGAACAGATGAATAAATTTACGTATATTCTTGCAAAGGAAAGCTATATAGCAAGAAGAATGAAGGATCTATACAAACATGCAACAACATGGATGAATAGTATGGACGTAATGTTGAGTAAATGAAACCAGACATAAAAGAATACATACTGCATAAAACACTTATATAAAATATGAAAATAAAATTAATCTCTGCCGTTAGAAGCTAAGGTAGTGGTTACCCTTGTAGGAGGTGGTGACTCAGAAAGCAGGTAAAGAGGGGCAGGGCATCTGGGTTGCTGGTAAGAATTCTGTATCTTTTTTTTTTTTTTAAAGATTTTATTTATTTATTTGACAGAGACAGACACAGTGAGAGAGGGAACACAAGCAGGGGGAGTGGGAGAGGGAGAAGCAGGCTTCCTGCCGAGCAGGGAGCCCGATGCGGGGCTCGATCCCAGGACCCCAGGATCATGACCTGAGCCGAAGGCAGCCGCTTAATGACTGAGCCACCCAGGCGCCCCTAAGAATTCTATATCTTGATCTAGGTGTTCATTACATGAGTGTGTAAAATTTGCAAAATTTCACTGAGCTGTATACTTCTTTTTTTTTTTTTTAAAGATTTTATTTATTTGAGAGAGAGAGAGAGAACACAGAGGGAGAGGGAGAAGCAGACTACCCACTGAGCAGAGAGCCCGAAGCAGGACTCGATCCCAGGACCCTGAGATCATGACCTGAGCCGAAGGCAGACGCTTAACCGACTGAGCCACTCAGGTACCCGTGAGCTGTATACTTCTTTTTTTTTTTTTTAAAGATTTTATTTATTTATTTGAGAGAGAGAGACACAGCGAGAGAGGGAACACAAGCACGGGGAGAGGGAGAAGCAAGCTTCCCGCTGAGCAGGGAGCCCGATGCGGGGCTCGATCCCAGGACCCTGGGATCATGACCTGAGCCGAAGGCAGATGCTTAACGACTGAGCCACCCAGGCGCCCCTGAGCTGTATACTTCTGATATGTGCTCTTTCCTATATATATAATATGCTTCAATAAAAAAACTTGAAGCTTAAGAAATATTCCTTTATAACAGAGAAATAAACTTAGGAAATTTCTTAATCTAACAGATAAATGCACAAAGTATATTCAAAACTGACTTAGATAAATTTAGATAAACTGATTTAGATAAATCTAGGGAACATGCTAGACGATGTTGGGTGCTTTTAAATATGGCTCCTCTCCTTCCATTAAGAAGAAGGGTAGGTCAGGGCACCTGGGTGGCTCAGTCATTAGGCGTCTGCCTTCAGCTCAGGTCATGATCCCAGGGTCCTGGGATCGAGCCCCGCATCGGGCTCCCTGCTCAGCAGGAAGCCTGCTTCTCCCTCTCCCACTCCCCCTGCTTGTGTTCCCTCTCTCGCTGTCGCTCTCTCTGTATCAAATAAATAAAATCTTAAAAAAAAAAAGAAGTAGGGTATGTATCCCCTCCCCTTGAATCTGGACCCTAAGACTGTATGACCAATACAGAAGTGATGCTGTGCCAGTTTCCAGGCCTTAATGAAACTAAAAATGTCTGCTTCCTATCTTTTGGGATGCTTCCTTTTGGAACCTAGCCAGCACATTGTGAGGAAGCCGAAGCAGCTCCCTGGAAAAGCAACATGCAGGTGTTATAGCCAACAGCCCTGGCTCAAGTCTCGGCTGATAGCCAGTATCATCCCCCAGACATCTGGAAGAGCCTTCATATGTTCCCTGTTGAGGCCCAGACATCATGGAGCAGAGGCAAGCCATCTCTGCTCTGTCTTTTCTGAATTCCTGACCTAAAGACTTCATTAGCATAATAAAATGGTTGTCGTTTTTAAGCTACTTATTTTAGGATGGTTTGTTATACAGCAAATAACCACAACACTACAAAAACACTAAAAGAAATAAAGATAGTCGTGGCAATGGCAATGTGCCACCTAGAGCTCCTTCAAGAGCAACTGCTTGCTGTAAGGAGCACATATGGTTCAGAGTCCTACTTGCAATCTCTCTAGATCCAGAACAATATTCATTCCAAGGTTATGCTGATCCTCCCATGCCTGCCTTGGCTGCACCCCATGACAGAGCATGGGGCAGCAGGGCCAGCCCCTCCTGCCCGACGCAGTGCTCCCTCTAATGAGCCACTCTGGCTGACCTACACAAAACTTCCTTGGAACTATGCTACAGTCTGAAACTCTTCCTACTCAGTACCCTCTTCCTCTGCCCTCTCCTTTCACAGGTATAGACCTGCACTATGGTCTAAAGCTTCTTCATGTCTATCCTACTCCTTCCTCTTTGTTCTTCCCAATGAATCTCTTGCATATCTGATTCCATTTTACATCTACTTGCACATCTTTTGACACATAAAGCTATTTTGTAATAAATCCCTGTTCTTTTGATGTAAACACATAGAAAAACAATGATATCTTCCCAGAAACTGCTCATTGGTACAAATGCCAAAAGCAGAATAATGGACCCCAGTATACAACATTTATATATTTAATGACTCTTTCCTTTGTGAGAAAATCTCTCTTTTCCTTTCCTTGTCTTCACTACACATTACTCAAATGACAAAGTCCTGTTGCAATCAGATTTCTACAATGGACTAGCCACCTCCACCCTCAGTTAAGTACCCTTAAACTTCTAATAAACTTTTCACTTTTCTATCAACTTTATCAAAGTGTTTAAATATTACTGCATCTAAGACTGATCCCTGAAAATCAAGACTATGTCAACATGAAATTATTACTATGATCACACCTTTCTGCAGTTGCATATCTGTCTCATATTGATACAACTCATTTTTATTTTTAAAATTTTTTTTAAAGCTTTTATTTATTTGAGAGAGAGAGAGCACAAGTGGTGGAGAGGGAGAAGCAGGCTGCCGCCTGAGCAGGGAGTCCAATGCGGGGCTTGATCCCAGGACCCCTGGATCATGACCTAAGCCGAAGGCAGATGCTTAACCGACTGAGCCACCCAGGCACCCCTATTTTTTAATTTTTAAAAAGATTTTATTTATTTATTTAAGAGAGAGTGAGTGAGAGAGAGAGCGCAAGAGCAGGGAGGGGCAGAGGAAGAGGGAGAAGCAGACTCCCCACTGATTGCAAAGCCTGACACCGGGCTTCATGCTGGGCTTGAACTTGATCCCGGGATGCCAGGATCATGATCTGAGCTGAAGGCAGATGCTTAAGCAAGTGAGCCACCCAGGCGCCCTGATACAACTCATTTTTAAACCAGTGTCATGGGGGATCAAAAGCACTATCATCTTGGTAAAAGTATAATGAATCTAAGACTTTCTTCTAGCTTACAAAGCCCCAGAAAAAGATCATTCTTCATAAAAATAAATGCTGTTTCATAATGAACATGTTCTCTGATCAAAAATATGAACTTTTGGGGAGCTTGGGTAGCTCAGTCGGTTGGGCGTCTGCCTTCGGCTCAGGTCATGACCCCAGAGTCCTGGGATCGAGCCCCACGTTGGGCTCCCTGCTCCTGGGAAGCCTGCTTCTTCCTCTGCCTGCAGCTCCCCCTGCTTGTGTTCCCTCTCTTGCTGTCTCTGTCAAATAAATAAATATTAAAAAAAAAAGGGGGGCGCCTGGGTGGCTCAGTCGTTAAGCGTCTGCCTTTGGCTCGGGTCATGATCCCAGGGTCCTGGGATCCACATCGGGCTCCCTGCTCCGCGGGAGGCCTACTTCTCCCTATCCCACTCCCCCTGCTTGTGTTCCCTCTCTCGCTCTCTCTGTCAAATAAATAAAGATTAAAAAAAAAAATAAGAATATGAACTTTTACACAAATACCAGAAGGCCATAACAAAAAAATTTATTTCCTGAAAAAAACTCAAATTTTCAAATCTAAATCTGTCTCTTCATCCTTCTGAAGTATAGCTCATCTTTCTCAATAAAGTTTAACACAACCACAACAGGTTACACACTACTGTATGCAAAGATTGAGACTCTCAAAGGTTAACCAATAGTACTTACTCTTGTTTTATCAAACAGTTCTGAAACTTTGAGAAAAAACCTGGAAGGGAAAAATATTTCATCAGAAGCCAGCTTTGAAATGACTTTTCATTTCAAATGTTCAGAGCATATACCCCCAAAACCATATTAATAATGAACTTTCTTATTTCACTGCAGTAATATTTAATGGTCTTGTTCACCACAGACTTCATTAGAACAACACCTCTATACTTCCATATAACAGATTGAAAACTGTTAAAAAAATCTTCCCATTTCAAGGTAACAGTCTAAGCCATACATTTATTTATGTATGTAATATATACTTTTTAAAGTAACCTCTACACCCAAGGGGGGGGTCGAACTCACAACCCTGAGCTCAAGAGTCACGTGCTCCACTGACTGAGCCAGCCAGGCACCCCAAGCCACACATTTAAATTAAAAAATTTTTCCTTATATTCTTTAGCAGAATGTCACATAATAATAAATAAAGCCTGTATCTTCAAAATTACTATAGAAGTATAGAACAATCGGATCCAAAAAGGCTGACTTAAAAGGAAAACACTAAAGTTGGAGCAGCTCTTGAAGTTATCTGATACTTATGTGTTAAACATCTTCAAGTAGAGCTGCTTTGTTTTAGAAAATAACAGAAATGGGGGCGCCTGGGTGGCTCAGTCGTTAAGTGTCTGCCTTCGGCTCAGGTCATGATCTCAGGGTCCTGGGATCGAGTCCCGCATCGGGCTCCCTGCTCAGCAGGAAGCCTGCTTCTCCCTTTCCCACTCCCCCTGCTTGTGTTCCCTCTCTCGCTGTGTCTCTCTCTGTCAAATAAATAAAATCTTAAAAAAAGAAAAGAACAGAAATGAATAACCAGTTTCTATCTCTGAATTCATGTTCACTTTTAACTAAATAGCCTATCTCTCAAATGCTGACACCAACTAAAAAATATCCCAATGCCAAACCATTAAAGGGGTATTCTGTGAAATAATATGTAATTACCGGTGACATTATAACTGGATTGGGCAAGTACTACTAAAAGCTAAAACACTATTTTATGACCTTTGTTTTACCAAAAAGAACTTGATTTGACAGGTTTATGTCCAATAACTCACGGCAAGGTTGGCTTTTTCTTATCAAAGAGTTAGAGACTAACTCTTTGGGAAGATAGCATGTTAATTAATGTAAGCTATATATAGTATCTTGTTTTGCCGAAAAACCTGGATCTTACATGTCTACTAAGACGGGATATACTAGAAAAAAGTTCAAGGATATGGTTTAGAAAAAGGCATTAAGTATGAAAATAGTTTTGCCACTTAAAATTGAAAAAAAAGTTGGATTATTTTTCAATGAAGAGTTGGGTTTAAACAATATTATAGGAACAACTAAAATTAACTATGGTTAGATTAATGTGAAAAACCAGTATAAAGTAAATAAACAACAGCTATGTATGCAAACATCCAGAGAGCATTTCTATACTAACATGCATAATACTTCCCCATCAGGTCACTCTAGGACTGCCCTAAGATTCATTAAACTTATAATCTAGAATAGCCAGCCTCTTTAAAAAGTATAAACTGATAACATCACATTTTACTTTAGAAGTCAATTTGGCCTCCAAAAAAATACATACAAATATGTATTATATTCTAATTCCAAAACATTTATTTATAATAAACTTCATCAAAACCTAAGAACATTTTGACATAAATTCTGTCTTCCTCTTCCTTACATACATAATCAGCCAATTTTCATCAAATAAAACTTTGCAAATGTTAAAATTATATAAAGCCAATTTTTACTTTTCAGATTTAAAAAATAAGAGAGAAATGGTAGAGAAAAAAATGACACTGATCCAGGTTTATAAGAAGCGCCTTATTATTGATGTATTTTGAAGAAGATATTCTAAATGACTCTCGGGTCAGAAATATTCTGTGTGTCCAGGCTGCCAACGAAATTTTTGTTTTATTTAATGTTTCAAATCAGAATCCTTACTTGCATATATCTGTAGAATCCTGAGTTCCTAAAGCATATAATGAAGAACCAATTCTATTGTAATCATCTGCAGCACCTATGGAAAAAAATTTTTAGAATGTATTTATTCATTGATTCCAAAATACTTACTGAGCACCTACCTGCCAAACAATGTGTATGCAGTATGAAATACCCCAAGTCTGGTGAAGGAAATGACAACAGCTATATTATAACTTGATGAATATTATATTAGAAGTAGGAACAAACTACTCTGGGAGCCAGGGAAACAGATGATTCCACCTGAGTAAGTTAGGGAAGGATTTACAGACACTACTGAATGAGTCAGAACTTGTAGGATAAGCAAATCTTTACCAGGCAAAATGGAGGGGACAGCATGGAAAAAGGCCAATGAGACATAAAAGAATACAGTATATTCAAACAGCCTTCTAGGAAGAAGGCACTATAGGGTATAGAAGACAGTGGACAGAGCTGAAGATGGAAAAATAAACTGGAAGTATTCTAGGGGGAAAAAACAGGTTTTTGTAAGACACGATAAAGTTTGGATTTGATCTTGTAAGAATGGGTATTATTAAACATTTTAAAATAACAGTAGTGGTAAAAACAACCATTAAGGATTTTAGATAAAAAATTCTGCTGCCTGGAATAAAGATTAGAAATGGAGACACAGAAGGCTGAGTAACCAACTAGGAATTTGTTGTGTCAGATACTGATGGTCAGGATCAAGTTAGCAAAAACAGTGACAGCAGAGAGGAACAAGAAAGCTAGAAGATATTTAGGAAACCTAATAGGTAGGATTTACAAACAAGAGACCTAAGGTAGGAGGGAAAATTATGGAGCTTGGGAAGCTAGATGAATGGTGGTAGCACCATTATCCTTGGGTGCTAGGAAGCGAAGTATTCAACTTCAGCACAATACTTTTCCCAGGGCTCACCCCATGGGACAACTTGTTGAGAAAAGATATCTCGTTTCAGAGAAAGGATAGTATAAGTGCAATGGTTAAGAGCATAGAACTGGAACCAAACTGCTTAGGGTCCAATCCCAATTTACCAGCTCTACGACCTCGAGCTTATCACTTAACCTGTGTATGCCTTGCTTTCCTTATCTGGAAATGGGGATAATAATGGTACCAGCTCCGCATGATTACTTGGACTAAATGAATTAATAAATGTTACTATAGGGGCGCCTGGGTGGCTCAGTCGTTAAGTGTCTGCCTTCGATTCAGGTCGTGATCCCGGGGTCCTGGGATCGAGCCCCGCATCGGGCTCCCTGCTCCGCGGGAAGCCTGCTTCTCCCTCTCCCACTCCCCCTGCCTGTGTTCCCTCTCTCGCTGTGTCTCTCTCTGTCAAATAAATAAATAAAATCTTAAAAAAAATAAATAATAAAAATAAGGGCGCCTGGGTGGCTCAGATGGTTAAGCGTCTGCCTTCGGCTCAGGTCATGATCCCAGGGTCCTGGGATCGAGTCCCGCATCGGGCTCCCTGCTCCTTGGGAGCCTGCTTCTCCCTCTGCCAGAGTCTCTCTCTCTCTCTGTCTCTCATGAATAAATAAATAAAATCTTAAAAATAAATAAATAAATAAATAAATAAGTAATAAAAATAAAAAAATAAATGTTACTATATACCTGGCACACAGCAAGTACTGTATTATACAAACGTTTGCTATTATTAACGAAATCCGAGACATGCCTATTTTGTATGGAAATTCCCACTTATGCCAGCAGTATTTTACAAGGTTTAATGTGTTTATTCTCTAACAAAACAGTAATCCTTACACTGTACTTTCTTATGCTGTACAAAGTTACATTCAACAAATAAGACTGAAATCTGGTGACTCTATTTACTTTTTAAAATTATTCAAAACAGATCTATTTTGATCTTTCATAAAGAATTTTTTTGGGGGGCGCCTGGGTGGCTCAGTCGTTAAGCATCTGCCTTTGGCTCAGGTCATGATCCCAGGGTCCTGGGATGGAGCCCCACATCGGGCTCTCTGCTCAGCGGGAAGCCTGCTTCTCCCTCTCCCACTCCCCCTGTTTGTGTTCCCTCTCTCGCTCTGTCTCTCTGTGTCAAATAAATAAAAATCTTTAAAAAAAAAAAGAATTTTTTTTTAAAGTGGGCTCCATGCCCAACATGGGGCTCAAACTCACACAAGAGGTGCATACTCTACTCATCTGAGCCAGCCAGGTGCCCCCATAAAGAAACTGTGAACACAAACTTCAGACTCTGAATGGTAACTTCTACATATGAGATTGTTCACTATTATCCTAAAAGTTTAAGTTAAAAAAAATAACACTTAAAAATCACAAAAAGGTTGGTTTATTGAGGCAGGAATCACAAATGATTTGTGTTTAAAATCAAATACATTAATATTTTATACTTAAACTGACCCTGAAATTATTTTTTAGAGCAAGACATTCCTGGATCCTAATATCTGGCCCTGAGAATACTACCCTCTTTAGCTGTTACATCATTATATGATCACAGAAAATAAGCAAACTGCCCTGATTTTATACATTACAGTGATGTTGAAAACTTAAGTTTTCATAGTCCAGGCTAAGTTCATGCATCATGAAAAAATAATTTTTACTTTATAATTCTGTAAAATCGTATGTTATATAATTAATTATATGTAATAATTATGATTTTGTAAATAGGTTCACAACCATCTTTCTTAAAAGCACTGTTCCAGGGGCGCCTGGGTGGCTCAGTCGTTAAACATCTGCCTTCGGCTCAGGTCATGATCTCAGGGTCCTGGGATCGAGCCCCGCATCGGGCTCCCTGCTCAGCGGGAAGCCTGCTTCTCCCTCTCCCACTCCCCCTGCTTGTGTTCCTTCTCTCGCTTTGTCTCTGTCAAATAAATAAATAAAATCTTAAAAAAAAAAAAAAAAAGCACTGTTCCATTTGGTCAAATAAATAAAGAATCACTAATATTTTCTTCAGTTTTCTTAATGGATGACTGTCTACCTTTATAGTTCTTTATGTTTCCATAGCACGAATATACACCTCTCTTACAGGACTGATTATAGTACACTGTAATTTTTTGCTTTTTGTGTTTATTTCACCTGCAAAATTTTTATTTTTTTTTAAGATTTTATTTATTTATTTGAGATTGAGCACAAGCAGGGGGAGGTACAGAGGGAGAAGCAGACTCCCCACTAAGCAGGGAGCCTGACACAGGGCTCCATCCCAGGACCCCAGGATCATGACCTGAGCTGAAGGCAGACATTTAACCAACTGAGCCACCCAGGTGTCCCTATTTATTTATTTTTAAAAAGATTTATTTATTTGAGAGAGAGACAGAGCATAAGTGGGGGGAGAGGCAGAAGGAGATCCCAATGGAGGAATGATCCCAGGACCCTGAGATCATGACCTTAGCCAACATCAAGAGTTGGCTGCTTAACCAACTGAGCCACCCAGGCCCCCTGAACTCTATCACATTTAAACTCCATTGGTATAAGTGATATTTATCCCAAGAACATAAGGTTGGTTTAACATTTGAAAATATAATTAATCATACTAATAGACTAAAAAGGAAAAATGATATGATTATCTCAACACTGTAGGTGCAAAAAAGACATTTGATAAAAATCCAACATTCATTCCTGACTTAAAAGAAAAAAAAAACTCCCAGAAAACTAGCAATTTACAAGAGAATTTTCTCAACCTGATAAAAAGCATCTAGGAGAAACTAATGGTTTAAGAATGAATGCCTTCCAGCTGGTGCAGCCACTGTGGAAAACTGTATGGAGGTTCCTCAAAAAGTTGAAAATAGAGCTACCATATGATCCAGCAATTGCACTACTGGGTATTTACCCCAAAGATACAAAAGTAGGGATCCGAAGGGGTACGTGC
>NC_138377.1:55713096-55753741 GCF_054177405.1 Leptonychotes weddellii
TTTTGACTTTTGTGAATAAAGGATCTCTAAACATTCATGTTCAAGTTTTTGTGTGAATGTAAGTTTTCATTTCTCTGGGATAAAGGCCAAAGAGTGTGATTGCTGGGTTGTATGGTAGTTACGTGTTTAGTTTTATAAGAAACTGTCTTATTTAGTGGCCTGTCTATCCTGGTACTCTTTTTTTTTAAAGATTTTATTTATTTATTTGACAGAGAGAGATGCAGCGAGAGAGGGAACACAAGCAGGGGGAGTGGGAGAGGGAGAAGCAGGCTTCCTGCTGAGCAGGGAGCCTGATGCGGGGCTCGATCCCAGGACCCTGGGACCATGACCCGAGCCGAAGGCAGACGCTTAACGACTGAGCCACCCAGGCGCCCCATCCTCATACTCCTTAAGATAATCTACTTTGCACACTTTTGAAACACTGGAATATAGGATAGATCAGAGTTTCTCAGCCTCAGTAACATTGACATCTTGGATCAGATAAGTCTGTTGTGGGAGGCTGTTCTGTGCACTGTAGGATGTTTAGCAGTATCCCTGACTGCTACCCACTAGATGCCAGTAGCCCATCCTCCCACCTCTAGTTGTGACAGTCAAAAATGTCTAGCTATGCCATATGTTCCCTGGAGGGCAAAATGGCCCCCAGTTGGAGACCACTGGCGTAATTCAGGGGTGAGAGGTAAGGTTGGAAAGATAAGTTGAAACCAAATGGGGAAGGCTCTTTTGAATGCTGTGTTCAGAGATTTGGCCATGGATGATTTCTTTCAGAATTGGGTAGTGATGTGATGAGAGTTTTTTAGGACTGACATTCTGGCAGCAGGATTAAGAGTAGAACGAAATAAAAGAGTTTGGAGGCCTGGAGATCTTAGGATATGGTGGGACAGGCAGAGTTAAGAGGACCCAAATGAATATAGTGGTAAAGGAGGAAGTATATGGGTCAGGATGAGGAATGTTAGATGGGAATTCTCTTGGGAGTAGAATCTGGCTAAGGCCTATATCATTAGCAAAACTAAATGGTGTGAATTGCATTTTTCAGATTTACCTTCTGTTGGAGGCTTAAAAGCATTGTTCTAGAAGAAGAAAATAGAGAAACAAAAACCAGAGGTAGTCTGTAACTATTCATCAGACCACAAGTAATTGAACATTATTTATGAACTATTGGTTGTATTAAAAAATATCTTCAGTGTTTCATTCGTTTTGATAACATTTCGTTCTTTCTGATACCTGGTTTAATTCTGTCATATTGTTATTGATGGGAAACCAGGTGCAAAAGGCCAAGTAGATTGGCAGTAATTGCTCAGGAGAATTTGTAATATAATTTAACTTTCTCTTTATAGTTCTCTGTAGCATTATGCCTTTAGAATTGTAACATCTAATTACTATCTGTTAACATTTTGTTTGGGTATACTAGCTGTATATTGGTTACATATATTAAGTTTTATTTAAGTACTCAGGGTTTTAAAAAACTCGCAGTTGTATGAAGTAAACTTTTCATTGCTGATGGAATTATGAATTGGTGCAATACTTTTGGAAAACAGTGTGATAATTCAAGAAGTTAGAAAGATGTTTTTACGTCTAATTCTAGACATTTATCCTAAGGAAATCAACAGATGCAAAATTACATATACCCTACAGAGATATTCACTGTAGTGTAATAGCAAAGAGAAATAAATGTATAGCATCTATAAGAGGAAATATTATGTGGACATTAGAAATATATTTGGAGGGGCGCCTGGGTGGCTCAGTTGGTTGAGCGGCTGCCTTCAGCTCAGGTCATGATCCCAGGGTCCTGGGATTGAGTCCTGCATCGGGCTCCTAGCTCAGTGGGGAGCCTGCTTCTCCCTCTCCCTCTGCCTGCCTGCCGCTCCCCCTGCTTGTGCTCTCTCTCTCACTCTCTCTCTGTGTCAAATAAATAAATAAAATCTTTAAAAAAAAAAAAGAAATACATTTGGAAATATGCAGAAATGGTTAATCTTTATTTTTTTTTAAGATTTTATTTATTTATTTGAGAGAGAGAGAGCACATGTGGGGGTAGGCAAAGCGGGAGGGAGAAGCAGACTCCCTGCTGAGCAGGGAGCCCGACCCCGGGGTGGGGAGGGGGCTTGATCCCAGGACCCTGAGATCATGACCTGAGCTTAAGGCAGCTGCTTAACTGACTGAGCCCCCACCAGGTGCCCCGAGAAATGGTTGATCTTTAAATGAGAATAGCTGTATGTAATATGATACATAAATGCAACCTTTTAAAACTTAAAATTGTTGGGCAGTGAGATGATGGGAGTTTCAAGTTATTTTAATTCTTTTTTTTTTTTTTAAAGATTTTATTTATTTGACAGAGAGAGACACAGCGAGAGGGAGCATAAGCAGGGGGAGTAGGAGAGGGAGAAGCAGGCTTCCCGCGGAGCAGGGAGCCTGATGCGGGGCTCGATCCCAGGACCCTGGGATCATGACCTGAGCCGAAGGCAGACGCTTAACGACTGAGCCACCCAGGCGCCCCTATTTTAATTCTTTAGTATTCATATGTCTTATGATTTAAATGCATACTAGTTCTGAAGATGAAGTGGATGTGCTTTTACATGGAACTCCTGACCAAAAACGAAAACTCATCAGAGAATGTCTTACTGGCGAAAGTGAATCATCTAGTGAAGATGAATTTGAAAAAGAAATGGAAGCTGAATTAAATTCCACCATAAAAACAATGGAGGACAAGTTATCCTCTCTGGAAACAGGTAAACTTTTAGTTAGATTTTCATATAGATATTTTTCTAAGTTCCACAAGGGCAGGAACCTTATGCTCTGCTGTGTCACCAGCACTTTGAGCAGGTGCTCAATAAATATTTATTGTGAATGAATAAATATGTTTGGCAACTTGAGCATAGTTTTCTTTGATGACTAGTGAAGAATTTTCCTGTGTTGTTGAAATGACACTATTAGTATTGTTTACTTGCATGATTTCCTTTTGTAATTTTTACCCCAGGATAAAAAAGACACATGAGCTTATAGAGGTATTTTTAGGGTTATATAGCACTGATATAGCAGATTGAATGGTCACCACAAATTCCTGTCTCATTTTAGTAAGTAAGTAATGAAAGTAAGTAATGAAACATACTTCATTTTGATACTTCATTTTTATGTAAAGTGTACCTGACCCAAAAACTGATTTGTGCCTCAGCTTTGGTTTCCATATTAGGAACTGAAAGCATATGTAATAGTAATAATAAAAGCAAAAGAAGATGTTAATTAAGAGGAAGAATTAGGGACACAGGCATGTGATGACATGAATATAGTGTGAGTCATGGCACTAGGCACAACTGAGAAGAGAAGAGTGTGTCCTTGAATCATGCCCCCCTGCCTCTCTGTAGTGCTCTTATTTTCTTCCCCCTGAAGTCGCTTACAACGAGATGTTTATTTCCTGTCCTTAACAGTGTACTGCATGGCTGAAAGGTAGAGATATGTATGGTGGCAACCTAGGAATAGGCTATTTTATTGAATTAGATTTGTGAGAGGGTGAGAGAAAAATTTTCTCATGATTTGGAACACTTCATTACTGTAATTAACAATTATAGTTCTCTGTAATTGCATAGGGCACAGAAATTCAGTAAGTCATTGATGTGGAAGTATTTTTTCATCCAAATGAGATTGGGAATGAGTTGATAATTACTTTGAGGTGATGGAAGAATAAATTGAGTTTTTTTTTCTTGTCAATTGTGTATGGTTTAGTCTGTAAACTGCCCTTATGTAAATAGGGTCTTCCTCAGGAACTGGAAAAGTTGGAACAGCTCTGACAAAGTACTATGATGATATATATTTTGATTCTGATTCTGAGGATGAAGACAAAACAGGTAAGTAGCATGTTTACCAGGTTTAGCTGTTACATTTTGTAGAAAAAAGGTTTACCTAACAATTATTGGATATTAGAATTTCCCTCTGAATTTTATCTTTTAAGAAATTGTAGGCTGTTGATGTGAAAACAAAAGCAGGAATTGATGGGAATGCACATATGAGGACATGGGACCAGCAAGGATGCTGCATGGGCATTCCAGGGGTGAGGGAGAGTGTGTCCTGACTCAGTCCTGACTTCCTCAGGGCTTGTGGCCCCCCTCTTCCTTAAGGTTCCTTAGCTCAGCAACATTTGCTTTCACGCCGACAAATAGTTTCTGTATTTTTACAGAAAATATAGAAATTTAGATAATCTTTATATTTTGCAGAAGTTTTTCTAACTCATTGCTTTTTTATCAGCTTCTCTGTTCTCTGGAATTGATTTTGTATAAAATGTGAGCAAAGGTGAACATAATAAGAGTTAAAATTGATTTAGTTATATCAGGAATTACACTGGCATGCACAAGTAACACATTTATATGGTAAATAAACAATTAGATGCTCAACTGACTGTGCTACCCAGGCACCCCAAGAAATAATATTTTTATATATTATTACCTAAATATTAACCTACTTAAGTACTTTAAAAGTCTAGTGCATGTGGATAACCGTAGTGGTTTTTCATCTTTTTTTTTTTAAAGATTTTATTTATTTATTTTGAGAGAGAGAGTGAGACTGTGCGCGTGCATGCCTACTTGTGTGAGTTGGGGGAGGGGCAGAGGCATAGGGAGAGAGAACCTCCAGCAGGCTAACCCTGAGTGTGGAGCCTGACATGGGGCTTGATCTCATGACCCTGAGATCATGATGCAAGCTGAAATCAAGAGTCGGATGCCCAACCAACTGAACCACTCAGGTGCCCCTGTTTTTTTCACTCATTTTTGAAATATTTTTATTCTGATTTTTTTTTTTTTTTTAAAGATTTTATTTATTTATTTGAGAGAGAGAGAATGAGAGACAGAGAGCATGAGAGGGAGGAGGGTCAGAGGGAGAAGCAGACTCCCTGCCGAACAGGGAGCCCGATGCGGGACTCGATCCTGGGACTCCAGGATCATGACCTGAGCCGAAGGCAGTTGCTTAACCAACTGAGCCACCCAGGCGCCCTTTTTTTTTTTTTTTTTTTTTTAAGATTTTACTTATTTATTTGTCAGAGAGCGAGAGCACCCAAGCAGGGGGAAAGGAAAGGCAGGCAGGGGGTGAAACAGGCTTCCCGCTGAGCAGGGAGCCCAGTGCGGGACTCGATCCCAGGACCCCGGGATCATGACCTGAGCCGAAGGCAGACGCTCAACGACTGAGCCACCCAGGGACCCTGAAATACTTTTATTCTGATTTCAGTAGCATTTTCTATGTGGGAACTTGTTGAGAATTTATAACATCAAAAAGTTTCTGGTCTTGGTTTACTTTGAGTAGCTTTTCTGAGACTGAATTCTCATTATTTGAGTTCAGTTCTTGAGATAACATGTTTTTAGTGAAGAAACAGTTTTTTCCTCCTCTGTTATCTTCATTTTAATGCCTTATTAATTGGACAAGAACTTTATTTGGAGGAATAGTTAAAAAAATTTTTTTAAGGAAAATATACATAGGAAAAAAAATGTAGCTGAAGGTTCTGCGTTCTGTATTAAAGAAGTGTGTGCTTTAGACATGATACCTAGCCATATCCTTAACATTTTCAAAATTAGCACAGGTGACCAAGAAGAAAAAGAAAAACCGACACAGGATTCCAACAAATGATGAGCTACTCTATGACCCTGAAAAAGATAGCAGGGATCAGGCCTGGGTTGATGCGCAGAGAAGAGGGTAAGAACTGAACTCGAATATTTAGAATCTTTGGAGAAAAAGGATTAAAAGATGATTTTCACTACATTCACCTTTTTTTTTTTAAAAGATTTTATTTATTTATTTGACAGAGAGAGAGACAGTGAGAGAGGGAACTCAAGCAGGGGGAGAGGGAGAAGTAGAAGCAGGCTTCCTGCAGAGCAGGGAGCCCAGTGTGGGATTCGATCCCAGGACCCCGGGATCATGACCTGAGCTGAAGGCAGACGCTCAATGACTGAGCCACCCAGGCGCCCCTACATGCACATTTTGAATATATGTGTATATGTTCATACAGACATACATACATAAAAAAAGAATTTTGGAAAAAAACCTCAATTATTTATTTTGAAAATTACCAGCAAATTTCAGTCAAATGATTTATTTTTTTAAATTTTTCTAAAAGATTTATTTATTTATTTTAGAGAGAGAGAGAATGAGTTTGGTGGAGAGGGGCAGAAAGAGATGGGGAGAGAGTCTTAAGCAGATTCCGCTCTGAGCATGGAGCCTGACGCGGGGCCTGATCTCACCACCCTGAGATCACCACTTGAGCTGAAACCAAGTGTCACATGCTTAACTGACTGTGCCATTCAGGCGCCTGTCAGATGATTTATTTTTAAAAAACTTGTTGAATTCGAACTGCTGTGGTCAGTCTCTCCATTCAAGAAACAAAGCTGACTTTTCTCAAATAGAATTTAAAATTATTTGGAGATAAAACATTTATGTGGATGAAGAGTGGATGTTACATTTTATATCTGAATTGTTCTTTTTAACTATTTACAAATTTGATTTTTTTAAAGATTTTATTTATTAGAGAGAGTGAGCATGAGTTAGGCGGGGTGGGGGGTAGGGAGTGGCAGAGGGAGAGGGAGAAGCAGACGCCCTGCTGTGTGGGGAGCTTGACGCGGGGCTCGATCCCAGCACCCTGGGATCATGACCTGAGCCGAAGGCAGATGCTTAACGACTGAGCCACCCAGGTGCCCCAAATTTGATTTTTTAAAAAATTGAGGTGACATTCACATAACATAAAATTAATCATTTAATTAATTTAAAATTAAGTGAACAATTCAGTGGCATTTAGTATATTCACAGTGTTATGTAACTACCACCTCTGTTTTTCAAAACCATTTTCATCATCCCAAGAGGAAATGCCGTACTTGTTTTCCAGGTTGATTTTACCAAGGTTGGTTTGTCATAAAACTAAAAGCTAGGCAGTATACCACTGTTACCCAGTGCTTCCCTCTCCTGGCTGTGCCTCAGAATCACCTCAGAAGAATGAAATGCAAACCCTGGAGTCCTACTCTAGGAAGCTTTGATTCAGCTAAGGTAGTAGGGGCCAGGATGGTAAGCTCTTGAAAACTGAACAACAAAAGATAAATCAAGTGTTTTTAAGTCCAGAGAGAATTTGATGTTGTTGGGTGTTTGTACCTTACCTTTTAGCCTCCAGTGTCCCACTTTGGTCTTTTTTCTTCTCCCGGTTTTGCCTCTGCACCATTTCCTCCAGCTGCACCTTGGCTTTATTTAATGAATACTTTTTGATTACCCCAGTGTAAAATGAACATTTTGAGTGCTATGAATGATCCTGAGATAGTTAAGGAAATTACAGTGTAGCTCTTGATTCTTTTTTTTTTAAAGATTTTATTTATTTAACAGAGAGAGACACAGTGAGAGAGGGAACACAAGCAGGGGGAGTGGGAAAGGGAGAAGCAGGCTTCCCGCCAAGCAGGGAGCCCGATGCGGGGCTCGATCCCAGGACCCTGGGATCATGACCTGAGCCGAAGGCAGACGCTTAACGACTGAGCCACCCAGGCGCCCCAGTGTAGGTCTTGATTCTGGTAACAGAATTTGTCAGTGAGGTAAGATGGAATGTATTTTCATCGTTCTGTAATCTTTAAAAAAATGGTGTGTGGTTTTTTTTTTTTTTTTTTAAGTAAACTCTACTCAGGGCTTGAACTCGACCCCAAGATCAAGAGTCAAATGTTCTACCATCTGAGCCAGCCAGGTGCCCCTTTTGTTTTATAGTCTTGAGAAGAAATAACATTTTATTGCTTTATTCACATTCCTGCATCAAGCAGTAGTTGCCTTTTAAGACCACAGAAAGCAACTTAAAATAATGAATTCACTACATTTTCAGTGCCACAGGGGCAGTGATCATGCCTGTCTTGTTCACTGCTATATCCCAGACATCTTGCACTTTGTTAAATGGGCACTCATTAAGTATCTATTGAATGAATATGTTACTTTCTTGGGTTTGGGTTTTGAAATCTGCTAAGCATTGGAGGGATTTAACAACAGTTATAAATATGTACCACATGTTTTCAGTATTTTTCCCCCAGAGACATGTAAAGAGTTTGGGAAGTAATGCCAAATGATTTATCATTTGTTGTTCGGTTTCGGGAGTTTACCATAAGTCCCTTTTAAGAACATGTACTTTTTTTTTTTTTTTTAAAGATTTTATTTATTTATTTGAGAGAGAGAGAATGAGAGAGAGCAAGCACATGAGAGGGGGGAGGGTCAGAGGGAGAAGCAGACTCCCCGCCGAGCAGGGAGCCCGATGCAGGACTTGATCCAGGGACTCCAGGATCATGACCTGAGCCGAAGGCAGTCGCTTAACCAACTGAGCCACCCAGGCGCCCAAGAACATGTACTTTTATACTTTAGTACCTTCATAAGTAGATTTGTGCTATATTTTTGCAATCAGCAAATGTTTATTGAACACTTACTATGTACTAGATACTGTTCTAGATTCTTGAATGCAACAAGGAGCAAAACAGACAAAAGTCTTTAAGCACTTAGGCCTTTTTTTTTTTTTTTTAAGATTTTATTTATTTATTCATGAGAGACAGAGGGAGAGAGGCAGAGGGAGAAGCAGGCTCCCAAGGAGCAGGGAGCCCGATGCGGGACTCCATCCCAGGACGCTGGGATCATGACCTGAGCCGAAGGCAGACGCTTAAACATCTGAGCCACCCAGGCGCCCCTTTTTTTTTTTTTAAAGATTTTATTTATTTATTTGACAGAGAGAGACAGTGAGAGAGGGAACACAAGCAAGGGGAGTGGGAGAGGAAGAAGCAGGCTTCCCGCTGAGCAGGGAGTCCGATGCCGGGCTCGGTCCCACCACCCACGAGATCATGACACAAGTTGAAACCAAAAGTTGGACTCTCAACTGACTGAGTCACCCAGGTGCCCCAAGAGACTTTATTTTTTTAAAGTAATTAATTTTATTTATTTTTTATTAACATATAATGTATTATTTGTTTCAGGGGTACAGGTCTGTTATTTATCAGTTTTACACAATTCACGGCGCTCATCATAGCACATACCATCACCCAGCCACCCCATCCCTCCCACCCCCGAGACTTTATTTATTTATTTATTTTTAAAGATTTTATTTATTTATTTGAGAGAGAGAGAATGAGATAGAGAGAGAGAGCATGAGAGGGGGGAGGGTCAGAGGGAGAAGCAGACTCCCTGCTGAGCAGGGAGCCCGATGTGGGACTCGATCCCGGGACTCCAGGATCATGACCTGAGCCGAAGGCAGTCGCTTAACCAACTGAGCCACCCAGGCGCCCCCCCCGAGACTTTATTTTTTAGAATAGTTTTCAATTTACAGAAAAATTGAGCTGATAATACAGAATTCCCATATACCCTCCCACAACAACACACACAGTTTCACCTGTTATTAACGTGTTACATTAATATGTACATTTGTCACAATTAATGAACCAGTATTGATACATTATTATAAACTAAGGTCCATACTTTATTCAGGTTTTCTTAGTTTTTACCTACTGCGCATTTTCGATTCCAAGAGCCCATCCGGGATAACCGTGGTACTTTTAGTTGTCATGTCTCTTTAGGCTCTTCTTGGCTATGACAGTTTCTCAGACTTTCTTTGGTTTTGATGACCTTAACAGTGTTTGGGAGTAGTGGTCAGGTATATTGTAGGAGGCCACTTTGTTGGAATTTGTGTGATGTTTTTCTTATGATTAGACTGGGATTATGGGTTTTGGTGAGGAAGACCACAGAGATAAAGTGCCATTTTCATCACATTGTAATCAAGGGCACATACTGTCAACATGATTTATGATTGTTGACCTTGATCACCTTGGTGAGAAATTGTTTGGCAGGTTTCTCTACTGTAAAGTTACTCTTCACTCCTCCTTTCCATACTGTACTCTTTGGAAGGAAGGTCCCTATGTGCAGCCCAGACTTGAGGAGTGGGGAGTTAATGCTCCACTTCCTTGAGGGGAGAGTATCTTCATAAATTATTCTTCCATATGGGAGATTTGTCTGTTCTCCCTCCCTCCCTCATTCAGTCATTCATTCATTCAATCGTTTATATCAGTATGGACTCATGGGTATTTATTTATACTTTGGGTTATAATCCAATACTGCTTTATTATGTTGTTCTAATTGTTTCAGCTTTGGCCATTGGGAACTCTTTCAGCTGACTTTGTGCCCCCTTGACATATCTACTTCATTGTTTTTGAGCACTTTCTTACTTTCTGGCAGTACAAGATGCTCCAGGTTCATTTTGTATGCCTATTCCTAGGATCAGTCATTTCTCTTAGGAGTACTAGTTTCTTTTATTGGAGGGTGGCATTAGAAATCAAGATCTTGGGGGCACATGGCTAGCTCAGTTGGTAGAGCATGTGACTTTTTTTTTTTTTTAAGGGAGGGGGAGAGAGAGAGAGGGGTGGGGAAGGGCAGAGGGAGAGGGAGAGAGAGAATCTTAAGCAGGCTCCACGCCCAGAGTGGAGCTTGACATGGGGCTTGATCTCACAACCCTGAGGTCATGACCTGAGCTGAAATCAAGAGTTCAATGCTTAACCAACTGAGCCACTCAAATGCCCCAGAGTATGTGACTCTTAATCTTGGAGTTGTGAGTTCAAGCCCCATGTTGGACGTGGAGCCTATTTAAAAAAAAAAAAAAGAGAATCAGGATCTGACTTTCGTGTGTGTGTGTGTGTGTGTGTGTGTGTGTCCCCCCCCCTTTTCTTTTTCTATTCTAGCTACCATGGTTTTGGAATACAGAGGCCACATCAACAACAGCAGCCTGTTCCAAATAGTGATGCTGTCTTGAATTGCCCTGCTTGCATGACCACACTATGTCTTGATTGCCAAAGGTAATGAATAAAGGGTGACCCCATACACACACACACACACACACACACACACAATGAAAAAAAAAACTTGGTGGTCTTTTGTTTAAATCAAATAGGCTTTTGAGGTATATACTTAGGAATTTTTTTTTATTTATTTTTATTTTTTTTATTTATTTATTTGAGACAGAGAGAATGAGAGAGAGAGAGCACATGAGAGGGGGGAGGGTCAGAGGGAGAAGCAGGCACAGGGAGCCTGATGCGGGACTCGATCCAGGGACTCCAGGATCATGACCTGAGCCAAAGGCAGTCGCTTAACCAACTGAGCCACCCAGGCGCCTGGAATTTTTTTTTTTTTTTAATATTTTATTTATTTATTTGATGGAGAGAGAGAGCACAAGCAGGGGGAGTGGCAGAAGGAGAGAGAGAAGCAGGCTCTCCTCTGAGCAGGAAGCCCAATGCAGGGCTTGATCCCAGGACCCTGGGATCATGACCTGAGCCGAAGGCAGAGGCTTAACCGACTGAGCCACCTAGGTGCCTCTATACTTAGGAATTCTGATAAAGTTCTCTCCTCCTATATCCTTGCTGCTTCATGACTGATTTTTATACAAATAATTTTGGTTATATGTAGTTCTGTTACAAATAGTTTTTCTAATAAAGCACTTATTAGTGCTGACAAGGATTCAGTGAAACTGCATATATGTTGTGGAATGACATAATCTGTCAAATACACTCTTTTAAAAAAAATTGTGATAAAATACACATAAAATTTACTATTTTAACCATTAAAAATTTTTCATTAAAGAGTGCATCATTTGGATATTCAACTTATTGTCAACTAGACCATTTAAAAATTTAAAATCTTTTCCTAGCTTTACCGTGATGTAATTGACATATAACATTGTGTAAGTTTGAAGTGTACAACATGATGATCAAGGGCACGGACTATCAACAACAAAAAAATCAACAAATTTATGACTGTTAATGTTGATCTTGATCACCTGGCCGGGGGAAGGGTTCAGACATCTCTTTGAGATAGTAATTTCATTTCCTTCAGATACATACCTAGAAGTGGGATTGCTGGATCATATGGTAGTTCTATTTTTAATATTTTGAGGAGCCTCCATACTGTTTTCCAGAGTGGCCATACCAGTTTATATTCCATGTGTAATGCACAAGGGTTCACTTTTGTTTTCTCTTGTCTTTTTATTAATAGCCTGTTCCTAGAATCAGCCATTCTAACAGGTGTGAGGTGATACCTCACTATAGTTTTGATTTGCATTTCCCTGATGATTAAGGATGATGAACACATTTTCATGTACCTGTTGGCTATTTGTATATCTTTTTTGGAAAAAATGTTCAGATCCTTTGCCAATTTTTATTTTATTTTATTTTATTTTGCTATTGAGTTGTATGAGTTTCTTGGATATTAACCCCTTATCAGATACATGATTTACAAATATTTTCTCCCATTCCATAGGTTGCCTCTTCCTTTTGTTGATGGTTTCTTTGCTATGCTGAAGCTTTTTAGCTTGTTGTAGTCCCACTTGTTTATTTTTGCTTTTGTTGCTGTGCTTATCCAAAAAGTCATTGCCAAGACCCATGTTGAGCTTTTTCCCTATGTTTTCTTTGAGTAGTTTTACAATTTCAGGTCTCACATTTAAGTCTTTAATCCATTTTAAGTTTATTTTTATTTTTTATTTTTTTTAAAGATTTTATTTATTTGAGAGAGAAAGACAGAGCACAAGTAGGGGAAGAGGCAGAGGGAGAGGGAGAAGCAGACTCCCCACTGTGCAGGGAGCCTGATGTGGGGCTTGATCCCAGGACCTGCAGATCATGACCTGAGCCGAAGGCAGATGCTTAGCCATCTGAGCCACCCAGGTGCCCCTCAAGTTTATTTTTGTGAGTAGAGTAAGACAAGAGTCCAGTTTCATTCTTTTGCATGTGAATATTCAATTTTCCCAAAATCATTTACTGAAGAGATTATCTGGCATTGAATAATTTTGGCTCCCTTGTCAAATATTAGTTAACTGTGTATGTGTGAGTTCATTCCTGGGCTCTCCGTTCTGTTCCATTGGTCCGTGAGTCTGTTTTTATGCCAGTACCATACTGTTTTGGTAACTATAGCTTTGTAGTACAGTTTGAAATTGGGAAGTGTGACGCCTCCAGCTTTGTTGTTTTTTCTCAAGGTTGCTTTGGCTATTTGGGGTCTTTTGTGATCCCATACATTTCAGGCTTTTTTCTATTTCTGTGAAAAATGCCATTGGAATTTTGATAAGATTGCATTGACTTAGATGGCTTTGGGTAGTATGGACGTTTTAATGATAGTAGTTCTTCTGATGCATGCACATGGGGTATCTTTCCATTTGCTTGTATTTTCTTCAATTTCTTTCATGAATGTCTTACAGTTTTCAGTGTATAAATCTCTCACCTCCTTGGTTAAATTTATTTCCAAGTGTTTTATTATTTTGGATGGCATCATGAATGGGATTGTTTTCTTAATTTCTTTTTCAGATAGTTTACTGTTAATGTACAGAAACACAGTAGATCTTTGTGTATTGGTTTTGTATCCTGAAACTTTCCTGAATTTCATATTTATTTTATTTTATTATTTATCATTTTTTAAAGATTTTATTTATTTATTTATTTATTTGAGAGAGCGTGAGAGAGCACAAGCAGGGAGAGTGGCAGAGGGAGAGGGAGAAGGAGAAGAAGGCTTCCTACTGAGCAGGGAGCCCCATGTGGGGCCTGATCCCAGGATCCTGGGATCACGACCCAAGCTGAAGGCAGATGCCCAACTGACTGAGCTACCCACCCGCCCCTCATATTTATTTTAACTTTTTTTTGGTGGAGTCTGTAAAATTCTCTGTGTAAAATATTATGTCAGCTGCAGACAGAGATACATACAACTGTCTTTCCTATTTGGATATCTTTTATTTGATTTTCTTGCCTGATTGCCCTGGCTAGACTTGCAGTACAGTGTTGAATGGGAGTGGTGAGAGTTGGTACTCTTGTTCCCTATTTTAACCATTTTAAGTGTACAATTCAGTGACATTAACTACTTTCACAGTATCATACAGCTATGTCATCTGTGAGCAGATAATTTTACTTCTTCCTTTCCAGTGTGGATGCCTCTTAATTCTTTTTCTTAGCTAATTGCTCTGATTAGAACTTCCAGTACTATGTTGAATAGAAGTGGTAAAAGCAGGACTTTTTAGTCTTGGCCTGATCTTAGAGGAAAAATTTTCTTTCATCATTGAATATGATGTTAGCTGTGGATTTTTCATATATGGCCTTTACTGTATTGAGGAAATTTCCTTCTGTTTTTAGTTTATTGGGTGTTTTTACCATGAATAGCTGTTGAATTTCATCAAATGCTTTTTCTGAATCAATTGAGATGATCGTGAGTTTTTTTCCTTCATTCTCTTTTAAGAAATTTTTTATTTTAAGTAGGCTCCACTTTTATTTTAAGCGGAGCCCAATGTGGGGCTTGAACTCATGACCCTGAGATGAACACCTGAGCTGAGATCAAGTTGGACACTCAGTGGACTGAGCCACTCAGGCGCCCCCCTTCATTCTTTTAATCAAATATACTCTAACCCTTTTCCTTTTTCCTTTTTTTTTCCCCCCTCTTTCTGGTGGCCTCATAAATGCTTAGCTTAGTCCATGTTTTGAATCAAGTTAACTGAAACTAAGTGATGAAACTGAAACTAAGTAGGTGGTGGATTTGTTCTAGGAACTAATGAATAGCCAGATATAGTTTACCTTATTAGCTAACTTGAGGTTTTTTTTTTTTTAAGATTTTATTTATTTGATAGAGAGGGACAGATAGTGTCAGAGATAGTGAGAGAGAGCACAAGCAGGGGGAGAGGCAAAGGGAGAGGGAGAAGCAGGCTCCCCGCCGAGCAGGGAACCCGATGTGGGGCTCGATCCTAGGACCCTGGGGTCATGACCTGAGCTGAAGGCACATGCTTAACCGACCGAGCCACCCAGGTGTCCCAAGCTTGAGGTTTTTGATCATCTGCAACAATTAAATTTTGTGCTTTCCATATGAACTCTTAAGGTTTTTGTATATAAGTTGACACTCAGCATGTTTATGAAATGCAGAAAAAGTAAAATGTTTTTGTACTTCAGTTGTTTCTCTTGCAAATTAAACCGTGTTATTATAGAGTTCCTATACTCAAAAGAAGTTGTTTTATAATGTAACAATAGAAATTGGCCTTGGTAAAAATTGCATTCCATGTTAATACAGGATTCCAATCCAGTGGAGTATAAGTGAAATTTTTACAGTCTTACTTGGAGAAGTACCAGCTTGCATAGTCTAAATTCCTGGTCGGTGGTGGTGGTGGTGGAGATCAACTTTTGGAACTAATGAAAGTATAATTTGAGTTCACTGTGTTTAGCCAGATAGATATTTCTGTTGCATGAGGTTTAAGGGGGAAAAAAACCAACTTATTAGGTGGGGAAAGAAGTAGGAAAATATTGAATGTTTGAGGAGAACAAATGAAGCAGTATCTATTCTGTGGACTGCTGGAGTAAAGCCAAGAGTAGACATTGTAAAGTCAGAAGCTCTTTAAATTTTCTTTTACTAAAATGGTGACAAGAATGGCACCACTTGTTTTTTTTTAATTTAATTTTTTCTTTTTTTAAAGATTTTATTTATTTATTTGAGAGAGAGAGAATGAGAGAGAGCACATGAGAGTGGGGAGGGTCAGAGGGAGAAGCAGACTCCCTGCCGAGCAGGGAGCCCGATGCGGGACTCGATCCAGGGACTCCAGGATCATGACCTGAGCCGAAGGCAGTCGCTTAACCAACTGAGCCACCCAGGCGCCCTTTTTAATTTAATTTTTAAAAAAGATTTTATTTATTTATTAGAGAGAGAACACAAGTGGGGGGAGGAGCAGAGGGAGAAGCAGGCTCCCTGCTGAACAGGGAGCCCGAATTGGGGCTTGATCCCTGGACCCCAGGATCATGACTTGAGCCGAAGGCAGATGCTTAACCGACTGAGCCACCCAGATGCCCCAAGAATGGCACCACTTGTAATAAGAGGAGGGCAGAGTTTCAGGCCACAGTGTGAAAAGACAAAAATCGTTTAAACATTAGCTCTCAAGTTTCTTGTCTTTCTAAGTTTGAAGAGCAAATAATTTTTTCAGAGATAAAAGTTACTTTTAAAGCAGTAGAAAAGAGGATATATTCATTTTTTTTTTTTTAAAGATTTTATTTATTTATTTGACAGAGACAAAGCGAGCGAAGGAACACAAGCGGGGGGAGTGGGAAAGGGAGAAGCAGGCTCCCTGCTGAGTGGGGAACCTGATTGATCCCAGGACCCCAGGATCACCACCTGAGCCAAAGGGAGACACTCAACAACTGAGCCACCCAGGCACCCCTCATTCTTTAAACTATTCTCTATTAACAAGTTTTTTCCTATTCTTAAAATAACTCTTAACATTTCTTTAAATTTCCCATTTTGTTCTCATGTTTTTATTTTGGTTGTATTTCATTAAGTTTTTTGTGTTCTCAAATTTTAACCATATGGAGAGACAAGAATATACAATGGGGAAAAAAAGACAGTCTCTTCAATAAATGGTGCTGGGAAAACTGGACCACTTTCTAACACCATACACAAAAATAAATTCAAAATGGATTAAGGACCTAAATGTGAGACCTGAAACATGAAACTGCTAGAAGAGAACATAGGCAGTAGTTTCTTTGACATCAGCCATAGCAACATTTTTCTAGACATGTCTCCTGCGGCAAGGGAAATAAAAGCAAAAATAAACTGTTGAGATTACACCAAAATAAAAATCTGCACAGTGAAGGAAACCATCAACAAAATGAAAAGACAACTCATGGAATGGGAGAAGATATTTGCAAATGCTCTATTCGATACGGAATTACTATCCAACATATATAAAGAACTGATACAACTCAACACCAGAAAGCCCAAATAATCTGATTAAAATGGGCAGAGTACTGAATAGACATTTTTCCAAAGTAGACATATAGATGTCCAACAGACACATGAAGAGATGCTCAACATCATTAATCAGCAGGGAAATGTACTCAAAATCACAGTGAGATATCATCTTACACTTGTCATAATGGCTAAAATCAAAAAGAAAAGAAAAAGCATTGGTGAGGATGTGGAGAAAAGGAAACCCTTTTGCAGTGTTGGTGGGAATGTAAATTGGCATGGTCACTGTGGAAAACAGTATGGATGTTCCTCAAAAAATTAAAAACAAATAACCTATGATGCACTCATTCCACTACTGCGTTTTATTATTTTTTTTAAAGATTTTATTTATTTATTTGACCAAGACAGACACAGCGAGAGAGGGAGCACAAGCAGAGGGAGTGGGGGAGGGAGAAGCAGGCTTCCCGCTGAGCGGGGAGCCCGATGTGGGGCTCGATCCCTGGACCCTGAGATCATGACCTGAGCCAAAGGCAGATGCTTAATGACTGAGCCACCCAAGCGCCCCTCCACTACTGAGTATTTATCCAAAGAAAATGAAAAGAGTAATTCGAAAAGATATACGCAGCCTTGTGTGTATTGTATTATTTACAGTAGGCAAGATAGGAGAACAACCCAAGTGTGCTTTGATCGATGAATAGATAAAGAGAATATGGTATATATACACAGTGGAATATTACTCAGCCATAAAAAAGGATGAGCTCTTGCCATTTGTGACAACATGGATAGACCTAAAGGGTATTACGCTAAGTGAAATAAGTCAGAGAAAGACAAATACTCTATGATTTCACTTATACATAGAATCTAAAAAACAAAATGAACAAACAGATGAAAAGCAGAAACAGACCCATAATTACGGAGAACAAACTGATGGTTGCCAGAGAGGAGCAAGGTGGGGGATGGCCAAAATGAGTGAAGGGGAGTGGGAGATACAGGCTTCCAGGTATGGAGTCAATAAGTCATGGGGATAAAATACAGTGATAATTGTAATAACATTGTACCTTGACAGATGGTAGCTACACTCGTGGTGAGTATAGCGTAATGTGTAAACTTCTCAAATCACTGTGTTGTACACTTGAAACTAATGTAACACTGTGTCAGCTATACTTCAATAAAATTTTTTTGATCTAAATGGATAACCTATTAAAATAGAATGCAAATCCAAATTCTCTATTTCATTTTCCTCTTAGGCACGAATCCTACAAAACTCAGTATAGAGCAATGTTTGTGATGAATTGTTCTGTCAACAAAGAGGAGGTTCTAAGATACAAAATCCCAGAGAACAGGAAGAAAAGGCGAGGCCATAAGAAAATGAGGTCTAACCATGAAGATGCTGCAGAGCAGGCCGAGGCGCAAGTGGAAGAAATCTACCACCCAGTCATGTGCACCGAATGTTCCACTGAAGTGGCAGTCTATGACAAGGACGAAGTCTTTCATTTTTTCAATGTTTTAGCAAGTCATTCTTAAATAGCTGAGTTGGCATTTAATTGCCCAATACAGTATATGAGGCAAATACGGACAGTTATTTTCCTCCTGCCTGTTCATATCAAGTGACATTCTGAGTGGTTATTTGAGGACGCAGTGTTTATCTTTTTGAAAGAGAATGGTTGTCAACCTTCATCCCTCCACCGCCTTAAAAAAATTTTTTTCCCCGGCTCTGATGGGACTGATTATTCATTCCCTTTTTGAGGGGCACTTGGAAATGATGGGGCTTTTTATGTATTAAAGCTCTTTAGAATTAAAATGTTCTGGAGTTATAAGTAATCTTTGTTTCAGTGTTATTTTTATTTTGGTTATACTTGTGGTGTGATTAAACAAGAAACTATTTCCTGGCTTCTGTGTATATTGTTTTTGCTAAGAAGTATCTTTATTTACTTTCTACCCCATAGTATGGAGTGACAGTATTTAGTAACTATTACAGTTACATGGAGTTAATATTGCCAGGTGCTTTGAGTAATTAATATAGGTCTTTCCCTAAAAGGATTGCGTAGTAACAGTATTCTAAATGTAGTGAATTAACACAGTAAATAGAAATTTATGGTGAGGAAGAGCAACCTCACCCTCGACCCTTAGACTTAAAAATCCTGTTGCTGCCTCTTGTGCCCCCATTTGTTCTGGAATTTCTGTTGCCAGCAACCGAAGTATTGTTTTTCTTTTTTTGTATTAATTATATAAAAATCATTAGTGACAGCTTGGAGGAAATTGCATTGTAGGCATCTGTGCTTTTGAAAAGAATGATTGGACTGTTTCCAAAAACATTAGGAAACTCAGGGTCCTGATATCTAATAGAGATATGGTAGAGTGGAATAAAGTCAGAAACTATATATTTTTTAAAGATCTTATTTATTTGAGAGAGAGAGAGAATGAGCAGGGGAAGGAGCAGAGGGAGAAGCAGACGCACTGCTGAGCAGGGAGCCTGATGTGGGACTCGATCCTAGGACTCCGGGATCATGACCTGAGCCAAAGGCAGACAACTGACTAAGCCACCCAGGTGCCCAGGAAATATTTTTTTTTAAAGATTTTATTTATTTATTAGAGAGAGGGAACACGAGGAGGGGAAGGGGGAGAAGAAGACTCCCGGCTGAGTGGGGAGCCCAACGTGGGGCTCAATCCTAGGACCTTGAGATCATGACCTGAGCTGAAGTCAGATGCTTAACCAACTGAGCCACCCAGGTGCCCCAGGAAATTTTTTTTTTTTTTTAAGATTTTTTAATTTTTGAAAGTTAATCTCTAATGTGGGGCTGGAACCCATGACCTTGAGATCAAGAGTCACATGCTCTACTGACTGAGCCAGCCAGGTGGCCCAGGAAATATGTTTTAATTCAGGTTCTATCACACAAATCTTGGTCAAGTCTGTTCCTTTGAGTCCCAGTTTTCTCATCTATAAAATGAAAAGATTGGACTACAGCAGTGATTACTCACAGAGGTCAGGGCTCAGCAGAGCTTGAGGGGGACCTCTATATACTCCCTCAGAGAATGATATACTTCCAGAAGGGAAAACATGTTCTTCCCACTGCCTTGCCTTTTGTGCTTTCTAAAAGCTACACAGAAGGAGAGCTGGAACCAGTGATGGTGTGGTGTTCGTATGAATTGGGTAGAGGCAGAAAAATGACAGATTTTGCTTCTACGGAATTTCCAATGTCTTAATAGCATATTTTATAATTTTTATAATATGCTGATATCTGATTAGAAGCAGTATGTATATATACTTTTAAAAGTTTCAAAATATTGCCAGATGATATGTTACAAAATAATACTACTAGTCTATTTTAACCTTGTTTTTGCCATATTACAGCTTTGGAAGATCTCTTTCCTACTTACTATTGTTGCAAACCCTACTTTCTTCTCAGATCCTACAACCACCCCTCCATTGTATGCTCATCTCTACTTCACTGCAAGGTTTTCCAGTAGTCTTATACATAAAGACCACTGGGGGCAGATATGTAAAAGGCCATACTCAGAATGTGACTCAATAATAAAAGTGAGGCAGGAAATCAATATATAAAGATATAACTTCTGGCAATAACATAAAGGGGAGGGACAGAACTGTGTAGAAGCAGAGTTTTGTGTACTATTGAAGCTAAGTTCAAGCTAGTTTGTTAGAAATTTAAGATGGCGGGGTGCCTGGGTGGCTCAGTCGGGCGTCTGCCTTCTGCTCGGGTCATGATCCTGGAGTTTTGGGATCGAGCCCCTCGTCGGGCTCTTTGCTCGGCGGAGAGTCTGCTTCTCCCTCTCCCTCTGATCTCCCCTCACTTGTGCGCTCTCTCTCTTGCTCACTCTCTCAAATAAAATCTTAAAAAAAAAAGAAAAATTTAAGATGGCAATTGTAATTCCCAGGGTAACCATGAAGCTGTTGCAACAAGAATATTTAAAGTGATCCAAGAATAGAGTATAATATATTTGAGTATTATAAAATATAAAGCTGTACAGCTCTTCTTTATGTCTGTCTTTATTTTTTATTTTATTTATTTTATTTTTTGGGAGAGAGAGAATCCGTGAGCAGTGTGAGGGAGGGAGGGGCAGAGGGAGAGATCTCAAACGGACTCCTTGCTGAGTGCAGAGCTTGTGACTGAGATAACGTACGACCTGAGCAGAAATCAAGAGTTGGATGGATGTTTAACAAACTGAGCCACCCAGGTGCCCCATGTCCTCTTATTTAAAAAAAAAAAAATTCCTTGAAATATCGCTTAAGGAAATTGGTGGTGAACACTGTTCTGGCTTGAAGCACAGTGGGCTGTGATAGTTTTCCCACCTCATTTTTTTTTTTTTTTTTTTTTTAAAGTAGGCTCCATGCCTAGTGTGGAGGCCAACATGGGGCTAGAACTCATGACCTGAGCTGAAATCAAGAGTCAGATGCTTAGGCTGCTGAGCCACCCATGTGCCCCCACTTCAATTTTTAATGCATAGCTTTGAATATATTTTCTGTTCTTCTGTTTTCTTTTTTTTTTTTGAAGATTTTATTTATTTGACAGAGAGAGACACAGAGAAGGAACACAAGCAGGGGGAGTGGGAGAGGGAGAAGCAGGCTTTCTGCTGAGCAGGGAGCCTGATGCGGGGCTCCATCCCAGGACCCTGGGATCATGACCTGAGCTGAAGGCAGACGCTTAACGCTTAATGACTGAGCCACATAGGCGCCCCTGTTCTTTTGTTTTCTTAGGATGCTATCTACAATGTGATATCTACAGATTATTCAACAATCCGTGCTTTTCAGCATAGCCTTTTCACATTTTGTAATTGTAAATGTTTTTCTCTTATCTCTGTTAAAGAGCTACATAGGAGCTTTAAAGAACCACTTGTGGCTTTAATCTGTCCCCATTCCCTTTTTATTTATTTCTATTTATTTATTTATTTACTTATTTATTTTTAGTATTTTTTTTTAAAGATTTTTTTATTTGACAGAGAGAGAGAGCACAAGCAGGGGGAGTGGCAGGCAGAGGGAGAGGGAGAAACAGACTCCCACTGAGCTGGGAGCCTGACGTGGTGCTCGATCCTAGGACCCTGGGATCATGACCTGAGGGGAAGGCAGTTGCTTAACCAACTGAGCCACCAAGGCGCTCCCCCTTCCCTTTTTAAATGAAGCACAAATTATTTAATATTTCAATGAAGTTTAAATAAATATGTGGGCCTGGGGCTATGGTTTGGTGATCCCACTGAAACTAACTGTTCTTTTTCCTGATCAGCTTGGCTCACTGTATTAGTTTTTATTGCTGTGTAACAAATGACCACGAACTTAGTGCATAAAAATGGCACATTTATCACCCCATAATTTTTGCAAGTTGGGAGTGTGGGCACAGCCTAGTGTCTTCTACTCAGGGTCTCAGAAGGTTGTAATCAAGTTGTTGGCCAGGTTGCATTCTTGTCTGGAGACTTGACTGGGGAAGATTCTACCTCCAAGCTCCCTTGCAGGAATACTGCATCAGGCTTTCTGAACTATTACCAGGGATTTGGAACTAAAGGAGACAGGCAGTTAGGGAGTGGAAGGAGAAAAGGGAGACCCTACCCTGTCAGATAGTAAGATGCACCTATATCCAATGTTGAATATTTTTCTTCTAAAACCTTTTGAATGGATTATTCTTATTTTTGAAATTATTGGACTATATTGACTCATTTATGATTTGATAGGATTTTTATTTTATTTTTTTTTAAAGATCTTATTTGTCAGAGAGAGAGAGAGAACACAAGCAGGGGGTGCGGCAGGCAGAGGGAGAAGCAGGCTCCCCGCTGAGCAAGGAGCCCGAGGTGGGCTCGATCCCATCATGAGCTGAATGCAAATACCCAGCTGACTGAGCCAACCAGGAGTCCCGTGATTTGATATGAGTTTTAAACAGTCATTGTGCATACATGGGAGTTCTTAAGAAATACAAAAATCTAATGTACTAATTTTCAAACATAATGAAAATTGTATATGTTTTAAATTTAAAACTTAATGAAGTTTATATGTGAATTTAATTAAACATCTCTTACTCTTGTAGTTTTATTTAGAACCAAGACCTGCCCATTCCCTGCCCAGATCGCAGACATTTTTTTCCCTGTGCATTTTCTTTTCTGGAAAAGCTTATAGGCCCTGGGTGCTGTGCCTGCAGTGCCAAATGGATAAACTGGTTTTGTTTGACTCTTCCTGTGGATCAGTAAGGGGACAAAAGGTTGGCAGCAGTTTACCAACATCCCATACTCAGAAAATAAAGCAATTTCATTAATTCTTAATAGTGTGACAGATTTTTCTTTGACTTAATAGGTGTTAGTTTATGGGACTTAGGGAAGCACAGGAAAATTTTTCTTCATGCTAAAGCAATTCTAGGCAGAATACTTTTCATTTAGATCAGTGCATTAGTTTGCTAGGGCTGCCATATAAAATACTACAGATTGGATGGCTTAATATACATTTATTTCCTGATAGTTCTGGAGGCTAGAAGTTCAAAATCAGGGTGTCAGCAAGTTTGGTTTCTTCTGAGGTTTCTTGCCTTGCCTTGCAGAAGGCTGCGTGCTTGCTGTGTCTTCGCAGGGTGGTTCCTCTGTGTTCACAAGTGTTGTGTTCTAATCTTCTCTTGATAAGAACCAGTCGCAGTGGATTGGGGTTTACCTATATGACCTCATATTACCTTAATTATCTCCTTAAAGACCCTGTCTCCAAGTATAGTCCCATGTTGAGGAATAGGGGTTAGTGTAGGGGTTAGCTTTCAGGCAAATAGGCTTGAGGGATGGAATGTAGAAAGGTCCTACAGCGACCCCCTGGCTGAATAGATGGGCCCATCAGGTAACCCACCTCAGAATATCCGCAGGCCCTAACTAACCACTGGGCTTCTTACAACCAGGCACAGTTACCAAAAAAGGGGAAGATTCCATACTCGTCATACCCCTTCACCTTCCCCCTTTAAAAACAGTCCCCACCCACTGCTTCCTCGAAGATAGCCTGTCCTCTGCTGTCTTGCCCTCTGCTCCCTTGCGGTGCATTCGATAAACTTCTATCTGCTTTGCTCTGTCTTGGGTGAATTCTTTGACTGCCTACGCCACTGCTTTCCACCAAAACATCGCCCCACATTTGGGGGCCCCCATCTGATCGGACACACACCCTGTTTAGATAGCACAGTTAGGACTTCAACATATGAATTTTGGGAGGATGCAATTAAGCCCCTAACAATTGTCATCCTTTATTTTATGAGATGAGCAAAGTTGATGATAAAGCACATTTCAGTGAAGGTGAATCTTATTTTCCATTGTCTTCTAATAGGACCCCCCCACCCCCCACTGATGAAGCGTATCAATAGTGGGAGTAAGAGTGTAAGCTAGAAAGCAGGAACAATTTTTTTATAAAAGATTTTTTTTTTAAAGTTTTATTTAAGTAATCTTTACACCCAATGTGGCGTGGGCTTGAACTCACAATCCTGAGATCAAGAGTCATGCTCTTTGGACTAAGCCTGCCAGGCACCCCAAAAGCAGGAACAATTTTGAAGAATTTCTCAGTATATTCCAGAGCCTGGGTGACTGAGCCACCCAGGCACCCCCCCCCCATTTCCCCTTTTGTGTGAGATCTCAATGAACTCTCCTTCATATGCCTTGCCCTTCCCACTTGTGATTTCTCTCCCTCCTTCCGTTTATTTTCTATGTTACTATGTGCTAAGGCCTAGAGATACAAAGTAAGAAGAGGCAATATTCTTCTTTTCATGGAGTTTACTGTCTCCTGGGGAAAAGACAGAACCTTAAAAAATGCGTTGATTTCAGATAGCAGCTGATAGTTGTGTCTTGATGTAAGTGTACCTGCTAGAAGAGAGTGACTGAGTGTGGGTGTGTGTTTTAAATTTAAATAAAGCTTGGAGAGGGATGCCTGGGTTGCTCAGTTGGTTAAGCGTCTGCCTTTGGCTTGGGTCATGATCCTGGGGTCCTGGGATCGGCCCCTGGTGGGGCTCCCTGCTCAGTGGGGAGTCTGCTTCTTCCTCTCCCTCTGCCCCCCTCCACCCCCCAGCTTGTGCTTGTTTTCTCTCGCTCTCTATCTCAAATAAATAAATAAAATCTAAAAAAAAAAAAAAAAGCTTGGAGAAGGCCCAAGGAAGTGACATTTGAGCTGAAACTTGCCCATTGAGAAGAGTTATTTTTCTGCTGCTTGATATTTGGGTTGCTTTTATTTTTATTTATTTATCTTGCTATTATAGAATTAGTGGAGCCCAACGTGGGGCTTGAACTGAGGACTGACCCTGAGATCAAGAGTTGGAGCTCAACTGATGGAGCCACTCAGGTGCCCCCTGTTTATCTTGCTATTATAAACATTGGTATCATGAACATTCTTATACATGTTTTTTTTTTTTAAGATTTTATTCATTTATTAGAGAGAGATTGAGAGAACAAGTGCAAGGAGGGGCTTTTTAAGATTTTATTTATTAGAGAGAGAGAGATTGAGAGAACAAGTGCAAGGAGGGGCAGAGGGAGAAGCAGACTCCCTGAAGACAGTGAGCCTGACTTGGGACTCGATCCCAGGACCCTGGGGTCATGACCTGAACAGAAGCCTTAACCGACTGAGCCACCCAGGTGCCCCGGTGCAATTGATTTTAAATAAAAAAGGCAAATTCCCACTTTAATCATTCTGAATTGCTTACTTTTGGGTTAACATCTATGTTTTTATAAGGCACAACTAACTATATTAGGTATTACTAATTCTTAAGGTTGGTAAGATTTGAAATCCATATGTAAGCAATAGATATATTAATTACATATATATGACTAGCAGCTGATTAAAATTCACACCTTTATATAAAATATTTTTAAGTATTTATTGATGATAAATTCAGACCTAAGTTTCCTTAAAATATATTAACTGATATTATAGTAGGGCTAATGGGGTATTAGAGAAGTACTTCCTGTGTCACTGATTTAATATAAAGTGATTATTTACACAGACACACACAGGCATTCACATAGCTTCCTCCCATTCATTAAACAAAAATGCTGATCTCTCAGTTTCACTTTGTTTCTGTTTGAGCAGATGCTGTGTTCTATAGGAAGATGCTTGAAGTTGTTGGGAAACATACCAGTTATCAAGACTTACTATAAGCACGCAGAGTGGGCTGCTAGTACCACTACTTCCTGATGCTGCTTGTGGAATCTATTTAGACCTTTTGCTGTTCAGCTGCGGGACTTAATATTTGTTAGTGGTTTCCTTATGGGCTCTGAAGTGAGAGAAACCCGTTTTGGTGTGAGCTGATTAATTTATTGGCTGCTATAGCAGCAGCATCTCCTGGGGTCCCCAAAGTACTACGTTTTGATTTAGGTGGATTCTTCTCCCTTTCTTTACTGGGGCTTTGCCTTTTCCTTTCACAGAAACCGAAAGACTTTCATTTTCACTCATAGTGAGTTCATCATTTTCTTCGCTTTCACTGAAGTCAGATCACTGATAGAGGGTCTAACGTGTCCACTTGAAAGAATGGTCCTCTGTCCTACCCAAGCATTAACCATCATGAAAATCATCTCCTCTGTTATTTTATCCAAATTTAAATAATCACTACTTGTGCTGCAATTAGAGAAATGGGAAGGCTCATTCATTCTTATTGTTTTGGTGATGCCGTATTTTTCAATTCTTTTACCCTGGAGTCTCTGCACACCAGTGGAGACAGTTGATGGTTCCTTCCCGATAATGCTGATGAACTTCTTTTTGTTTTAATGTAAGTCTTTATTTTAATTCCACTTAGTTAACATGCAGTGTTATATTAGTTTGCTGATTAACTTCTTAATCTCTCTGGTAGAGCTTGTCATTTAAGGGTGGAGTTTTCTCTTGAAGTGCAGCATCTTCCTCAGGTTTTTCAATTTTGAACTTAGTGTTTGTCTCCAATTCCAGATTATTTTTGGATTTTTTTTAAAGCATTTTATTTATTTATTTTTGAGAGAGATAGAACGAGAGAGAGAGAGAGAGAGAGAATGAGAGGGGTAAGGGTCAGAGGGAGAAGCAGACTCCCCGCCGAGCAGGGAGCCCCATGCGGGACTCCATCCCAGGACTCCAGGATCATGACCTGAGCCGAAGGCAGTCGCTTAACCAACTGAGCCACCCAGGTGCCCCTATATTTGGATTTTTTAAAGGTACAGTTAAACAATATCACTATCATGGTCTCTGTTTGAGTGCCTTAACTTTAGTAATTGTCTGGCCTAGCTTTTCTATTTCTTTTCTATTTTTACTTGAAGTGTAATTGCCATATATTATGTTATTATATTGGTTTCAGACATATAACATAGTGATTTGGCAAGCCAAGTGTTCAGAAATATGGGAGTTTAGCAAGACGACTGAATGGAAGAGATATATATATATATACACATATATAATTTGGTTTTAATGGTGTGTTGTATGGTGTATGAATTATATCTCAGTACAGTTGCTGTATTTAAAAAAAAAATCTGGTATTTGCTTTTGGATGAGACGCAAAGCCATTCCTGTTGTTAGCACAAGCTATAAATGTTCAGTCACATAGTCCCCACTCACCAAAGCTCTATACTGACCAGCCCTAGTTGATTTAAAAAAACATAATGGCTGTATTGAGATATAATTCATATACTGTACAATTTGTCCATTTAAAGCCAATTGATTTTATAAATCAATCTTATATTCAGTCATCTTGCTGACTCTTGTGTTCCTAAACTTTTGTCTTGGCTTTTTTTTTTTGGGTAGACAACTCTATCATCTATGCATAATGGCATTTCTTTTTTCCTTTCCAATCCTTATACCTTTTATTTCTTTCTCTTACTGGACTGGTGAGGATCTCCAGTAAAATGTTGAATAGAAGCATTGATTGTAGGCATTCTTTTTTTTTTAAATTTTAAAGATTTATTTATTTATTTGAGAGAGAGAGAATGAGAGAGAGAGAGAGAGCACATGAGAGGGGGGAGGGCCAGAGGGAGAAGCAGACTCCCCGCTGAGCAGGGAGCCTGTTGTGGGACTCGATCCGGGACTCCAGGATCACGACCTGAGCTGAAGGCAGTTGCTCAACCAACTGAGCCACCAAGGTGCCTGATTGTAGGCATTCTTGTTTGTCCCTGACTTAAAGAGTATGCTTCTAATGTTTGTTTTTTTAAGATTTTATTTTATTTATTTGAGAGAGAGAGAGGGAGAGAAAGAGCAAGCTGGAGGGAGGGGGAGACAGAATCTGAAGCAGACTCCATGTGGATTGCAGAGCTGGTTATGGGGCTCAATCTCATGACTGCAAGATTATGACCTGAGCTGAAACAAAGAGTCGGCTGCTTAACCGACTGAGCCACCCAGGCGCCCCTGCTTCTAATGTTTTAAGAAATCATATTTGCTATAGGGGTGCCTGGGTGGCTCACTCGGTTAAGCATCTGCCTTGGGCTCAGGTCATGATCCCAGGGTCCTGGGATGGAGCCCTGCATTGGGCTCCCTGCTCAGCTGGGAGCCTGCTTCTCCCTCTGCCTGTCGCTCCCCCTGCTTGTGCTCTGTCTCTCTCTTTCTCTTGCTGTAGTTTTTTTTTTTTTGGTGGATATATTTTATCAGATTAATTATGCTTGGCTAGAAGTTTTTTTTTTTTAAAGATTTTATTTATTTATTTGACAGAGAGAGACACAGCGAGAGAGGGAACACAAGCAGGGGGAGTGGGAGAGAGAAAGAAGCAGGCTTCCCGCGGAGCAGGGAGCCCGATGCGGGGCTCGATCCCAGGACCCTGGGATCATGACCTGAGCCGAAGGCAGACGCTTAACGACTGAGCCACCCAGGCGCCCCTGGCTAGAAGTTTTTATAATTAATGTGTATTGAATTTAATCAAATACATTCTGTTTATTAAAATAATTAGTTTCTTTTGATTAGGGAATGTTATTTATAGATTTTATAAATGTTAACTACCCTTACATTTCTGGGATAAATTCAACTAGTTTATAGTATTGTGTGGAAAAGAGTTAACATAGCTGGCCTGACTGTTATCCTTTGAAAGGCCTGCTTACCAGGTTATTTCTTGGCTAGCATCTGGGAACCAGGAATTTTGGGAAGGTTCTAACACCCTAACTGATAAGAATGGCTCACTCTGCCTAAACTGTTTGTATAAACAATGTGATTTATGCTAAAGACTTGCTTTCCTTCAGAGGGTCTGGAATTTTGTACTGCTAGGCAGAGGGTATGTATGTGACCAACCCCAAATAAAAACCTTGGGAACCACGTCTCTAATGAGCTTCCTTGGTAGAGAACATTTCACACATGTTGTCACAACTTGTTGTTAGGGGAATTAAGTGTGTCCTGATGATTCCACTCAGTGACTCTTAGAAGCTTGTGCCTTCTTTCCTCTGGACTTTGCTCATGTGCCTTTCTCCTTTGCCTATTTTGCTTTGTACCCTTTCACGGTAGTAAATCATAGCCACGAGTGTGACTATGTGCTGAATCCTGTGAGTCCTCCTTATGAACCAGTGAACCTGGGTGTTATCTTGGGAACCCGCTCCTGGCACAATTACAATTTTTATTATTTGTTATTATTATTTTTTATTTTTAAATAGGCTCCACACCCAGCAGAGCTTGAACTCACAACCCTGAGATCAAGACATGAGCTGAGATCAAGAGTAGGACCCTGAACTGACTGAGCCACCCAGACACCCCTAGTTTTTTTTAATAGATAATTTTTTAGAATAGTTTTAGGTTCATATTATAGTTTTTATGTATTTCTGGATTTGCTTTGCATATTTAAATTTTATTTTAACATTTTTAAAAGATTTTTTTTTACACTCAGCATGGGGCTTGAACCTACAACCGCAACATCAAGAGTCATATTTTTCTACTGACTGAGCCAGTCAGGCATGCCTTGGTTGGCATTTTTTTTTTTTTTTAATTTGAGAGAGAGAGAGAATGAGAGAGAGCACATGAGAGGGGGGAGGGTCAGAGGGAGGAGCAGACTCCCCGCTGAGCAGGGAGCCCGATGCGGGACTCGATCCAGGGACTCCAGGATCATGACCTGAGCCGAAGGCAGTTGCTTAACCAACTGAGCCACCCAGGCGCCCGGTTGGCATATTTTTAATGTTTTTATAGCTTTATTGAGGTATAAATTATGTACAATAAATTGCATACTAAAGCATTCACTTTTATTAATTTTGACATATGTATATATCCATGAAACTATCACCACAGTCAAGGTATTAAAGATACCTATCATCCCAAATAGTTTCCTTATGCCCCTTGGTTATCCATTTCTTTGTCCCAACAGCCCCCCACCCCAAGCAACCACTGATCTGTCACTATAGTTTGCATTTTTGCATTTTCCAGTATTTTACATGAATAGAACTCTTTGTCTGACTTTTTTCACTTAGCCTACTTATTTTGACATTTATCCATATTGTTGCATGTATAAATGTTCCTTTTTATTGCCAAGTAGTATTCTATTGTTTGAATTTCTTGTGAATTATTATTATTATTTCTAAAGATTATTTGACAGAGAGAGAGAAAGTACAAGCAGGGGGAGTGGCAGGCAGAGGGAGAGGGAGAAGCAGACACCCCGCTGAGCAGGAAGCCCAATGTGGGACTCGATCCCAGGACCCTGGGGTCATGACCCAAGGTGAAGGCAGATGCTTAACTGACTGAGCCACCCAGTCATCCCTGAACTTCTCATGAATTATATTACAATTTGTTTATCCATCACCTGTTGATAGACACTTGGATTATTTCCAATTATTGGCTATTACAAATAAAACTGCTATACATATTCATGTACAAATCTTTGTATGGGCACATGCCTTCATTTCTCTTTGGTAAATCTAAGAATAGGATGGCCAGCTAGGTTGTATGGTTGGTATATATTTAATTTTTTAAGAATCTGCTGAACTATTTTCAAAAGTGATTGCAACATTTGCCATTCCTACCAGCTATGTACTAGAGTTTCAACTGCTGCGCATCTTCAACATTTGATATAGTCAGTCTTTTTAATTGTAGCCATTTTTTTTTAAGATTTTATGTTTAAGTAAAATCTACATCCAGTGGGGAGCCCAAACTCGCAACCCTGAGATTAAGAGTTGAACGCTCTACTGATGCCCCTAACTGTGGCCATTCTATTGGGTATATAGAGATTTCTCATTATGGCTTCAATTTGCATTTCCCTAATAACTAATTGATATTGATCATCTTTTTTTATGCTTATTTGCCATCTTTGGTGAATGGTCTGTTCATATTGATTGATTCGTTGGTTGATTTTATTTTTAAGTAATCTCCACCCAATGTGGGGCTCGAACTCATGACCCTGAGATAAAGAGTCCCTGACCTTGGAGATTCTAGTAAATTTATCCTGGATTCTGCTTTAGGCAGTTGGAAGTCTTTCACCTGCTCAGTGAATTCTTGGCAATACTGTCCCTAGTTTGTTTCTACTTCTTGGTTTGTCTTGTTGATTTTACCTATGCAGTTTTACACACACACACACACACACACACACACACACCCTTTACTCAGACTAAGCATTTTATGAATTTAGTAACTTTACTAAGGTCTAGGGTAGGATATTTGTGTAGTCTAGGCCTCCACCTGCTTCCCTCCATGGGCTTCTTTGTTAAAAGGAAACAAAGTCCAGAGCTTCCTTTTTGTCTTCCTCTCAGGTCCGCACCCAATCTCATAATATTGCATAATAAAAGTCTTATGTGAAAAATCCACAGCCAATGTCATACTCAATGGTGAAAAACTGAGAGCTTCTCCCCTAAGGTCAGGAACAAGACAAGGATGCCCACTCTCACCACTTGTATTCAACATAGTCCTAGAACTCTTAGCCACAATGACCAGACAGCATAAAGAAATAAAAGGCATCCAAATTGGTAATGAAGAAGTAAAACTCTTACTGTATGCGGATGACATGATATTACATATAGAAAACCCTAAAGACTCCACCAAAGAACTACTAGAACTGACAAATGAATTCAGTGAAATTGCAGGATACAAAATCAGTATAAAGAAATCTGTTGCGTTCCTATACATTAGTAATGAAGCAGCAGAAAGTGAAATGAAGAAAACAATCCCATTACAATTGCACCAGAAAATATCAAGGAATAAACTTAACCAAAGAGGTGAAAGACCTGTACTCTGAAAACTATAAAACACCAATGAAAGAAATTCAAGATGATGCAAAGAAATGGAAAGACATTCCATGCTCATGAGTTAGAAGAACAGATATTATTAAAATGTCTGCTGCCCAAAAGAATGTATACATTTAATGCAATCCCTATCAAAATACCAACAGCATTTTCCACAGAACAAACAATCCTAAAATTTTGTATGGAACCACAAAAGACCTTGAATAGCCAAAGCAATCCTGAAAAAGAAAAAACGAAACTGGAATCATCAGAATTCTAGATTTCAAGTTATATTACAAAGCGGTAGTAATTAAAACAGTATGGTGCTGGCATAAAAAAAGACATGTAGATCAATAGAACAGAATAGAAAGTCCAGAAATAAACCACAATTATATGGTCAATTAATCTTTGGCTAAGGAGGAATGAACGTGCAATGGAAAAAGACAGTCTTTTCAACAAATGGTGTCAGGAAAACTGGACAGCAACACACAGAAGAATGAAACTGGACGACTTTCTTTTACCCTACACAAAAATTCAACTACATGTGAGACCTGAAACCATAAAAATCCTTGAAGAGAGCACAGGCAGTAATTGCTCTGACATTGGCCGCAGCAGCAACATTTTTCTGGATGTGTCTCCTGAGGCAAAGGAAATAAAAGCAAAAATAAACTATTGGGACTACATCGAAATAAAAAGTTTCTGCACAGCAAGAGAAAACAATCAAGAAAACTAAAGGCAGTTTACTGAATGGGAGAAGATATTTGCAAATGACATCTCTGATAAAGGGTTAGTATCCAAAGTTTATAAAGAACTGATACAACTTAATACCCCAGAAATAAATAATCCAATTAAAAATGGGCAGAAGACATGAACAGACATTTTTCTAAAGAAGACATACACATTGTCAACAGACACATGAAAAGATGCACATCATTCATCGTCAGGGAAACACAAATAAAAACTACAATGAGGTATCACCTCATACCTGTCAGAATGGCTAAAATCAACAACACAAGAAACAGCAAGTGTTGGCAAGGATGTAGAAAAACAGGAACCCTCATGCACTGTTGGTGGGAATGCAAACTGGTGCAGCCACTGTGGAAAACAGTATGAAGTTACCTCAGAAAGTTAAAAATGGAACTACCCAGTGATCCAGCAAGCACACTACTGGGTTTTTACCACCAAAATACAAAAACACTAATTGAACACACGCACCCCTATGTTTATGGCCACATTATTTACAGTCATCAAACTATGGAAGCAGGCCAAGTGTCCATCAGTAGGTGAATGGGTAAAGAAGAGGTGGTATATTTAGATAATGGAATATTATTCAGCCATAAAAAAGTGAAATCTTACTAATTGCAACAACATAGATAGAGCTAGAGAGCATAATGCTAAGCGAAATAAGTCAGAGAAAGACAAATACCATATGATCTCACTCATGTGGAATTTAAGAAGCAAAACAGATGAGCAAAGGAGAAAAAAGAGAGACAAACTGAGAAACAGACTCTTAACTATAGAGAACAAATTGATGATTACCAGAGGGGAGGTAGATGGGGGGATGATAGCAATAGGGGATGGGGATGGATTAAAGAGCATACTTATCATGATAAAAAAAAAACATGTCAAGGAAAAAGCAAGCCCAAGAGCATTCAAACATTCATCCTAATACAGACACCTGCTACTATCTTTCCTCTGCTTTTGGTCAGGTGGGGTGTGTTTCTTCTACTTCTAGAGCTGGAACAGCGCTAGCCCCAAACACACTCCAGGTGTGGAAATTTGGCTTATCAGTGCCAAACATGGCCTGGTCGTTTTTTGTTTTTGTTTTTTTTCCTCTTGATCCCATTTCTTAGCCAGGGCTAAGGGTTTGCTGTATTACAAGACTTTGAGAGGGGTTGTGAAATGTGAGGATGTGCAGTGTGGATTTGCTTACAGCAAGATTGTGGAGAGCATTGATGGATACTTACAGATGATGCATCTGCACAGGGGATGGAAATGTTTTGAGCTAAGGGGAAGAAAAATTGCAATGGCCTTACCACAGATCCAAGGACTGAGGAGGACAGTTTCAAGGCTGGGATGCTTGGGCTCTAGGAATCATGGTTTGTTCAGAATCCTATCTAGCAAGCAAACATTTTTTCTATAGTACAGCCTTTGGGCTTATGGCTGGAAAAATTTTCTACCCTTTTTTTCCTCTTTTATACTTGTTTTATCTGTTTTTCATATATTTCATTGGTCTACCTGGAATTTATTTTGGCTTGAAATTGTATTAAATGTATACATATAAAGTAATACATGTATACACGATATTAAGTATATACATTAAACGTATACAGTGTCAGGTCACTGACATTTCATGTTTCCAATTTACCAAGCCTTCTCATTATTAAGATGCTCTTTCAGTTTTTGTAAATTCATAAAAGCCCCACACATTTTCAAAGTTTATCCCTAGATATTTTTGTTTTGTTTTGTTTGCTATTGCAAATGGGATCTTTTGTTCATTATGTTTTCTAACAGGTTGTAGTTGGAGGAAAGCCATTGATTGTTGCAGGCAATTGCTTGCTGGATTCTGTAACCCACCACCTTGCTGAGCTTTGAGTTCTAATAGTTTCTCAGGTGATTCTCTTGGGTTTTCTGCCTCTCGTCTGCAGGCAGTACTTCTCCACTGGTGTCTGGGATATTGCACAGCCTCGCTCCTCCACGAACACATTCTTCTTTGCTACCTTTTTTCTTCTTCCGTTCCTCGAGGCCTTTGCGTTTTCCAGGTTTCAGTCCTTCAACTATTCAAAGCATAGTCTCTTCCTGGGAGAATTCATCCACATTTTAAATAGTTTCAGCCTCAATGCCAGTGGCTCCCCAGTCTGTTTTGAGCCTTGACTCTCATTCTGAATGTGCAACAGCATAGTGGATTTTTTGAGGACCTCACAAAACCTGCCTCTCTAAAGCTGCACAAACCGGCTGCCCTAGGATTCCTTTATGCCGGTTGTGGTACCCGCCTCCTAGCTGTGTAGGTTTAGAAGTTAAACACCTTCATGGTGATTCCTTTTTCTTTGTTTCACACTTCCCCTTAGTTAACAGATCTTTCTAAATTTTATTTTACTTATTTGAGAGCAAGAATGAGAGAGAGAGAGAGAAAAGAGAGAGAGATCGTGCAGGAGCACACAAAGTGGGAGGGGCAGAAGGAGAGGGAGAAGCAGGCCTCCCGCTGAGCGGGAAGCCCGCGGGGCTCGATCCCAGGACCCTGGGATCATGACCTGAGCCAAAGGCAGGTGCTTAACCGACTGAGCCAGCCAGGCGCCCCTACGAGTCTTTTTTTCGTCTCACTCTCAAATGGCCCATATTCATCCATCTTTTCCTTCTAGTCACACTGAGTGCAGGTCATTTTCATTCTTTGTGGACCATCACAACTGCCTGCCAACTGGTTTTCTTTCTTCCAATCTTCCTTTCTTGCATTGCTTTGTCTACTCACCGGTACCTGAGCTCCTTCCACGTGCAGGGACTGTGCCGGGTGCTGGGAATTTGCAGGTCGGTGACGGGCCTGCTGTCAACGAGTTGAGAGAGACGAGATGAGTCGGGGAAGCAGGTAACCAGCAATCACAGTATTGTGTGATGGATGCCATGGCAGCGGTGTAACAGCAGGCGCCACCAGGGTATAGAAGAGGAAGGACTAGGGAGCGCGCCGCCCAGGAGCTGAGTCCTAGGGCCTTAGTATCCACTGGCCAGGAATGCAGCCCTTCGAGGTTGTTAACTCTCTGTTTGACCAAACTCTTCTTTGGGAAATTCTTTGGCCTGAATGCAAGTTTTCCATATATCTTTTTCTTTCTTTCTTTCTTTCTTTCTTTCTTTCTTTTTTTTATAGTAGACTTTAACATTCTTAAAATGCTATTTTCAGGTTTCAATCACCATAATCCAAGTACAGGACCAAATTTCAAGCTACCAAATGACTATATTTACTAAGAAACTATACGTCAGGGATGAATTTGCTAATTACCCCAAATACTATGCTATCTAGAGTGTTATAATGGCATTTTGGATATCAACAAGGTTCTCACAGATTTGATGCTGTCCTAGCCCATCTACAGACCTATAATCTGACCAAGTCAGGTTTATTAACCCATTGCAATGGGGGAGGCTACACACCAGAGGACCAAACAAAAGATAAGAGTTAATATAAGATTTGGTGGAAGGGAGGAAATAAAATTTATTTATTTATTTGTTTATTTATTTGACAGAGAGAGACACAGCGAGAGAGGGAACACAAGCAGGGGGAGTGGGAAAGGGAGAAGCAGGCTTCCTGCCAAGCAGGGAGCCCGATGTGGGGCTCGATCCCAGGACCCTGGGATCATGACCTGAACCGAAGGCAGACGCTTAATGACTGAGCCACCCAGGCGCCCCGCAAATAAAATTTAAATAAAGCAGTATTTTGATAGGCTAGAAGCAAAACAGACTCATGTAAAGGGATCAATGTTAGTTCTAAACTGCTGTGTTGTTTTCTTGGAAACCATAGAGTTTAGATGTGGAATGTTGCATCCACAACCCCTTTTCTGAAGCTTTGCACCTAGGTTGTAAATCAAGACTGTTTCTCTGTGTCCGGGAATGGATGTTTCCTTTTTACTGATAAAATTTTAAATAGCAAAAATTTTTTTTAAAAGATTTTATTTATTTATGTATTTATTAGAGCGTGTGAACGAGCGTGAGAGAGAACACAAGTGGGGGGAGGGGCAGAGGGAGAAGCAGACTCCCTGCTGAGCAGGGAGCCCAACGTGGGGTTCGATCCCTGGACTCTGGGATCATGACTTGAGTCGAAGGCAGACGCCTAACCGACTGAGCCACCCAGGCGCCCCAAAGAGCAAAATTTCTGATAATCTATGATTCTGATAATTTATCTAATCTCTAAAGAGAACAAAAGCTTTCAGTGAGGTGGAAAGCAGTAGTCACCCAAAGAAGGGGTTTTGATACTTTAAGAGCTATAATGTGTCCTTGGGAGAGATACTTTTCTCTTATTTTCTGGCTGCCTTCATCTGTAACTGTTACCCTAGCCTGGGCAATGGCAAGGCAGATTTTTAATTTTCACAGTCCTACCAAACTTGGGCTTTTTTTTTTTTTTTTTAATTTATTTGAGAGAGAGAGAATGAGAGACAGAGAGCATGAGAGGGAGGAGGGTCAGAGGGAGAAGCAGACTCCCTGCCGAGCAGGGAGCCCGATGCGGGACTCGATCCCGGGACTCCAGGATCATGACCTGAGCCGAAGGCAGTCGCTTAACCAACTGAGCCACCCAGGCGCCCCATACCAAACTTGGGCTTTTTCAGTGCTCACATTACAATAAAACAGGATCTGTAGACAAAAGGCAGAGGGGTCCGATGAAGGCAGGCTCTCCTCAGTGAGGCCTGTGCCTGCACTATTCCTGGCATCAGCTGCTTACCTCTGCACTCGTAAGGAGGTGTGTGTCCTCACCTGTTCTGTGTTTGGGCTGTGAGCTTCTCGAGAACTGAGCCTTTCAACGATTACCTTGGGACGGCCAGTTCCTGGCACATGACGTTGAGTGAATTCACACATGAATCATCAGGATGGCTCACCTCCAAGTTTTCACCAATCTGTCACTCTTTCAACATATGCAAGGTGGAGGTAGCAAGGGCTACCTCTCTTCTGAGCAGTGTGTCTCCAGAATCCCAAGGACTGTAAGAGTGCTTTTGACTCCCCCTGTTGCTTAATCAGTGAAGGAGGAGGATAGGTGAGTCATTTGCCTATGTGTCAAAAGCAGCTAACCCAGAGTCTTCATGCAGAGCCTTAAGTCATATTCTGAGCTTCTTGCAGAATCTCTGGCCCGGGCCTTTAAAAACACCTCCTGTCCTTTAGCTGTGGAGGAGGGGCACCAGCGCTGGCTCCCGGCTTGAGCTGCCCTGGGGAAGTGTGACCATGCTCTCTCCTGGAACATCCTTAAATAAAATGCAGATAGGTAAGCAACAGTCATGGATTTGTCAACCCACTGAGTTTAAAAGAAGTAGTATCATATTTAGATGAACTCTTAGCCTCTTAAACCACCTTCACTGGGTGTGTAATCTGTCTGTATTGTTGTAGGAGCAGTCAGCATGAGTCACTTTAAAAAAAAAAAATTTTTTTTTTTTTTTTCAGTAATCTCTATACACCCAGTGTGGGGCTCGAACTCACATGCTCTTCCCACTGAGCCAGCCAGGCACTCCTAACATGAGTCACAGGCCCTCAAACAGAATCACTTCTTCTTCGGTTTTTATTATATTTATTTATTTATTTATTTTTAAAGAATTTATTTATTTATTTGACAGAGAGAGAGACAGCGAGAGAGGGAACACAAGCAGGCGGAGTGGGAGAGGGAGAAGCAGGCCTCCCGCTGAGCAGGGAGCCCGATGCAGGGCTCGATCCCAGGACCCTGGGATCATGACCTAAGCTGAAGGCAGATGCTTAACGACTGAGCCACCCAGGCGCCCCTATTTTTTTATTTTTAAAGATTTATTTATTAGAGAGAGAGAGAGCACAAGCAGGGGTAGTGGCAGGCAGAGGGAGAGGGAGAAGCAGGCTCCCTGTTGAGCAGGGAGCCCGATGCGGGGCTTGATCTCAGGACCCTGGGATAGTGACCCAAGCTGAAAGCAGACACTTAACTACCTGAGCCACCCAGATGCCCCATTCTTAGGTTTTTAAATTGCCAGGTGGGGTGTGCTTAACCCAGGGCTCCTATGCATATGCAGAAATGCCAGCTTTCGTGGGGCTCTAGGTACTAGGACCAGAGGGATCTTTCTCTTTTTACTGTAGTAAGCTGCTTTATGAAGTAACTTCAGCTTTCAAGTTTCAGCTTTTGGTTCAGAATGATTTTATCAAATCAGATATCGTGGTCCCTGCTTATTAACCATGTGCTTCTGTAGCATGACCATAATACACCCGTTGCCAAGGCAGGTTTCTGCTATATAATAACATGATAAATAATTCATAGGGAGGATCATAGTCTGTCAAAATATACTTTGTGCCTTTGTTAGCTTTTACCTGGAGATCTCAAGAGAGATTTATTATACAGATGATCTAGACTTGCATGAAAAGTGTCCTTTGCCAATGTGTCTTGAATAAAAGAATCATCTCCGTCTTAAATGCCTAAAATTTTGCCCTTTATCATTGCAAATCTTGGAATTTAAAAAAAATTTGGGAATTTTTAAATTTTAGTTTTTATCGTTAATATATAAACTGTTTTTTTTTTTATTTAAAGATTTTATTTATTTATTTGACAGAGAGACACAGCGAGAGAGGAAACAAGCAGGGGGAGTGGGAGAAGGAGAAGCAGGCTTCCCGCGGAGCAGAGAGCCCGATGTGGGGCTTGATCCCAAGACCCTGGGACCATGACCTGAGCCGAAGGCAGACGCTTAACGACTGAGCCACCCAGGCGCCCCAATATATAAACTGTTTTAAGAATAATACTAACGTACACAAAACCAGTGTTTCCCTCCTCCAGCTATGATGTTGTACCTAGAGACACCTCCTTCCAATTTAGCTGTTTTTTTCTGGTATTTACTTCTCCTACCTATATGATATGCTTATACCATGGGTTCTTGATTCATCAACTTTAGATAATAGCGTTTACTTTCTATCTGGTCAACAAAGACCTAGAGCAACAAAGAACCCCTCCCCGCTGGCCCTGTTCGTGAGTGCGTGCACATGTGCTTTCTCTAAAATAAATAAATAATAAAATCTTATAATGTATTTTTTTGGGGGGGGAGGGTCAGAGGGGGAGAGAGAGAGAGAGAATCTTTTTTTTTTTTTTAAAGATTTTATTTATTTATTTGAGAGACAGAGAATGAGAGAGAACACATGAGAGGGGATAGGGTCAGAGGGCAAAGCAGACTCCCTGCTGAGCAGGGAGCCCGATGCGGGACCCGATCCAGGGACTCCAGGATCATGACCTGAGCCGAAGGCAGCCGCCCAACCAACTGAGCCACCCAGGCGCCCGAGAGAGAGAGAATCTTAAGCAGGCTCCACACCCAGTGCAGAGTCCTATGCGGGGCTTGAGATCATGACCTCAGCCAAAAACAAGAGTCAGCTTAACCCACTGAGTCACCCAGGTGCCCCTAAAGATAAAATCTTAAAAAATAAATAAAAATTACCTTTATTCATTTGCCTAATTTTCTTGAACATCTAAGCAAGTCTTCCCACATCTTTAACTGCTTTTCAATGAATCATTCCATGTGGTCAAACCTGTCAGATAATCTAATCTATCCCTTCTAGGTTTTCCTAGAAACCACGTTCCTGGAATCCTTGATCTTACTCTATCTCTCTCTAGCTCCGTCATACACTTGCCATTCTGGGACTTCCCTTTTGCCATAGTATGGGGAATTCTCTTTATTTCTCTCCTTTGTTGGATCCTGCTTCTGGGATTCTATGTCTTATTAATCATTTTTGGTTTAATCCCTCATTTTTTTGCTAGAGTATATATTTCTGAGAAAGGGTATATGGGACCTAATATGTAAGAAAGTTTGGCCAGGGGCGCCTGGGTGGCTCAGATGGTTGAGCGTCTGTCTTCGGCTCAGGTCATGGTCCCAGAGTCCTGGGATCGAGTCCCGCGTCGGGGTCCCTCCTCCTTGGGAGCCTGCTTCTCCCTCTGCTTCTCTCTCTCTCTCTCTGTCTCTCATGAATAAATGAATAAAATCTTTAAAAAAAAAAAGAAAGTTTGGCCAGTTAAGAATTTTGATGAGAGGGGCACCTGAGTGGCTCAGTTGGTTAAGCGTCTGCCTTCGGCTCAGATCATGATCTCAGGGTCCTGGGATTGAGCCCCACGTCGGGCTCCCTGCTCGGTGGGAAGCCTGCTTCTCCCTCTCCTTCTGGCCCTCCTCCCCGCCCACTCCCCTGGCTCGTGCTCTGTCTC
>NC_138377.1:55753841-55762848 GCF_054177405.1 Leptonychotes weddellii
TTCACTCTCTCTCAAATGAATAAATAAAATATTTTATTTTTTATCTTAAAGATTTTATTTATTTATTTGACAGAGAGAGACACAGCGAGAGAGGGAACACAAGCAGGGGGAGTGGGAGAGCGAGAAGCAGGCCTCCTGCTGAGCAGGGAGCCCGATGCGGGGCTCGATCCCAGGACCCCGGATCATGACCTGAACCGAAGGCAGTCGCTTAACGACTGAGCCACCCAGGCGCCCCTAAATAAAATATTTTAAAATAATTTTGATGAGAAATAATTGTCACTAAGAATTTTAAGGGCATTGTTGTCTGTACTCTAGTATCTGAGGTTGCTATCAGATGCCATTTTGATTTCTTTGTACATGACGAGGCAGATACTGTTAGTGCCCATTTGTAACCCCTCCACTATGCCCTTTCCCCTCATTCTAAATGCTTCTCCCTGTACATGCCTGGGAAGCTCTGCCTCAGAAAGCTCTGCTTTCTCTCGTGTTTGGAGCCCACAAGGCCCATGCCTACTGCATGATGAAGTGCCAGGCAGATTTAATGGCTTCAGAGTAGCCTGCAACCAATGATTACAGGAGTGGGTGGTTAGTACCCCTTGGGTGGGACAGCTCTGAAGTGTGTTCTACACTGTCTCCAAAAGATCCCTTGTGGGACGCAGTTGTCCACATTAAAGCTTCTTTCTCTCTCTGTCTCACTGCTTCCCTACTAAGGTTTTTTTTGGGATCATCTCCCAAATAAACTACTTGTACTCAGGTTCAAGGTGTCCTTCTGGGGTTACCTAACCTACAACAGCCCGTATTCTACCCCTCTTCTTTTTCCCATGATATTCTGAAATTTCACAGTGATGTGTCTTTAGTTTAGTTGCTGTTGTTTTTAATCTGTAGAGTGGGTCACTCAGATGGTCCATTCATTCTGGATCTTCAGCTGTAGAAGTGTTTTATTTCTTTATCATTTCCCTCCCACTAGGCTCTCTTCTCTTTCAGGATCTCTTGTCAGATGTAGGACCTTCTGGATTTTTTCTTATTCTCTGAGGTTTTATTTAGAAAATGAATGGATAAAAATTTGTTCATCTGTTTGTCTTTATTCCAGCCAGGATAAGTATTGTTCGTCTCTTTTTTAAAAATTTTTTAATTATGTTCAGTTAGCCACCATATAGTACATCTATTGTCCATCTCTTTGTCATTTTGTTCTTTCTGGGAGATTTCCTCAACTTAATCTTCTAGTACACCCATATTGTTTTCTTTTTTTTTTTCACCCATATTGTTTTCTGTTTTATACCTTAGTGCCTTGCCCAGTATTAATAGGTGTTCTATAACAACCGTCACCATAACAGCAGAGATGCTTTGGTCAACTACGTTTGGGACACTCTGGGTTGAACAAAGGACTTCTAAGAGCAGCTAATATGCTAATGTGCATTATAACTGTCCAAGAAGGACCCACCCCCACCCCTTTCTTTTGAGAATACCAGTATTCCTTGGAACATGTTGGGCAATCCTGAACTTGGTCATTTCAATAACTTCCTAATGGGGTTTTTCCTGCTTCCATCTCTCTTATCCTAAATCCACGATTTATATTGTTGCCACAATTTTATTTCTAACTCAAAACCGATCTTGGCACTTCAGTTCTCAGAAAGCTTCCCCATTTTCATGAAAAATACAGTCCATACTCAAGATCTTCAAGACTTTCTATGTTTTGACTCTAACAGGTTTTCCTATTCATTCTTCCACCATTTACCTTATGCATCTGCACGTTTTAGCCATATTAATCACGAGTTTTTATCTTGGGCTCACAGAGTAACTGAAAGGTCTTGCTCCTGTTCTTCCTTTACCCAGAATGCTCTTCCCTTACCTCCCACCATCTTCCATGAAGCCCTCTGTGATCTCCTTTCCCATCTGCCACACATGTTGGAATGACTTACTCCCTTCTCTGTGCTTCTACCATTTTGTTCATGATTCTGTTAGACCTATTGCATTTAGCCTTTCAGCTTGTTGTCTCTCTGGTGGAGTCTCAGGGCAAGATACTGTCTTTCTCGTCTCATAATTCTAGCATGTCTTGTATTGGGTACTCAATGAAAACTCATTCTGAAAGAATTAGAAATGGAGGGGCACGTGGTGGCTCAGTCAGTTAAGTGTCTGACTTTGGCTCAGGTCATGATCTCAGGGTCCTGGGATCAAGCCCCACATTGGGCTCCCTGCTCAGCGGGGTCTGCTTGTCCCTCTTCCTCTGCCCCTCCCCTGACTCGTGCTCACTCTCTCTCTCAAATAAAATCTTAAAAAAATAAAAAAAAATAGAAATGAAAGTACTCTTTGGGGATCTAATGTTATACAATAAGAGGTTGCTATACTTAACATTATTGAGGAGTTGATTTCTGAATTTCTAGGTTATCTGGGCACCTTATTAATTTTTCCCCACCTCCATGGCTTTTTAGCAGCTTCATCCCTTCCAGATCAGGGTGAAAGGGAACTGAGAATGAGATTACTGTCAGTTTTGCTATTTAGCAATTTTTAAAAATGTAAGTATTTAATTGGAAAAAAGGTTGAACTTAGGGTTTTAGATTCCATTAATTTTATTCATGAATTCCTACCCCTCACTAGCACAAATTATCAAGGTCTAATTGTATGTTGCCAGATGCATCTTTATTTATTAAGCTACTGAGATGCTAGCCTCAAACTCTTTCTCACTGATGCCCTAACCTGTAGAACACTGTGACACTAAGGCCTGAAAAGAATCTAAAATTAGGTAGACTTTGTTTTTTTTAAATGAGCCTGATAAATTTGAGTGTCATAAATGAAAACACCCACAAAATCTAATTCTGATTGATACTCACATCAATGTGGTTAATTTTGAAGTAGAAAATTCATCAGGAAAAGATTTTACACTAATTCAAAATATAAAAGCAGTATTTTGTTCATCCTATAGGATGCCTGTATAATTAGTTTAGGCTCTTCACTTCCTAGTGCTGAGGAGATGTGGACAGCAAGAGGATGGGCCTCCTGGTCAGTCTTGCAAGTTGGCTGTCCTTTTCTTGAAAAGCTTTCTTGGTTTTCAGCCTGTATCTCTGGCCTCCCCTTCTCGGTTTCTTATTGGTTCTTCCATCCCTTTTGACTTAGCATGTTGGAGTCAGAGTTTCCTGGGTGTGGTCCCAGCCTCCCTGTCTGGGCTCCAGACATAAACCTCTAATGGCCCATGTGGTTTCTCCACCTTAAGGTCTCACTCATCATGGCCAGCTCAGCTCCCCTGATGTCTCCCCCCTGCCTCTGCACACTTTAGCTGGATAACTTCTATTTATCCTTCAGGCTTCCCCTTTATTTATCTAATAAATACTGAATGCCTAATATGTGGGTTTTTAAAAAACATATAATGTGTTATCAGTTTCAGAGGTAGAGGTCAGTGATTCATCAGTCTTATATCATATCTAGTGCTCATTACATCACGCACCCTCCTTAATGTCCATCACCCAGTTACCCCATCCCCCCACTTCCCCTCCAAGCAACCGTCAGTTTGTTCCCTATGATTAACAGTCTCTTATGGTTTGTCTCCCTCTCTGATTTCATCTTTTATTTTTTCCTCTCTTCCCTATGATCCTCTGCCTTGTTTCTTAAGTTCCACTATGAGATTATATGATAATTGTCTTTCTCTGATTGACTTATTTCGCTTAGCATAATACCCTCTAATTCCATCCACGTCATTACAAATGGCAAGATTTCATTTTTTTGATGGCTGAGTAGTATTCCATCATATATATATACCACATCTTCTTTATCCATTCATCTGTCAATGGACATCTGGGCTCTTTCCATAGTTTGGCTATTGTGGACGTTGCTGTTATAGACATTGGGGTGCAGGTGCCCCTTTGGATCCCTACATTTGTATCTTTGGGGTAAATACCCAGTAGTGCAATTGCTGGGTCATAGGGTAGCTCTATTTTCAACTTTTTGAGGAACCTCCATACTGTTTTCCAGAGTGGCTGCACCAGCTTGCATTCCCACCAACAGTGTAGGAGGGTTCCCCTTTCTCCGCATCCCTGCCAACATCTGTCGTTTCCTGAGTGGTTAATTTTAGCTCAGTGGGGGTCTGCTTCTCCCTCTCTGCTCTCTCTCTCAAGTAAATAAAATCTTTAAAAACAAAAAAACAGTGCTGAGAGTGGACATCCCAGCCGTGTTCCTGACCTTAGGGGAAAAGGCTCTCAGTTTTTCCCCATTGAGAATGATATTCACTGTGGGCTTTTCGTATATGGCTTTTATGATATTGAGGTATGTTCCCTCTATTCCTACACTGTGAAGAGTTTTAATCAAGAAAGGATGCGGTACTTTGTCAAATGCTTTTTTGGCATCTGTTAAGAGGATCATATGGTTCTTGTCCTTTCTTTCATTAATGTGGTGTATCACATTGATCGATTTGTGGATGTTGAACCACCCTTGCAGCCCAGGAATAAATCCCACTTGTTCATGGTGAATAATCCTTTTAATGTACTGTTGGATCCTATTGGCTAGTATCTTGGTGGAATTTTGGCATCCATGTTCATCAGGGATATTGGTCTGTAATTCTCCTTTTTGGTGGGGTACCTAATGTGTGTTTAAAAGTCCCATCCGCAGAGAAGCTTTGTCTGATGCCCTGGATCAGTTTAGGTGCCTCTGTTACCAGGTAAACCATGTTCTTCCTATTAGAGCATTTATTACAGTGGAAGTTACATGATTTTAAAAAATATGTCTATCCCACTAAATTTAAGATCCACAAGGGTAGAAATAATGTCTGTTTATCACTGTATTCCCCAGTGCCTAGGATACTGCTTGGTACAGAGCAGGTGCTCAATAAATGTTTGCAGAGTGCATGAACATAGAAGGATTTAATGGAACTGCTTATAATCTAGTTGAAGAAAGACAAGATTTTCACATGCAACAGAGGCTCATGAGGCAAAGTTGGTAAGGAAGTGGTTAGACTATGTGACTTTTAAGTCGTATCTGATCTTGAGACTCTATGATTCTTTTTTTTTTTTTTAAGATTTTATTTATTTGACAGAGAGAGACACAGTGAGAGAGGGAACACAAGCAGGGGGAGTGGGAGAGGGAGAAGCAGGCTTCCCACAGAGCAGGGAGCCTGATGCGGGGCTCGATCCCAGGACCCCGGGATCATGACCTGAGCCAAAGGCAGACGCTCAACAACTGAGCCACCCAGGCGCCCCGAGACTCTATGATTCTTATCATCATATCCGAGCTAATATAGAGCACTCTATGCATTCTGAGGTAGTGGAGAGCAAAGGCATAATCAGGGTTGGCTATGGTTGATTTGGGAATATTTCTGAATTGAAATAGACTAACTTAAAGCAGGATTTCTCAATCTGGGTACCACTGGTACTTTGGGGCCAGATGATTCTTTGTGTGGGGGGGCTGTCCTGTGCACTGTAGGATATTTTGTAGCGTCCCTGGCCTCTATCAAGTAGCAACGAGATGTCAGTAGCGGCCCTTAGTTCTGACAACCAAAAATGTCTCCAGATATTATCAAATATTCCCTGGGCAGCAAAATCACCCCTGGATGAGAACCACTGACTTACAGGAGGAGAATACATTGGATTGCCTGAGGGAGATGCTTTCTAGAGGATGGCATTTATAGAGGCACTAATTTGGGAATGAGCAAATTGTGCTTAGGGAATGGCAAGATTCTCTTGGTTGGAATGGGAAGTGCTAGGATAGAACGTTGGTCAAGCTGGGGAAAAGAGCTGAATTCTGTTCATAAAGGGTTGTTTGGGGTCATCTTGAAAAAAATGCAAGTTCCGTGGAAGCAGTAAGTATGAAGTCTAGGGCAGCCTACTGATGATTTAATAAAGTGACAAAATGAGCTCCTTGGAGAATGGGTGGTGCTCCTTGCTGGACTGGGTGCCTCCCATCTGGGCCCCGGTGGCTCCCAAGTAACCCTGCATCATCAGAGCAGTTATATCCGGGAAGCATCTCTCAGACCGGACTGCAGCACAGTGCCTGCCCAGCACATTGATGAAGTTCATTAAATGAGCTTTTGGCTGGGCTGACCTGCGCAGGAGGAAGGAAAAAGCTGACAGAGAAGGCGAAAATCTTCCAGTTTGTTGGTTTGATGCATATCCAATTAAGTACTTAGAATGATATCAGTAAATCAGACACTTACCTTTTTTTTCTTCCAAACAGCTCCTTGCTAGTCATCAGATTTTCATACCTTCTGACTTCTATCTTTATCCCAGGCTGGAACAGAAAGAAGAAGGTGATAATTTCTGGCTTCATTAGTTGTGACTATTAGGTGTTTAAGTATGACACATTTTTAATATTTTTTAAGTCAGGGGATGGTATCACTGAAAGCTTTGTATTAAAAAAAATGACTTTTCCTTTGCAAGATCCAGTGTAAGTAAAATATGCCACTATTTTTATTTTTACTTTTTTTTTTTAAGGATTTATTTATTTATTTATTTGTCAGAGAGAGAGAGAAAGAGAGCGCATGAGCAGGGGTAGTGGCAGGCAGAGGGAGAGGGAGAAGCAGGCTCCCCACTGAGCAAGGACCCTGATGCAGGGCTCGATCCCAGGACCCTGGGATCACGACCTGAGCTGAAAGCAGACGCTTAACCGACTGAGCCACCCAGGCGTCCCAGTATGCCACTATTTTTAAAAATTAATTTTATTCTTTTTTTCTTTAATTTTTTTTTTTTAAGATTTTATTTTATTTATCTGACAGAGAGAGAGACAGTGAGAGAGGGAACACAAGCAGGGGGAGTAGGAGAAGGAGAAGCAGGCCTCCCGCGGAGCGGGGAGCCCGATGAGGGCTCGATCCCAGGACCCCGGGATCATGACCTGAGCTGAAGGCAGACGCTTAACGACTGAGCCACCCAGGCGCCCCTAATTTTATTCTTAATAGCAGTGACTTTGTGAAACTGTGTGCTTATTTTCCTGATGCTCTTGTTGGTAAAATATTTTAAGAGCTCTTCATTCTTTTGTTTATTCTGTCAACAAACATTTGTTGAGAATGTGTTTTGCCGCAGGCATTGCAGGGGACATAAAGATGAAAAGGCCTATGGGGGGGCGCCTGGGTGGCTAGTGGGTTAAGCATCTGCCTTTGGCTCAGGTCATGATCTCAGGGTCTTGGGATCAAGCCCCGCATCTGGGGAGCCTGCCTCTCCCTCTCTGCCTGCCCCTCTCCCCCAACCGGTGCCCTCTCACTCTCTCAAATAGATGAATAAAATCTTAAAAAAAAAAAAAAGATGAAAAGGTCTAGGGCTGATCCGTCAGGAGCTCACCGAATGGTGGGGTGACCATGACAGTGCAGCGACAGTGACAATGTAGATAGTAGGTGCTCCAGGGGAGGGGTGAGCTAGGCGCTGTGTCATTGTGGTGGGTGTGAGGGGGGAGGGCTGCTTGGGGTCTGAAGGAGATAGAGAGGCAACATGAAGGAGGAGACTGTGGAGCTGACCCTTGAAATGTGAACTGGAGTTCAGCAGGATGCAAGGGAGTGGGGACTCACGTGTTTCCTGGCAGAAGGAGTAACAGTGCTTTTATGTAGGCACAAGGGAGTGAGAGGGTGTGTTCCACAAAGAGTTGTACTCCTTCAGTATGTTGGGGAGAAACAGGGCACAGGAGAACCTTGCCCGTCACGCTGAGATAATGAAGAATCCTGGAATGATTCTTAGAAAGCTCACTCCTGCAGTAGTGAGGAGGAAGGACTGGGTTTAGGGACAAGATAGGGAGATGAGGTACTGCTACTCCTCTGCACAAAGTTGGGTGACACTGTGGGAGGTGCCCAAGGGAATATGCTATGCACTGCCTCCCCACATTCCTGGGGGGGTGAAATACTTTTGTGACTCTGACAAGGGTGTTAGAATTCTCCAGTATGTGAACTGTTTATGTGCATGGTAAAATGTAGCCTGCCGTTCCATGTGTCCTGCAAGAACGTAACAGTTAAACATTATTTATTTATTTATTTTTAAGATTTTATTTATTTATTTGACAGAGAGAGAGAGAGAGACAGCGAGAGAGAGAACACAAGCAGAGGGAGAGGGAGAGGGAGAAGCAGGCTTCCCGCTGAGCAGGGAGCCCGATGCGGGGCTCGATCCCAGGACCCCGGGATCATGACCTGAGCCGAAGGCAGATGCTTAATGACTGAGCCACCCAGGCGCCCCTAAACATTATTTTTTAAGATTTATTTATTTGAGAGAGAGAGAGACAGACAGAAAGTACAAGTGGGAGGAGCAGAGGGAGAAGAAGAGAGAATCTCAAGCAGACCCATGCTGAGCTCGATGTGGAGCTCGATCTCACGACCCTGAGATCACCACCTGAGCCAAAATCAAAAATCAGTCACTTAACCGTCTGCACCACCCAGGCACCCCTACACATTAAAAAAAATTAAAAATTTTTGGGGCGCCTGGGTGGCTCAGTCGTTAAGCGTCTACCTTCGGCTCAGGTCATGATCCCGGGGTCCTGGGATCAGGCCCTGCATCGGGCTCCCTTCTCAGTGGGGAGCCTGTTTCTCCCTCTGCCTGCTCTGCCTGCTTGTGCTCTCTATGTCAAATAAATAAATAAAAAAAAATCTTAAAAATTAAAAAAATTTTTTAAAGTAATCTCTAAACTCAGCATGGGGCTTGAACTCACAACCCTGAGATCAAGAGTCTCATGCTCTGGGTGCCTGGGTGGCTCAGTTGGTTAAGTGCCTTTGGCTCAGGTCATGATCCCAGGGTCCTGGGATTGAGTCCCACATCAGGTTCCTTGCTCAGCAGGGAGTCTGCTTCTCCCTCTGCCCTTGCCCCTGCTCAAGCTCACACGCATTCTCTCTCTCTCTCTCTCACAAAAATAAATAAAATCTTTTTTTTTTAAAGATTTTATTTATTTGAGAGAGAGACTGAGAGAGAGAGAGCATGAGAGGGGGGAGGGTCGGGAGGGTCAGAGGGAGAAGCAGACTCCCTGCCGAGCAGGGAGCCCGATGCGGGACTCGATCCAGGGACTCCAGGATCATGACCTGAGCCGAAGGCAGTCGCTTAACCAACTGAGCCACCCAGGCGCC
>NC_138377.1:55763348-55790204 GCF_054177405.1 Leptonychotes weddellii
GGAGAAGAGAGGGGAATTAAAACTGGTACAAGGTTTCTGCCCTGGAGATTGAGATACTTTTTGCCCTTAACAGAGATTAAGAAAGTGAGGTAAGAAAGAAGGTGCAGATTAGTTTGGACTTGAATTGGTCTCTGAACTCCAGCGTCCATAATTATTAAATAGGGGTTGTGCTTGCTCTTTCTGAGGAAATGAGATGATGTGAAAGCACTTTGAAATTTGAAAAGGGAAGGACTAGACAATTATGTTAATGATAACCTTTATTATTATTTTAATTATATTTAGATATATTCTGCCAGCAGTTAGAATAAAGACTTGAAGTGACATTTGGGATCTAAGTGGGATGAGACGACTGAGGAAGCAGGCATCAATGGAGAGAGCTAGAGGGGTCAGCAAGTCTTTAGGGATGGGAGAGAAAATAGGGTTTATCAAAGAGTACTCTGTGAGAACTCCCCAGAGAAGGTTGGATAAGGCAGGGTGGTAGAAACCAAGACTGTGGAGGAGTTTTTGAAGCTGGAAATGTTCAGCAGTGTCAAATGCTACAGAGAGAGAGGCTGAGTAAGAAGAGGAATGATTAATTTGCATTGGATTTGGTAAACTTGAGTAACCTGTCTTAGTGGAGGGTGGGGGGTAGAGGTAGAGCCCAGACTCTATATTTTGGAGGGGTGGGTGAGAATAGGTGTTGAGATACTGGAAGAGAGGAAGTGATGGCCCAGGGTATCACCACAACTTAACAGCAAAGGGAAGATAGCTTGATAGATTTTTTTATACTATTATTCCAAAAAGGATTTGAGGGGAAAAATAGGGGAAGAATGATTGCCTGAGAATATAATGGAGGGTGCAGGGAAGCTGGGGGTGTGGGGAGAGAGGAGACTCCTGAGGAGCTGTGACAAAGAGTGACATTCAAAGTCTAAGTGGACAGAGTAGCTTTACAGATTAGGTATGACTCTATTACACTTGATCTTAGCCAAAAGGCCGAGAAGCGATTGAAGCTAAGAGGAACTCTGACCCAATTCTCACAGCCGCTATTAGGATTGTTCCCTCCCCACCAACCGTCTTGCTTCTTTGTTTCTCCCTTGTATCAGCCAGCAAGACTCCACCTTGGAGCAAGTCTCCTAATTCATCCTCTCCAGTTCTTTATCAGGGTCCTTGTGGATCGCTGGTGAAAATTATATGATTTTTTTGCTTGCCAATCCCTAAGAAGCTTTGGAGAGCTTCTCCCACTCCCCTTTTTCTTTTTCAAACCTTCCACCTCAATATCTTGCTCACTCTCAACAGAGGACCTTACTTTAGAAAAGGCCTTTCTTTTTCTCTAAGAAAACTGAGGCTGCAAAGTAGGGAGTTCCTTAACTTACTCTTTTCTGTTTATGTCCTTCTGACTCCCAGCTTTCCCTCCTTCCCCTTTCAGGAAAAGAGCTATTGGCTCCAGTTTCTTAAAGCTTTAGATCTGATCCCCAAGCTCACCATCTTCACCTGTATCTTTAAGCCCATAAACTTGCTCACACCTCTCCCATCTGAAAATCAAACCAAACAAAATCAAACCAAACAAAAACCCTTGCTACCATCCTATCTTTTTCTCTTCACAGGCAAGCTTCCTGCAAAGATAAATCTGATTAGCTCACTTCTCTTCTGACTTCCCCCGCTCGCTCTCTAATCCGGTTTTTGCCCTTATCATTCCACAATGAATGAGTCATCAATTGAGCCCCAAGTGGACAAAACAAATTGGTCTTTCCCTTCCTCCTTTCTTTTGCCCTCCCTGAGCCACTTGATCTCCTGGCTGTCCCTTCTTTTTTTGGCTTCTCCTATAGGTCCCTCCTCTTTGCTACCAAATCTCGGCTCCACTTGAGTGCCATTTATTGGCTCCCTTTGGACTCTCATCCCCTAAATGCCTGAGTGGCTGGGTTTATTCTGTACTCTGTTCTTCCCATGCTGTGTGCTTTCCCTGGGTGAACTTATCTGCAATCACAGCTGCAATTACTAGGGGCTTATTGAAAACTCGCAAGACTCTAGCTCCTGTTCGGCTTCTCTTCTGAGTTCTAGGCGCATATGCCTAAATGCCCACTGGACACCTCCACTTAGATGTCCCTCAGGTCCCTCAGACTCAGCCTCATCCTAACAGAATTCATATCTTTTCAGCCAAGCTTCTTCCCATGGATTCTTTGTGAATATTGTCAGCATCCGGGATCCTAGTCTCTTTTCCCCATTTCTAGTCAGTTGTCAGTAATAGTAAGATGAAGGAATTTTTGTGCCCTAGATTCCCAAGGAAGTTGAGGGATGCAGATTGGCTTGGTAGGGCTGTACTCCCAAAGAGAGGCCGTGGATTGAGGAGCTACATACACTGGGGAGAACCATGTGGTAGGAATGGCAATTAGGGAGCTGGCCCAGTGAGGGAAGGGTAGCTATGGATGATGCTTCCAATCCTGGGTAAACTTAATTGAGCATCACTAAGTGCTGAGGTATTTGGAGTTCTTGAAGAAAAAGGACCAAAGCTTGCATATACCCAAACAGATCTGAAAAGAAATACTTCAGAGAGGAATGGGGACAGAGAGAAGCCCAACACGGTAAGATTCGGAAATGGGAAGGCCAAATGTACGTAGATCTCTTAAGGGTAAGGAGACCCGGAGTGAGTATGGGTTATAGTTGCTCCATTTACAGGTTCTACCCTCTGTAATGTCTCCAACCCGATCCTCTTTTTCTTAGTATCTTCTAGGCTTCTGCCCACCCCCAAGTCTTGTTTAATCTTACTAATCCATTGGCTCTTTTAACTTTTGTATATCCAGGTAAAAATTCCTTTGCTTCTTACACAAGGTCCTTCAGGATATGGTCCCTGTTTACTATCCAGCTCCATCTCCTGCTACTGACTACAAATTCTTTTTGCTTCAGCCACATGAAAGTTCTTCCAGCCCTTTAAAAGCATCACACCTTCCTATAGTGGTTCCATGTACCTGTGCTTGGAATATGTCTCACCCTCTCCTCTCTAAACTCATTCATTCTGCCATTTCTACTTTTCCTTCAATACTAAGCTCAAGTACCATTTCCCAGAAGTCTTTTACACCCCCAATCCGATTTTCTCTGGGCTTTCGTGGCAGCCTACACATAACATAAAAATACCCTTTACTACATCTCACTCTAATCGGTTAACTTGCTTCTTATCCTTCGTAGACTGGGTACTTTATGAAGGCAGATCTCAGTCTAGCCGGCTATCCCCAATATTTAGCTCATAAACAGCAGCTGATATTTCTAAATGAATAAATAAAAAGTTATCAACCATGAAAGTTTTAAAGTTTAAGCAGTAGGATATTTAAAAGAAACTTTTTAACATTTAAACAGCAGGCCATTTAACTGTCATTTCACATGCTGTTTATCTTGTTCCTGAAGGTGAGTGCAATAATGCTGGCCCATTTGCCAGTGGGAAGATCTGGACATTTAAAAGTGCTTCTCCAGGAGGTATCATCAGCCTAGAGACGGATCTCAAGCAGCCTGTCATCTACAGAACCCACCAGATCAGCGTCCTGTTCCTGGCTTTCACCTACAGGGTGCCTATAGCCACTGAAAGAGGTATGCGGATAGACATACTTAAGGTGATCTCTTCTTGTCTTTAGGTTAAGGAGTGCATGGGGTGGGTATGTCGGTCGATGTGGGTGTGTTCATGTGGGTGTGTTTTTGTGTGTGTGCGTGCACGCGCGCGCGCCGTGGATGGGGAAAGGAGGAAGGAGGCAATGTGTGCATCGCTTCTTCAGAGACGCCTTCCCTGACCTCCCTGACTAGCTGACGTTCGCCTCGCCACCCTCAGAGCACCTTATTCTCCGTCTCTGCACCCATCACAGCTTGACTTGCATTCGTGTGGTTAGTGCCCGTCTCCCCCGCTAGATCGTACACTGCGCTAGGTAAGGAACCTCCTACGTTCCTGTTCACCCCTGCAATCCCCCTGCCCAGTAGGATGCCAGATATTCCACAAATATGTCTTCGATGAGCGTTTCTGGGCCCGACTGCAGGTACCGACCACCCCGGGGCGGCCTCGGACGGCTCCCGCGCCGCGACCCCACCGGGGACTAAATCCCCGCCCACCAACGGCCTGGCGAGGCGAGGCGGGGCGGGCAGGGCGCGGCAGACAGCGCGCGGCGGGGCGCTCTCGCGCGGAAGGTTCTCCCGCTCCCGTGGGCGCGGCCCGGATAGGGGGAAACCGGGGAGCGGGCGGGCGCGACGCGTGGCCGCGGATGGGCCAATGAGCGCCGGCCGGGCGGGGCTCGCAGCCGACTGCCCGGGAGCGCGCGGGGCTGGGCGTGCCCACGGGTGACGCGCCGGGCCGGACCCGCCAATAGGCGCACGGTGGCGGGCGGGCGGGCCTCGCGGCCGGGGGCTGGAGGACGCTAACCGGAGGCCGGCCGGACAGACTGACGCTCGGCCTCAACGACGGAGGCGCGCGGCGGGGATGGCGCTGGCGCGGGCCTGGAAACAAATGTCCTGGTTCTACTACCAGTATCTGCTGGTCACGGCGCTCTACATGCTGGAGCCCTGGGAGCGGACTGTGTTCAGTATCCTGCCCAGGCCGCGGGGGCCGGGGTGGGGGAGCGGGAGCCCGGGCCGCATCTTCCCGGGCCCAGGCGCCAGGGGGTGGAGGGGTGGAGGCTGGGGGGCTGAGGGCGGCCCTGCAGGGACGGCGCGCGCGCGCTGACTCGCCTCTTCGCTGCGGGCACGCGGGGCGGAGGTCTCGGGCCGGGGGCGGGGCTCCCGCGGTTGGGGAGAATGGGGGGCTAGAACTCTTGAGATCCGAGGGGGCCTGTGAGTCGCTGGAGCGGAGGTGGAAGCGGCTTTACTATTGGAGGAAATCCCCTAGGGCGATGTCTAACCAGGTTTGTCCTCTCTTGCACTTCGGCCGCGCCTGCCTTTGGTTCAGTCCCCTGGTCTTTGGGAGGCAGGGGCCGTGTTAAGTGGAGCAAATCGTTCCCGGCTGGGACGCCTTTGACCTTTAACTGTCCCTGAGTTAGCTGACTTTGGTCCTAATGAGAATGCTAACCAGTTTACCAGACTTTTAATCATGTGAACTCGTGTTTGTGACACCCCAGTATAGTTTTTGAAAACAGTTTGTTGTACCTTTTTGGTTTTCGGGATGGGGAGTTTAAAGACTGTTTTATTCATTAAGTTGCTGTTTTCACAGTCCATAGAAGTCGAGCCAAGAAAGGAATTTGTGGTTAATTATAGACAGGGTTTGAAACTGTATTTTCATAGATAGCTGATAGATACTTGTTAATGATACTGAAGGTTCACTATGAGCCAAGCAATTGTGCTAGCGTTTTGCCTGTACCTCAACTCATCTAACTTCATAACAACCTCACTTAATACGCAAGGTTGTGAAAATAGGCTTTCTGAAGTCTGTGATGTTTGTGTCATTTGTCTGTGTTGACATCCCTTGATATTATTCTTGCAGAATACATACTAATAATGAGCTGTAACTTTCTTCTTTTTTAATTTGGGGGCCAATATGGAACATTTCACACAACATGCTTACTTCATACAGGCTCCCCCTTTTCTTTAAATTGAAGTGTAGTTAACACAATGTTACTTTAGTTTTTTTTTTTTTTTTTTAAGATTTTATTTATTTATTTGACAGAGAGCGAGAGAGGGAACACAAGCAGGGGAGAGTGGGAGAGGGAGAAGCAGGCTTCCCGCGGAGCAGGGAGCCCGATGTGGGGCTCGATTCCAGGACCCTGGGATCATGACCTGAGCGAAGGCAGACACTTAACGACTGAGCCACCCAGGCGCCCCAGTGTTACTTTAGTTTTAGGTATACAACAGTGATTTGACAACACGGTATGTTACACGGCCTCCTTTTCAATGTGGTTTAGTTTGGAGTAGCTTCAGAACAGCTTTGCAAATGCATTGTTGCATTCAGGTGGAGTGACTGAGATGATTTCATTCCAAGCATTAATAAGTGTGTTTATTTGTATTGAACTAGCATAAGATTGTACTCAAAGCTGTTTTTTGTTTCAACACTTTGGAGGAATCTTAAGCTGCTTACAAGGAAATTTATTTATTTTTATTATTTGTTTCCAAAGCTTTCCAGAACTTAAGAACCATAATTCGTATTTTGGATTTAAAGTCTGAATGTAAAGTATATTCTGAATTCCTGCACCATTTATTTGTAGTTGCAGTTCTATAGGTTAGAGCTCATGAAGTTATCTTTCTAAAATGTATACTAAAATAGGGCACCTGGGTGGCTCAGTTGGTTAAGCGACTGCCTTCGGCTCAGGTCATGATCCTGGAGTCCCGGGATCGAGTCCCGCGTCGGGCTCCCTGCTCAGCAGGGAGTCTGCTTCTCCCTCTGACCCTCCTCCCTCTCATGCTCTCTCTATCTCATTCTCTCTCTCAAATAAATAAATAAAAAATCTTAAAAAAAATGTATACTAAAATATAGAAGCACATATTCTTGACTCAGTTAAAATCATATTTTTTAAAGGGGGGAGGGGCAGAGGGAGAGGGAGACTTTTTTCTTTTTTAAAGATTTTACTTATTTATTTGAGAGAGAGAACGAGCGCACAAAGGGAGAGTGAGAGGGAGAAACAGACTCCCCTTTGAGCAGAGAGTTTGATGTGGTACTTGATCCCAGGACCCTGAGATCATGACCTGAGCTGAAGGCAGACACTTTAAGCGTTAGAGCCACCCAGGCACCTGAGAGAGAGTCTTTTTTTTTTTTTTTTTTTAAGATTTTATTTATTTATTTGACAGAAACAGCGAGAGAGGGAACACAAGCAGGGGGAGTGGGAGAGGGAGAAGCAGGCTTCCTGCCGAGCAGGGAGCCCGAGGCGGGACTCGATCTAGGACCCTGGGATCATGACCTGAGCTGAAGGCAGATGCTCAACTGACTGAACCACCCAAGCGTCCCAAAGATTTTATTTATTTGTCAGAGAGAGAGAGAGAGAGAGCTTGAGCACAAGCAGGGGGAATGGTAGATGGAGGGAGAAGCAGGCTCCCTGCTGATCAAGGAGCCCGATGTGGGGCTCGATTCCAGGACCCTGGGATTACGACCTGAGCTGAAGGCAGACACTTAACCAACTGAGCCACTCAGGTGTCCCCTTTTTTCTTTTTTAAAAAATATGTGTATTTATTTACTTAAGTAATCTCTACACCCAACGTGGGGCTCAAACTCACAACCCTGAGATCAAGAGCTACATGCTCTTCCAACTGAGCCAGCCAGGTGTCCCTCAGTTAAAATCATCTTAAAAGTGAATTTAAACAATGTTGCACTAAATTGACACTCTTTATGTCAGAAGTTGAATGTAGAGTCCACTGCCAGTCTATTAAATCTTTTACACTGAAAAGCTTTTGTTTGCACGTGGATACATGCTACCGTGTCGATGGTATTGAGGTTTTTCTGTACTACATAGTAATAGTAACAGTGTCCTTTAAATAACCTAGATGATGGCTTTTTTGGGGGGATGGAGGAATAAATTATGTACTGAAATTTAGTGCTTCTATAGATTTTTCCTTTTGAAGCTTTTGACTTGTCATTGGTTTATGTGACCAAGTGATTTCAGTTTTTAAAAAACTAGTGAGAACAGCAACCAACTAGCATTGGGTCCTATAGAATCCTATGGTTTTAAACCTAAGATTAAAAAAAAAAGTTATTTCAAGGATCACATGATTGAATTAACCCAAGGTAGAAATGTAATCCTTTTGACATAAGACGATCTTAAATTACTATAAGCAGTTATATTATTCTAACAACTTCTAGAGTTAAAGTCACGCATTTATTATTGTATAGTTTGAAACATCTATTTGAGATGAATCTGTATTCTAGCTTGGAGGAAGGAACTGAATGAGAAAGCTGGATTCCTCCCCACTCATTAGGAGCTTTAATTACTGCAAAGTAGTTTGAATTTCATAAATTTGTTAATAATTAGTAAGCTTCACATAGAACAATTTTGTGGCTAGTTACATGGTTTTGGGAAAGAGACATACTTTCTTAAAAATAACATTGAATATGGTTATCACTGCTAGCAACCTTAAATTTCATGTAAGAAAAATTTGTCTGGCTATCTGAGAAATGGTCTCTGAGTTAGAAGGTCCTAAGAGAAAGACTCTAGAAGAAGGTAATCGCTGCTATAACTCCTTTAATAAATTGAAGTCCCTGTTTTAGAGAACACTGATAGCTCGCTATTAACTACTTCTGCACATTTTCTAGGGGCATCCTTGAACATCTGAATTTGCTTCTCTGTTTCTCCAGATCAAATAGCTAGAAGTTAATTATCAGTTGTTGTAAATTGAAAGGTCAATCCCAGTTGAATATGAGGGTTTTTGAAATTATCTAAGTAAGGAAATTGTGAGTCAAAAAAATTATTTTCAGTATGTTTTTAAGGAAATGCATCTGTGTCAAGTCAGGCACACTGTAAATGGTTCTTGAAACAGCAAGATTTAAAAATCCGTTTTGTAAATCCTTCCATGCTAGGGCCCATATCCTATTTTTTTCTCTTACCATCTGCTTTCTGTTACCACATTTGAAGTGATACATTAGCTTTTTTTTTTTTAAAGATTTATTTATTTATTTGACACAGAGAGAGATAGAGCAGGAACACAAGCAGAGGGAGAGGGAGAAGCAGGCTTCCCGCCGAGCAGGGAGCCCGATGCAGGGCTCGATCCCAGGACCCTGGAATCATGACCTGAGCTGAAGGCAGTCGCTTAACGACTGAGCGACCCAGGCGCCCTGATACATTAGCTTTTGCTTTGCAGCCAGTATTTGAACTTTTTCCATGTGCAGACATGGTTTCTATAGTGCAGGAAAAGGGGATGTGACACGTGATCAAAACAGAAGGCAGCAATAAAGTGAAATCAAATAAGTGGAGTAGTATTACAGTGAGTGCTGCAGCAGACCTGTGCAGACTGAAATCCATTGAGCTCTTGCTCCAGAGTAGAAGTTGTAACACGTTTCTAAAGCCCCCTTTCCCTACTGGCAGCCATCAGTGGGAAAGGAGACCAGGTTTTGTAACCAGTGAGACACTCCCTGTAGTGCCTCACTGAGTAACATTGTAACCATGCTATTCAGGAGAGGTGTGGAAAAATGAAAAATACCTTGTTAAGATTATTTGAAGCAGGGGCGCCTGGGTGGCTCAGTCCTTAGGCGACTGCCTTTGGCTCAGGTCATGATCCCAGGGTCCTGGGATCGAGCCCCGCATTGGGCTCCCTGCTCGGCGGGAAGCCTGTTTTTCCCTCTCCCACTCCCCCTGCTTGTGTTCCTTCTCCTGCTTTGTCTCTCTATGTCAAATAAATACATAAAATCTCAAAAAAAAAAAAAAAGATTATTTGAAGCATAAGTAAGAGATTAACCTTTAAAAATTAAATTTATTCTGTAGTCACTGAGCTATATTTGCTCTCTCTCTATGGCTTCTTATGTTTCCATGGCATTTTATACTTCTATTTATTTTAAGCAAAATGTAGGCAATTTTTGGTTTTTGTTAGGAATTAGATTCTCCCTGAAAGACAATCTATGTTTATTTGTTTCTTCAAGGAAGTAAAAAAAAATTTATTTTTTTTGGGAGAGAGAGAGCACGTGTGCACACACACACCAGTGGGGGGTGGGGTAGGGCTGAGGCTGAGGGAGAGGGAGAGAGAGAATCTCAAGCTCAGTGTGGAGCTCCATGCGGGGCTCGATCCCAGGACCCCGGGATCATGACCTGAGCTGAAGTCAGATGCTTAACCGACTGAGCCACCCAGGTGTCCCAGGAAAGAATTATTTTAAGACCACAGTGCTGGACACAGATAGTGCTTGAGAAACATTTGTTTGTTTATTGATTTGTCATTTCAAAGGAACTGCAGAAGTATTGGGGAATGGTAAAAGAGACCTAATTTTAAACTACTTTTAGGGTAGCTTTGGAACTTGGCCATTTCTGATGAACAGAATTCAGTTCTTAGAATTCAGATTTTGGGGCGCCTGGGTGGCTCAGTTGGTTAAGCGACTGCCTTCGGCTCGGGTCATGATCCTGGAGTCCCGGGATCGAGTCCCGCATCGGGCTCCCTGCTCAGCGGGGAGTCTGCTTCTCCCTCTGACCCTCCCCCCTCTCATGTGCTCTCTCTCTCTCTCAAATAAATAAAATCTTTAAAAAAAAAAAAATTCAGATTTTAAGAAGTAGAAAATGCTATAGATTGAAAGAACTTCTTTGATTTATTTTAACAGATGTTAACAAAATTGGCATTTTTATGTCTACTCATTTGTAAAATATGCATGCTTGCTGAATTCTGCATTTCACAAATATTAGGTACTTCCTAATTGCCAGATACTATTCTAGATAGTGGGGGTATGACTGAACAAAACAGATAAAAATATTTATTCTAATGCCACTAGATAGGTTAAAAATACAGACTATTAGATTGTTTTAGCTGTTGCGGAAAAAAATAAAACAAGAGGATAGGAAGTAAGGAAGAATGAGTGTTTTTCAATTTTAGCTAGAGTGGTCAGGAAGGGCATTTAGAAAGATTTAAGCAGGGAGAGAATTCCGGGAGAATGAGCATTGTAGGCAGAAGGGACAGTAAATATGAATGCCCGAAAGCATGTCTGACCAGCATGTCTGTCCTGTTTCACAGATAGCCCACAGGCCAGTGTGGCTGGGGCAGAGTGAAGGAGGGTATCCGCCTAGTAGGAGAGAAGATCAGATCCTGTAGGATCTCCTAGGCATTGGTTTCAGAGTTCAGGAGATAGGGGAGGTACTCATACCTTTTGAGTAGAGTCACTCAAATCCAGTAAGAATTTTCTCATTGATATTTTAATATTTAATAAACTAGGAAAATAAGCCACAAAAACATACATTTCTCCATGAGACTTGAAGTTCTTTTCATTTTGAATGGAAAAAAAAAATTACATCCTGGAAGTGTTTTGTTTTGTTTTTTTCATTTTTAACATACTGAGTTCTAGAACAAGTTTTCAAGAAGATAGACTTCAAGGAAATTAGAGCCAGGTTTTAGGGAAAATTGGGATTTATACATGTTCTCAGATGGATCCACCCTGGGGTCGTTGCAGTAGAGTGAGCTGGGCAAAAAGTGCCTTCCTTGGGACACAGGGCAGGAAGAACACGGGGACTGGGAGTGCTCAGAGAACTTTCAGGGAGGTATTTGAGTGTTTTGGTTTTTTTGTTTTGTTTTTGTTCTCCCCCAGTGGGAAGAAGGTGTGGATTGGGGTGCAGAGGTGTGCTGGGATGATGAGGATGCCAGGCTGACTGGCCTGGAACAGGGATTCTTCAAGGCAGTTTGGGTGTGAAATAAAGTTGAAGAAACAGGTTAGGGCCATTTATTAATTCACCAGATACTTCTGTGTGCATACCTCGTACCAGATGCTGGCTTAGGTGCTTGCAGTAAATCTGAGCAAATGAGACAAAGATCCTTGTCCTTGTGGAACTTTTATAATTGAATTATATAGTATGCTAGGTGGTAAGCATTATGGAAAACGGAAAAGTAGGTCAGTGCACATTTCTTATCCCACTGACCTACTTTTCTGTTTTACATAATGCTGTTTTTAAAGAGGATATTGGGAGAGGCTCTGTTGAGAAGGGATATTTGAGTAAAACATAAAGGAAGTGATGGAGTTAGCCGGGTAGAAATCTGAGGGAAGAGCATAGCTGGCAGAGGGAACAGCCAGTGCAAAGTTCCTGAGTCCAGAGCCTGCCTGGCATGTGTGAAGGCCACCACTGAGGCAGGTATGATTGGAGCAGTGGGTGATGAGGTCAGAGTCAGTGAGATCCTGGAGGATTTTTTTTTTTTTAAAGATTTTATTTATTTGAGGGGGAGAGAGAGAGCGTGCGTGTGTGCATGGGGGGTGAGGGGCTGAGGGAGAGGGAAGAAGACTTCGCTGAGCTGCGAGTCCGATTTGGGGCTCGATCTCAGGACCCTGAGCTAATGACCTGAGCTGAAGGCAGATGCTTACCTGATTGAGCCACCCAGGCGCCCCTTGACTTTTAATCTTAGTTGAAAAGGATGCCCTTGGAAGGTTTTTGAGAGAGGAGTGATCTGATCTGGTTTTAAGTTTGAAAAAGTTTACTTTGGCTGCAGATTTGGGATAGTTTAAGGGTGGTGAGCGGAGGCAAGGGTAGAAGCAAAGGTAGGTATTTTGGATTGAGGTAGGCTTTGCATGATAATGAAAACAAGAGCATTACAAAATTCATGGTGTATGCTATTTCAGTAGCAGCTAAATTAATTAGTTTTCTTAGATTTCTGCTGTATCCTCAAGTGCTCACAGCTAGAATTGAGAATTTTTCTTTGCATCTCAATATACTAAAATATTTAAGACTGAATTCTTAAATAAAAATAGATTATACATCCTCATGGTTCAAAACTCAAAAGGCACCAAAAAGGTAGCTGGTCAGAGTCTTCTTTCCACCCCAGCCATGCCAGGACAACCATTGTGTCACCGGTTTCCTGCGCCTCTCTCCTGAAGTATCTGTGAACACCTGGAAAAAGCTCTTAATCCATGTTTAGTAGTGCCTGGCTTGGTGAAACCAGAGTTTTTATAAGGCAGTAGAGAGGTGTTTGAGGAATATATTTTGCTATGCCACTTCTGGAGGTATTAATAATTAAGTTAGTATCTCTTTCTGTGTATTTCCTATGTAACATATTTTTGTAAATAAACACAACAAACAAAACAAAATTGACTAAGAACCCTATATTTTGGCCCGGGGGTTTGGGGGAGTGGGGGGGTGGGGACCTTTAGATCACTTTCTCTGTCTTTGGCAGAGCTTCCTCTGAGCTCTTCAGTAGAAGGATTACCATAAAAACTCCAGTTCACCAGTCTTCTACTAGAACTTTCTTCTTAATGAGTGCCTCTTGAAGAAAATGTACATACAGAATTCTTTGACACTTTAAATAGAGTTCCAGTAAAAATCAGCATGTGGTTTGATGATTCGGCAAAATTCCTAATATCAGAGAAAGTTACTTCTAGAAAAATATTCTTAGCAAATCAGCTTAACAAATATGATTTCAGAATAATGTTGAAATAACCTGAACATTGCCTTCAAACTTAAGAAAAAAAATAATTTCTCCTCAATAATCTTCAGTCTTCTATATTTCATGCCATTTCCTTTTGAACTTCCTTTTGTAGAAATGAATGCAGTCTCTGTTACAAGGGAGGGATGAAGGTGGGGGGGGAAGCAGAGGTAAGAATAATTGTAACTGAGAAATTAAAACTTGCAAGCCCCCCCCCCCAGAGGTACTCAGACGTTTTGTTTGTGTAGCCCCTCCAAGAACAAAAAGCATGTTATGTTGGCAAACATCTTGTTCATTTAAGTTAACATCAGAAATATTTCATAGTAAATTTAGACAGTTAAAAGGATTTCACTCTTTGCTTATGTGTATTTTATTATTGCGTATTTTTGTTAAAACCTTAAAGCTGTTTTTTCTTGTACAATTCTTAGAAAATGTTCATTACATAGCCTAATTGGCAAAGCCAGCCCTCATTGTGAAGCCAAATAGGCAAAGCCAACCTTAATTCCTGTCAGAAAAAGTTCAGTGCCATTTTTCTGCTCAAAAAATTGTTACATGAACACTTTTACTCCAGTCTCCCCCCCCACACTTTTTTTTTTTTAAATTTATGACTTGATTTGACAATCATTGGTTAGTTCTCATCCATATTGACTGTGGATTTTTGTAAGTGGTAACAGGTACATAGATAACCAATGTATTAAGCTTGTTTGGTGAATCTTCATCCTCACTGTTCCCTGGACCACCACACATGGGTATGCTATGGGACATTTCTCACTCCTTTGACTCAGACAGCTTTGTTGAGCTTGATCTCAGTCTGCACATGTGGAGTTCCCATCTTGTTCATGGCTAATTTCCAGATTTTTTTTGAGTGCCTGAAGGGTATGCTTCTTGAAGCCCACTCCATGAGTGCACTTGTAACTGTTGACAGTGTATTTTCTGGTCACTACCTCACTGATGGCAAAAGGCCCTTCTTCTCGCCATCCTTCTTTGTAGGAGTCATTCTGTCAGACCCAGGCTGGAAAGGTGTCTCACTTCTGAATTTAAGTTATTAGATGAATAGATAGGTGAGGCTTGTAGCTGTGCCAGGAGTTTATTACCTGAATGCAATAAAGTGCAACTCAAGTTAGTTATTATTCCTTTGTTTGCTGTCCCAGAAGTTATTTTATACCCTGGGGAAATGCATAATTGTAAGATTCAGGAAGTAAAGTGGGAGAAATGAAGTTGTACGGGGTATGGGAAGGGAAACTAGCAGATGACCATAATTGTCAGATCAGTTTTAGGAGAGGGTATATTGGTAGCTGAAGCTCTGTAAACCCTTCCCCTGACCCCATCCGAACCTTCTGGAAAGTCTTTGTCTATCTGAGGCTCATGGGCTTTAGTTCAAAGACAGCTGCTCTAGCCTGTTTTACCCTGTCTTGATGTTTGGTGGGCTAAGTGAAAATGTTAGAATATCCCTTATCTATACTCCTTAGGATATTGTAATTTCTTCTTTAGTAGCTTTCAGGAAAGGTGGAAGATGAAGAAAATGCTACACAAGAACTGAGTGGTCTGTAAAAGGATGGGCAGGGGAAGTCGCACAAGGTTGGCAGTGGGGACGGAACACACAGAGAGATTCTGCAGTGTTTTAGCATGTGGTACCAGTGGTTTGTCAGTAGAGGGGACTGTGGCTCATTATATATATATTTAATTAATTAATTTTTAAGTAAGCTCTATGCCCAGTGTGGTGCTTGAATTTGTGACTCTGATAAAGTCACATGCTCTACAGAAGGAGCCAGCCAGGCGCCCCTTCCACTACTTCACATTCTTAAAGACTTTGTGACCCACTCCATCCCCTAGGCTTTGAGTGTTGTAACATTTATTGTACTTAGGAGCAAAGATAAGATAGATTCTTGTCTTAAAAAAAAAAAAAACTCCAGTGTTCAAATTTAATAATTAAAACTATATGTTCCAGAAGATCTACTTAATCAAGCATATATTCTTTTCATAAATCGAAATGCTTAAAAAATAGTAGTTAAGAAATGATAGATATTATTTATGATCAGTAGCTATGAAAAGTAGAATTACTACTAAAACAAGACTTCTGGCCCTCATGTGTGCCTGGAAAATCCCCAAATAACAGGATTTATGGGAAAAGAGCTAGAGCAGACCATCAAAATCAGTGCAACTTAGTCACCAAGCACTAACCAAAACAATAATTGGCATCTTGGGGGATAACTTGGGTAACCCAGGCAGGCAGGCTGGAGACTGCCTCAGGGGACATTAAAAATGTCTGGACAGAATTGACTGGAAATGCTTCAGTAGGGCAGATGGTGTGGGCTGCCATTGAGGAGGTGCAGGAGGGCTGTGCTGGCCGGGAGGTGTGCCTTTCTGGAGAGGGAGCCTGGCTGCAGATGCTGACTTAATTTTCTTAAGATAGAGCTCAAAGGATTCCTGTCTGTGCAGCAACCGAGCTAAAAGATGTTTCTTGAAGAAGATTATAATTCTCCCACTAATCTGACTCCCCTAATTTATGAAAAATCCCATAGGAAACAATGCAGCTCCTATGCTATACTAGTGTGAGCTAGTATGATGTGAGCTAGCTGATGTTGCAGAAATGTATTACAGCAGAACAGATTAGATTTCAGAACAGACTGGGATTCTACCCCCTCCATCTCCCCCGACCCTGGGGCTTCAAATCTGCATGAAATTAATAGACACTTTAATTATAAAGGTGCACAGTGAAACGTAGCCTTGGTGTCTCTGGACTCAGAGCTGCAAACCAGTTCCAGGACTGGTTCGGAGTTGAACATGATCATTAGTGGTTTCAGCAGCATGCTTTTTTGTTTGTTTAGTTTTTAAAGAGTTTGTCATCAAGTTGTAGTTTCTAAAATGAATTTCTATACTTTGGTATAATCAACACACTACAGAAAGGCTGGAGAATGTGTTTTGCTTGCTAAACACTAACTTCTGATGCTGAGGTGATGTCCTTTAATATGACCCACAAATACCAAATTAGTTAATATATACAGACTGTAACAGTATCAATATCTTCTACTTGCTTTCATTTTAAGGCAATTAGAAAAGTATCAAGAGATAGTTGATATGTTTGGTAACAATATACTTTCTTAATACTTCTCTTGGTGATGATTTTTTTTTTTTTTACTAAGTTTTTAATTTTATTTGAGTATAGTTAACATACAGTGTTACATTAGTTTCTGGCCTACAATATAGTGATTCAGTAATTCTACACATTACTCAATGCTCATCATGATAAATGTACTCATTTTAAGATTTTGTTTATTTATTGAGAGAGAGTGAGAGAGAGTGTGTGTGTGATTGGGGGTGGGGGGGAGGGAGAGAGAATCCCAAGCAGATTCTGCTCTGAGCACGGAGCCCGACGTGGGACTTGATCGCATGACCCCGAGACCACGACCTGAACTGAAACCAAGAGTTGGCCAACTGGTTGAGCTGCCCAGGTGCCCCAATAAATGTACTCGTTAATCCCCATCACCTATTTCACCCATCCCCCACCCACCTCCTCTCTGGTAACCATCAGTTTGCTCTCTGTAGTTAAGGGTCTATTTCTTGGTTTGTCTCTCTCCCCTTTTTTGTTACTCTCCTTTGCTCGTTTGATTTCTTAAATTCCACCAATGAGTGAAATCATACAGTATTTGTCTTTCTCTGATTGGCTTATTTCACTTAGCATTATACTCTCTAGCTCTACCCATGTTGCAAATGGCTAGATTTCATTCTTTTTTTTATGGCTGAATAATATTCCATTATATGTGTGTGTGTGTGTGTGTATGCATACACACATATATACGTACATGTACATACACACACATGCACATACCCCACATCTTCTTTATCTGTTCATCTGTCAATGGACACTTGGGCTGCTTCCAGAATTTGGCGATTGTAAATAATGCTGCAGTAAATGTAGGGGTGCATATATCCCTTTGAATTAGTGTGTTTATATTTTTTGGGTAAATTCCCAGTAGTGCAATTACTGTATCATAGGGTACTTCCATTTTTAACTTTTTGAGGAATCTCCATACTGTCTTCCACAGTGGCTGTACCAGTTTGCATTCCCACCAACGGTGCACAAGTGTTCCTGTTTCTCCACATCCTCGCCAACACTTGTTTCTTGTGTTTTTGATTTTAGCCATTTTGACAGGTGTGAAATGATATCTCGTGGTTTTGATTTGTGTTTCCCCGATCATGAATGATTTTGAGTGTCTTTTCATGTGTCTGTTGGCCATCTGTAGGTCTTTGGAGAAATGTCTGTTCATGTCTTCTGCCCATTTTTTAATTGGATTATTTGTTTTTTGGGTGTTGGATTGTCTAAGATGATCCCCAGTTTTTTGAGGTCAAGGGAAAAAAAAATCACAGTAGTAAGGAAGATTTCCTTTTTAGAGCTTTATTCAGTAGTTGACAATTGTTTTCACTTAGGGTTTTAATTGCTTTTCACAAAACAACCTATAATAATACTTTATCAAATGATTTTCCTTTTTTTATTAAGATGGTTCCTTAAATTAGATTTATCAGAACTTTTGAGTATTTCTAAGGATAAAAGTAACATTCAGAATTGACTTTACAAAAGAAATTTGACGAATAGAAGATTGGATTATTTTAAGTGACGTTTTAGCTTTTGTTTTTTGAGTGAACAGTGCAATCAGAGACTTAAAGCTTGAAATTATTTATTAATTTTTTTTTTCTAAATTTATTTGACAGAGATACAGTGAGAGAGGGAACATAAGCAGGGGGAGCGGGAGAGCCACCCAGGTGCCCCAGCATTGAAATTATTTAGATTAGTGAAGAGGTGTAAGTCATACCTGCTGGAACAAAGGTCCCTGGCCTTTTTCCAATGAGAAACTACTTTTGATTTCTCCAGAGTCTTGCTTTGGAGGTTACTAAGGTAGGCGGTGATAGTGCAGTTACTGATTGGGACAGAAAGTGTTAGTTACTGTGGTCTTGCTTCTGATGTACTGTACTTATCTTTAAAGCATTTCCTCTCTTTGTTGTCAGGACCTTTTTTTTTTTTTTTTTAAGTTGCTGGGGAAAGGGTTGGGGATGGCCCTTGTATGGGCAAAAGAAATCTTTTTATTTTTTCCTATCTAGCCGGAAACTTACCAGCTCATGATCAGTTGGGGATCCCTGTTAAAGAAACAGCAAACCTACAGATATATGGTTTCACATTTGCTTTTAAATTCATTTGCTTTTAAATCCATGGAACCAGGGAAGCCTGGGTGGCTCAGTCGGTTAAGCCTCTGCCTTCGGCTCAGGTCATGATCCCAGGGTCCTGGGATCGAGTCCCACATCGGGCTCCTTGCTCAGCAAGGAGCCTGCTTCTCCCTCTGCCTGACTCTGTCTCTCTCTCTCTCTGATAAATAAATAAAATCTTAAAAAAAAAAAAAATGGAACCCATAAAATATTTATGTTATATCCAGGTTATAAATAACATCTGATTGTTCATTCAGTCCTTGAATAAACATTTATCTTCAGTGCCTGCACATATCTTGGCACATTATCTGCTCAGTTCTTGAATGATTTATGAAGTACCCACTTTATCTAGCAACACACCACAGCTGGAAGCAAAGGAGCAGCTGAGCCAAGGCACTCTCACTCTTAAGCACTTAAAATTCAGTGGTAGAGGAGCGCCTGGGTGGCTCAGTCGGTTAAGTGTCTGCCTTCGGCTCAGGTCATGATCCCAGGGTCCTGGGATCGAGCTCTGCATTGGGCTCCCTGCTCGGCCGGGAAGCCCGCTTCTCCCTCTTTCACTCCCCCTGCTCATGTTGTGTCTCTCTCTGTCAAAAAAATAAATAAAATCTTTAAAAAAAAATTCAGTGGTAGAGATAGTTATAAACACACAAAACAATTTTTTTTTTAGTTTTTGAGGTTTTTTGTTTGTTCTAGATTTCACTAACTTTATTCTATACTTCTCAAATCATGTAGCCCCCTCTAGAATGTCATCCTGGTTAATTTGTGTACAGCTGCTGATATGTATATTACAGACAACTGTAAGAGTTTGGCAGATAGAAAGATTATTATTTTGTGTATTACCTTCCAACGTATGTGTGTTACAAAACATTGATTGTTTGCATTTTTTTCTCTGTGTGTGTGAAACAGGAGATTACATTAAGGGTGACTGCAAGGTGGTGCCTAAGTGCCCTCTCCATGCAGGTGGGATCCGAAAATGTTAATGCAGGAAGTGGCCTCATTTTATGGAGAAGAAACTTGGTTCCAGAGGGGTTGTGATGTCCCAGAATTGTACTATAAATTAATAACAAATTAGTAGTAGGGTGACCTTGAGCAATTCCCAAGCAATTGTCTAAGTCATGATGTTAAATGCCTGAGCCCTCAAACAATAGTTTTAATAAGGATTATATTGCCTTTTGTTGCTGAATGGATTTGATTCATAATTCTCATGTCAGCCCTGAAGGGTAGGTGATGTGTGTCCTTATTTTATAGACAAGGAGACTGGTGATCTGAGAGTTTTGACACAATCAGGGATTGGCAGAGTCACAACTCAAACCAGGGCCCTGGTGTTCCCAGTACCCATTTCTTGTACTTCCCAGTGTGTGAAACTTTGAGAGGTGTGTTCAAGAATGCAGTGGATTGAGAAATCCACTCAAGTACCAGATAAAATTATAGGTAGTATATACTCTAAATGGTATATGTTTAGCTCTGTTTGTGAGAACACTTCTAAGGAGATAAACCTTGCAAATGTCACATTAAAACCAGTGCCTAAGAGTGTCAATAAAACTACTATTTTAAGTGGTGCCAAGCATAATGTCAGGGAATATTCAACTGAGTTACATGGGAGCTATTTCAACTACATTGCTTAAATTGCATTTGTAGAAAGCTACTTATAAAAGGTGCCTTCTTTTTGCATTTTTTGGAAAGGTGGTTATTAAGCCTAGTACAAGTTCCTCATGGTCCCAGTGTCTACTTACTCACCTACTGTATAGTTAAGTTGGTTTAAATATTATGTTTCAGAGCTTTAAGATAATTTTTGGAAATAATTTTGACATTTAATTGTACAGAAAACTTACTGTTAGAGGCTTACTTAATTATTGTGATTCTGGAAATAATTAGAAATGGGATCAGAATATAGAAACATTTTTTTGGAGAGACAGGATAAAGTTAAATTTAGTAAGTGGCTATGAGTAAAAGGTTAGGTTAAGTTTTTTATTAAATATTTTTTTTGAGCAGCTTATAAATTCGCATTTTTGCATCTAGGTTCAAGTGACTTTCAATAATTTTCTGTTTATCTTGGCCAGAATCAAGAATTCTTTATTCTGTTTCTGAGAGCTGAGACTTTCTGTTTATTTCTTAGTAACAAATTAGACCCAATGATGTCTAACTCAAATTTTGTAAAGGGGGAGAATCCTTCACACAAAACAGTTTTTTTTTTTTAAAGATTTTATTTATTTATTTGAGAGAGAGAGAATGAGAGAGAACACATGAGAGGGGTTAGGGTCAGAGGGAGAAGCAGACTCCGGGCCGAGCAGGGAGCCCGATGCGGGACTTGATCCCGGGACTCCAGGATCATGACCTGAGCCGAAGGCAGTCGCTTAACCAACTGAGCCACCCAGGCGCCCCACACAAAACAGTTTTTAGTCTAGTACTGTATGTGGTTTAATTTTCCTTTACAGTTCTTATTAAAAAAAAAAGTTACTGAATATTCAGGCATACAAAAACTCCATAAATGATAATACAGCGAATGTGCATATACTACCAACTACGTGAAGAAAAGCATTACTAGTACCTTTGAAGCTTCATTTATGCCCCTTCTCAGTTAGTTCTCCTTTCTTCCTCTCCCCATTTCACCTCACCAACTAACCATCCTGATTTAGCCTATATTATTATCATTTATTCCTACTGCTTTTATTCCACATATATATGCATCACAGCATAATGCTATATAAAGTCATGAACTCTAGTACCTTATGATTTTTTTATAAAGATTTTATTTATTTATCTGAGAGAGAGAGAGAGAGAGCACGAGCAGGGGGAGGGGCAAAGGGAGAGGGAGAAGCAGGCTCCCTGCTGAGCAGGGAGACTGATTCAGGGCTCCATCCTAAGGACCCCAAGGTCATGACCTGAATGGAAGGTAGAATTATAGTGTTTATTTATTTATTTAGTAGAGAGAGGGGGAGGGGCAGAGGGAGAGGGAGAGGGAGAAAGAATCTCCAGTAGGTTCCCTGCTGAGCACAGAGCAGACTCTGGCTCGATCCCATGACCCAGACACCATGACCTGAGCCAAAATCAAGAGTCAGATGCTCAACTGACTGAACCACCCAGATGCCCCAGTGTGTACATTTATAAGACTTAAATAAAAGTGTAAAAAACCTTAAAAACATTCTGAAAATATAATATTGCCCAGAAATGGATTTTGTTTTTCTTTCTGTAGTCACTATAAAGTTTTTCATCACCGTAATGTGAAATGTGTAGAAAGTGCCACAACGAAGCTAGAATCAAATGTTTCTTGAGGAATTTCATCATTCATTAAATATTTATTAAGCATGTGTTATTTTAGATGTTGGAGATACAAAAAAGAGAAGACATTGTTCCTATGCTCAAGAAGTTGATAATCTGGATGAGATTATGAGATACATAAAAAATAGGTAATGTCAAGTAATAAGGGCCAAATTATATGAATAAAGAGCTTTGTGAGCAGTAGGGCCAGGAGGCTGGGTAAGAATGGGAAAAATATGAAAGCTAGGGAAGGCCTTATATGAGAGAGGATAACTAACCAAGCTCTAAGAATGGGTTTTATTAGAAGGAATAGGATTTTTCACATATAGGAAGGTATTATGCATAGTGGTTAAGAACACAGATTTTTGATTTGAGTGATTTGGTTTGGAATTGGCTTTATTGCTTACTCTGATTTCAAGATTCAGGATTACTTGAACTTGCTGAAGGATTTAACACAGTGCTGGGCACACACTGGACATTCCCAGAATGAAAGCTATGGTTACTACTATTATTCTTACTCATATTATTATTAAACCATAAGCAAAAGCAGAGCAGTATGAAAATAAAAAGCATTGTTTTCTGAGACTCACATAATATGGCTCTGAGTAGGTTGTGTTTGTTAGGGGAATTATTTGGAGTGTTGAAAGTTAACAGCAGGAAAGTAGTGTAGTAGGTGATACGCTTGGTCTCTACCTCAACCCCCTCTGCTAGCTGATGTATCTCTCCCCCAGTCTCTGTTGTCTGCTCATCCCATCTAGCTGCCCCCTTCTTCAGAGTATTGGCCTTGGCCAAGGCAGCTGTCTTACTTAGGTGAGTTTTTCTCACTCAATTCAGCCAATGATTGACAGATAAAGGGATATTGAAAGTCAGGCCTCTTGCCTCAAAGCAAAATCAACATGTGGTATAATTCAGGCTCCAGAGCATCCTGTGGGAGCTGAGCCCTCGAACCTACTTACTTTTTTCTCCCTGCTCAGTTCTGCTCTACTTACTCTTCTTCTGCTAAAACTCCCTTGTACAAGAATCCCTGTCCCAGTCTCTCAGTTTCTGTCTACTTTTATGGTCTCCAACCTAAGGTACTTTGGACTAGATTGGGAAAATTCTTGGATGTTTGGCTTAGAATTCCAGGTGCTGTCCTATTGCATTGGGAAGCCTAATGTATTTTAAAAGGATCACTTTAGTAAAAGAGTGGCATGGAAAGTGGCTAGAGGCCTAAGATGGGAGCTTTGACATAATTAAGGAGTGATAAATACCTCACTCATTTATCATTGATTAGGGTAGGGGAACATGAGATAGGAAAGTCATTTGTCGGGGTTGGGAAGAACTGAGAAGTCTTAGATAATTTGAATCTGTGGAGGAGGAATCAAAGAAGTTTCTAGATTGAGTGACAAGGCAAATAGTGAATCAGTAGTAACATCAACTATTTCAGATAGTTGAAAAAATAAGACTCCTAGAAAGAGGTAGTTTTGGAGAAAGTTAATGAGTTCAGTTTTGACTCTTGAATTTAAAGTACCTCAGGAATGTCATAGGTGCAAATGTTGAGGAAGCTGTAGGAAATCCTTGTCTGCAGTACAGAAGGTGGGTTCACGTCAACAACATTAAGGTCATTGTTTAGGCTACAAGAGTTTGCAGGACCCAAGACAAAACATTGGGGATTCCATTTTGTCATTTAGAATGCTTTCAGCTACAAGTATAACAAAAATTTAAAACTGGTTTACTAGTAAAGGAGGTTTATTGGCTTCTGTATCTGAAAACCCAGTGATGGGGTGGGTTTCAGGTGTTTGGGTGAGGTTTCTGGTTTCGTTTTTCTGTGATTACTTTTGTTCTGCCACCTTCATGTGTCAGTTTTGTTCTAAGTTTTGTTTTTTTCAATGGAGGCAAAGTGACTCTGGTGATGCCAGGATTCCATCAGCAAGCTGCATATTCAGAAGGAGAGGGAGAGAATCTGTGTTCCTTAATTCCCGGTAGAAGTGCTAAACTTGGAGCTGGTTGATAGTTTTTTTTTTTTAAAGATTTTATTTATTTATTTGACAGAGAGAGAGAGATCGCGAGACCGGGAACACAAGCAGGGGGAGTGGGAGAGGGAGAAGCAGACTCCCTGCGGAGCAGGGAGCCCGATGCGGGGCTCGATCCCAGGACCCTGGGATCATGACCTGAGCCGAAGGCAGACGCTCAATGACTGAGCCACCCAGGTGCCCTGGTTGATCGGTTTTGAGGGGGGAGCACTGTTACAAAGAGAAGGGTTTTCTGATTGGTTACAATCAGGGCTGGAGATGGGATAGGTTAGGTCCATCTAAAGAGCGCGACTGTCATACTGGGTGGAGGGGTGGAGTGAGTGTTTGGGACAAAAGCACAAAATTCACTCTAATTATCTTACATATGAGGGACAGATAGGGAAAAAGAGCCAGTGACACAGGAAAATGGTGAGAGAGATGGGAGAAGAGTCCTAGAGAAAAGTACCTTCTTAGCTCAGAGTGGGAAGGGTTTTGAAGAGGAAGGACTAAAACTGTCAGTTCAGATAGCCATTGGATTTGATAGGTGGCCATTGGTGACCCGAGAACAGCGTCTCTAGCCCGCAGGGGTAGAATTTAGATGGTTGTGTGATGGGCAGTGATATGGAAGCAGTAAGTGTGTGTGTGTGTGTGTGTGTGTATTTAAAGAAATTAAGGGGTAAATAGAAGGTGGTAGTTTTAGAAAGAACTGGATTAAGGGAGGCTAAAAAGTAAATGTAAAAAATGATTATGGGAGACTTTCATTCATGTTTGGGGGTTTAAGTCAGATGGCTTCAGTCTGTGCTCTGGCTGTAGAGACGACTTCTTGAGGGTCCCTGGACTTAGTGTTTGGTCAGGCTCTGAGGAGTAATGGTCATGATGAACATTTCACAGGAAAGCTGATAGGATCAAGTGAGATAATATATAAAAGAGGTTTGTCAACTGACCTGTTATACAAATATTAGTTGGTAGTAAGCACATTATTTATTTAAACCCTATCTTCTTGTGAAAGAATGTCACGCATTGTGGAACTACCAGTATGTAGAGTCGAAAGGTCTGAAAGTTAGGAGCGGGGACAGGGGAGAGAGAGAGGATGGAAGGAATGGATTAATAAAATGTGGTCCCAGTCCAGAAGTGGTTATTCCTTTGAACATGGCTACATGACAGCAAAGCAGAAAGCCCTTAGGGTTTACATAATTTTTTTGGCAGAATTTTGTGTGGCCCAAAAAGAGGACCCCTTGCTGATTTGCATGTATGCCATTTCAGTTCCTTTGGAACGAGGAGAAAGGAACACAATACAAATGTTTATTGTTTAGGTGGTCAGGATGACTTTTATTTGATTTTGCAAAGTTTAGTGATAATAATAATAAATGTTTAATAGCAGTAGATGCTGTCAGTTTATATGTCATTAGGTATGTGACTGATCTTGGCTTAGACTCTAAAAGCCAGGGCTTTTAGCCAAATAGTCTAAATAATTTAAAAATTCTTGGATCATACATTCTTTTTTTTTCATACATTATTGTTGAAGGTGGTAGACCTTTTGAAGTCATTAAATACAATTTTATTCTTATACATTTCTGTTCCTTAGGTTGAACAGTGTCGCTTTCTTCATTTTAAGCTCTCTGATGTTTTGAAGTAAAGCAGGGAGAGTAACAAACAGGTGCCTGTCTTGGAAGGTGATAGTGAAGGTCAAGTGAGCTACAGAACTTAGAATGGTGTCAGGCATAGTTAATGTTAGTGGCTATAATATTCGTTTCTGACACATATGAGAAAGCATTAAGTGAATGGGTACTTCAACATGAAACAGTTGAAAAAATCGGGGGATTTACTTTTGAATCAATTAAGAGAATGTAAATTGTTTCCTTAACTACGACTCAGATTCCATGCTGGTTTCCATCGTGGGGATGGCCCTGTACACGGGATATGTCTTCATGCCTCAGCACATCATGGCGATCCTGCACTACTTTGAGATTGTGCAATGACCAAGATGTGACCAGAACTGAGCGGCTCCTTGGGGAAGAACCACCCTCTGAAGATGGAATGAAACCTCATCAGCTGTCATAAGAAACTCTACTAGATGTCAACATAACCAACCCTATGAATATAAAGACTAAAATTCATGAGTAGAACAGGAAAATACTCCTGACTCATGTGTTGTGTTCTTTATTTTTAATTTTAAAAGAGGCTCTTATATAGTAGTTTTTGTCTATTTTAACATTGTAATCATTTGTACTTTGATATCAGTATTTTCTTAACCTTTGTGACTGTTTCAATATTACCCTGTGAAAGCTTTTCTTAATGTAACTTTGAGTACATTTTAATTGCCTTCTATTTCTAAAACCCAAAGTCATTAGTTGGGCTTTACTGTTCTTGCTATTGTATGGCACATACATCTGCCTGGATATATTTCTACTCTTGACCAAAGTTTTGTAAGAAACAATACAAGATTTGGGGCAGGGGGATGGGGAGGGGAGGATATTTTATTGAGAACTATTTACAAAAGACTTATCTGTAAGTTTGAACTCAGGAGTACAGTTTTAGCTATCTAGACTCTACTCTTAACAGCTTTTGCTTTAAAACTATTTAAGTATTTCTTAACAATGAAAAAGAAAGATCTTGCTAAAGTTAAAATAAGGAACATTTCACCTTTTAAATATTTAATTCTTATGTGAACTCATTTCCAGAAAACTTTGGTGATGGTTCTTATGACAAAAGGTGGTTAAATAGCATTATTATGTAATGCTTATATACCATAGAGTTTTTAGTAGAAAGTAAATCAGTTTCCTCTGAGGGTTATTAGTAACAATGTACTTCCTTAAATTTAGTTTTCATGATTGTAATGGGTGCTGCAAATGCATATGCACATTGCAATAAGATGAGATGAATTGTTAAAAACTATAGCAAAAAGAAATGTAAACTTGGTTAAAATCCTTTCACTCTTTGTATTTTTTTTTAAAGATTTTTATTCCTTAAATGTAAAATACCTAATTTTTTGATGTAAACTCATTAAATTCAAAGAAAAATCAGCTGATGTAGTGGTATATTTTTTCCTCGATTGTTAAATATTGATCTAGTATTTAAATTTCTGAATTGATTGCTGTGGATAAGTAAGCAGTTAAGTATATTTTAACATGTCTCTCAACATAAAAGTATTGCTAATTAAAAAAACTAGACCTATTTTAACATGCCTCCCGTAATAAGTTTTGCTATTTTAAAAAATGTAAGTATTTTTGGCTCTTAACTTTTTTTTTAATTGTTATGTTAATCCCCATACATTACATCATTAGTTTTAGATGTAGTGTTCCATGATTCATTGTTTGTGCATAACACCCAGTGCTCCATGCAGAACGTGCCCTCCTCAATACCCACCACCAGGCTAACCCATCCTCCCACCCCCCTCCCCTCTAGAACCCTCAGTTTGTTTTTCAGAGTCCATCATCTCTCATGGTTC
>NC_138377.1:55790704-55852411 GCF_054177405.1 Leptonychotes weddellii
TCATTGTTTGTGCATAACACCCAGTGCTCCATGCAGAACGTGCCCTCCTCAATACCCACCACCAGGCTAACCCATCCTCCCACCCCCCTCCCCTCTAGAACCCTCAGTTTGTTTTTCAGAGTCCATCATCTCTCATGGTTCATCTACCCCTCCGATTTCCCCCCCTTCATTCTTCCCCTCCTGCTATCTTCTTCTTCTTTTTTTTTTTTCCTTAACATGTATTGCATTATTTGTTTCAGAGGTACAGATCTGAGATTCAACAGTCTTGCACAATTCACAGCACTTACCAGAGCACATACCCTCCCCAGTGTCTGTCACCCAGTCACCCCATCCCTCCCATCCCACCCTTGGCACTTAACTTTTAAGAACTAGCCTTTTGAAGTGTTTTTTAGTCTAGAGGTATGAAGTAATATATAAAAGTTTGGTATTTTCAGAGTCAATTTATATCATCACTATTAAATGATGGTGAGGATAATTTGTAATTATTTAGTTTTAGTATTCAAGCAAATTAATGAATACGAGGAATTAACTTTGAATTTGTTCAATTAATGCTCAAATTTGACTTTGCCCCAGGGACCCCCCCATAGAGAACCATTGATAAGTGGATGTCTAATATCTGAATCTCTGGTGAGTTGAAGGCAGGAAAAGTTGGGAATCACTAGTTTAGATGGGTATACAGATGACCTATCCTAGCCCTCTACTCGGAAATCTTTAATTCATCCCCACTCTTCTCTGAAATCCATTCAATTGCTGTTGAATAGACTGGCCTGTGAGATAGATGGAAGAGAAGTTTAGCTGTACAGAGAATCTTGAGAGTCAGAAAGAGAACTAGGAACAGGTCTATTAAATAGAAGGCTATTTAATAAGAGAGTGTCTCCTTCTGGAGCAAAGGACATTATAAAAGATATGGGTTCCCTGTGCTCAGGGTTCCTCCCTGAAATGCCACCCTCTGCATGTATACATATCAGCTGGCCTTTCCTTGGATTGTTCTATTGGAACTGGGGCTTGGGAACCAGAACAGGACAGTGATACTTTGGCTGTTGCTGTGAGTAATAAAGTCCTTTGTGTCCAACCCTAGAATCTCCAGTCTTCTGCCAGCACCCACAGAACTTGGCCAGACTAACTTGTTAGCTTGCAAGTAGGGTGAAGTCTCAGACCCTTCACAGTTCTCGACAGTTTGGGAGATGAGCATAGGATGCTGACAGAGACATGGTCTCTGGAAGAGGAAGGGTAATGGCCCCACAGGCCAGACTGAGGGTGGAGACTACTTGTGATCCTGTAGTAAATGCTGTTTCCCAAGTATGGGGTGGGTTATGGGAATAAGGGTCCCCCACTATCCTACCTGTTAATTAATGAGTAGAGTCTGAGTAGTGAGAAGTAGGATTGAAACAAGCTGCCTAAAAGGTGCCTTCGTCGCTGGGCAGGTGGAAGAAGGAATCTTAGGGTAATGGGACAACTCTAAAGACAATGTAGCTGTGGTTGCTCAGCAAAAGAATCTAAAAAATGGAAATAAATGACCTCAGCAGTGAGGGACATTTTGCTTAGTAAAGACCTGAAAGCATTAGAAGTTCATTCAGGTGAGCCATGGACGAGTGCCCCTGAAATTGAACGCAAAGCCTTGCATATTGGCTTAGAGCTGCTTGCTCTCTCCGTGACCCTCTTCTCCCTTCTCTGCTACCCTGACTTCAGTTTCATTAAGGAGAAAGATGATGAAGGCTGGTTGGCCAGGTTATTCACGAGAACCATCTGTTTTATTCTGTCCTCAATGAGAGAAGGCTAGGTTAGTAGTCGGTGAGAAAAATAGGATAACTTGGACCAGGGTGGTGGCGCTGGAGGTAGGAATCACAGGATATGGTGACTAATTAGATATAGATGGGGATGGGAAGGAGAGAGGCCAGACTTCTGTCTTGAGCCACTTGGTAAATGGTGACATTCACTAATACAGCGACTGGGGGGGAAGGGATCAGAGATAGGGTGATCATGCAAGAATTAAGTGGGTTGCAGTTGGTAAAGGACTTTGTAAGCCATATTAAGGAGTATGGACACTCTCCCTAGAGCAGTGGGGAGTCACTGAAGAGTTTTAAGTGAATGAGTGTTATCAGATAGGCATTTTAGAAAAGTGGTGAGGTTGAACATGGATTGGAGGGGATAAAAACTCTGGTAGGAGGGCTATTCAGGAGGCTGTTAGGATAATTCAGGCAATGCATGGATAGAAGTGGATAAATTGAGAGATACCAATTCGAGAAGAGAGAAAATTAAAGATAGAGGAGAGATGGACGTCATGGTTGCTGACCAGATTTTTGGCTGACTCAGTTGAATGGTTAGTGGTTCCATTCATTAAAAACTAAAGTGATGAATGAGTTTGGCATGGGAGGAAATGATTTTAGTTTTTGGTATGTTGAGTTTGATGTTAGTGAAATACTTGAGTGGAGATATTAGTAGTCTGATGAATATGGAGATATGATAATCAGGAAATGGATCTGGGCTGAAGCTATATATAGGTATAGATATGTAAATAGATAGAGATGTCAATATGTATCATATATATATTTGCCTGTCTTGGATAGATGATGATTGAAAAGGATCATCCCTTGGAAAGGATGAAAGTTCCTAGGAAGAGCATAGAAAGCAGAGGTTCATAATCTGGTGCCTAAGCCTATTAAAGCTCTTGAAAGTATATGCAAAATTATATGTAAATTTTTTGAGGAACTTTCCCATTACTTTAATCAGATTTTCAAAGTCTTTACTGACTTGAAAGGATTAAGACCCATTGTCATAATGTCAAAAAAAGGTTTGCTTTTTTTCCCAGTGGACATGAATTAATTAGTAATTAAAAAACCTATGGTACTATAAGCTAGATTGGAACATGACAAAAAAGGGGAAAACTGGCAAAATCTATGAAAAAGGGTTTACTTTCCTAATCTACAAAAATGTTTTAGAAATCAATAAGGAATAGAATTCCATAACCCCTTATCGAAAATCCCTGGGAATATAAATATTTCGTTTTTGGAGTATTTAGGAAGGTAAATGGTATATATTATTTAATATTCCCAGGGCAGTATTTGGCTTAGCAAATACATTTTTAAAAAGATTTTATTTATTTATTTGAGAGAGAGAGATCACAAGCAGGGGGAGGGGCAGAGGGAGAGGGAGAACAGCAGGGAGCCAGACGAAGGGCTCAATCCCAGGACCCTGGGATCATGACCTGAGCTGAAAGTAGATGCTTCACTGACTGAGCCACCCAGGAGCGCCACCCCCCCTTCTTAAATTAAAGATTTTATTTTCAAGTAATCTCCACACCCAGTGTGGGGCTTGAACTCACAACCCTAAGATCAAGAGTCACATGCCCCACCAACTGAACCAGCCGAGTCACATGCTGGGCGCCTGGGTGGCTCAGTTTGTTGGGCGACTGCCTTCGGCTCGGGTCATGATTCCGGAGTCCTGGAATCGAGTCCCGCATCGGGCTCCCGGCTCGGCGGGGAGCCTGCTTCTCCCTCTGACCCTCTCCCCTCTCATGCTGTTTCTCTCTCTCTTTCTCAAATAAATAAATAAAATCTTAAAAAAAAAAAAGAGTCACATGCCCCACCAACTGAACCAGCCAGGTGCCCCCATAAGCCTTTTCTTCTGACTCTCACCCAACTCCAACTCCCTTCCCCAGCCTTCTTTCCACCTCAGGGCTCAGGGTGTTTACCTAGGCTCTTTCCTCCACCTGGAGGGTGCCTCCCCATCCTCCTTCTAGAATTTCTCTTGTCTACCCAGTACAGGCATCTCTTCCTCAGGGAAGCTCTATGACACTCCAGACCAAGGGAAGGGCCCTGGGACTCAGGGTCACTTAGCACACTTCAGTGATTTCTGTTATAAGTCGTCTCTTTCCTATAGTCTATAAAAAGTGTGAGAGTAGGTCTTGTGTCTGTCTTGTTCTTTTCTATTTCAATATCTGTAAGTATAACTGGGATGAAGAAACTTATGTTTTAAAGATATGAACATTTCTTTTTCCCCTAGTTCCTATTCCATGAAGTGGAACCACATTCCCCCTCCTCTTTAAAATTTTAGTAGCAGATTCTATAATGGATACTTAAAGACTATGCTTTTGAAAAAGCAAGACCCATTAAAAATAGAAGTACCTTTATTTTTTTCCCCTAAGTATACCAACGATAGAAATCTGCTAGACAAAATTTCAGTAAAATTGGATGGCACTTATCACATTTTGTTAAAATCATCATATGCTATTATCATCAGTACTTATTGTTGAGAATCTCTGTGCAAGTGCTTTACATGCAGAATCCTTAAACTCATACTGTGTGGTCGGCATCATCTCTATCTTACAGATAAGGAAAGTGAGGTTCGTAGAGACTTTCTTTTTTTTTTAAATTTTTTTTTTAAGATTTTATTTATTTGAGAGAGAGAGAATGAGAGACAGAGAGCATGAGAGGGAGGAGGGTCAGAGGGAGAAGCAGACTCCCCGCTGAGCAGGGAGCCCGATGCGGGACTTGATCCCGGGACTCCAGGATCATGACCTGAGCCGAAGGCAGTCGCTTAACCGACTGAGCCACCCAGGCGCCCCTCATAGAGACTTTCAAAGGTCACACACTAATAAGTGATGGGTGTGTGTGTGTGTGTGTGTGTGTGTCTGCAGATTTATGCCCAGGGCTGTTAGGCTAGAAACTCTGTGTGCCTCCCCCTGTCAAGGGGTTCCGCACCAGGATGATCATCCTTGATGGTTCTGATTCAGATCTGGCACGGAGCCTGAAAATCCCTACTAGTCAGTTATGCGGTTCTGTAGTTAATAGCTCTATAATACCAGACAGTCTTCTTTTCTTTTCTTTTTTAAGATTTTATTTATTTATGTGACAGAGAGAGACATAGCGAGAGAAGGAACACAAGCAGGGGGAGTGGGAGAGGGAGAAGCAGGCTTCCCGTGGAGCAGGGAGCCCGATGTGGGACTCGATCCCCGGACCCCGGGACCATGACCTGAGCTGAAGGCAGATGCTTAATGACTGAGCCATCCAGGCGCCCCGACAGTCTTCTTTTATTAATTAGGAGAAAAGTACAAGCAGGCCTGACTTAATATCTGACCATTTCACTTACGGTGCCAAGTTGTTTGTGATCTGTTATTGATTCCTGCCAGCAAATAAGCACTGAACTTGGGAGCCCTCCTCCCTAGATCTGCTTGCTAAAGCTCCTGGGTGTGTCCTTCTGTGGTTAGGTCTCATTTTATCTCCAGGATTCCTTCCTTCTCTGCTGCCCACCTTTTGATCCTGGGGCATCTTGCCTGTGGACTGTGACCTCTTGGGATCCTTAGGCTGTGGGCTCAAGTTGAAGAGCAAGGAAGGAGAGATCAGAATTAAGCCGAGAATATTGGGAAAATAAAAGTGAGAGAGAAGGAAGAGGAAAGGGTTGGAAGAAAGAGAAGGAGGTGTAGAGAGAGAAGAATCTGACAAATAGTATTTTGTGATTATAGAGTAATAAATCTCATTTTTCTTGTATGGCTGATAACCCATCTCTGAAGACAGCTTTATTAGGGAAGTTCCAAACATATATTTTAAATAGTTTAGATTGTGACATAAAAGGAAAGGGGACTGTGATGATGCTCTGGAGGAGAAAGGTTGGGCTAGTGCCAGGATGGAAAGATTTTTTAAAAATTCTGTGGAATCAAGGTCATCTTTGGCTTTGAGGTTTTTGCATTTGGCCACCACTCACACTAACACTTGACAGCATGAACAGCCCTGAAATGAACTGTCCAAGTCTAAAATGTTCAGTCCTGGGGCGCCTGGGTGGCTCAGTCGGTTAAATGTCTGCATTAGGCTCAGGTCATGATCCCGGGTTCCTGGGATTGAGCCCCACGTCGGGCTCCCTGCTCAGCGGGGAGTCTGCTTCTTCTTCTGCCTGTGCCCCCCGCTTGTGCTCTCTCTCTCAAATAAATAAATAAAAGTCTTTAACAAAAAAATAAAATGTTCAGTCCCAGTGAAGGTTGATGTATGCACTATCAAGGGAAGACTGTTTCAGATTTTATGTAGCTCAGGGTGAATTGCTGGTGTAGGGCCACGGCCGCCCTGGGATGCAGGTGCCCCATCCCTTTCAGAGGCGCCGGAAGGACCAACAAACTGATTGTTAGTGCCTGTGTATGCTGAAAGAGAGCTTGTCCTGAATGGAATATATTTTGTAATTTCTTGGAATAGTCATTGAGTGATTCTAACTCTTCCAATATTTTCTTACACCTAACTGTCAAAAATGTCTTAAAATTGAAGTGTTGCTAAGTAATTAGAGAAATGGGAGTTTTCTTTCATTGTTACTGGTCGGAGTGAGAATTAGTATAAGCATGTGGAAGTAATTGTATTAAATATTTTAATGTTTGCATCATTTGATCCAGTAGTTACACTTCTTTATTTTTATTTTTGATTATTAATTTTTTTTTTTTTTGAGAGAGAGAAGGCAGGGTAGAGGGAGAGGGAAAGAGAGAATCTTAAACAGGCTCCATGCTGAGTGCAGAGCTGACTCGGGGCTTGATCTCATGACCCTGAGATCATGACCTGAGCCAAAATCAAGAATTGGACGCCTAAGCGACTGAGCCACCCAGGCACCCCCAAGAGTTACACTTCTATAAATCTATCCTTCAGAAAGACTTGCTCAAGTTTATAATGATACATTATAAGGAATATGCATTCAGTATTTTTAAAACATTTAAAACGAATATGCATTCAGTATTTTTAAAACATTTTTTTGATAAAACGCATTCAAAAAAGTTCACAAAATTCATATATATGATTTAATAAATTATTACAGTGCAAATACATAATCAACACTCCTCTCAAGGAAGATAACAATATCAGTTTCCCAAAATTTCCCACACGTCCTTCCCAGTTACAGCCTTACTTTTCTCCTGTAGAGCTAACCTCCTTCCTGACTCTCATGTCTGCTAGAATTGGGCTGTCCAATGTGGTAGCCTCTGGCCACATAGGGCAAATAAGCACTTGAAATGTGGCTAGTTGGAATTCAGATGTGCTGTAAGTGTAAAATTCACACTGGATTATGAAGACGTGGTATAAGAAAAAGAATGTAAAGCACTTCATTAATGACTTTTAATATTGATTACATATTGAAATGACAATATTTTGAATATATCGGGTTAAATAAAATATATATTAATTTTACCAGCTTCCCCCCCTTCATTTCATATGACTACTAGAAAATTTAAAATTACATGTATGGCTTATTTTTGTGGCTCATGTTATATTTATATTGGACAGCACAGCTCTATAAGTAACCACGATCTTGACTTTTTGATAATAATTTTCTTCCTTTTCTTTAGATTTTTACCATCTGTGCACACATCCATAAAATAATATAGTTTCACCTATTTTTAAAATTTATACAAATGGAAAATGCTTTATGTATTCTTTTGTATCTTGCTTCTTTTATGTTTGTATAATTAATCCTGTTCTTACATGTAATTCATTCATTTTCATTGCTGTGTGTAGTATTCCATTTTGTGAGTAAACACAGTTTGTTTATTCATTCTACTATGCTCATTTATATTCCTACTAGCAATGTATAAGAATTTACAGCATTGTTTTTAGTAGTGAAAAATTGGAAACATCACAAATGTTCATTAGTAGGGGTTGGTAGGGAAATTATGGTACATCTATGCGACAAAATGCCATACAATTATTATGAGCTAACTTTCTCTGAAAGGATTTGAAAAGAGTCCATAATATATTGTGAAATAGAAAAAAAAAACACATAAAAAGTTGCAAAATAGATTTATAGAACCATCCCATTAAAACCCCCCTGTATCTGGACATTAGAGCAAAAGTCTAGACGTGCAAAAGAAGTTTCTGCAGCCCAACAGTAGTGCTTGAGAGCCTTGGATTGTAGAGAGAGAAGGGTGGAGAGTGAAGTGGTTCAGAGGCTTTGACCTGGAGTTAGGTTAGATCGAAGACGGGGGCTCTGGGAGAAGACCACCTTTCAGGCTGTACATTGCCAACTAGGGACATGGCCACCGCAAAGGATACTTAGTGATGAGCTGCAGAGGGAGGCCTTGAATTTGTGTCTCCCTGGGTTGCTCTAGTTCTCTTGGGGTTTAGATGGGACCCAGAAACTGCTGAGAGACAGACTGGGGAGTCAGAGGGGACCTCCTAAGGCAGGGGGAGTTATCTCTGTATGTTAGGAGGGGGCTATGGAATGGCCCCTCCAAGCTAGGACCTCGTGGGGGTCACAGTGAGAAACTGGAGGGGCCTACTGAGACAGCAGAAGCTGAGAGGAGGTCGAATCAATAAGGAGTTGGCCAATAATCCTTGAGAACATTGAGTGAGCCAAAAGAACAGACCATGGATGGAGTCTTCAGGGGGTCCAGCAGATGAGTTACACTGGGCCATCCAGTAGACACAGAGAGTCACCCCGGAGCTCAGGGCACATGAGGCTTGTAAACCCAAGGATTAGCTCAAGGCCGAGACTCCCTTTGCTCCAATACTCCCCGAGGATGTATAAGTGTATTTCAGAGGGAGGAGGCCTTCTGAGATTCTGAGCATCTTTATCCAGACAGAAGACTGAAACGACTGCTTAAAATACTGGATCTGACTGAGTTTAAGCTGCAGTAGATGTTCAGTAAAATATTTGTTTAATCTATTAGTGTGTAGGCGGTTAAGGCCTGAGAAGAGAACTGTAACAGTCAAATGCATTTTCTCTGCAAATATACACTGTAGCAAATTAAACTTTGCAACCTCATTATATATGTATGTTAGTATATATGTGGAAGAAAACAACAGGAGGAAGAAGTGCCAAGTGGTGGGCAGTGGTCAGTCTCCAAGGGTGAGGTTCTTGGTGATTTTCCCTTTCTATACTGCATAGTTCTGTAATGTTTGCTTTTCTCCCCCCTCCAGTTTTACTGAGATATAATTGACATATACCATTGTATTAGTTTCAGGTATACAAAATAGTGATTGGATAGCTCTTCTTGCTTTACAGATCAGCTGCCTACCTTTTTGGGTTGCTGGGGACTTGCCTTTTGCTCTCCATTCCTGCTGTCTATCTCTCATACTAATTTTTAAAAGAGTCTTTCCTGAAACATCAGTCTTTTAGTTAGGAGCCTGGAAAGTAAAAGCTCACTGTGTTATTTACCATTAAAGTTTAGCTGGTAGGGAAGCCTGGGTGGCTCAGTCAATTAAGCGTCTGCCTTCGGCTCAGGTCTTGATCCCAGGGTCCTGGGATCGAGTCCTGCCTCAGGCTCCCTGCTCAGTGGGGAGCCTGCTTCTCCCTCTGCCTGCAGCTTCCCCGCTTGTGTGCTCTCTCTGATAAATAAGTAAGTAAATAGATAAATAAAATCTTAAAAAAAAAAGTTTAGCTGGCAGAAGAAACATTTCCAGGACAATTTCCCTTATATTTATGTGTTTTCACTAAACCCTCAGCATAAATAATGTAAAAATATAATTAAATCTAGGAAGCTTTTATACTTTCCCCAAATCTTCTAGAACTTATTACAATTAGTAGTGCCATCAGAGTTGTGTTTTATTTTAAATTTGACATGGTGTGGAGGATCACAGTATTTTTTAATACAAGATCCTGGTTAAAAAAACCATATACTTACAACTGAAAGATTATTAGAGCAAACATAAATTGTCACCAAGTAATTAGAAATATATGTAGGCTAGTGAGACTTGGAGACGTAATAACATGATAAAGCTAGCATTTTGGGAAAAAACAGTGTCCAACAAGAGTGGGAGAAAGCAGTGGGAGATTGCAAAGTCATAAATTTTGGACCTTTGAAAGTTTTCATGGACATCTGCTTCTGAAGCTTTCTGCTTCTGCCTTTATCGAAATCTATAGAAAATTTCAGTTTTGATTTAAGAAAAACTTGACTTGCTGTCAAGGTTTGTTCAACTAGCTAGGAATCCAGAGACCATTTTGGATTTACATTTTCTTGTGTCCCTTTCTAGGCTTGGAGAATTTATCAGATTCATTCTCATTGCCCATTAATTTTTAAGAACAATCTCTAATTTATGACATTTGTGAATAAGACTCATTTGAGGGGCGCCTGGGTGGCTCAGTCGGTTGGGTGTCTGCCTTCGGCTTGGGTCGTGGTCCCGGGGTCCTGGGATCGAGCTCCACATCAGGCTCCCTGCTCTGCGGGAGGCCTGCTTCTCCCTCTCCCACTCCCCCTGCTTATGTTCCCTCTCTCGCTCTCTCTGTCAAATAAATAAATTAAAAAAAAAAAAAGACTCATTTGAGAAATATCTGTCATTTCTCATGGATAACTTTATGCCTTGTAAAGCTTAGAAAATTGATTCTTTTTTTTTTTGCTCAATTCACCTATGTTAAAGACCATTATCAGAGATAACATTATTTTTTACCTTTTTGTCTTCTTCAGAGTTTTTTGAAGTTGCCGAACCAAGGACGTGGGTAGGTTCCTTGATTATTTGTTGTGATCAGTATGAAAATGCTGACTTACAGATTATTTCTAGTTGGTACAATGCTAGGTATAAAAACTTCAGTAAACATAAAAATAGACACATTTATTATGACAGTAAAAATGCAAGTAACTATAAGAAAAACAGAAAGATGAGTACCCAAAATTATTTTTATGAGTTAAAGCATGGCTACTTTTACTTTCGTACCAACTATGACAAGATCTTTTTCCAACTTCTTAATTGGAATATTTTGAGTCAAGAAAGTTGAAAGAATGGTACACGTAACACTATATGCCCCTTACCTTAGGTTTATGAATTGGTAATACTTCCTGACAATTCTGAAAAAGTTACAACACATCTTTTATTTGGGCAGCTGAGAATTGCATTTTGTTTCTGTTTATTTATTTATTTTATTTTTTTGCTTCTTGGTGGTTAGTTACAGAGACAAAAAGACACTATAACAGAATTATCCGCTCCCTTTGGTCAGTGTCAACCTCGTAGTATCTGCCACTTACGAGCCATTCATTCAGGGTATGGGTTCTCTTGGATCAGAGCAAGAGAAGAAGAGGAGAAATAAGAGTATCTTTCCTCCATAAAATGTCTTTTCACCCTTTTTGCTGAGTACTTGCTGGTCTGAAGAATTAGCCATGTGCATCAAGGCAGGGTGAATTCAATTTTCTTTCTTTCTTTTTTTTTCTTATCAAGTGAAGCAAGTTCAGTCTTTCTAGGTTTTTCTGATATACTGTATTATCCATCAGAAAGTTTGCTATGATTCTGGATTCTGTTATACTTCCCACCAACCTGTCTTCGGAGTTAATAGTTTATAGCACTCTCGTTCAGATAAGAAGGATTGGCGCTGGAGGATTTATGATATCTAACCTAATTTCCATCACCATACCTTGACCTTGGCCTTATAAGTTGTAGCCCATACAAAGCAATCGATTGCTATCTGATAGAAGCAAATGACCCTCTTTAACTCTAGGGCAATAGCTAATAAGGTCTTGATAATTGTGATTTATCCACTGTCGGCTGTGATTGTGTCTGCCCCTCTGAAGCTGCCCTCAACTGATGAATGGAACTACGATGACAGCAAGCCAGTTCCAGAGGCTTTCTCCTTTTATCCTTAGCCTCGCCAGGGCTCCCAGAATGGGATTGATGAAGTCATTTTTCTTTCATTGTGGCCTTCTATCATGAAACATGGTAAAAATTCATCTTCTCTTGAGCATGCCATTTTTTCCTTGTCAGATCTACAGTCTTTCCTTGCCTGAACCAATTTGTTATCTACAAAAGCCGTGGCCTTGCACTTCCCTTTGATTCAAGGAGCTCTGGATTGGCCAAGAAGAGTTTTCTTCTATAAATTTAGGAAAGGGTCAGCTCTTGCCTTAGCCAAGACGTTTGGTTTCCCTTTTAATGAATTTGAGAGAAAAAAGAAATGACTGTTATTGGTGACCCTCTGGAATACTTCAGACTCTTTCCTCCTTCAAGCATAACTGACCGAAACTCTGGGCAAGGAGAAACCAACATTTACTTTTCTATAGGTTCCAGGACCGAAGGATATCTTAGTCATCAGTAGAAATGAGGATGCAATAGTCTGGATGCCCTCATTTAAAGAAGTTATCACTTAGGAGTTTGAGGAGCCCTTAGGGCTAAGCTCGTTGTGCTTGTGGCTTGTCCAAAGCGGAAACCTCCTGACATGCCCTCCAAAGTACTGAATCATGGATAATACCGGATTTAATATTAACACGTGAAAGTAGCTGGGGCAGGAAGGGATCTTTTATCCCAATACCCAGCCCTGCCACGATGATACCTTTTTATATATTTTTTCCACTGACTTTTGCTTGGTAGTACTTGATTTCAACTCATGTGCATCTGAAGTTCAATTCGCAGCTGAACTCCTATTTGTTTTTGTGTTTTGCACAGATTTATTGCCTAAATAAAACTGTGTGATAAACATTTCGTGGGCCCAGGAAAATGAAGACTCCTTATATGTAAATGAGGCAGCATGTTTTGGCTGTCATATTAAATGTGAGGCCTCTTATCATCAAAGATAATGTTGATTGCAGCAGCATGATTATGATTGGTCCTTAGGCAACATCTCACGCGTGACCCAAGATACCTGCCTAGTAGTACAAATGGGATCACATCCATCACAGTGACCCACATGACATTGGTTCTTCTCCCAACCACTCCAGCAGGGCTTCACCCTGTAAAACATTTTTGGAAATCTCCAGGAGGTTTCTCCTAAGTGCACACAAATGAACCCTCTCCAGCCTGGTGCTGTTGCCGCCTCAGCACCTCCACGGGGTACCTGCCTTTTGGGTCCTGCTGTCTCCTGCTGGGTCCCAGTGTGGCGGCTGAGTCCTGAATCCTGATACTGTCCCTGATGCCCTAGGCTTTTCCCAGACCAGAGCTGTGTGGCATCCATGAGGATGCCCTCTGAACTTGGAGCTTGATGTTGCTCTCAGCTAGAGGGGTTGCAGAGCACGACTAGCCCCAACATACCATCAGAGCTTTTTCCTTTTTAAGCTACTTGTATCCCTTAGGACCCTGGTGTGCATCCGGGGGAGTGGGCTTGGGAGTGTCGTAATTGTTATAGCTAACAGTTATTGAGCATTTAATATATGCTTCGCTGTGCGATAAGCCCTTTAATAATTATTCCTTTTAATTCTAGATTCTATTATTATTTCCATTTTACAGAGGAGGAAATCAAGGCTTCAGAAGTTAATTTCCTTGCCCAAGTTTACCTAGTTAGTACTGCCAGTCTGACCCCCAGTCCACCATCTTTTTTTTTTTTAAGATTTTATTTATTTATTTTGACAGAAAGAGAGAGAGAGAGCACAAGTAGGGGGAGCTGCAGGCAGAGGGAGAAGCAGGCTCCCCACTGAGCAAGGAGCCCGACGTGGGACTCCATCCCAGGACCCTGGGATCATGACCTGAGCCGAAGGCAGACACTTAACCGACTGAGCCCCGCAAGCATTCCTCCAGCCCACTATCTTAATCACTAAATCCAAACTGCTGACCCTACTGTCTTCAGCATCATCCCAGCCTCTAATAACCAAAACTTCTTTATTGTATTAGTTCATGGTGCCAGGTTCCATGGAGGAAGATCCTCAGGCTCCTACCAAGTAAATTTCAGTTTGGTTCTTCCACCAGCTCATCAGACATATACGGATTTATGCAAAGTTTAGCAAAAACACAGCATGATTTTTTCCCCTCAGAAGGTACTTCAGTCTTTTAGGCAAATTGGCTACATTTCTGGCAATTCCCAAATAGATTCAAACTGGACCACCTACCACTGTCCCCTCTTATGTACAATGGTTTATGATTGATGTTGTTACTTTTAGAGATAGGCATTGTTTGTAACTCAGCTTTCTAGACTCAGGGTAAACCTGGTTTTTCAGCTATCAATAGCATAGTTTTACTTAGGTGTCCCACTTTAACCTCATGTAATATATAGAAAAGGGACCTCATCCCAACATTTTATTTTTGTGGGTAGGACTTTCATTCGACCTTTTCCCAAGAATGAAAATTCAGAAAGGTCTTTGACTCTTTCCTTACCTCTATTATGTCTGGTCAACTCCCCAGCCTTCCACACGATCTTTCTTTCCACCTGAATGCATAGCATTATCCCAGTGAGGTTCGAAACCCAAGTCAACAATCACTCAACATCCTACCCTGAAAAATCTTCGACTATCTCAGGTCTAATTATTCCTTTTACTACTCTAGTCACTCACCCTGTGCCACATCTGGACCTTGTCAGCACGTGGCAATGCTCCATCTTAAAGCTCTTAAGCTCTGGGACATGTTTTTTCTATCCCTTCAGACTTGCCCAGGACTGCTCCTTACTATACCCACCTTCACAAGAACCATCTGCCACACTGTTACAGTTGTCTGACATGGTACAGACTGCTAGTTCCCCTCCATGTCATTTTCTCTTTTTTCTGTAAAGATAGACTTTCTAATTTTGAGCTGGGCACATGGTTGCCCTGAGAACAAAGGCTCTATTTCTCTGCATCCTTTGCAGCTGGCTGTGACCATGTGACTCCATTCCAGCCAGTGGGATGTGAAGGAAAGTGACATGTGTGGCTTCCGGGGAGAGGGCACGCCCTTTCTTTTCCCCTTCTTTTACTCTACTGAGTACAGTGTGAACTTGACAGCCAGTCATCTTAGATCTTGTGGACAATGGCCACCCTCAAGGGATGGTGGTGTAACAAGAAAGCCTCGGTCTCTGGGTCACCTCATAGAATAGAGCGGCCCTACCAACCCCCCACCTATATCTGCCCTGGTTCATGAAAGAGAAAGAAGCTTATTCTGTTCGACTCACTGCAGTTTTGCGTCTCTGCTTCATGCAGCTGAACTTGTATCCTAATTACAACCTGTTGTCTGCTTTCCCCAAGCACACTCAAGCTCCTTTGAAGATGGGCACCATGTCTTAGTCACCAGTTGGTTGGTCTAGGTCAGGACAAACTGGTTGGTTCCAGAGGTGGAAGGGGAAACAGATTAGTTTTTGTGCTCCAAATAAGAGGACCTTTTTTTTTTTTTTAATTCATGAGAGACAGAGCAAGAGAGAAAGGCAGAGGGAGAAGCAGGCTCCCCGCTGAGCCGGGAGCCCGATGTGGGACTCGATCCCAGGACCCTGAGATCATGACCTGAGCCGAAGGCAGACGCTTAACCATCTGAGCCACCCAGGCGCCCTAAGAGGACCTTTTTGATAAGACACTAATATGGAGGGTATGTGGCTAGACACAAAAACAAATTTTACGCTGCCTCTTTTTTTAAAGTTTTGATTTAAATTCCAGTTAGTTAACATACAGTGTCATATTAGTTTCAGGTGTACAATAGAGTGAGTCCACATGTTCATACAATACCCAGTGCTCATCCCAACAAGCGTACTCCTTAATCCCCATCACCTATTTCGCCCATCCCCCCACCCACCTCCCCTCTGGTTACCATCAGTTGGTTCTCCAGAGTTAGGAGTCTGTTTCTTGGTTTGTCTCTCTCTCTCTCTTTTTCCCTTTGCTCATTTGTTTTGTTTCTTAAATTCCACATATGAGTGAGATCATATGGTATTTGTCTTTCTATGCTGCTCCTTGCCTTCCTAGACTCAGTGGGGAAGGAAGGAGAGGGTCCCTAGGCAGAAAGGCAAGGGCTCAGAGGGCAAAGTTCCACCCACACCAACAGTAGAGAGGGAGGATGGTGATGTCTCAGTGGGCCACAAATACTGGACAAAGCCTGGTATGTCTTATCCTGCCTGGGGAGAGAGAGACCCTGTCAGCACATTGCAGCTGGCACCAGGAGTGTTGTCTGTTGCCTAAGGCTAGTCCACGGGGCTCTCCTTGAATGGGGTCACTTGGTGGGGTCCAGACTCTGGAAAGAATTCATGCAGGTGGGCTGGGCAGCCTGATTCTATCAAGGTGGTCAGGCGTCTAGGGGCTGGGCTACACGGTCACACTAAGGGTGGCCAGATACTCAGGAGCTGGGGCTCCCGAGGCCAAGATGACTCATTAATCTTAAAAAATAATGGATCTGCGGCGCCTGGGTGGCTCAGTTGGTTAAGTGACTGCCTTCGGCTCAGGTCATGATCCTGGAGTCCCGGGATCAAGTCCCGCATCGGGCTCCCTGCTCGGCAGGGAGTCTGCTTCTCCCTCTGACCCTCCTCCCTCTCATGCTCTCTGTCTCTCATTCTCTCTCTCGCAAATAAATAAAATCTTAAAAAAAAATTTTAAAAAATGGATCTAAGCCAATTATATGCTTATATTAAAAACACCTAGTACCGTCATTGTCCAGTCAAGAGTCAGAGACCATAACAATTGTTTGAACAAAGAGAATTTAATGTATAGATTTTAATATAATGTATTCTGTTAACTAGAATAAAGTTGTTAACTGGGTAGCCAAAAAGGCAGTAAAAGAGGGTCAAGTTATCAGAGAGAGAGCAATTGCAGGAAGCAGTCACTACTCACAAAGACTGCGATTATTAACATTTAGAAACTTGGAGGAGGGGCCGAAGGGAATGGAGCTTAGACCTCTGAGGGGGTGGCAGAGGTCTGCTGGGAACAGCGTCTCAGCTCAGAAGGGGGGCGCTGCGGACTTGAGCACCAGACCTCTGGGAAGGAGAAAACAGCTGGGATGCGGCCACTAGCACAAGCATCGGAAAACCTGCAGACTGGATCCAACTGCTGCTATTGGAGCAGAAGCTCTGCTGGTGCGATGCTCATAGGACTTGTGAACAGAGAGGAAGGACTCCCTTCTCCTTCCTGCAGCGTCCCAGGCCCCCTCTAGCAGAGCGGAGCCTAACTGGGAGACTGCTGGCCAAGCAGAAATGTGGTTTGCAGAGGCCCAGTCCCAGTGCCACGGGGCCCCGCATAGAAGCTGGGTTTGGAGCCGAGAGGCTGTATAGCTTAGTAATTGGCACACACCTCGACGGTGTCTACATTCAGATTGTTTCAGGTTGCATTAGTCAGCCTGATAGGTAAGGCCTACAGATGTCAGTTACTTAAGGGACAGTCTGGTGACTAAGGAAACAATGATTTATTGCAACATGACATTTGAATTGTTCCAGATGGATAAGGCAGATAAAACATCACAGGGCTGGTGATAGGAGGTGAGTCTGGAAGGATGAAAAGGAGTTCCTTGGGCAGTGGGAGAACCAGTGAAGAACTTACTACTAACCTGTGTAAGAAGGGTGTTCCAGTCAGAAGGAACCATAGATGCAAAGGCCCAAACCCTTAAGTAGGCTGAGTTGCCCAAAAACCCTCAGGGCAAAGCTACGAAAGTCTTTGGGCTTCCTGAGGCTAAGGCAGGAGTTGGAGCATAGGTGACTGGGGAGGACAGAATGCTCCCCAGGACCAGTGACCTTCTAGGGATCTCACCCTCAGAGTAATCGGGACTCTCTACCAGTTCTTTCTGTTTAAGAACAATGTTTTATGCTGGTTGGACTTGGACAAGTTAATTAAAATCCTGATTAGAGAATATTATTCCCATTTGAGCACTGTATGTTAACTGAGTAAAATTTAAATAAAAAAAATTATTCCCATTTGACAAAAAAGAGACTGAGGCTCTAAGAAGTTAAGTAACCTGCCCATGATCACAGAATCAGTGGCTCAAATCACCTAATTTCCTACTGGACATCTTCACTTGGCTATACTCATGGATTCTCCAACTGAGCACGTTCCAACATGCACTCCTGCCTTCTTCCATGGCCAGCTTCCGACCCTCTTTCTGGATCCCTGAAGTCATGTCCTGGGTTCTTTCCTTCTTCCTGCCTCCATGCCCCCCACCTCACCCCATGCAATCAATCACCACGCCTTGTAGATTTGACCTTCTAAATGTACATTCTCTGTTCTCTGTCATTATTGGTTTGTCTTCGTTCAAGGACTCACTTGGTTGTTTCTCAAACTTTCCGCTGGTCCCCCTGCTTCCAGCTTTGTCCTCCTCCAACCCAGGCACCATTCTAGGCCAGAGAAAGCTTTCCAGAAAATGCAAAAATCACATGTCATTCCCCTCCTTAAAACTTTCCAGTGGTTCCCATGGTTTATTTGAGAAAATCCAAGCTCTTTTATTTTACAGTGAGGCCCCTGTCATATGGTCTCTATTAACTTTTCCAGCTTTGCTGGCCATGGTCTCTCTATCCTGGAGCAAGAGCAGGGGACAACTCTGGCCAGGGAAACAAGATCAGGGTTCACCTTCCTACCTCCACTGACTAAGCTGCAGGCCAGAAATTGCAGTGATGCCACAGTGTTTTCTGTGCTGCAGGTCGCTCTTCCACTTTATCTGCTGCTCACGTCCGTGTAGCAACCATGCACGCACACTGGCTTCCACTTCCGCTTCCGGGGCTGGAATGAGTGTGTGAGGACGCCTCTGGGTATTGTTTCTGCTTCTTTCTTCCTTTCATAAAAAGTATATTTATATTAGACAGGAACCTTTTAATGCAAAGGGCAGAAGCTCAGTTCAAATTAGCTAAAGCCTAAAAGGGGGAATTTATTGACTTATTTAACTGGTAAATCTAGGGGTAGAGCTGAATCCAGGGATGTAAATATTATTTTCTCTCTCTTTCCTTCTGTTTTGCTATTCTCTGTGTTGGCCACATTGTCACCTATTTCAAGATGTGTTCCCTGTGTTTAGGAGGTAAAAGGCAGCAGGGTTGCAGCCTTATGTCTTCCTGTAGGAATGGGAAGCTTCGCTCAGGATCTCTCCATAAAATCCCAAGGAAAGACTCTGGGGGCACCTGGGTGGCTCAGTTGGTTAAGCATCTGAGATCTTGATCTCAGCTCAGGTCTTGAGGGTCATGAGTTCAAGCCTGGAGTTGGACTCTGCACTGGGGTCCATGCTGGGCGTGAAGCCTACTTAAGAAAAAAAAAAAAAAAGAAAGAGTCTGATTGGTTCTGCTTTACTAATTTGTCCTTGCTTCATTTCACCCCCTTGCCTCTAATTCCTGGGGCCAGGAGGAAGGAGAACATTGATTACAAAGGCCTGGATCAGAAGCTCATCCTTATAGTTAAGGGTGTGGGACACTGTGATTGGCATTCATCCAGAAGCACAAAGAATTGGAGGGGCAGTTACCCAAAGAGAATGGGGGTGCTACAACTAGAATATGGAGGAAAAGCATATCGGGCAGAAAGAAAAAAAAAAAGAAAGGCAACCAGAGTGTTGTCTATACTATAATCCATCACCATCACTCTACTACCCCCACCATTGTTATTGAGCAACTACCGTGTCCTAGGCCCAGGGCAGGTCCTTTACGTACACAGGCTATTTCTGAATATTACCATGACGCTCACCATTTCAGAGAAGAGGAAACCGACACTTCGACAATTTAACCTTCTTGCTTGAAGTCACGGAGCTAGCCCGTCTGACTCCTAGTCTGCACTTTACATCACTTGCCTTCTCTTGGCTGGGGAGTCCTCTGTCTCGCCATTGCATGTTAATTACAGCTCACAAATGACCCCATGGAGGAGGAACTGGACGAGTGCATGACTTATTAAATTGACCTTCATTCACATTGGCCGACTTACGTTCTTACAATGTTGAAGGTGCATTTTTATGATCCAGTCTGTGGAATAAGGTTAATGAACTGGTGCTGTCCTCACATGAGCTGAATGTGACCGGTGAGCTGAAGATGAGGAGGGCCGAGATGTTTAATAGGAACAGGGCCCCACATGCCAGAAGACCAAACCCACCTACAGACAGATTGGGTTCAGTGCTGCAAATCAGCACTTAAGAAAATAGAAGCTTACAAAACATTTTTGCATCTAGCCTTTTACTTTGGATTGTTTAAATTAAAAAATCATTGACTATTGGTTTGCCACTAGCTGTTAAAGACTTTAAGCATATGGTTAAATAGTAATCACAAACACAGAAATATAATTTAGCCTTGATATAAGAGCTATATAGTGGGTTAAGGGAAGGAGTCAATGTTATATACTTAAATATATATACTATATATACTTAAAATATGCTATATATCCTATATAGTACTTAAATATACCACACATACACACACCTTGAAAATGTCTATACTTAAAATATGGCTCACCTATTCAGTGAAGAAACTTGGAGGTGTTAATATGGACCCCGGTCTCATTTTGGTTATGGTATACTTCACTAGGTTGGGGGGACTACCAAGGCACTTGAAAAACATTTGTTTAACTTAAGTCTCCTGGTTATATCCCTTCAATATGGTTGGCTGTCGCAAAGGGGTTAGAGAACTGGGATTCTTTATAGACTGTCCCCTTCACCATCTCCTGCTAAGGGTGGGAGGTCATATTTCTAGTCTCCTGGTCAGGGGTGAGTACCCAAGCCAAGGTGAGTCAGGCTACAGGCTGGTCAGTGGTTCCTGCCAGCTGTACCCTGCTGCCCTTGGGCTGGCATAATACTTCAGTATTTCTTACTTCTGTGAATATTCTCATCTCCACCCTCCACTAATTAAGATGAATTGAGTGAGTCTTTTTTTTTTTCTTTTTTGTAGCTGAGAGTCTGACTAATGTAATAGGACGTTAGAGTGACTTTTTAGTTGTCTCCCCAGATACTATGACAGGTGACAAATGCCCCCGCTTCCTCATGAAATGTTGGACCACCTGTGGAGGACATGCTGAGAGATGGTGGAGCTGGTGTTGCCAACATTCGCCCCTCAAATGCTCTAGGAGAGGGTGAAGAGGGTGAAGAATCATCACGGGGGCGGGCAGTGAGAATTCTTGGGGAGAGTTGTTCGTGTGGCTCGCTGGGGGAGGAGAGAGAACGTCCCTGGGGCCGTCAGGCAAATGAGGGAAGCTTCCGAGATTCAGGTGAAGGGACTAGTACATGTTTCTTTCTTGCCAGAGCTGACAGGGTAAGGCAAGAAGGTGAAGATGGAAGGCATGTGCCTCCAGCGGTGGAGGAGCTAAGGTGTGAACAGGTGAGGCCCCAGGGAAGAGGAGGTGGGACTTGGGTCGTCTTAAAAAGGATGCTCTCCTGGAGGGCAAGGCGAACACAGAATTAAGAGGCTGGAGGTGGGTGGCAGGGACTCTAGAGCTGACGGACAGCACTGGTGGCCAGTTGGAGGAGCTCCCACCTATACTGGGGACGACATCAAAGTCCTCAGTGGGGAGCAGGGGCCTGGGAGGACGAAGAGACAGTAATTGCGAATCGCCTGCACTGAGGCCTGCTTTCAGATTACACCCTGCTGTTGGAGGACTTTGACGTCCCTGCCTGTTTTCCCTCGCGGCCCTAGGAGGAACCAGAAGCAGCAAAGGGCACGGGGGTGGGGAGCGGGGGTAGCGGACCAGGCCCCCGCACCCCATCTTCAGCAGGTTTTCCTACTGGAAAATAAGTTAGCTTTAATTGAATGAGAGTTTGTAGATGAGCTGTTTGAGCAGACAAGAATTTTTGCCTAAAAGTGACGGAAGGATTTTTATTTTCTGAGTGACTGGAGAATCTATGGACCTTCAGCTGGGAAGGAGCAGGTCTACACAGTGGGTTTTGCAGAGGTAGGCATGCCTTCGGCTCATTCAGTTCTGCACTCTACACCCTGGGAATCAGAAAATCCTAATCAGTTTAAGAGGTTTATAAGTGTTTATACTGCCTCCTAAGTAACTATGGTTGACCTAAATAAGGAGGTAAACTGAGGGCAAGCTCCAAAAAATGAGTTTATTCAGGAAGGGCAAAGGGATTCCAGTGCAGGGGAAGAAAACTGTAGCAAGCTGCAGACAAGTCTGCTGAGGGTTGGGGTGGGCTGCATCTATAGGCAGGGATCCTAAGGAGGGGGGAGTTCAGTTGGAGTCCGTTAAAGGAAAAAGCAAACAAAGACCAGCCTTGAAAAATTTCCCAAGCAGATAGAATCAGTCCAGTCCCACACACAAAGCTCAATTCTGTGGAATTTGTGGGACCAATCCGACCTGGGTCATCTCCAGTTCACGCCTCTGGCAAAATTTCCCAAGGCTGGTCAGAGACAACCTCTGATCAACCTCCAATCAGCTAAGAAAATTCCAGCCCTATCAGTTTTCTGTAAATCAGGCCAATTATGGGGCATCACTCTTAGTTTTGTCTTCCTGAGGGCACATGCGTGAGATTCCCCATTTTATATCCTCTGGTTGTATTTAATTATCTATCTATCATCTATCTATCTATCTATCTATCTATCTATCATCTATCATCTATTTATTATTTTTTTTTAGAGAGAGAGGGAGAGAGAGAGTGGTGGGAGCAGCAGAGGGAGAAGGAAAGAAAGAATCTTAAGCAGGCCCCACGCCCAGCATGGAGCCCAATGCAGGTCTTGATCCCACGACCCATGAGATCATGACCTGAGTCGAAATCAAGAGTCCGTCGCTTAACCAACTGAGTCGCCCATGCGCCCCTCCTCTGGTTGTATTTTATTTTATTTTTGCAAGATTTTTATTTATTCGTTTGAGAGAGAGAGAACAAGTGGAGGGGCAGAGGGAGCCTGATGTGGAACTTGATCCCAGGACTCTGGGATCATGACCTGAGCTGAAGGCAGGCGCTTAACCAACTGAGCCACCCAGGTGCCCTCTGGTTGTATTTTAGATTGAAATTCTTTCACGCTATGCATGAACTAATTCTAACATAAAAGATTTTGGCCACAAACCAATCCATATGCAGTCCATCCTGGAGCATTATTAAGCACCTCAGCTGGACACTGGAACTGTAAGGGTGAGTAAGAGCTGCTTCCTGGCCTCGAGAAGAGAGCAGTCTGAGAAGTCCCAGGTGAGCCGAAGTAAGAATCACTGAAGTACCTCTGATTTGGTAGGTATGGGTTGGGACCTATGAATCTGCATTTTAACAAGCCCCTTGTTCTAAGGCCACTGATGGAGAAATAATGATCAGCACCACACACCAGAGCAGTTTTAATACCTTAGTCTGTGTGTTATGAGTCCTGGATGATATCACTTACCCATTTGGATAAAACAAAATTTCTGCCTATTCTTTATTTTTTATTTTATTCTTATTATTTTTAAAGATTTTATTTATTTATTTATTTGACAGAGAGAGAGAGAGAGCGCACAAGCAGGGTGAGAGGCAGAGGGAGAGGGAGAAGCAGGCCCCCTGCTCAGCAGGGAGCCCGATGTGGGGCTCCATCCCAGGACCCTGGGATCATGACCTGAGCCGAAGGCAGACGCTTAACGACTGAGCCACCCAGGCGTCCCCAGGCACTGAATTCTGACAATGCCATTCTCCCAAGAGCAGGCTGGGCTCAGGGAGGAAGCAGCGGGAATTTACTGGTTTAATGGTGGCTAATGATTGATGTGAACAGCCCAGAGGAGGCCGGTACCTGATAACAGAATTTTCAGAGAAAGTCTGCAGAAGAAAATGGACCAGAAGCGTGTGAACAGAGAATTCTAATCCCCATTTAGCTGTTTGTCATGGACATTTGGACAAGAGTCTTGCCTTTTCTGTTGCCCTGATTATGTAATTAGGACAGTCCCAACTTTTTTTCATAGGGTTGTTGTAAGGAATAATGAATGAAATCCCATGTTTGCACTTGGACACTTTATGAAGATGAGGTTTTTTTTTTTTTTTTAAAGGTGGATTTTGGTTGTATGTTAAAAATGCAGAGTAAGTGGGATAAGTTAGATTTTGTTGCAAGATGTGGGACTTAGTTTAATCTGGCTTTCCTTTATTGTGCATTGTTTATTTCTGTTAGTTTGTTTTGATGACTCAGTTTACAAGTGTGATGTGATTTTAGTCACTCGTGATTAGATTTATTTTAGTTTTAGTTTTTGTTTTATTTTTAAAAATATTATTTATCCATTTGACAGAGACAGAGTGAGAGAGAGAGAGAGAGCATGAGTGGGGAAGGGGGAGGGGAGGAGGGGCAGAGGGAGAGGGAGAAGCAGACTCCCCACTGAGCAGAAAGCCTGATTCGGGGCTCGGTCCCAAGACTCTGAGATCATGACCTGAGCTGAAGGCAGACGCTTAATCGACTGAGCCACCCAGGTGCCCCTGCTTGTAATTAGATTTAAAAACAAATTCTGATGTGCAGGGCTTAGTCGGTGGAGCTTGCCACTCTTGATCTCAGGGTTGTGAGTTGGAGCCCCACGTTGGGTGTGGAGATTACTTAAAAAGAAAATCTTTAAAAAAATAAAAATAAAATAATTTAACGTGGGAAACAGTTCAATTAGAAAATAGGGTAGATGGGACGCCTGGGTGGCTCAGATGGTTAAGCGTCTGCCTTCGGCTCAGGTCACGATCCCAGGATCCTGGGATCGAGTCCCGCATCGGGCTCCCTGCTCAGCGGGAAGCCTGCTTCTCCCTCTGCCGCTGCCTCTCTCTATCTCTCTCTCTGACTCTCATGAATAAATAAATAAAACAAACAAACAAAAAAAGAAAGCAATTAACTTGTTTAAAAAAAAAAGAAAATAGGGTAGATATATTTTTAGAAAGCTGAATAGGTTTTTAGGGATAAAACAAATGTGCAGAAGTATGCTAAGCAAATGAGTACAGACTTACAAGCAGAGGAGTTTATACTCTTTTGGTTATTAATATGCTAAGGGGCCCTGAGCCATGAATATAGATGCAAATCTGTGAAAAATTGACACGCGTACTCGAATTGGGGCAATATATCATCACCACACCCAAGATATGGTGCAATATGAACATCTTAAATATTTACCATAATGCTGTGCCATATGATTACATATGTGGCATTATCTTTACGAGGAGCTGATTAATGAAGGTGACATCAAGCAAGGATGAATATTAGCTCTTCAGACACTGATGTTCAGATAGCCACCTGAAAAGTCATTTTTCTCCAAGTTCTATTCCTTAAAGATTATAGAAATGTCAATTGTTTTTGCAGAGTTTCCATTTCAAGAAGGAGTTATTCATACTCCCCAGAGAACTCTTCCCTAACAGACTACAATAAAACTTAGAATTAATGGCCGTGACATTTGAGACCTAAATTACTTCCTTTGTGGCTTACATAATTATCCTGCCATGTCTATGCAGGAGACTTTCAAATTTTTCACTTCATTCCTGGCTTATCTCTCATCTCCCCTGCTTCTCTCTTACCGCTGGATACAGGAGGCTGAATTTCTAATTTTCCCCTGAAAATTCTCCTGCTTATTAACAGTACTTTTCTGGTGATTCATCTAAAATAGTTTTTCAACAAACTCCTCTCAAAGATCCTCTCTTGCTGTCCATTTCTTTCTTCATTTTGGCGTTGAATAGCTGCTATGCATTGGTCTTTTCTGGCATTTGTATGTTTCTTCACCTCTTCTTCTTTGTTAACTCTATTCCTCAAAGGTGACCTCCCAATATGTATATATAATATATATATAAAATTTATTTTTTAAAAAGATTTATTTATTTATTTTAGAGAGAGTGAGAGTGCATGGGGCAGAAGGAGAGGGAGAGAGAATCTTAAGTAGACTCTGCTCCTAATGCGAGGAGCTGGATGTGGGGCTTGATCTCACAACCCTGAGCTCACGGCCTGAGCCAAAACCAAGAGTCGGACACTTAACTGACTGCGCACCCAGGTGCCCCATATGTAATTTATTTTAGGTTCACAGCAAAACTGAAAGAAGGTACAGTGATTCCTCCTATATCTCCTGTCCCCACACGTGCAGTCTCCTCCATTGTCAGTGTCCCCCCGCCAGAGTGGGACATTTGGTACAATCGGTGAACCTACATTTATACATCATAATCACCCATAGTCCATAGCTTTCATTAGGGTTCACTTTTTCTTTTTTTTAAGTCTAGTCAACATACAATGTTACGTTAGTTTTAGGGGTACAACTTAGTGATCATTTGGGTTAACTATTGGTGTTGTACCTTGTGTGGGTTTGGACAAGTATCTAATGATATGTACCCAGCATGATAATATTTTACAGAGTAATTTCACTGCCCTAAAATCCTCTGGGCTCCACCTGTTCATTCCTCTACCCCAACGGTCAATTTTTTTTTTTTAAAGATTTATTTATTTATTTGACAGAGAGACACAGCGAGGGCAGGAACACAAGCAGGGGGAGTGGGAGAGGGAGAAGCAGGCTTCCCACCGAGCAGGGAGCCCGATGCGGGGCTCGATCCCAGGACCCTGGCATCATGACCTGAGCTGAAGGCAGACGCTTAACGACTGAGCCACCCAGGCGCCCCTCAATTTTTAAATAAACAATTGTTAAGTGCCTACCATCAACTGGTAATGGACCAGTCACTTCAAAAACAAAGTAAAAATCAGATCGGGTGTCATTAAGAATCGTACAGTCTGTTGGGAAGCCAGTTACATAAACAAATAACCTAATATAATGAGCTAAATTGCTTTAATGAGGTTGTGTGTCAGTGTTGACGGGGCCATAGGAGAAATGGAGCTCGTAAGTTGACCTGGGGAATGTGACAAAGGCTTTCCAACAGATATATCTCCTCTAGTAGGGGTGTGCTGGAATGCACTGTGGGGAGGGGTTGGTACAGAGGCGGCAGGGGATGGCATCTAAGCTGAGAGAATGGCATGTGCAAAGGTCCAGCCGCTCTGGAGGACACGGCATGCTTGGAGTGACCACGGCAGTTTAGTGTGTTTGAAGAACTGGCTGTGGGATGGGGTGCAGAAGGAAAGCAGGGACAAAGATCACGAAAGGCCTAGAGTATCATGGCGAAGGCGTTTACTAGATTTTACTTTGGAGACACGGGAGAGCCACTGAAGAATTTTGAGCAGTATGGTGATACGATCGGATTTTTATGTTAGCAAAATCCAGTCTGGTAGAAGGGTGGGACATAGGCTAGAGGGCAGAAGACGGGAGGTAAGAAAGTCCAGTGAAGGTGCTTTTATTTATTTATGTTTTAAAAGATTTTATTCATTTATCTGACAGAGAGAGACAGCCAGAGAGGGAACACAAGCAGGGGGAGTGGGAGAGGGAGAAGCAGGCTTCCTGCTGAGCAGGGAGCCAGATGCGGGGCTCGATCCCAGGTTCCCGGGATCATGACCTGAGCCGAAGGCAGACGCTCAACGACTGAGCCACCCAGGCGCCCCTGAAGGTGCTTTTATGATATTTAGTTTGGGAGATGGTGACGGAAAGGATAGGGCAGTGAGGAGGTGTCGAAGAGGAGAGACTTATGAGGTACCCAGGGCTTGGTAGTTGATTAGATGGGGGGCAAGGAAGAGGCATGGTTCTGGCTTGGTCCATTTGACATTTATCAAGCTAGAGAAGACAGAGGGGCGCCTGGCTGGCTCAGTCGGTGGAGCATACGACTCTTGATCTCGGGGTTGTGAGTTCGAGCCCCACATTGGGTGTAGAGATTACTAAAAACAAACGAAGATAGAGAAGACAGAAAGAGGAGCGGGTTTTGTGGGGAGAGGGAGGGGAAGAGGAAAGATGTGTTTGGGTTTGAGTATGGTGAGTGTAAGGAGCTGCTGGAACATTCATGTAGGAATGTCAAGTAGAAAGGGGGCTCCACAGGTCTGGGGCTAAGAAGAAATTTCCAAGCTAGAGATATTGATTTGGGAGTTATGCTGTGGGTGGGTGTGATAAATGAGTGTGAGTAGAGTAGGTGAGGGAGTATGAGTAGAACCAAGGAAGAAGAATGAGAAGACGAGGGAAAATGAAAGAGCATCAGGCTGCAGACAGCATGACCAGAGATTCTCTTCGACAGCCAAGACATCAGTTCTCTATCAAAGAAAATCCATGTTACTTCCATAACATTCAAAATCTTGTCCCTGCTCAAATTCCCCAAACTGTCCTTTTAAGATATTTCTTAAAATCCAGGCTCCAGGGGCGCCTGGGTGGCTCAGTCTGTTGGGCGCACCTTTGGCTCAGGTCATGATCCCAGGGTCCTGGGATTGAGCCCCACGTCGGGCTCCTTGCTCGGCAGGGAGCCTGCTTCTCCCTCTCCCCTGCCCTGCTCTCTCTCTCAAATAAATAAATAAATAAAATCTAAAAAAAAAAAAAAGTCCAGCTCCCATCAAGTTTCCTGCATGCATTTGACTGTTAGCTTTCCTTAGTCCCCGTCTGCGAAGTGCCCCTACCTCCCTCTGTTCTCGGTAGCACCGAGTGCTTTTGAGAGTGCAGGTCTGTTGTTCTGCATGGCAGTCCACATTCTGGACCATAGTTCGATTTACGTCAGCCATTTCCAGTCGTTCAACTTACGTGATGTTTGTACCCCCCACTGAGGCACATCAGAAAGATTCTAATATCAGGGTCAGGCCCTTTCATAGATTTTTGACTACTATATCCGAGACTGTCCAAAGCACCTGACAAACATATTATATATATATATATGTATATATATATGTGTGTGTATATATATATATATATTTGGATCCAAGTGTTAGATTTATAGGAGGCCTTTTCTACAAAGTGATACATGTTCTGAGTCTTTCATCTTTGAGAGATGGCCTGATGAAGTTGACTTTGCAGCTGTTTATTCTGATTGTTTTTTCTTGATTTAATTTTCCCATGGAAACCTGGGTTGCAAATAGCTTGTTCGGAGTGAGGCCTGGGCCGGCTCAGTGATATCCAGAGACTTTGGTCAAACTGGCTCACTGACATGACTGCTTTTCTGTCTCACGAACCACTAGCCCCCACAATTCTGATAGATAAACCGATGTTGAAGGGATGGACAGAGAAAGGGTTGCCTGCTGAAAAGACCGAGAAGGAGGAGCCAGAGAGAGAGAGGAGGTGAACCATGGGTGAGAGTACATGTATATTAGTCAGAGCTCTTTTGGTGGTAAGTAACAGAAGCCAGAGTCTTCGAGAAGAGTGAGTCAGGAGGCAGGATTCAAGAGAGTAGGTGCTTCTGTGGGTGGATATTCACTGGAGTTAATTTATAGTGAGTGACCTTTCTTTCTTTCGTTTTTTTAAAAAAGATTTTATTTATTTATTTGAGAGAGAGAGAGTGAAAGAGATCCCAGAGGGTGTTTCTTTCTTTTTTTTTTTTTTAAGATTTTATTTATTTGCGAGAGAGAGAATGAGAGACAGAGAGCATGAGAGGGAGGAGGGTCAGAGGGAGAAGCAGACTCCCTGCTGAGCAGGGAGCCTGATGTGGGACTCGATCCCGGGACTCTGGGATCATGACCTGAGCCGAAGGCAGTTGCTTAACCAACTGAGCCACCCAGGCGCCCCCAGAGGGTGTTTCTTAAATGATCTTGAGCCAGAAGGCAGGGAAAGGGTGGCCTCTGGGGCAGGGACTCAGAATCTGGAATCTGAACTTCTCTTCTCATGAAATGATCTCAGCTCAGTCTTCAAGATTTCCCATGCCTTCATTTTACAGTCCATACAGGCAAATCACATTATCCACTTATGTCACTGGGGGACTGTGTCTGATGAGAGTGCTGAGTGTTGAGTGCATTATTGTTGAAGGGCGAGCTGGACACCCTTATAAGCCAGTCCTGTGATCTGAGTGTTCTCTAAGCCCCGACTGTGGAAGAACCGGTTTCTGAGAGAAAAGCTTAGTGACATTCTTTAGAAAATCTTACTCATGGACAACACTCATATTACCAGAGAGCGTGTATTGATTTTTGATTTAAGGGCATGTTTGACATAAGGGCATATATTTTCTTGCCTTTGATTTTCATAAACCCTTGTAGCTGGTAACCTTTTCTGTAATACTGAGACTCTGTTTAAAAATAATTTAATAATACTAAGTCAAGGATCACCAAACTGCCTGGGACTTAGCTATACTTATTTATTTATTTATTTATTAAAGGATTTTATTTATTTATTTGAGAGAGAGAGAGAGAGCATGAGAGAGGGGAGGTCAGAGGGAGAAGCAGACTCCCTGCTGAGCAGGGAGCCCGATATGCGGGACTCAATCCCCGGACTCCAGGATCATGACCTCAGCCGAAGGCAGTCGCTTAACCAACTGAGCCACCCAGGCGCCCCTAGCTGTACTTAAAAAAAAAAAAATGTTCCATTCAATTTATTCTTTTTTTTACTTTTTAAACATTGTGGTAGAATATACATCACATGAAACTTCCCATTGTAACCACTTTTAAACATACAGTGTAGTGACATTAAGTACATTCACAGTGTTGTGCAACCAAGACAGCCATCCATCTCCCAAATCAGCTGTGCTTTATTAGAAATGAAAGTAAATGGCCTGTTTGTTGGCGTTGGTGATTCCTTCTGCGGGGGTTCTGCAAGGCGGTGGCAGGCTGAGGAACTCCTTGCTCCTGGGAAGCCTCTGACTCTTGCGGAATGGTTCTGAAATGAAATGAAAAGATAGGAAGATCCCCATTAAAGCCTGACCTTGCCAGGGTCCCCAGTAGTTAAGGATTTCTATCACAGCTTCGCCCGAAGGTTCTCATGGACTGTTGTTTGCTGCTGAGCTACAGTGAGTTTTATTTGGAGGGCAGAGAGTTCCCAGGTTTCCCTACTGTCTGGAGCTCCAGCGGGCTTCGAGCTGAGTAGCGTGTTGGCAGCACGGTCTCGGTCCCAAATCAGCCGGTTTCTGCTGCCCGTGTGGATGCTGCCCCGAAGCGGTAGGAGGAGCAGAAAGGTGGCTGTGAGCAGATCAAGTGGGAGCGAGAACAGCACTGTCCCAGCCTACTGACCGGAGGGAAGAAAGGTCACACCCATGTGGTTGACATCAGCCTCACACCCTGTGGGAAACTGCCCCTTTCTTCCCCTGTAATCTGAGAACGCTGTGGGGTGGGAGTGGATGGCCAGTAGTTTAGAAATCGCAAGCACAGAACGCTGGTGGTCTTCAACTCTTCGCCCAGGATTCAGTCTGTCTTTGGCATCACTTGAAGGAGAGATATCGCCTCCAAAATGATTCACTCAACACCTGTTCCCTAAGGACCTCCTCGTTCCAAATGTGACCGTTTGCACGCTCACGCTATTCTGTCAAAGTGCACTGATGATAGGTGTGCCTGAGCTCACGGTTGACAGCCAGTGCCCTACTGAAGGCCAGCCACAACAAGGAGAGGCCCGAAGTGTCCTCCCGACCGGGTTAAATGTCTCCTTTGGAGGACTGGGTTGTTTTTCCCTTTGAGGTGGAAAGAAAAATGGGCCCTTTCTATTCGTGGAGGGAAGTCCCTGGGGCATTGTCAGGGACGGCATTGGGCATCCTTCTCATTGGCTAAGCAGTCCTCTGCAAAGGAGTTCGAGGTCATGGGGTCTGCACAGCTAGGACTGGACGGAACAGGGCGCTACACTGTTCTCCTCGACGGATGCCTCCCAGAGCGCCAGGACGGCTTGCTCTCACTCCAGCGAGATGCCAGCCACGCACCACTCCATGACACCATGTTGGATGTGGGCACCGAATCCCCCTTCTGCTCAGCTCTCCGCTGTAGCAGGGGAAGCCGGGTGGGGGGATCTGACCTCCTTGTTCATCATCTGTGTTGATTTATGAGAATCATGTAGGGAAATATACTGGACCCACAGTAGGAAAGGAAAATGTAGACAGAGCAAGAGACTTGGTCAGTGGGTTGATTGCCCTGTCTGTCAGTTTGTGCATCTGTCTGCCTTTCTCTTCCTTCCTCCCTCGTGTCTGTCTGTCTGTCTCTTGGTTTCTCTCTCTTCCTGTCTGGTGTCTTTCTAGGTGTGTCTCAGTATGTCTTTCTCTTTCTATCTTGTTTTTCCGAGCATGTGCTGAGCTCCAACGATGTGCCAAGTATGAGCTAGATTCTGAGTCTAAAAAGGCAAAGAAGGGACTCTGAAAAATAAACAGTAATGATATAACTGGCTTTGTAGCTTGTTGCTTAGCATATACCAGACTCTGTGTTAGGAGCTTTAGATATATTACTGCATTTAATCCTCGCAATAGCTGTATGTGATGGTTACGTTACCTGTTTCACAGATGAGGAGACTGAGGTTCATGTAACTTGTGAGAGATTATATCTGACTCATGAGTCCATGTTTTTTTCTGCTACCCTCCTTTGCCCTTTAGCAGTGAACTTGAATTCCTGGGGCCTTCAGGCTTCCTGTAGAAATGTTTTATGATATTGAATTGGTTCTAGATTATTGGTGTCTTCCAGGTCTGGAAGCATTGTGTGGCTCTGAAATTTAACTGGCAGAAGGGGTGGGGAGACGGGAAGGAGAAGGAGAGAAAGAGACAAATATGGAGAGACACAGCAGAGAGCCAGATAGTGATGGAGGGACCTAAAGGTACAAAGAAATTGGGATGGAAATAGACATACTAAGTAAAATGTGCCCTGCAAAAAAGTCAGATCGTCTTGGTCCCATCTTGTCCCCCCACCCATTCCCAAACCAGGTGCCATTTCCTAAGCACACTGGGCGCTTTCACATGCTGGCACATTTGATGATGGGTCCCTCTGCCCAGGACTCCCTTCCCTTCCCTTTCTTGACATTTCCAACTGTCGAAAGCCCAGGAACCGCTTCTGGTAGCTTTCTCCAAAACCCACAGATAGAACGAATGCTTCTCTCTTCTGTATACCCAACGCCTCTTTGGAAACACTCTTATCATGGCCGTTATTACAACCTGCCTGATTAGAAGCAGGTGTCTGTTCATCCCTGTAGGCTGTGAGCTCTTTGCCAGTGGCCAGCACCTTAACTGCTTTGTGCTCTTTTCAGCTAGGTGGAGCCCCTGGAGATTCTGGGAGAGAAGCCTGAGACAGCCTTTTGCCATTTGTCACGTACTACAGCTTCCCTTCCTTTGCTAAGGTGTTACCACGAAAGCCCGACTGGCATGGGTTAGGCATTTCTATCCCACAAGAGACTGGCCAGGGCACGGTTGTAGATTAGTTTTATATTTTATATAGGGCTTGTATTACATCCTGGTAATATTTTCAGCCTTGTGACTTTGAAATGCCTATGGCAGAGATTAGAGGACATAGGAGGTAGGAAATGTTGTGCATGGAAACTGTCACTAAGAGGATAGGGAGGCAGCTCACCTGGAGAGACAAGGGCATTCTGGGTGGCATTCACCGTGCTGGACTGTGGACACAGCATGGTTGGGCCACCCTTTCTAACTTGGGGGATTTTTTTTTTTTAAGATTTTATTTTATTTATTTGACAGAGAGAGACACAGCGAGAGAGGGAACACAAGCAGGGGGAGTGGGAGAGGGAGAAGCAGGCTTCCCGCAGAGCAGGGAGCCCGATGCAGGGCTTGATCCCCGGACCCTGGGATCATGACCTGAGCCGAAGGCAGACGCTTAACGACTGAGCCACCCAGGCGCCCCTAACTTGGGGGATCTTGACTGTGTATTTGGACTTTAAAAATGTTGACTTTTTAAGGAGAGAACACTGAAGGTAGAAGTCTGATAAACTAATGTAACTCATACCTAAGTATTCCCTACTAGTGGGTAGAAAAAAAAGAGACTTCACTGTAAAACCCTTCAGATCAATGTCTCAGAGTCCAGACCTTCTTGCAACTTAGCTTGTAAGAAGAATGTGCTTACCATTTCTGAGGTTTCTGGGAGAAGGAAGACTGCCATGATATTGGGACAAAACTGTCCCTGAAACACCAGGATATAGTACGGTTACAGTTCAGAGCAGGTGGTTGGGAAATGCTTACTGAACAGCAGAAGTTTATGTTGCTTAGAAATGTTCCTTATGACAGATTGCAACGTCTACCATTTTGGTAAGAGATGAGCCAAGCCCTGATGTAAGCCAAGGAACTAGTTTTGCATGGCCTGAAGTTGATCTTCTTTACATTTCACCACCTCATTACTCCACAACTTCTTTTTTTTTTAAAGATTTTATTTATTTATTTGACAGAGACACAGCGAGAGAGAGAACACAAGCAGGGGGAGTGGGAGAGGGAGAAGCAGGCTCCCCGTGGAGCTCCACAACTTCTTGTGTCTGAATCACAGGCTGATTCAGATCCTGGGAAGGTATTTAAATTCCTGGACCCACTGCGGACTCTGGGCAGGTGGCTACCATGACACTTCACTAGTTTGCCCTTGACTAACTGCAGCCCGAGAGCCTAGGGCTCTGGTGTAGGCTTAAGAGTCGCACAGAATGGTATGAGGTCTCTCTTCCCCCTGATCAACTGGAGGAATAATATGAGACCCTTCTCCCCTTGACCAGTGAAGCCGCCATACTAGATCTGAGATCTGCTGAGGACGAGTTCTCATCTCTTTCGTCTGAGCTCAGATTTTGGTCTTCGTCTGGCCCCAGTAGAGTGACCTCCCATATGCCCCTTGCTACAGTGCCGCTGTTTTGCAGGAGGGGAGTGAGTGGGAAATTGCCGGGATTTTCTGCCATGTTTCATGAGAGTTGCTGGCAGCCCTCAAGGTTTGGAGCCAGGTGGTTCCGTGCGGTGGCTCATTGAGCAACTTCGTGTTCACACTTACCATTAGCTCTTCACCTACAAACCGTCTTTTGAGGTTGGATGTGCCACAGGGCTGGCCAACCAGGCTTCGTCAAAGGGTGACTTTGATGATGATTTAACTTCTGAATCTGTACATGTCACTTGCCAGGCAGGGTAGATAGTCTGCTTTTTTTTTTTTTTAAAGATTTTATTTATTTATTTGACAGAGAGGGAGCACAAGCAGAGGGAGCGGCAGAGGGAGAGGGAGAAGCAGGCTTCCCGCGGAGCAGGGAGCCTGAGGCAGGACTCGATCCCAGGACCCTGCGACCATGACCTGAGTCGGAGGCAGATGCTTAACCAACTGAGCAACCCAGGCGCCCCTAGCGTCTGCTTTCCCTGGGAGTCCTGGAAGTCCTGACATGGTGTGCAGCAAAGCAGGAGCTGTGGACGAGGATTAGGACTGGAGTCGCAGGAAGCGGATTGGGGCTGGTGTGGGAGCAGGAGCTCTGGTCTCGGGCTCCCGGGGCTCAGATCCCACTGTTTGGTCCCGGCAAGGTGCATAGGCTCTCTGACCCTCAGGAACCTCACCTGTTCCTCATAGGGCTGTGTGGGGAGGACCAGCGAGATGCCTGTGAACAGTGGTGCTGCAGGGGCTGAGGGGGGGTGGTAACTTCTTTCTTGCTGTTTGGGTATCAGCACGTACTGTCTGTGGTGTGTGGTGTCATCCGTGATGCCACATGGAAGGGGACGCATGGGGTAGTCTTTGAGGAATTCTCAATTTAAATCGATATTTTTAGTGCACTTGAAGCAAAGCTTACATAGATACACATAAAACAGTGCATACACATGTAAACTGTAGGTGCCTGGACAAAAAAAATTACATTTTGTATTTTGGTGAACAGGAAATTGCACTGATTGTGAGACAGATCCTCATGGGGCGGCAAATGCGTCATTGGAGACTTCAGGACTCGGATGGAAATCCAAGGGCTCTTTGGTTCATCAAAGACAGAGAAGTTGTGAAATGAGGGAGAGGATGTTTCATGCTAGCACTTTCCCAAATGTCTGCAGCACACTTAACCTACAAGATTTCCTGGGATTGAAGGGGTCTGTGCTCAAAAAGGGTTGGAAACAAAATTGGGTTAAGAAATGTCACTTTACTCTGCACGTGTCCTCCCCCAACTGCACAGGACAATGCGTATTAAATACATTAAGATTTCTGAGACGCCTGGTAACAAGAAAACCTTGCATAACTGAACATTTTTCGAACTTACTTGTATAAGAGATCTTTTCCAGGTGTCTTCTGTTGAGAGCCAGTGGGCAAAGGTTGAGAAATGCAGCTTTAATTGTTGGGTGTGGTATGAGGTTGTTTGTATAAGATTGAGCTGTGAGTGGGTTTTTCTGGAAAATTCTCAAGAGAAGTAATACAGATGGGAATTATATGGTCTTATGAGTAGGTTTTTATCCTTGTTTAAGATTTTTCTCATTTCTTCACCTTTTTCTTATGAACCATTTCAAACATACAGGGAAGCTGAAAGATTAGCGCAATGAACTGGGAAGTTAGATACATTGTAACACATCCCTTCTCATTGTTCAGCACACTTGCTTAAGAATGCAGATACTAGGGCCCCTGGGTGGCTCAGTTGGTTAAGCATCTGTCTTCGGCTCAGGTCATGATCCCAGAGTCCTGGGATTGAGCCCCATGTCAAGCTCCCTGCTCAGTGGGGAGTCTGCTTCTCTCTCCCCTTCTCCCCAGCTCATGCTCTCTTTCTATCTCAAATAAGTAAATAAAATCTTAAAAAAAAGACTGCGGATAGTTATCTGTAGAACTACAATGGCATTATCCCTACTAAGAAAATTAGCCATCTAAAATTGACTTAATGTTTAAATTTCCCCAATTGTTCCCCTCAGATGTCTTTATAATTGTTTTTATCAAATGTACACATTACGTTTTCTGGTGACTTATTTTAACCTCTTTCTTCTTTCCTTTTAACCTCTTTCCTTCCTCTTTCATTTCCCCCATGACATTGACCTTCTGAAGAGTCCAAGATCTTCCAAATGTCCTGCATTCACATTTGTCTTTTTCCTCACGAGGTTCGCTGTTCCTCAACCTGGCTGCTCAGCAGGACCGCTTGTCCTGATTGATTGGCGTTACCAGGAAAGGGTAGTAACTGGCCTACTCTGTTCTCACTGAAGGCTACTGAGATAAAACTTAAAGCCTAGAAGAGAGAATACTGATGCCTGAGTTCCACTATGAACCAATGAAATCAGAATCGCTGGAGAGGAAGGCCAGGTGGCCCTAGTTTCAAAATTCTCCTGGTGAATCTAGTAAGCAGCCAGCATTAAGAACTACAGCTCTATGTCTTGTATATCCTGTAAACGAGAAGTTAGACTCAAGATATTACATTTTTGTACAGAATACCTTGACTGTATACTGCACTCACCTGGGAAGCTTTATTTTATTTTTTTTTAAGATTTTATTTATTTATTTATTTTTTAAAATTTATTTATTTGACAGAGAGAGAGCACAAGTAGGCAGAGTGGCAGGCAGAGGGAAAGGGAGAAGCAGGCTCTCTGCTGAACAGGGAGCCTGATGCGGGGCTTGATCCCAGGACTCTGGGATCATGACCTGAGCCGAAGGCAGCCACTTAACCAACTGAGCCACTCAGGTGCCCCACTGAGATATTATTTATTTGACAGAGAGAGAGAGCGCTCCCGAGCGAGCGCATGAGGAGGAGGAGCAAGGGCAGAGGGAGAAGAAGACCCCTCTGAGCAGGGAGCCTGATGCAGGACTCAATCCCAGGATCCTGGGATCATGACCTGAGCCGAAGGCAGGCGCCCACCTGGGAAGCTTTAAAAAGTACTGATGCTGGGGTCTCACCCCAGAGATTCTGCTCTGGCAGCATCGCCTAGGCATTGGGAGTTTTAAACTCAGGTGACTTTAATGCAGTCAAGAAAACCCACTGCCTTAGGTGATCCTGTTTGTTTAATTTGCATCCTGCCAGGAGGCTTATAATGTCACACCTTTCCATTATTTGTGGTGCTCCGTTCCACCCCTGGGTTAAGGTGGGAATCACCGGACTTCTCCGTGGCAAAGGTACAATTGCTCTCCCTCGTAAAGGTAAATGGTCTCTGGGATGATACTTTGGCACTGTATGAATACCCTGTTTGCTAATGAGTTTTCATCCAGTGGTTTTAGCCTCTGTTGGTGATTGTTACCTCAGTCAGTTATTATATCAGGGGCTGTAAATGGTGATCTTCTAATCTTGTCATTCCTTCTGCATTTATTAGCGGCTTTCTTTTGTAAAGAAGAGTTGGCCTGCTTATCCTCTCTTTGCTCCCTGGACTTATGTTTTTTCATTTAATAACCAGCTCCAATCATTATCCTTTTTGATGTTCAAATTGTACTAAATTTGGCCAGTGGGAACCCCTTTAAGCTGGCTTTTTTATAAAAGTACAACTTTTAAGGGGTGCCTGGGTGGCTCAGTCGGTTAAGCGGCTAACTCTTGATTTCGGCTCAGGTCATGATCTCAGGGTCATGAGATCAAGCCCCGTGTCATCGGGCTCTGCACTGGGTGTGGAGTCTGCTTGAGATTCTCTCTCTCCCTCTCCCCCTCCCTCTCTAAAAAAAAAAATAAATAAAAATAGAAGTACAATTTTTAAATTGAATTTTAACATAAAGAGCATTACACAAAAAATCAAGTCAGTAGTTAAATTTTTTTTTCATAGAGCAAACACCTGTATAACCAGTTTCCAGAACAAGAAACAGAACATTGTCAGTAGCCCAGAAGCCCCATCATACCCTCTTCCTATCACTACTGTCCCCTACAAGTGTAACCACCAGTCTTCCTTCCTTTTTTTTTTTTTTTTAAAGATCTTATTCATTTACTTGAGAGAGAGAGCAGGAGTAGGGGGTGGGGAGGGGCAGAGGGAAAAGCAGACTCCCTGTCCCTCTGAGCAGGGAGTCCTGACGCTGGGCCCCTGGGCCAGTCCCAGGACCCCAGGATCATGATCTGAGCTGAAAGCAGACACTTAACCCACTGAGCCGCCCAGGCGCCCCCACCAGCCTTACTTCTAAGCTTGTTGACCAGTTTGCATTTTGGAACTTTGTGTACATGTCTTCACACAGCATGTGCTCTTATGTCTGGCTTCTCTGTGTTCGCGAGATTCATCTGTGATGTGTGTAGCTGCAGTTTTTCGTTTTTCATTGCTCCTGCAATTTATGTATGCATTTGAGTACAGGTGGACGTTAGGGATGATTCTGGGTTCTGCAGTGGTGCTTGTCTTTGGGGGAACATAGCTAAGAGTGGAATGGCTTGCTCAGAGGGTATGTTCAACTTTGATACTGTCAAACGGATTTCCCCTATTTTCTTTTGCTGTAACTGCATTGATCTTTATGGACTTCTTTCACTCTCTTGGCAAAGGTGTCCTGGGCTCAACGTGTCTGCTCTCTGCCAGTAGGCTGTAATCAGCCATTTCTCTGAGGAGCCCTGGCTCTTTTGAATAGAGAATAGTATTTAAAAGCCATGTCTGGGTCCTCGTTGTCCTCATAGCGACTGGGACGTCATTGCCTTCCGTTTCCTTTACTGGACAAAGTGAGGGAGGACACTGAAGAAAACAATCATGCCTTTGAACTGATCATTTCAATCCCAATCCAATTTACCATTGGAGGGTTTTTTTTTTCTTCCCTCAAAAAAGGATTTTTATTTTCTGTGCTCATCTCTTTGCCCTTATGTTGAAAATCTTAGATCCTCGTAACATCAATATGTTTTGCATTATTTGCTTTACTTTACACGGAACAGTTGCAAAACTGCAAAACTAGCACGGTTGACAATAATATTATATGAGTGAAGTATGTATGAAGCTTCAGATTTCTTTGGAGTTTCTTTGGTCTCTTGTGAGCAACTTTGATCTTAAATGGAATGGTTTAAATCTAGTGAGGATGGGGCGCCTGGGTGGCTCAGATGGTTAAGCGTCTGCCTTCGGCTCAGGTCATGATCCCAGGGTCCTGGGATCGAGTCCCACATAGGGCTCCCGGCTCAGCGGGGAGTCTGCTTCTCCCTCTGACCCTCTCCCCTCTCATGCTGTTTCTCTCTCGCTTGCTCTCTAAAAAATAAATAAATAAAATCTTTAAAAAAAAAAAATCTAGTGAGGATGATGAGGAATTTACCCAGTGGTTGCAGAAGGTGAGGGTCGTGCTCGGAATGCTGCTTGTGGCACTTGGCCCCTCTAGACAATTATTGTGGTAAGCCCCTGCTCCTCATTCCTCCCGTCTCCTTTCTCTAAATCGCTTCAGAGGGTTTTCAAGGTGTCCCTGGGGAGCGGTGCACATCTGGGGGTGTGCTTCCTTCTCTCATTTAGAGGCTCTAGGGTCGTCACCCTCCCCCTGGGTCCTCAGCCAGGTGGTGATGGTTAATTTTGTGTGTCAACTTGGTTAGGCTCTGGTGCCCAGTGTGTTTGGTCATATATCAGTCTAGATGCTGCTGTAAAGGTATTTTTTTTTCTTTTTTTAAGATACGACTAACATTTAATCAGTAGACTTTGAGTAAGGCAGATTACCATATGTAACATGGTAGGCCTCGTCCAATCAATTGAGAATCTTAAGAGAAAAAACTCAGGTGCCTTGAGGAGGAAGAAATTCTGCTTCCAGACTGTCTTCAGACTCAAGACATCAACTTAGTGCTGGAATTGCCAGCCCACCCTGTGGATTGAGGATTTGCTAGGCCCCACAAATGTGGGAACCAGTTCCTTAAATCCTCCCCCCTCTACACACACACACACACACACACACACACTCTCTCTCTCCTGGTTTTTTTTTTTTTAAGATTTTATTTATTTATTTGAGACAGAGAACAAGTGGAGGGGAGAGGCAAAAGGAGAGGGAGAAGTAGGCTCTCCGCTGAGCAGGGAGCCTGATGCGGGGCTCCATCCCAGGGCCCTGAGAGCATGACCTGAGCCGAAGGCAGACGCTTAACCGACTGAGCCACCCAGGCGCCCCGATTAGTTCTGTTTCTGTAGAGAACCTGAGTAGAACAATGGTTATCTCAAATTTCAGACAAAAATTGTTGGGGCTCTCTGCTGTGGCCCAGCAGTGGCATATGAGGGTGACAAGCAGATTGTCATCATCCAGGCAGAAGAGGAAAAGAGCAGCATGACAAAGGGCCCTGCTGAGGGAGTGGGTGCTGGGAATGGTGTGTAAGAACCTGTCTCCACTCCTACTCAGAACTTGGCTAATGTGGTTACCAGTACACAGCAGGTGTGCCCTTTATTTGATTTGGAACCAGAGCATCCTCCTGGATCAGGAGCAGCTGAAATCAACCTGCTTTGATGAGAAAGGAAGAGGCTCTTTGTTACTTTTACCCTTACATGCCTCCCAAGTCCCTTGATTTATGGTTCCTGTCAGCAACTCTCAGACGTGTGCCCAGCAGGCTGCTCATGCCTGGGAAGCACTTACCCTCGGCGGAGGGAGAAGCTGGTGTCTCCCAGAAGCTAACTGTCCTCTTTGCTTAAAGATTAAGGCCAAGCCAGTTGTTATAAAGAGGCAGTATAGGATTTTCTCAGCTCCTCCTCCTTAATCCCTCTTTCACCTTATCCCTCCCCAGGAGGAGATTGGTGCAACAGAAGAAAACCCAGAATACTGGGGAACATAATGCATTGAAGTTATGCTATGAGAGAGTAGTATAAACAACAGGAAAGCTTATTTTCCAAGGATACTCCATTCTGGGATTAAAAGGCACCTCCAATGATAACCAGTGACTGCCACTGTCCTTCCAGGAGGGAGCTGGACTCTGTGGGATGGACAGACTTGAGTGGGAAGGGACCAGGGGGAATGGAGGAAGAGAAGAGTGATCAGGGAGGGAAGAGATCCCAGTATCCATGGGATTGGAAGGAAGAAGGTGGCAATGTTTTGCACCATCTTCTGGACACCATGCTTTTCTGTAAACATCTGTTATCAGGATTCCCCTCAGTAATTGACAGAACCCACTCACCCTTCTAAGGACACAACCAAGGAGTGACATCAATCACCAGGTTAGAGGAAAGCTATTGTAATCCCGCAGGAGATGAAATCTGGTTTGTGTGCTCTACTTAGTTTGGGTTTGACAGAGTGGCATCAAGAGTAGAAATATGGTCCCTGAAGTCCACGGTCAGGTTCCAGATCCTGGCTCTGCACTTCCTAAATGTGTGCAACACAGACTCAGTTACACAATCTCTCCAAGCTTCAGCTTTCACACTTTTGTTTTTGTGAGCTCGATTACACAAAAATCTGACAATTTTGGGGGGGTTTTATTTTGTCCAACATTTCCAGATGATTTTAATTGCTACACTACCCAAATCAAGAAGTCCCATCTTGTTCAAACTTTGATGAAGTAAAAGTTTGAAAATATTTTAGAAACATTAGATAGTAAATGGAAAAATAATTGCACACTACACACTGGTATGCATTTAAGATAGTAAAATGTGGTTGCTAATTCTCATTAGCCAGTGTCATCTTTGTTGTTCAATTTTCGTAAAGAGAAAGAATATGAAAAACAGTTTTTATAATTTCCTCTGTGACCTTGCCCCCTTCACTGTTTTCCCCACAAGATCTCAGGTTCCTCATTTGCTAATTCTTCTGCCTTGAGGGGTTGGTTCCTGGAAGGGTTTCTTCCGAAGCCAGGCTGTGGTTCAGAAACACATATGCTCTTTGCCTTTTTTAAAAAAGATTTTATTTATTTATTTGTTGGAGAGAGAGAGAGAGCACAAGCAGAGGGAGAAGCACATTCCCCGCCGAGCGGGGAGCCCGAAGCGGGGCTCGATCCCAGGACCCTGTGATCATGACCTGAGCCGAAGGCAGACACTTAACCTCTGAGCCACCCAGGCATCCCTGCCCTTTGTCTTTGAGTGCTTCAGATCATCAGGTGGAAGGAGCAGCCAGTGAGCCCGAGTCACCCTGGACAAAGCCCCTGTGTGAGCAGGCCCATTGTTCAGTGGGTTCCGCTTGGAGCACTAGCAGACATGACCACTAAGCTCATGCGAGGCCTAAAGGCCCAGAGCCCTCAATTCCATGCTGTCGGCCCCTCTTCCTCCACTCAGTGCAGACAAGAAGAGCAACAGGAAAGAGATGCTGGCTCAGAGGCACTGTAACAATCTTGCTGGAATTTGCTTTTTTCCTATGGGTAATGCATGGGAGGTACCTGGCTTCTCAGACCTGAATCCTGAACCTAACATTTTTTCCTTTTAGGTTATTTTCTCTGTCCTCGTGCACCATTTTTCCACTTCGGTCACTAGCAGTTTTCTTTGCCGATTGACCCTCTTTTTCCTTTTCTCTCTACAAAAGCCAAGGCCATTATGTTAAGTCTTCAAGGACATAATATGGAGATTTGATCTATCAATTCCTTTATGGAGAACCAGTAATTTGGATCAGTTTTGTTGCTTTCTGAGTGTCTGGTTTGATGTTGAAATGGAGGGAGGCAAACCTGGAGAGAAGGACAATGAAAATGTCCTTTAGATCAGTGTTTCTCAACCATTTCAGTCCGCGTTTGTGATGCGTTCGCTTTAGTTCACATAGGGGACAGACTGCACTTTGGACACTGTTCAGAATTCCTGCTTCTCACACATTAGATAACTAAAGGCACTTCTGGATAATGTCAAAGCTGAACTCTCCAAGGAGTGTCACAAGTGCTGATGATTTTGGATTAAAGCAGCTTCGTGTGCTTTCGATGCTGCTTATCCACATTTTGGTGAAGATGTAGAAGTCATACTTGTGTCCTCATTCACATTCACTGCGTGGAAGATGAACTAGTCAGGAATCTTACTGTGAGCGACCCTAAACCTCAAACAAACTAGCTTACACAAACAAACAAAAGACTTTGCTGGCTCTTGTCACTGAGAAGACCACAGGTAAAGCTCCTTCAGGTGAGGCTTGAGTCAGGACTCACACGATGCTCACAGGATGTCCCACGTGGCTCTGCTCTTCTGTGTTGGTTCCTCCTAAGGCTCCATGTAATGGGCCCTGGAGTCTTTAGGTTCCCATCTTTTTGACAGTCTTATGGAGGATAAGAGGAGGCTTTTTTCCTCATGAGCCTAGCAAACGTCTTCTCCACTGAGGAAATTATTGTGGCTAAGAGAATGTGCTAGATTAATTGCGGAGCTGAGCATGGAGCGAACTTCATCAGGCAGCCTTGGACCGAGAGTGAGTGGGCTCTCTGGAGAACTGGGGAGCTGGGACAAAAGCTGGGGGAATGGATGGGGGAGGCGAAAACAGACAGACAAACACGTCCACTTTGTGATTTAGATTGCCAAGAGACAACAGTTAGATGGGTGGAGACAACAGTTTTTCTCAGAAACGAATATCGAACATGCTCAGGGCTTCTGGACTATTTTGAGACCCCAAGACTTTGGACCACATTGTTCAGAAGAGAGAATCTGAACCTGGAAAAAAATGCAAGAGCAGATGTTATTGGTTATTTTCACCATTAAAAGAATTGCCCCGTGGAGCATTCATTTGTTTATTTCACTACTCTTTATTAGTTGCTTACTAGTACCAGGTCCCCGGGGGGACATTGGAGATGGAGGGAACACCACCACTGTGAACACAAACACAGTAACCGTGTTGGCTACAAAGTAGGCTGATCATCCGCATCAATCTGGGAATTATTTTTAATTAATTATGTTTTTAAAAACTGAGTTATACATGTGCTGAAGGGCACATACCTTCAGCATACAGCTCCAGTCTGTTGAATCATGATCTCTGTGAGATTCTTCCATATTTTATAGATAAAACAGCGGGATTCTCCCTAGCTGGGATTCAGGAACCCCATCCACTTAAAAATAGAAAATTAGCCTTCCAGACTTGGAAAAGGCTTTAGGATAAGATTCCTTGCTGCCAGGATTGTTCCTGTTCTGCCCTGACTGTTGGTCATTGTCCTTGCCAAATGATTCTGATTAATTCCACTGGTGCAGGGCTCGCCTCCCGCAAGGCAAATTCTTAGCTTCTGGGTGGCGCTACCTCCACGTTCACGGCGGTCATTACCGGAGCCCGGAGCTGCCTCACCAAACCCTCCACCATTGCCCAGCACCATGCTTCGGGCAGTCCTGCACTGTGCAGGACTCGGAATTGGCGTGCAAGATGAAAATGGTTTTGCCACTTCTGGTTTTCCTAGCTGTCAACAAGAGAAAACATGTCATTGCCCTCAAATCTCAGAGATCAATAAAGTGGCGAATGTTGTTCCTCTTCCTTGTGTCTGTGAGCTCACTACTTTTATAGGGGTTTCTTTTTCTTGGCAGCACTTATCAAAGCTGGTGGTGGGATGGGCAACACTGTGAGGTTGCCTGGATGGAGAAAAGTCAATGCTGCTTTCAGTGTCTATAATCTTGTCATAGGCAGGCGGGAGAATGCTCCAGAAAAGAAGTTTAACTCCTTTTAATTCTCAAAAAAATTTGCTTGTTGAAATGTTAAGACCTTTGTTTAACCCTAATTTAATTGTCAGCCTTATAAGTAAGTTTAAGGGATAAAGAATCACCCTCAACTCTGTTTAAAATGTCAATGTAGGGGCCCCTGGGTGGCTCAGATGGTTAAGCATCTGCCTTCGGCTCAGGTCATGATCCCAGGGTCCTGGGATCGAGCCCCGCATCCGGCTCCTTGCTCAGCGGGGAGCCTGCTTCTTCCTCTCCCTCTGCCTCTCTCCCTGCTCATGCGCTCTCTCTCTCTCTCTATATATATATCTCTGTGTCTCAAATGAATAAATAAAATCTTTAAAAAAAAAGTCAATGTAAATAATGTAGATAAGCCAAGGAAAGTTGATTTTAAATAATAAAAAATACCAACCCCCTTGTTAAAGATATACCTGAAATTCACTCACAGGGTTCTTTCCACAACTTCTGTTACTTGAGATGTTTAGATTTTGATGGAAATTGAGTTTGGAGCATGTTTTCTCCACTTTTGTTTGTGCAGTTATACCTGGAGGAATGATCCATTGGGAAATCATCTTTATAATTCAGATTTTTTTCTCTCTGAATTGAGTAATTGGCTCCTGACTGGTCTTCCTGCAGTTGGTTTTCCACACTGTGGTCAGATTCTTTCCTTCCTTCCTTCCTATTTATTTATTTATTTTGGAGAGAGACAGAGCACAAGTAGTGGGGAGGGGCAGAGGGAGAGGGAGAAGCCAGCTCCCCACTGAGCGCAGAGTCAGACAAGGGCTCGATCCCAGGACCTGAGATCATGACCTGAGCCGAAGGCAGACGCTTAACCGACTGAGCCACCCAGGCGTCCCTGTGGTCAGACTTGTAAAGTGGGGATCCCGTGGATCATGTCAGCGCCCTGTAGCAGCCACTTCCCTGTCCCTAATTTCTCTGTCCTCCGCTCTGTTGCCTTGATAGTGCTCGTCACACTCTGAAATTATTATTATAATTTTCTTTTCTGTCCAGCCCCTAGAATGAATGAATGAGTGTTGAAAACCCCTTGGGATAAAAAGACTTGTCTTCTACTCACAGCACAATCTGACCCTTGTTTCTCTGGCCTCTCACCTGTTCCAGCCCCTTGGGACTCGATTCTGGTTCCCATGAAAGCATGTCTTCATCTCTGGTTCTCTTTCACATGCTCTTCCCCATTTCCAGAATATTTCTTCCCCAGTTGATTCCTTTTCACCCTTGACCCACTGACCTGAATATGGACCCCTTCCTGTGTGGTCTCTGGCTTCCCTCATCACTGGGTTATTTAAGTTATATTATTATTGCCCATTTATTTGTCCAGATTCCTCCAGTAGATGTGAAGTTGGGGGAAGGGGTCTGCTAACTCTCTGGTGTCTCTTCAGAGCCTGGGAGAGAGCCTGGCATGTAGATATTTGCTGAACCAATGAATGAATGAATGAATGAATCAAGTGCCTGCAAGTATCTTAGAAGTGATTCCACTTTGGTTAACTGGAAGTGACATGATAAATTATGTTTTCTTTATCACAACTACTCTGCCAGAAAGCAGGATAAGGGAAAGGCCAGAAATCCTGGACCCAGAGAAATAATTTTCCCAAACCTGGATCTGCAATAAGCAGGCGATGTGGGAGCCTGGTTGGAGATCAGGATACTTGCATCTACTTCCTCATTTTGCCATGTTGCAGGATTTCTAAAGCATTTAGAGTAGATTCCAAAAATACTCTTAGGGTGGGGAAAAAATGCAACCAGTTCCTTTTGGGTCTAAAGATTTTGTGATGCTATACTTTCTGATTTGTTACTACCATCAATTAGGCAGAGCTAATTAATCTGAGCTGAAATGAGGTGTAGTGGGCCAGAATTTTATCAGCAAGATTTGTGGGCTTCCTACTCTAGTCCATTTGAGGAAGGGAAGGGAATGTTCATGAGGGAGTCCACTGGATGCTGAGGAGGTCTTGGTCCTTGTTACTGGAGCCCTGTACAGCCAGGACTCGGCCCTCAGGCATGGGCCTGGAGCCAAGAAAATATTCGAGGGGACTTGGTTGTTAGTCAGTGAGAGAGAGGGTCATCAGGTTATGCTCCCTAGAATCAATATAAATGATTCATTTGGGAACTAACTGGATACAGAGACAGGATGAGTGGGAAATGTAGTTGGCAAGAATTATATCAGAGAAGGTTCTTAGTGAGGGGACTTTGAGGACCTTAAATGGTTTGTTTTGAAGAATCTTAAGCTTTTCCACCACAGCTCTTGCATGCTCATAGGCCACAAAAGGCTTTTAGAGATATTCCCCCAAATGCATTCCATGTGTCAGAAGCTCTCTGGAGCCTTGTGCTGGGAGGAGTCATGAGTCCCCATAACAGTGTCCCTGGAGGCCCTCACTTTAAATGTTGGGGCACTTTGGCTGTGTCTGTTGTTGAATACCTGGTGGGACTATGGCCACCTTTGTTTAAAGGTGATTTGGAATACTCTGGGACAATTTCCCCTTGGCACCAATGATGAGGGGAAGGTTGTTGGGAAAAACTGTCGGGAGAATCCTTCTGGACTTCTGGTCAGTTGGGCATAGGAGGACTTCTTAGAGCCTAGTCTTTCTACGAAATTGGACCAGAGGGGCACCTGGGTGGCACAGTTGGTTAAAAATCTGTCTTTGGCTCAGGTCATGATCTCAGGGTCCTGGGATCGAGCCCCACATTGGGCTCCCTGCTCAGCGGTGAGTCTGCTCCTCCTTCTCACTCTCCCTCTGTGCGTGCTCTCTCTCTCATATAAATAAATAAAATCTTTAAAAAAATAAAAAAAAAGAAATTGGACTAGAGAGATTCACGAACTTCTGGGCATTGTCTAAAATTATATCTGTGGAGAGATTAAGGCAAAAAGCATCTTTACTTTGACTTTCATTCTTAATTTCCTTCTAGTCAAGATATGGATTGATAGAGAGTCTTGATTAATATCAGAAAATTAGGAATGTTGGAGATTTTAGTTCATGAATTTTTTTTTTTTAAATACAGGGACTGAATTACCCTTGAAAAATTAAAAAAAAAACAAAACAGCCACATTTTCACTGGTCTCCTGAACTGGGCTAATCACTCTTGTGGGGTTACTTTTGCTTCCAGAATCTGTGAATTGCCAGAGGCAGTAGTTTTAGATGTGGAGCCAGAGGAAAAGGGGGTCTGAGCAGCACATCAGCATTGTACAGCACCTGGTACAAAAATTATAAATAAAATCTGATGAGCACTGAGTAGTATAAAGTATAAATATATAAATATATATAAATATATAAGTATATATATATTAGTTGATATGTTTGGTAGCAATATACTTTGATATTTGTGGGTCATATTAAAGGACATCATCTAGGTGATGATCTCCAGTTTTTTTTTTTTTTACTAAGTTTTTAATTTTGATTAGAGTATAGTTAACATACAGTGTTACATTAGTTTCTGGCCTACAATATAGTGATTCATGGGTACTGGCTCTTGGAAGTGAAGAACAGTGAGTTGGGTTAAGAGGCGATGGCTATGGTGATGGGTATTGAGGAGGGCACGTCCTGCATGGAGCACTGGGTGTTACGCACAAACAGTGAATCATGGAACACTACATCTAAAACTAATGATGTATGGGGATTAACATAACAATAAAAAATTAAAAAAAAAAGAGGCGATGGCTAATGCCTCTTCACTGGGCCCCACACTTGGCTTGGGTCATGTTCCTCTACAAGAAGGAGTCCTGCAGTTAGCTAGATTATATGCAGGGTATTCCCCAGCCATTTTCAGGCCCCAAGACAATATATATATAGTTAGTAACAGCAAGTAACTGTGTTCTTGGCAGACTGAAATCTGAACCCCAGTGGCAGAGTTTGAAGGGAGGGCTTACTCCCTGGTCATAGGAAGTTTTCTTGTAAAAAGTGGGATCATCCCACAGACCTGGGCTGGGGTAGGTCAGAGCTCCCGTTCTGGGCCTTATATTGTTCACCAATGTAACAGTGACCTGGATTGCTTGGGTCACTTCAACTTACTCAACACCGGCTACTCCTCAAGTGTCAACAGTTAATGAATCTCTACTCAGGACAAGTGTCAAGTTGTGACACTTTGGAGAGGGGGTGCGGCCCAGGAATCTGTATTTAAAGCATATCTTCCAGTAGTCCTTAAAGCAAACGTTTGAGCAGATAGAAAGGAAGCCTCCCCTTCAGGCCAATATCCTCCCTGCTTCTCTCTGAGTTTTCAGGTCTGAGAGACAAAAGGAGTCCTTTTCAGCAAACCTCTCGTGATCCGGTTATCTGTGTGAATCTGCATTTAATACCCTTCTGGTCACGGACATGAAGCAAAGCTGCAAAGGGTGCAGCTTCTCAGGATGTGAAAAACAAGCTGTATTAAAGTAGGCCCTTGGCTCCCCCAAATCTGTGAGTCTGAAATTTCTTTTCCTGGCCTCTTCTTTCCTCCTTGCCCTTTGCCGAGGCAGTCTGATTGGGAGCTGTGGTGCCAGCTGGTGCAGGTGGGGCTAAGAAGGGTCAGTGTGTGAAGTCATGTGTTTTGCACACGCTGAGAGTTTTGGGTCCAGCCTGGGTGCCCTTGAGGATGCAAGCCTGAGCTGGTCCCAGGGGACAGCGTCTAATTCTGGAGAGGCCTGCTGCTCTCTGCTGCCCCCTAGTGGAATATTCTCACAAGGCGCTCCAGGCCCGCCGTAAGAGACCAGGATGGCGGATGGCGGCTAAAACTGGGGACTGGGTGTGAAGGAGAGTTTCACTGGTTAGGTTCACGTGTAAGGAAAAACACTCAAGATCTATAGAAAATTCATGCACTCCAGCCCTTCATCTGAAGTTTCAATTCCTGCTACAGCATCTCTATATGTGACTGTCTCCGTTCCTGGTGGCCCACCTTGAAGAACCCATCATTCTCCTGAATAATAAAAATCTTGTTAACGCTTTGCTGAAATCAGGCTTATCCTATTTTTCAAATCTGTTCATTTAGCAGTTCCATTTAAAGAGTTCATACAATTTGGCATGGCCTATTCTTAGTAAATCCCAGCTCGGTCCCAGCAATTACGGCCTCCTTTTGTATATGTGAGCACAGTATGCTGGATAAGAGATCTGGTGTCAGAGCTCCCTGGGTTGAAATCCCAGCTCCAATACTTAGAGTGAGAGTACCTTCCACCTTATGTTGTGGGGAAGAAGGTGACAGCCCTATACAGTGCCTGTCACAGAACCCAGTGAGGGGTAGCTGTCTTGTTAATTTCTAAGTTCTCACAATTCATTCATTCAATAATTTGCTCTAGACTTGACCTGGGACAGCTACCAAGCCCTGTAGTTTGCTGACTGTATTCTTTGTGATTTCTCAAGTGCTATCGTGTAGGGGAGACAACACGCACAGTTTCAGCCCATTGGGGTCCCAGCAGGTGGTGGGGGAAAATCCAGTCTCACCCCGGGGCGCACTGGGATGCCACAGGCTAAAGTGCAGGTGCTTTTGGTAGATCACACTGTCCGCAGAAAAGCAAAACCTCTTTGCTTCCAGTAGGTCTAAACTTTTCACCAACCACAGCAAGAACCAAAAACACAGGCAACAAACTTTGCACCGTGAGATAAATCAGAGATAAGAGAGTCACACTGACTGGCGTGGTCCCCTAAATAAGAAAACATGGACTATTTCCCAAAAACCTGGGCTCCTGAACAAAAACCGCTTTATCCCCGATTTTTGCTATGTTGCTGGCTGGGGATATGTCAGGAACTTTGTGAATGTAACAGATGTATGAGGGAGTTGCTGCTTTCTTACCATGCAGGGACTAATGTAAACTTGTAATCTTGGTAATATTGTATATTTTTCCCTTAAGTCTTTGTTTTTTATTTGGTGAGCCAATCCTTTTGAAGTCTGATGATTCCCTTGCTGTCTTTGAAGAAGAACTTTTCTTTTCTTTCCTTCCTCCCCTCCCTCCCTCCCTCTCTCTCTCTCTTTCCTTTTCTAAATGCTTCTTTCTCTGAGTATTCCTTTGAGACTTGTCATGCCTGGGTCATCCTAAAATGCAAAATCTCAAAGGTGTCTTGCCTGGGACTCTTTGTTATTAGGTTATGATTAAAAAATTGATTTTGACATACTATTAGACTTACAAGAAGTGGCAAAAATAGTAGAGTGGGTTCCCATATGCCCTTTATTCAGCTTCCCCTAATGATGAACATGTTATATTACCAACCCAGGAAATTAACATTGGTATTAGCTCAATAACAGACTTCATTCAGATTTTTACAAGCTTTTATGTACACTATTTTTTGGGGGAGGGAGGATGTGGGTGTATAATTCTATGAAATATTATCACATGTGTAGATTTGAGGAAACAAGGACACATCACCATAAAGAAAGTCTGTGATGTTACCCCTTTATAGTCATGCCCTCCCCCTATCCTAACCTGACAACCTGCTGATCTGTTCTTTATCACTATAACTTTGTCATTTCAAAAATGTTATATAAATGGAATCATATGGTATGTAAACTTTTGAGATTGGCTTTTTTCACTTAGCATAATGCTTTTGCAATCCACTCAAGTTGTTGTATGTATCTATGTTTTTTTCTTTTTTCTTTTTTTTTAAAGATTTTATTTATTTGACAGAGAGACAGCGAGAGAGGGAACACAAGCAGGGGGAGTGGGAGAGGGAGAAGCAGGCTCACCTAGCAAGGAGCCCAATGCGGGGCTCGATCCCAGGACCCCGGGATCATGACCTGAGCCGAAGGCAGACGCCCAACGACTGAGCCACCCGGGCGCCCCGTGTTTATTTTTCTTCTGGAGGAGTATCCCACTGTATGACACACCACATGCGGGAGGATATTTGGGTCCTTTCCTGTTTTTGGCTGTTACCAGTGGAGTCAGCCTGGACACTTGTGTACAGCTTTCGTGTGTGAATATAAGTTTTATTTCTGTAGATTTAGGGGACCATCTTAGGCTGTAAACTGTGTTTGCAACTGCATTTATAAAATTACTGGCATTAAGTTGTGCTTCTTGAGTTTTCCTGGGTGAATGAGAAAAGACCAGAGGTCACTTAATATCTAAGTGATGCATTTAGGCCAAGTGAGGTAAAATATACACCGTGATACTTGATGCCACTGATTGCTGACTGTGCTTAAAACAGAGGCAGGTGATAAGAGACTTGAGCCGTCACCAAGCCCCTGGTAGCCCAGACCTGCCAACCTCAAAAGCATTTGTGTGGGAGGATCACAGCCATGTTGTGAAGAGTGATTTTGTACCAGCAGAAAAACATCATGCATCCCATTGTATTAAAACAATTGTTCATTTGGATTTTTATTGGTTTTACAGTTTTGTGTTTATTTCATTTGTAAATTTGCTTTCATTTTATGGCTGTGGACCAGCACAGAATCAGCTCAACGACTCAATAAAACCACTGCTGGGGGCGCCTGGGTGGCTCAGTCGTTAAGCGTCTGCCTTCGGCTCAGGTCATGATCCCGGGGTCCTGGGATCGAGCCCCGCATCGGGCTCCCTGCTCTGCGGGAAGCCTGCTTCTCCCTCTTCCACTCCTCCTGCTTGTGTTCCCTTTCTAGCTGTCTCTCTCTCTGTGTCAAATAAAAAAAAAAAAAACACAAAAAAACCCCCAAAAAACCACTGCTGTCTATGTGATTTAGTGGTGGTGGTGGTATGGAAGAAAGTCACAGGAAAACACAAATACACCTGTATTTTAAAAAGGCTATAAGGATGGGGATTTATACCATGTTTTATATTTGTATGTATTAATATAGTTCATATACTGGATCAAACAGGGGTACACATAAAAGTGGCTTAAACAAAAGTAGAAGGTCTACTCTCTCATAAATGTCTGAGCGCAGAGGTGGTCCAGTAGTGTAGTCTCATCCAGAGACCCGAGTTCCTTCTAGCTTGCTTCTTTACCTTCTCTTAGATTGGCGCTTCTCAAATTTAAAGTGAACGTGAATCACCGGCAGATCTTGTTTAAATGAAGGATCGGCTTCCCTCGGTCTGGGGGCCTGAGATTCTGCATTAGCGCAAGCGCCCAGGTGACGCCGATGTTACCCGTCCACAGAACCCACTGTGCGCAGTGAGGTCCGGGAGTGTGGCCTTCACTGGCATGCTTGAAGTTGATTTATCACTTCTTTGGATTTCCAGCCTGTGGGAAGGAGTATAGAATGAAGGGAAGGGTAGGCAGCTTCCTTATGAGAACATGATCTGGAAGTTGTGTGTGTTCTCTCCGCTTCTTACAGGCTGGAACGTGGTCATAGGACCATAATGAGTTGTTTTCAATCAGCAATAATCGCGCCTCGGAGAAACCTCATTGGCTACGATATTGCCACTGCGCAAAGCTAGGACCATAATGAGTTGGAAGGGAGGCTGGGAAATGTAGGCTGTAGGTAAAATTTGAGGCATTTTATTAACTAAAAGGAAGATGGGGGGAGTGCCTGGGTGGCTTAGTCGGTTAAGCATCTGACTCTTGATTTTTTTTTTTAAATTTTATTTATTTATTTGGGGGCGAGAGAGAGAGAGAGAGAGAGAATAAGTGGGGGGAGGGGCAGAGGGAGAGGGAGAAGCAGACTCCCTGCTGAACAGGGATCCATCCCAGGACCCTGAGATCATGACCTGAGCCAAAGTCAGATGCTTAACTGACTGAGCCACCCAGCACACCCTGCTCTTGATTTTGACTCAGGTCATGATCTCCGGGTGGTGAGATCGAGCCCTGTGGTAGGCTTGCCCTGGGTTTGGAGCCTGCTTAAGATTCTCTCTCTCTGCCCTCCCCTCCCCCAAAAATAAATGAAAGGAAGATGGGGAGGACAAATATAAGGGAATTACTGGCAGTCTCTGCTACAGTCTGTAAAGAGAATTTAAGCCAACGCAGGGTCTGTGAGAATTTTTCTCCTTTTACATTACTGATGACTGAGGAACAGTAATCTAAAGTATAATCCAAAGTACATACCCCCTTAGCATTCACATGCGACTTTGCTTACATTTTCCATGCTATCTCTCCCCAAGAACACAGTTTGTGCCAGTTCCTTTTTTAAGATTTTATTTATTTATGAGAGAGAGCGAGCACGAGCAGGGGGAGCAGCAGGGAGAGGGAGAGGGAGAAGCCGATTCCGCACTGAGCACAGAGCCCATCGCGGGGCTCGATCCCGGGACCCTGAGATCATGACCTGAGCCAAAGGCAGATGCTTACATGACCGAACCACCCAGGCGCCCCGGTGCCAATTCTTTTGGATGATTTGCTTTTACCCGAACAAACATCTCTTATACTCCACTTGATATTCCCTTTGTCCTTCTCTGTTTGTCATTTGTACCCTTATTAGGGCTAGCTGGTAAAGCTGTGTTCCTGGGCAAAAGAGGGCACCCCTCGTCACAGTCAGGGATCTGCAAATTTGTGTTTTTTTTACAGAGAGCTCTCGAGAGAATGGATAGGTAAGTACAAATGACGACTTCTCTTATCTTTCAGAACTTCTGCTCTCCTGATGGGAGCCACTAAGTCCATTTTCATAATTGAGAGGCATGACTCTAGATTTTTTTTTAAAAAAGATTTTATTTTTTTATTTGAGAGAGAGAATGAGATAGAGATAGAGAGAGAGCATGAGAGTGGGGAGGGTCAGAGCTCGGAGAAGCAGACTCCCCGCCGAGCAGGGAGCCCGATGTGGAACTCCATCCTGGGACTCCAGGATCATGACCTGAGCCGAAGGCAGGCGCCCCGTGAAAGGCATGACTCTAGATTTTAAACCCTGTTCATTCCCCAGCCCCACTGCCACACACTGAGTAAGGCCCACATAGGGATAATGAGTTCTTGCTGTGTGGAGATTCTAGGACAAACCTAGAAGCTAAGTGGCCTAGATTCTATTGGAAGATGTTATTGACTCATTGGGAAGTCTTTAGATATTCAACTTCATTAACTCCCTTACAGAATGCTAGTTTACTTCTTTAAGTTAGACTGGAATTTGTAACAGGCTAAGGTTTTCCTTTCTTTGAGAATATCTTAAAGATACAAATCATCAAAATTGAGTGTGGGGTGTGTGTGTGGTGTGTGTGTTAGAAGAAATATAAAATTCCCTTTAATGTTTTAATTTTTTCCCTTGGCTTTGTCTTCCTAGTTAGAATCAAATGCTCAAGAAAATTTTCCCTGATGCAATCATGCTTCAAGTGGTGTTTCCTTTAGGAAACAAGGCAAGTCAACAACAAAAATTAGCCAGAGGATTTAAAGAATTCACTGTATTTCCCCATTCTTTTTATTCTTATTTATTTTTTAAAAGATTTTATTTATTTGAGAGAGGGGGGCAGTGGTAAAGCACAAGCAGGGGGAGGGGCAGAGGGAGAGGGAGAAGCAGACTCCATGCTGAGCAGGGAGCCCGATGCGAGGCTTGATCCCAGGACCCTGAGATCATGACCTGAGCCAAAGGCAGACGCTTAACCGACTGAGCCACCCAGACGTCCCATTCCCATTCTTTTTAGTTCTATTTTTCTAATCTTTTTATCCTCTTTATATCAGGAGCTCATCATTGCTTTTTGTGGGGGTGACAATATCATCACTGTATTATCCATTTTTTTGGTGTGTCTAATTGTCTCATTGATTCATTTACCTAAAAAATAATTCTATGAATAAAAATAAAATGTCCTAAAAACCCTCTACTTCACACAAGGACCAACTTCCAGAAAAATAAGTACTTTTGACCCCATTCTCTGTATTCTCTGCCTTCGATATGCGTGCTGGTTGGTTAAGCTGGGGAGTGACTCCCTGAGTCAGTGACTGTAGTCAGCCTGAGTCTGAAAAGGACCTAATCTCTGGCAGCCTTTTCTCGTTCTTTAAGTTGAATCCCTCTGTTCTTTCCTGAGAAAGCAGGCTTCCTACTTTGGATTGTCTGGGTCAATGCCAGGAGCTTTGTCATGACAAAAGAGATGGAGGTATGAACAAGAAGCTTTCAGTGCATTTGGTCAATATTTACTTAGCACCACTGTGACATTATCAAGAGTCTAGCCCCTGGCAACTAAGTGCTTTCAGATTTAAGGGCAGACAAAAATAATGAGAAGACAAAAAAATAATGTTCAAACTGGGCTACAGGAAATTCTTTGGTTACCTGGTTGTTCTTCTAGCACAGTCTGTCCAGTTGTATCCGGGACAGTTTTCCTTTCTAGCATCTTTCCAAATTTTGACTTTTGGCAGAGCTGTGTCTCGCAGGATGGGCTCCCTGGTGGTGACACTGGACCAGCAGGGTCTCCCTGGTCTTCCCTGTGGAGAGTGAGCTAAGAAGGAGTTAAGTTTTCCTATACGTCACTCTGGGGGCAGTGCAGGGGAAAGAATGGAAAAGAGTCAGGCCCGGCTCTGTTGTGTAGCATAAGGGTACCTCAGTTTCCATCTGTAAAATGGGGATAAGAACACTTGCCTCATCAGGTGGATGTCACGATTAAGTAGAAGCGGAAGGAAGGAAGCATGCAAAATGATCTGAGCAGTGCCAGGCATGAAGTAGGTGTTTGCTTATTTCTCCTTTGTCCTCCTTGTAAGCCTCCAGCAGGACCGAGCACTTTCAGAACAATGCCCTTTCTCTCTGGAAAAAGACTATGTCATTTGTTAAGCTGCTCCAGTGGCCCAGTCAGTAGACTAAGAATTATGGTCCCCAGAGTCAATCGACCTATTGTTATGAAATTGCCTTGGCCCTGCTAGTTTCTGGAGTTGTCATTTTGCACTGTAATTGATTTACGGTTTTCTTCCTACCCTTCTCTTGCCAATGTTGTTACTGGTCCAGGGCACTAGATGGCGCCATTTTACCAAGTATAGATGGCTCCTACCGCAAAACCTGTTCTTAGGACTTGTCCAGTGCTATAAAAAAGACAGTTCTTACAGCATGGGTCAGCATAGCCGTATATTCCAGCACCTCAAAGAAATCCCTTTACAATCCTGCGTTTCTTTCATTTATCATAGCGGGTGTGTAGTGCTTAGAAGTCACCCAGAAGTTAACATCTGTGATTTGGTTCCATGGTTTAGGTAGGAGAGCAAGAAAACTTGGAGTAGATTCAAAGAGAAACCATGAATCTGGTTGGAATGAGAAAATGGAGTATATGAGGAGAGGTCAAATAAATGTGGATTACTTGGTGTTTCAGGGATGGTTAGGCAATGTCTTGGTGGGCTCTAACAATGAAGTGTTCCTAGGGAAGATGGTGAGCAGCTGTTATTCTCCACCATGGAGTAGAATAGAATAAGAAGAAATGGACTTATTGACCACAGGAGAGGTATGTTAGTCACAAGGAAGAATGTCTGAAACCAAGAGTATGTAATATCATAATGAGGAAAATTAAAATTTTTCTTTGCCTCTTTTTTTTTAATTTTTTAAAGATTTTATTTTTTATTTATTTATTTGAGACAGAGAGAATGAGAGAGAGAGCATATGAGAGGGGGGAGGGTCAGAGGGAGAAGCAGACTCCCTGCCGAGCAGGGAGCCCGATGCGGGACTCGATCCCGGGACTCCAGGATCATGACCTGAGCCGAAGGCAGTCGCTCAACCAACTGAGCCACCCAGGTGCCCTCTTTGCCTATTTTTTTGAAGATTTATTTATTTATTTGAGAGAGAGAGCGAGAGAGAGGGAGAGGGGCAGAGGGAGAGAATGAGAATTGCAAGCAGACTCCCTCCTGAGCACGGAGCCCAACGTGGGGCTCAATCCCATGACCCTGAGATCATGACCTGGGGAAGAAATCAAGAGTCGGACACTTAACCAACTGAGCCACCCAGTCGCCCTGCCTAATTTGTTTTTAATATTGATAAAGTCTCAACATGTCCAGATCCGATTATTTGCGGTCCCACTAGAAGATGGAAGAATTTTCTCTCCCCTATTATGGTGCTTATTTGATGCCTGAAATGATATAGGCTAGGTTGATGTTCATTGCAGCCCATTGGCACAGGACTGGATATGACTTAACAGCAGATTAGCAATGATTTCAGAAGTGTTCCATTAGTGTGTGTGTGTGTGTGTGTGTATGTAATATTAGAGGTCTGTAGTGTCACCAGCATTTTTTCTTGGTTTCTAAAATATTTCTGTAAGGGCTGGACTAGAGGGGTGACAATGACCATAGGAGAAGAGAGAATCAGATGTCTTCCTTGATACTTATTTTTGAACCTCTCATCTGTTACTTATATGATACCTTAGACTTTTGTTTGTTTGCTATTTCTTATTTACACCTGTAATATCTGGCAGATCAGTATGCAGAGGATTAGTTTATAGTCATCATAGTCATGATGATATATCAAGTTCACAGGAGGGCGCCAAAATTTTTTAAAATTTTCTCCACAGACTCACCCTTGGTCCATCTAGAAAGTCCACCTTGGGGGCACCTGGGTGGCTCAGTTAAGTGTCTGCCTTTGGCTCAGATCATGATCCCAGGGTCCTGGGATAGAGCCCTGCGTCAGGCTCCCTGCTCCGCGGGAAGCCTGCTTCTCCCTCCCCCTTCTACAGCTCCCCCGGTTTGTGCTCGATCTCTCTGTCTCATAGATAAAATCTTAAAAAAAAGAAAAGAAAAGAAAAGAAAAGAAAGTCCACCTTGGATGAGTCTCGTTTCTTCCTCTCCTGCCCCACAAAACTGGCAGCCTTTCCCCAGGGTCCCAGTTTCAAACTGGAGGAATGGCATATGACTTTTCAGGTCCTTCCAATTCCTGAGAGCAGATAATATGTAAGGCAGTAAAACCTGACATTGCTGATAATGACTACTCGTCATTGCTTAACTTAGCTGTGTTAAACTAACAGTGCTTTATCTTTCCAAAGACCGTTTACAAGGAAGGGGTGAGGTGGAGATATGATGAAAGAGGGTGCTGGCGATGGAAGATTGGGATGAGGTGGGGAACAAAAAATAGTCCAGCTATTTTCTTCCTTGCTGATTATAAATACAATGGATGTTCATTGTAGAAAATTTGGAAAAAATACAGACTAGTATTAAAAAAACCTATTCATAATTCTACTACTTATAGGTAACTAAAATTAATATTTTGAAATATTTCCTTCTACATAGCTACAGGAAGTTGGAAAAACGGAGCCAGCTATTTGTAGAGAGCTGATCTAGGAGATCCCTGATGGGGCTGAAAGATGAATTGAAGAAGCAGGAATGATGAGTCTTGTGTATGTGAATCACTGGGTGGAGAAAATCTGTTTTCAGGGAGAAAAGTGAGATAGGGATTCAGAAAGAAAAAGGAAGACTCTTGATCTCTGAGGGTGACAGACAGCAAGAGTGGCCCCCAGGTTTCTTGTGCTTCTCCTGTTCCCAGGGCCCAGGATTGAGCCAAGAGCCTGTCCTAGGTTCTGTGAGCAGGTGCTCAGCAGCCTTTCAATCACTCAGAAAGGGGGATTTCATTAGTGAAACCAAAATCTCTGACCAGATTAGCCACACAAAATAATAGGTGCATAATAATTACTTCCTGTTACTGGGTATTATTGAAGACTGATGAATCACTGAGCTCTATCACTGAAACTAATAATACACTATATGTTAATTAAGTGAATTTAAAAAATAAACAAAAGAATAGTTACTTGCTGTTACTAACTGCATGGAGAGTTCCCTCTTACACTCTCACGTCCACTGTGCTGTATGATGTTGATCTGCTGCTCAGACCCCCTTGGATTCCTCTTAACCTGATTCACTGTGCTTCATTTCCAAGAGCCAGTGCCCATGACTCTTTTTTTTGGAGGACTGTCCTAGACCACTGGGACCCAGCTTAAACCTGCATGCATAAAAAGCTGGAAGTGCTTGAAAATGTGTGCCCTGCTGGGGGTCATCCTCAATCAGTGATGGGTGGGGAAGGGCTCTCTGGCTCTCTTGCCCTGGCTTGCAACAACTCTGAAGCCTAACATCCTCTCCAGGCTTCCCCTGCAGGACCATGCCGAAGCTATCCTCTGTGGGACTGTGCCTGAGATGGCACCTATGATAGAGAGCTTCCAAAGTGGCTCCCAATCACCCCTGCCCCCTGGTATTCACTTGTGGAATCCACTCTCCTCGAGTGTAGGATAGACAGAGTGACTTGCTTTTGACCAGTAGGATACAGCAAAGGGGATGGGGTGTCATTTTCATGATTAGGTTTCAACAGTTTTGACTTCTGTTCTGCTAGCCTTCTCTCTACTGCTTTTGCAGCTCCCATGCTTTGGTTGGAGAGGCAAGCTGCCTTGTCAGAGAGGCATGCATGGCCAGGAACTGTGGACTGCCTCTGGCCAACAGCCAGCAAGGAACCGAGGCCCTCAGCCCAACAGCCCATATGGAACTATGTGCTGCCAACATACACTGAGTGAGTGCGGGGCTGTATCCTTCTCAGGTTGACTCTCAGATGAGACTACAGACCCTGGGCCAACACCTTGATGATAGCTTTGTGAAGGATCATGAAGCAGGGGCCTTAGCTAAGTTGTGCCTGGATTCCTGACTCATGGAAACTCTGAGATAATGAGCGTATGTTGGTTTTTGATGCCAGGTGTTGGGGTAATTTGTTATGCTGCAAGAGAGAGCTAATACAGTGTTTTGCTTGGCTTCCTCCTTTCCCTGTCTCATTCCCACAATTCTCTTACCAGTTTTTCCAGTGGACTCTTAATACATCACTTGCACACGGACCTTGCAGAAGGCAGGATGGTATTCCAAAGTTGGATAACGCACCAGCCAGATGGCAGCAAGGGCCATTACTGTAATAGGTGGAATGCTGTAGCATGACATACTGGAGTAGTATAGCCTTATGACTACTCACACTTGGACCTGGGATGAATTGAGATGGGGGAAATAGATTGAAGGGGAGGTTCTTGTTTACACACCATCTCTAGTATTTGAGAGATTTGAGAGAAATAGTAATTAAAAGGACCATGGATGAGTTGGTTGACTTTGGGTGCCTACTAATGCATGGAAGGGAGAAAATGACAAGTTTATTACCCAAAACAAATTATGGTGTGAAAATCTGAAGGCCTCCAGTGCAGCAACCAGAGAGCAGACCATGTTTAAGAGAAAGCTCAGGATCTGAGTGTAGGAGCAGCATGACTTGAGAGAACAGTACATTAGCAGCTCTTCTCGTGTGAAAGTTGAGATCATGATAGGGAAGGTGTGAGACCTTGAGACTTAGAATAAGGACTGTTGGATGCACTAGAGACCTTGGATCACCAGATTCCCTCAAACCCTCTGGGTCTTTAGAAATGGACCATTTCCTCTTGCTGGAAGCACCTGCTCCTTGTCTGAAGACTATGCTGAGGTGGCAACTGAAGCAGATGCTTTAAGACTGTGCATGCTGTCCTCATAATCTGTCCCCACCTCCCTCCCTGGCATTAGACTAATGATTTGGGTCAAACATTATCAGGTCCCAATAGGGGACCTGCAGAAGGAGAGAGGACCCAAGCTGCTAAAACTGGCTAATAAACACCAGCACATTAGCCTGGGGAGAGTTCTTGAGATTGATGGCCTGGGAGTGAGATTATAGAGTTAGATAAGGAGAGAGTTATTTACTATGAATATACTCTCCTGGGATTCAGAATCTAATGTTCTAGCAAGAGCTCCTGGAGCCAGTCTCCATGTGCTGCTGGATAGGTGCCGGAAGCTTGGCAAAAATGATGGCCCACACTGAAGGACATGGAAAGACCAGAACTGCCTTTGGCATAGTGGCAAGCAAGGAATCAGAAGTCTCAGAGCAGTGAGCAGATGTGCTAGTTATCAACTTATTGTCTCAGCCCCAAAGTCATTTTCCCTCCCCTGCTTTGCAGTTTTGGAGGTGGGCTGTGTAATTATCTCTCCTTTGCCATCTGGTACAATATGATGCTTTGGCAATAGAAGGTGTAGAAAGGATACTGGACAGCATAAGGGAGGAAGGAGCTTCTCTTCCCAGTTTTGGTGTGCTTTTTTTTTTTTTCATTTTCTTTTTCTTCTGATGGTGTGGCTGCTACCAGTGGACAGAGGCCCATTGGCGCTTACTGTGCCATAGAGCCGCAGTGATCCTATTATAATTATGGAGGAAAAGGATGGGCCTTCTACTAGAATATTGCTTCATCCATACAGCAGAAAACAACAACAATAACACTAACAGAATGAGCTCCAGATCTAATGGCCAACAGCCTGAACTGAGTGGCCACAATGGAGAGTCATGGCCATTTACCCATTTTCCAGACCCAGACTCAGATTTCCTTGACTGAAGGGCAGCTGGGTCCTCTGGTAGAGGATTCTGGAATGTTGCCACAAGTATAGACTGCAAATCTTACCCCAAGCCTTCCCTAATGGGACTGGTGGCCATTTACTAGAGTGACTGTGTACTGAGGAAAGGTCAAATCCAGACCTTTTGGCTATTACTAGACACTGTCTCTGTA